>NC_051273.1:8393303-9043303 GCF_015220745.1 Sebastes umbrosus | reverse complement strand
ATGCTGAAAGGTTATTATGGAATTTTTGTGTAATGATGCCAAAAATATTCTACCTACTGCAAGTTTAACAAAGGGAAGAAATTCCCATGAGTAGGACGGTTGAGTGTGTGTTTGCTTGGTTTTTGTGTTTAGGCGACAGATAAAACTCTATATGTGCTTGCATGCGTATACTTTGGTATCAGATCTATATGCTTCTGAGGCATGACATTTCAGTGTTCGGGTATTTTTAGATGAAACACGTTTTTCATCCTGCAACACAGTAGAGCACAAACGAGCTAACAATGGTGGAGGTTTCTCTGGGAGAGCTTGGAAGTTGGCACAGCTACTTTTGTTCTTCTTCTGCCACAGAAACACACACACATACACAGATAATTATGTTATGTAGGATGGTTAGGAAGTAGAAACAAATAAAAGGAAGGAAAGGGAGGATGCATCCTATCATGGGAGGTGAGAGTTGGGCACCAGAAAACAAAACATTGGTAGAGAGGTGGAAAGTATTGAAGAAGGGAAGAGTGGAAGTGTCTTGTGAATCGAGTCATTGGTGGAAAAGTGGATATGTGTGTGTATGTGTGTGTGTGTAATTGGCTGCAAAAGTTGTGGCGTGTGTGTGTGACGTTAAGGGTCATCCCAATTCATCTGCGGCTCAGTTAAATGTCAGTCGTTGACGAGTGCAGACAGTGCCGACGTGTCCTTTGTGGCTGTCACTCTGATGTGACATGCAAAGATCGCAATCTTGTTTACTCATCGACCTATACCGGCCCAGCAGTGTGTATGTATATGCATGTGAGTGACTGTTTGTGTGGTTGACGCAGATGCTTTTTGTCCCCACAACGCTGTGAAGTCAACAGAAACAAATAAATGAAAAAACAGAAAAAGACATCACACTGCTATTATAATTCAGCCTGCTGTCATAGCATGCTCCTGATGTCTCCGAACACTTTGTGCTGCTTCTCTGAGGCGAACTGAGGGGAGTCACATTCCCCCGCTGTATAAAGAATGACACTGGGGCATTTCATATATATGGGAACACATACAAACAGCATGCTGCGGGGGACAACAAAGATGTGACAAGGGACAAGGCCATCATGCTAACCTCAGGGCCCAACTACATATGTCAGTCACACACTCATGCTGTCAACATCAACACCATCATTTACTGGAGGAAAAGGGGTCACACAAGCCACAGTGTCAGCTTGAGTCTATATGTGTAGAGTATACAAAAGCTGTGTTCCCATTTGATTAGAAAAACATTTTGGGGTCATTGGTTAGGGTTAGGCAAGTAGAGGTTATGGTTAAGGTTAGGGAAAGTCTCCAGGAGATGAATGAAAGTCAATGTAACGTCCCCAACAGTGCACTAAATAACCATGCGTATTTGTGTGTGTGTGTTGCACACATATACACATATAAAGAGATAGCCATTCACCAATGTGACCTCCACAGCTTTTCCTCTTGCTGCTGAATGAACCATTGAATGGAAGTCACTAAAGCAGAATTGCTCCATATAAATCTTAGAAGATTAGGTTGCAAACAGACATATATGTTTAACATCTGTGTCCTTGTTAATGCATCTCTTTGTGCCAGGGGAACACTGCCATGCTTTGAGCAGTAGTCCGACTCAAAGCACAAAGCAAGAGGGATACACAGCCTCTGAAGTTGTCAGGGTCTTCCCTATGGGTCATCAATATATATATTTATGTGTGTGAATAAACACCCACTGGTGTTTTTGTGCATATGATTATGTGGAGGAACTGTGTGCTATTTCACATGAGGTGATGTGTGGCTGTATTTTTCTGCCAGAAAACTCAACACTTCCCTAAGACAAGACCACAGCTGCATCTATTCTTTATTATAGCATGAATTATATTGGTGAATCACAAGAGAATCAGTTGTTTCAGCAAATACCCCCAAATTAAATGTGTTTACATTCTAGGGACAAAGCCCTATAGTGGCTCTCTGACTTCTTCCTCATTTGCCCAGCAGACACTAGTCAATGCTATATTAGAAACCGTATACTATACTAGTACGTACTGTTTTTGCCAAAATGTAGCATGTAGTGTGCAGTATACAAACAAAAGCAAAATCTACAGTATTCCAAAAATACCCAGACGTCAAACAGATGGATGACCATGACATTCTTCAGTTGCCAACAGAGAGTCCTCAATTATAATTCATGTTTCAACCTCTTGAACTAGACTACAACATGTAGCTAGACAACCCGTCATTCCTGGTTCTTCACACACAGCACAACATCTCTCTATCACCTACAGCTGTTTGGAATCTTGTGGCTGATTAGCCGTCTGCTTAGGTGAGCTATGAAAGCACAGAGAAGAGGTCTAATCAGGACAAGTGAATACACCTACACTGACGACCTTAAATGTGATTAGTTGAGTTCAGCAGAGGCTGACTGGCATTTGTCCCCAGATAGCTGCAGTTGAGTTTTTAACAAGAACTGGTAAAAATAAGAGATCGAAAGAGTAGAAGGACAAAAAGACAGATGGGGTGGACTGAATGAAGAGCTGGAGGAAAGAATCGAAAAGTCATTGGGGGTGGCTATAGTTAGAGAAATGGATAGGGTGCAGGAAAGGAATAATGAAAGAGATGAAGGGAGTGAGAATGAAAAGAGACGTGATGAGACGGAGTGGCCTAGAGATATTGGGTTGAGTGGACTGTGGACTTATTTACATCTACCCTCTCCTCTGTCTTGCTTTTGAAGATAGCGACTGTCTGCGTACCCAAACCTTGAAGGAGGAATAACAATTTTGTTGAATTTGCATATGTTATCATTGAATGCATGGCAGTACACTCAATATTTATGAATAAAAACAATTTTCTACCAAAGTTAGACATGCAACATCCAGTGCTTTCATCTAACAGCCTGGAGCTGTGAGACTCATGCAAACTTTATTTGGGCTGTTTCTTATCCGCTTTTAGTTTATAAGTCAGTAAGATAGTTTCGTTCACTAAACTCAACCCTACACTTGACCTCAGGGTCAACAGATCAGACAACATATGAGTCAGTTTTGGAACAGTCATATGTGACTTTTTTTGAGGGAGAACACAAAAGAACTATTTTGATATATAATAGTAATGATTGTAAGAGCCGAATCAGCTTGGACATGTATAGTACACAAACAATTACTTAACAAAAATGATATATTTGTTGATTTTAACATATGTTGAATGAATGTATCCTTACACGATACCTGCACAATTCTACTCCAGACGATTGCTATGGCTCACTATGCATTTCCTATCCTGCAAACTGGCCCTTTGATCAGATTCAGCACCACGGACAGCAGCCACAGCGTCAAATTCATCAACGCTAATTTAACAGCCTGCCCTGGACTCAGCAGCTCAATGTTGTCACAGACACAGATTAGGTGCACATTGTCCAACATTGCCATAGATTTAAATCCCTGATCCCACTCCATAATGACAAAGAGAAGCCTGTACGCATCCATTAAAAGTTCATCCTACGGGTCTTGTGCTCAGCAAAGTCATTAACAACGATGCTCAAGAAGACTGCGTGAAACGGCCAAATGAAGCTGTAAAAAATCACCTTCCTACATGGGACCTTGACAGCTTCTGGGCCCCTGTGCAGCTGCACCGGTTGCATTATTTACGCCATTAGGACTACTTCACAACTGTGTCTTTTAATATTTCTGAGGAACTTTTTTTGTAAGGGATATATCTTTAAATGGCTAAATGCAACCACATTTCAAAAGATCAGACTTAAACGTGCAGTGTGTAGGATTTTGTGGCATCTAGCGCTAAGGTTGCAACCAACTGAACTTCTCCTGTGTGCTAAGCATGTAGGAGAACTATGGTGGTCGACGCGAAAACATGAAAACGCAAAATCGCCCCATTTAGCCAGTGTTTGGTTTGTCCATTCTGGGCTACTGTAAACACATGGCGGCCGGCTCTGTGAGAGGACCCACTCTGTATGTAGATATAAAGGGTTCATTCTAAAGTAACAAAAACACAACAATTCATATTTTCAGGTGATTACACACTAAAGAAAACATACACTAAACATTAATATTATCCCTATTCCATTTCTGTCAATATATCCCCCTAAATGTTACACATTATTCCTCTAATACTTCAACATATATGCTAAATTTGGCTATGTACCAAAATGTGTTATTGTATAATAGTTTTTGAAAACCAGGCCACATCCACAATACTGTTTTAGATAGTAGCAAGGGAGTATTGAATATTATAAATTTTAAAAAAGCCATAAACTAGAAAATAAAAAAATCTTGTGCACCTTGTTTATAGGTATCTGAGTCCTTCATTTGATGAGTTCTCCATGTCTTTGAATGTAAAGTTAGTGAGGGTAGCATTGTATTTCAAAACATAATTTTTTTTTTTTTTTTTTTTTTTTTTTTTTAGGGATTCAAAGATGTTTTTTCCCCAAAGGCTCTCCACTCTGGCAGAAGTGGAAAGAAGGCATAAAGGAAAAATATTAAAATGCAGTTCAGGAGTTCTTGAGATACCACTCCTAAACATCGTGATGCAGGTTTTAAAATAAACACAACTCCAACTGAGATGAACTTTGTATGCTATTTTCTGAATGTTATGCAGTCTGATGTGGATGACAAAGAAGGTCACGAGTACCTTGATGGGATCCTCAACATGCTGCCAACACAGATGAGAGGCTTTGGAGTATGAAGGAGAGATGACAGCAGCACCACCCAGGTTTATATTTATCTCTATTTGGGCACTTGTACTGTACAACCTCATATCTCTCTCTGCACAGCACTACATCCTATTCTTCATGATTTTGAAAACGAGAGTTGTACGCCGAACAAACTAAGGTCAAAGCCACCAAGTGGGCTACATTCAACTGACAAAGTTAAAGAAATGTTTACATCATGTCCGTTTGCAGCTGAAACTTTGTATCTCCAATGTTGCATTTATCACCACATTATAAGTTAAAGCTGAAAACACCCTGCCATGAAGTCAGACCATTACATAAGAAATTAGGCTGTATCTAAATGTAATAAATTCTGTTATTTATTCATCTGTAATTGGTCGATCATAAAATTGTGAATATATATTACGTGAGTCAAAAATGCAACCCAATCTCACAGGAAGTCGTATAAATAATACAGCATTACAAGGACATTTCGCGTGACATAAGGACACATTTTAGGTTTTTCACGAACCATGTGTGCGCCGCTTTTCGCGTGTTATTTGTATGCCGCGCAACAAAACTACAGTAACATCCTCAGTTAGGTTTAGGCAACAAAACCATTTTGTTAGGTTTAGGAAAAAAGCACGTAAAAATACGTACGGAAACAACTTAAAATAAGTACGGAAAACATGTCACAAATGTCATTAGTGTAACTTACAAAACAAAACACCGGTTTCAAACACTGATCTCCTGGTTGAAAGTCTTTCACAGACTACATGGTGTACAAATGGCACGCCAAAAGCATGAACAGGGTTCTTTTTTCACATTAAATACCTTGCGCATTATCATGTAATTCATACGCCTTTTTCCTTTTTGTGCTCCAAAGTAACATCTTTAAATTGCGGACCAACAAAAAGTACAAAGGTACATTATTTGTAATAATATAAAGAAGAAAAAAGCATCAAATCTCCACATTTGGTAAGCTGCAAACAGCAAATTTTAAAAACTGTAGACGATTAAGTTTCTGTCGATCGACTAATCGATAAATCAATCAAAAGCTCTGGTATCAACTGAAGTCCGAAACCAGTGAGTCTCCTTAGCAGCACAATATCATTTTGGTGTTATGAGGTTTCCACAAAGCAAAAAGGAGATCGGCTGAATTGTGTTTTTAACTATGACATTTTACTTTATCTATGTGAAGCAGGCACTCAGGCTCCCATACATTACTCTCCCCCTCCACACTTGTGCCCACTTCCACTGCTGATTTGCATCGACAACATATTCCTAGCTGCTCTGCATCCACTTTTCCCTCGGTCCCCCTCATCATCCCTCTGCACTCGGAATAAAGGGACTTTTTGCCCTCTAGTTGTGTGTCAGCCCTCGAAACGTGTCTGTGCCGTGCAGTCTTAATTATATTGCATTAGCCGCCATATCACGCGGAAAGGCGTCTGAGTAAAAGGAGTCACTAAACACATTTGGCCTGTAGCTTTAGTCCTGTGGGTGTTGGGAGTCTGGCTCCTATGCATGAGTGTGTCAGTGAGTCAGTGTGTGCCGACGTGGAGTTGCATGTGAGCAAGTGAGAGTATAGGTATGTGTGTGTGCGGCTTCCTTTTTTATGATGTGACATTTGAACTGCATATCCGAGTGTATGCAGACAGTCATATAAATGCATATTACTTGGCTCAAGGGTGTGTGTGTGTGTGTGTGTGTATGTGTGTGTGCGTGTGTGTGTGTGTGTGTGTGTTGTATCTCCAACCAAGTGCTTGCATATTGCCAGTCTGTTGGCCCATGATGTATAGCATTTGATCCACATTTCTCAGTCAAACTTATGCAGGCAGTGTCATACAGATGTGCATGGCCCAGAGGTTTCTATCCGGTCTCATCCAATTCGCTGCTGCCGTGCAGCTCTGTGCACAGATGTAAACCAAACAGCTCATCTGAAATTAATTTTCTCTCTGTCCTTTGAGATTTAGCCCAGCGGTTTTACAATGCTATAACTGATACGGTTTGTTTCAACGTATAATCTCCCCTCCTGTTAAAATGATCTTTCAAACATGCTGTGTAATCTTCCTGGGGATTATTCTTATAATAACGGCATGGATATATCCTGCTGCCTTCGTAACCCCGCTGCCACCAACTGTCCCCTCTCACACGGAGAGATAAAGGGAGACATACATCTTATGAAAGGACTACTTGTTCCAACTTCCCTTTTGACGTCATTCTGCATTATGTCGTTTTTGGGTCATTAAAGTATAGTTTCATGTGGTTTATTTCCCAGCGTGATGTATCCATGTGGATAATGCCCAATGATCCCGCCACTATTTCACATAGTGTGGCGGTGTCCACCAAGTGCGTGAACATAACCTTTCACACACGGCTATTTATGTTTATGTTTGTTTATGGGTATTTGTTTCACACATATAAAAAGACAATAAAATACAATTCACATTAAAGGAATGTAAAAATACGTGTGAGGGTGTGTAGAAACTTCTAATGGCTTATATAAAAATCACACCCAAAGGACATACAATAGGTAAAAATACTATCATGACAAAAATCCCCAGTACATTTTAAATATTAGTGTTCAAAACATTTCATATGTAAAGATATACAGTGTAAAGTGTTGGAGTAGAGTTCAAACAAAACAAAAAAATACAAAGAAGTAGGAGTAATTGCCATTTTTACAATTTTAAGTGATCATTTTTTTCCAAATCAAATGTTTTTTTCAGCAGAACATTTCTAAGTCTCTTTTTACAGAGGAATCCATTAAATGGACATTTTCATTCCGCTCCATGAAATCTGATGGAAAACTGACCACGGGATGTTTTATACAAAGGAAGATGAAGATTCTCAGCCTGTCTGGTTGGGTAATTATGGAATTGAGAGTTGTCAAACAATGAGGTAAATCTGCATCCTTATATCTCGCCTTAAAAACAAATGTACAGGTATTTTCTCCTCCATGCTGTCTTTACATGCTGGGTCTGTTTTTGTAGGAGCAGCTTGCGTCTCTAGAGCTTGAAACACACTTGTAAATTTATATAAATACACATTTTTTATATTTACCGACTTCAAATACATTTTTAATGAGTAAAGACCAACAAAGCATCTGTTACCGCATCTGAATGAGCTGCAGATGTTAACTCAATATGCCCATGAACATGAAACATATAGGCAAAACTCCTCAAAACTATATTGGAAATGTGTCTGATGAAGACTGCTTTAGATACAGACGGTTCCGGCCTCCAAGTTATGCATTAATTCCTGATAATGGACACCTTGTCATGCATTATCGCTTACATAATACACTGTATACTGGACAGTCTCTGTCTACAATAACAATATTATCCCAATAAAGAACAGTTAAAATGCAAAAAGAACAACTGAATGCTCCTGGTAACTCCTGAAATCTTCTCAATCTATGAAAATTATGTTGAACAAAAAACATAGCAGATACAGTAAAAGACCTGTGACCCATTCTGGAAACACTATTCTACTCTATAAATAAGGTTTTAGTGTGTAGTACCTGCAGCTTCTGCACAAACTGACCCAGTCACAGTGTCACAGCCTTTTCCACCAGCCAACCCTCCTTTAGGGCCTGTGGAGAGAATTGTTAAAAATCTAAATGGAAGGCTATTCCAAGGGGTTTTCTGCTGAAAGTCATCTATTGTGACTGGGTGGACACATTAACGCTAAGAGGGAGATGTATGAATCACTCCTACTGCGCTGAAATAAACTCTATTCCAGTGTTTCTCGCTGTCTTTCTGCTTTTCTGCGTCTGCTAACAATGAGAAGTTTTCCTCTACTTCGCTCCCCATGCAGTATTATTAGTCTTAGTCTTGGCTCTTTCTGTTTGCACACAGAGCCCGCTGACTAATTCAGAGTTGAAATTGTACGCATTTCCATTCATGAATGTTCCCTCATTAGTAGAAAGCCGTGTACAGTTTTGAATGAACTGCTGTAATATTCTGGCAGCTGTTTACTTGCTTTTCTGCAGTTTATGTTGATTAGTCTCTACTGAGAGACAGACAAAACACTCTGGAGGATGTCAATTTGTATTTTTTTCTCTCCAACACAGACTCCTTAATTAAGCACAGTCAGTCTCCTCAGCGTTGCTTTACTATAATAAGAATTAAGATCTTTATTCCATGAATCCAGGACGTCAGTGAGTGCTCCTCAGAAATCACTCGGGTTGCCACCTGCTTTTGTTCTTGTCAAGATAGGTGTGATTAGAATCGCAATTTGGAATTGTCAAGTACCATGATGGAGGCGAAGGAGTGCCGAATAGTGTCAATGAGAGAGCTTCCATTGAGGAATCAAAATATTGACTTCTACATTTGAAAAGGGAACAGATAGACCTATTTTAGCATTCTTACAAAGGTTGAAAAGACATGTTCAGTTGCCACATATGAGCCCAAAGAAACAATGTTTCTTCTTAGATGTTTTTTATGGCTAAAATTAACTTGAATCACTCATTGTTTCTGGAAATGAAATGCATGAAAACATATTTATTCATCTATCTTGTAAGAGATACTGTAATTAAGCACGTATTTGTATTTTGGGAATTGTAAATACTCATATTATTCATATTGTATGTATGATATGATATTGTTGTAGCTTATATATATTCTAAAATAGTTTTACACATCTTTGCATGCTAAAATAAAAGTATGTATTATTTCACTTAAAACTGCTATAATCTAACTGCCTTAATTTACATTTGGAGGGTTTGGACTGTTATTTATTTTGTTTTTGTCTTTGATTATTACTGGATGACCAACATGTGATGTTTTTGTTATTGTTGTTTTTTTGTTTTGTTAGATATGTCTTTTTTTACTTTACGTTTTTGTATGGGTTCAGTTTCTCTCAATGTATGGTATACTTTACTCCATATTGATACTTGAAAAGTAACTAACTGGACATTTGTGTGTTGTTGAAAATAATCAACACATTTGGGGAAATAATCTATATTTCCATAGGGGAAAATTACTATACGTAATATGTAATGCTTAAAGAACCCACACATTATCACCTGACTCTACCGTTTGGCTCTACGGAGCGTTTAAGCATCTTTCAGCTCATTGTTTTCAGTAAAAAAAAAGCTTTGATACCCACTGTACTTTACCTGCACCAGCACTAAGTAAAGTGAAAGAGTCAGATATTACCATCAGGAGCCAAACAACAGAGCTATAAGGAGAGCAAATGTTGGACATATGTTGGATGTGTAAATGTGCAGCTGTTTGCCAAATGAACTTTATAAGGTGATAATATGTCTGTGTTGGGTTTACAGCCTAGTCCCGCCTCCTGATGGCCAAAAAGGAACAAGTTTAAGTATTATCTATCTATTTATCTCTTTTCCTCTCCTCGACCTCTCTTCCTGCTACTCTGTCATTCCACTATCATTCATCTCCGAGAGGCGTCAACGTCTCCACATTATCTCAGGGCCGCTTGAGCTCCAGCTGAGTGATGGATGGAGGGAGTGTTTGTGCTGGCAGATGAGTGGAGGGCTAAGGTCTCCTTTGTCCATCTGCTACCTGTCATTCCTTCATCAGGCCTTTCATATGATGTTTCTTTCTCTCTCTCTCTCTCTCTCTCTAGCCTCCTCTCCCTTGCCGACTTGTACGCTTTCATTATGTTGTGGCAGGGTTAAAAGGTGAGAGCGCTCAGGCCTCCTTCATATCGCCCGGCGCTGCAGTGCGACTCGTCATCGATCTGGCTTTTAAACGGACTCGCAGGCCCACCCGTGGGTTCTGTAACAATGACACTGAGGAGTCACATGGGGGCCGAGAGATATGGTCAGTGTCTGCAAACTGATGGACTGTCTGAGTACGGTGGCAGCGGCCGTCTGTGGGGAGATAGCGCGGTCAAGTCAACTCCAACAGACATGCCCCTTGACAGATGCTACTGTAGGGAGCTCTGATTTTATTCTGTTTAATTCGCTTTTTATCTTTACTGTAAGTATTTATGGTTGTCAACAGTAGAGGAAAACGCTTAGTGAGTAAAGTATGATGTGAAAAAACAAGCACACAAGTGACACATTTATGTCTTTATTTCTTTATTTCTTTCACCATCTATGCATGACGTTCAAGATTGATCGCTGACAGCCCCTGCCCCCTCAAAATACTCCCTGACTCCACTTTCCTGACACATTGCGTGTTACTGTAGAATAATTATTCCAAATAAACTCCAGCATTGGGAATGCATATTTTATTGATATTTTGTAAAACGCAAAAGCTAGTAGCATTTGCACTCTTTCACTCGATGTGTGTATTGATCAAGTAAGCGGTTTCCACTGACTCTCCCTGTAGCCAGTTTCAACAGGCCATGATGCTGACCTGCCCGCTGGAATGTCCATCTGCCCGCTCTGCCCTTAACCTTGTTGCTTCTCTTCCATGTTTATGGATGAGACGTGGAAAAAAGAGACACAAACAGAATTTAAATCAGCAGCATTCAACAGAAATCTTGTAGGCCTCTCTACGAAACAAAATATTGAAATCAGAAACATCAGTAACACTTAATTTTACAGGTCAATTAGGTGATAATTAGTAAACTATTTGAAATTTCTTTGGTATTACTGCTAAATTACTCCAATATTTACCTCAAAATGTATCGAAAATTACTTTATTATAAACATTATTACATTGCATTACAATATTATTATGTTACTGAAACACCTAAATGACCGAACGTATCCCAACAGAATCTCAATGTTCTGGCTTCCCTCCCGAATCGGTGTGTAATCTTGGGTTACAACGAGTCCAGTAAACAGAAAACAGGCAATATAGTGGAGATACAAGATTGCTGCAGGTTGCTGGAAAATTAAAAACGTGAACTGGTTGTAAGAGATGCAAGCTGGCTGACAAAATACTGAGAGTTGTTTTGGCCTGAAAGGAAACAGACTACTCTGTTACCAGCAGTTGAACATCCTGTTGCTAGTAGCAACCACTACTGACACAGTTAGAATTTTCACTCCCTTGTTCAGTCATTCACAACTTCTCTCTCCAGCCACTTTCCCACCTCCCCAAACTGGTTCATTGTTGTTCTCTACCTGTCCACCAGATGCCCTCAGACTGCCCACCTGACTCCCTCATCCACCTGCTCACCTGTTTCAACTTTCCCTCATCTGCACTGCCGTAAAGGGCGGTTTGTGAGAATCAAAATCTGAATTAATTTAGAATATATATTACGCCTAACTAAGTGAAATTGTTCCACACTACAGCATTGCATTGTGGGAAATTTATGCCGCCGTAGTGTCGCAGCATTTGCATACTGTAATATTGCACCGGAAATAGTATGCAATTTGTGCACTATTGGTTTCATACTAAGATATCGGACGTACTAAAATGTCTCATATACTGTTTTAGTGTACTATGTTAGTATTGAATTTTGGGTGCAACCAAGGTCTTTGCACATCAAGTCTGTATTTTTCGTATTCATTTTTTTAATCCGTCATCCGCTAAAAAACATAACGCACAGAAACCTTGCACACTGAGTCCAATGCGTTTTATTATTAGAATCATATACAAGACAAAACTGGATTACGTGGGTGCAATGGATAGCGCTGGTCGAAAACGGGGCTAATGGATGGATGACATTAGCAAGAAGTGTTTAGCTGCAACCACCCCCAGAAATACAGACTTTGTGTGCAAAGGCCTTAACCCCTTTCCCTCCAGTCCCAGTCACCTGACCTTCACCGCCCACCTGCTCACCTTTTTCCACTTTCTCATTCAAATAAAATGGCATGTCTTGCTTTGGTTCGATGGGAAACTATTCTGCCGCCAGCAGTTGGTTTTGGATGGGTGTCTTGTTGCCAGTAGCAACCACTACTGACACATTTCTATAGCAGTTTGACATCATTACACCCAGCCTTTTGTCAGACCTGGTCAAGCAATCAAATATTGAAAAGTATATTTTATTGTTATTATTTTATTGACTCCCCAATTGCTTTGTTGGAGCATTATCTGTAGGTGTTTTTTTCTATTCTATTCAATTATATTATATTATGTTATATTATATTATATTATGTTATGTTATATTATATTATATTATATTATATTATATTATGTTATTTAACAGTTCCCACCACATAATTTGATTGGACAAGAGGCGTTCCATGAGTAGTGATAGAGTACAACAGCACTGGGACTTTGAACTATGTATCACTGCACTTTACAGACGTTCTAATAACTGTTAATTACACTAAAGGTCATTATCTAACAAACTTTGTACAAATAACATTTGATTTAAATTATGAATGGTTGTCAGAAGAGGACAAAGGGAATGAAATAAGCCTGGATACTTCAGTAACAGCTGCGACAGACAGCTTCTGGTATACTGCTGTTCCCCTGGGAGTGAAACCAGCTGTCACAGATGTTACCCAGGGTGTGACACGTCTTACACCAACCACAGCCTGAGAGCCACTGCCATTTAGAAACTGTCTGATACAGGACTCGAGGCGAGGGAGATCATGTGGGCATAGGTGAGATGCTGGCCAACACAACAGATGTTGAAAATGTGAAAGACCCCACAGATAACAACATGTTATGTTAAATTTAACAGTTTTGTTCCTATAGTGAGCTGAGCAATGATTTGTCAAAAACAGCACACACACCAACAGATTCATTCATGAACAACAAGAGTCACAACTAAAAAACTGAAAACTCGCAAAATCTCTCGCGATCAAACGTGACTTTAGTGTAAACAAATATGGCGGACGACAGGCATGAAGAAGGTTTGTCTTTCTGTGAGGCGGCAGATAGCGCCGTCCTGAAGGCAGTAGTGTGAACTCACTGGACAAGATTTGGTTGTGATTAATAATGTTTTTGGCCTTCTGGAGAACACGTTTCTCCCAGAGAGAGTTTAAGTTGCTCTGCTGGGCTCCGATGATTTTGGAGCAGACTTTCACAATGTTATTTAGGCAATTCCTGTCCTTCATAGACAGGAATTGCCTGAAGACGTCAAAAGTCAACTCCCGTCTTCAACCTTTACTGGAAGTGTGTTTAGTTTACTACAGAACTTTTCACAGTTAACCACAGGCACCCACAGAGAGCAATTTCCTCTTTGCTGCTGTTATACAATGACCCACTGACTTTTGTAAGGAAAATAAATCATGTTAAGAAAAGATATTTTAGTAAATAATGGCTAAAAGATTCTGTGTAAGTGATCATTATTATAAAACAGTACCTCAGCAGCTCAGCAGTCAACGGCCAGACAACTTAATTTATATATATCTACGGTGACAAGTCTACTTTTATGCGGGCGTGGTCATATTATTGCATCATATCTCAGTGGGAAACCTCCGGGTCTGAAAAGTGAAGCCAATGCAAAAGTGCCTTAAACTTGCATTCTCTTTAACAGCCAGCAGGGGGCGACTCCTCTGGTTGGAAAAAGAAGTCTGATTGTATAGAAGTCTATGAGAAAATGACCCTACTTCTCACTTGACTTATTCCCTCAGTAAACATTGTAAACATGAGTTTATGGTCTCAATCACTAGATTCAAGTCTTTTTCAATACAGCATGATGTTCATTTAGTTAATTATGGTCCCATTTAGAGTCAAATAGACCATAAAGCAGGGTATGCTTTAGGTCGTGGTTATCTTGTGATTGACAGGTCAGGTCGCTACCACGGGGTTTTCCCTTTAACCCTTTCACAGTGTGTTTTCAGGTCATGAAAGTTAATTATAACCTTTTTGGTCGCCTAAAAATGTCTTATTCAGCGTTCGGATGTACTTAGCACCACCCTCTCGTGTTACTTCTGGTTGCAAAAAAACAAGTTGGTGGCACCCAAAATGCCAAACTGAAGGCTTCAAAGTCGCAGTCCACAAACCAATGGGTGATGTCACGGTGACTACGTCCACTTCTTTTGCTGTATACAGTCTATGATCATATACCATAGTGCTGCAAAGGAAAAGACGTACATTTGAGTGACATGAGTTGCCAAATTTAAACCACCGATTATGACTTGTCTCTACTTTATAGCTTTTAGAGAGAGTTGTACACAATATTAATTAAAGTATTGATAATGTGAAAAAATAGTTTACATTGAATTTTGCCTTGTGATTAAGCTCAAATGAGCATGTGCACTCTTTCAGGTTTGAGAGCATTGTGGGCAGACATGCGGCAGATTATTTATAGAAGAGTCAAAGCAGCTGGTTTGCAGCATGCCTGTACTGCTAATGAGGCCTCCAGTGTGTGTGTGTGTAGGTTTGTAATGTGCTATGTGTTTAGGTGTGTCAGTGTTATTACTGAGAATGGTTTTGTCTGCATGTGCATGTGAAAGAGGATGCCTGTGTGTTTACTATATGTCCAAGTCCGTGTGATTTGAAGGTAGTGGAACCAGTGTGTAAATATCACAATAAACCTGTAAATCTTGTTACTCTGTGGGACTATTTTGACATTGGTCGCTGAATTCATTCAGGACACACATTAAAGATTTGCAGAACTTGTGAGTTTTAAATGCAAATGACAAACCAAGGACTGTGTGAAAAAGACCTGTATGAAATTCTAAAAACGTAGTGATTATATGCATGACAGCACAATGTCAGTGCAAAATGAAAAAGCTGTAACTCTTGCCCAGCTGTTTCTGCCAGGTGAAACCATGACTCAGACTGACTCATGGTATTTTGGATTCAGGGAAAGTTCTCTTTAAAGTAGTGTCAAAGCCTTGCATCCTGTATCCTCTGTAATATGTTTGTCAGTGCACCGTGTGAGCACACCTGCTGCTCCTTCACATGTCTGTCAGTGAATCCCTGCTCCGGCTTGTCATTGTGTCAGTTTGGTACTCTCTGTTCCTCTTTCTGACCAGCAACACATCCAATTACAGCATCTCTCAGCCTTTTCTTCTCTAAGCTCCCTAGTCAATTCCCCATGGTGTGTCATTTTTATTTCTGTCCTAGATCCACCTTTGTTCTCCTCTCTCCGTTAATCGTCTCTAGGTCACACTCGGTGTTCTCTTTTTTCCTCTCTGCCACCTTCCTTTCTCCACTTATATTATTATGGCATATAGCATAAGGACAGGGTGAAACTGGTATCCTGGCTCAGTTAAAGGGAGGGAAAAAAACATTTAAAAAATCCACTGACATTTAAATTCGTGAGCTTTAGAGGTGCTGGTATGCAGTTCTTTTAAAGCCTTTGGGCAAAGACAGGCGAGCTGCTAAGATAAACTAAGTTAAGCTTAACTAAGATAATTAGCTGCTGGCTGTAGTTTCATATTTGGTTGTAGAAGGTTTCCTTTCTTGATATGATGACATGACCGTCATATCAGATGGTTGACAGCTTTGGCTCATGTACGAAAAAAAACTCAATTTAACCATCAAAGAAAAACAAGAACACTGCATTTGAATCCTGTTCAACAACAGACTTTTACATGTCTGTTTGTCATCTTAATCTTGTGAATTTTATTCTCCACAGAGATTTTAAGTCATGGATTATATCCGTGCCTCATCCTTCCTTCCCCACACGTGTTTCAGTGCAGGCTGAGGCATGAACAGATGGTTGGTGTGTGGGGAATGTGTGTGTGTGTGTGCAAAGATATGTTTGCAGTGTGTCCATGTGTGATGAAATATCTGTGAATATTCACACTGTTCTTATTCCGCATTCTCATCTTCACACTTAAACTCCTTTTCTGCTTTGTCTGGCTAAAATCACTCTGATCGGGTAATAAAACACAACACAGAAGAACAGATACTGTGCGTCATGGTTTGCAACATTTCTGCCCCAAATCAGAATTATTTCTTATACAATAAATGGATTTGATTATTCCGTCACACAGAGGGTTCAATGTTTTAAAATATTTAATTGTGATTAATAGCATGATTGTCCATAGTTAATCGTGATTAGTCGCACATTAATCGCATGCTACGCTTGCTTTATGGAAAATGTATGTATACATTTATTATTGGAAATCAATTAACAACATAAAACAGTGACAAATATTGTCCAGAAACCCTCAGAGGTACTGCATTTAGCATAAAAAATATGCTCAAATCATAACATGGCAAACTCAAGCCCAACAGCAACAACAGCTGTCAGTGTGTCAGTGAGCTGAATTGACTATGACTTGCCACAAACGGCATGTGATTATCATAAAGTGGGCATGTCTGTAAAGGGGAGACTCGTGGGTACCCATAGAACCCATTTTCATTCACGTATCTTGAGGTCAGAGACCTCCTTGAAAATGGCCATGCCAGTTTTTCCTCGCCAAATGTAGCATTAGTTTAGAGCATTATTTAGCCTCCTTAGCCACAAGCTAGTATAACACCGTTTAGGTTTTTTAGTTTCATATGATATCATTTACTTCACTCTAGCTTTAATACTGAGCCTTCTACAGCCTAAAAACCTCAAGTTGCATTAATGCGCTAAAGAAATTAGTGGCATTAAAAAAAATGTGCGTTAATGCCCTATGTGCAATCAGATTAAAATAAACATAACATATGGATTTCAACCATGCACTGTATTTCTGTAATCAGCTAAATACACTAACGCTGTGTGAACCAAGAGTTTTAGATTGTTGATACAAGAACATGACTGATTCAAAGGCACGTTTTTTAGGTTAGTAATAATGCATTGATGGTGATAAAAGGGGATATTTGTGGTCAGGTTTAGTTTGCATTGTTAAATTTGCAGAAGTGGACTGACACTCATGAGATACAGCAGTTTCTTTGTCTTGATATTGTTGTATGTGGGTCAAGAATTCAGTGAGTATTTTGCAAAAACTTCATTTGTTTTTTTCCTTTTGGGGTTTGATGCTGTTTTTCAATGTTTCATATCCCTGAAAATAAACCAAATCCTTCACAGTGTTTTTGCCAAATGTCAAGAAATCATGGACCATCATCATTACAAAAAAAATCCATCTTTGCAAAAGGCTTGAAAAGTTGACATTTGAATGATGCACGTTTTCTGGCGAGGCCTGGGTGATTTGGCAGCGGTTGTGGATCCATTTCCTCTGAGCCCTTATTTTCACATGATGATTTGATATCATCAAAATTCATCGCTTTTCAGAAAATTTCCTCCCGGCAATTTCTCAGTCCATCTCTTTTCATCTGACCATCAAATGGGATGGACAGAGACGGACTGAAAAGGGAGGAAGATGGAGCTAATTTTCGCTCCTCGGTCTAGATTTTAGTGGGCAAGAAGAGGAAAAAGAATTCAATCATTATGAGAAGATAACCTTTAGACTGGCGGTTTGCTTGCAGAGTAATTGTTCCCCTGAAAACTTGTTTCTCTGCTGATGCTTTGCGTTTTGTAGAATACAAACTTAGCACTTCTGTCTCTCTGTCCTACTATCCATCTGTCTCTCTCCTCAATGTATTTATCACTCCAGTTTTCCTCTCTCTTCCACTTTCTCTCCTAAAATGCTCACTTTCTCTGTCTCACACACTCCGTCTGTCTGCTGTTCAAGCATAATTGGGAGTTTTGCAGAATTTTGGTCACAGTAATGGCTGCACATATCTACTCATCGTTATCCTCTTTCTCCTTTTTCCGACATCGTTTTACTGTTAATCCCCAATTCTTTCTCTCTCTATTCTTTCTCTCTAAACATGACAACCTCTTTTGTTTCTCTCTCTGTTTCAACCCCTCTCTTTCTTACCATCAACCACCCTCTGCTCTCTGTCTTGTTTGATGATGCTTTTGATGGAAGAGGAGTCGGAGGAATAGCTGATGGCTTCCTCTTTCCTGTGAATGCAAATAGTTTCATCTGTTATGATGAAAGAAATACAGTGGTACTCTGCCATCCAACGCATTACTATTTTTATACTGATTTGAATACAATGACTGTCATTTGAATATAAAGCTGCTAAGCTGTTTCCCACACGCTGAAAATATATGCAGTAAAAAATGGTGTTTTGGTTGAAGTTCGTTTTTGTGATTTTGAAATTCGATAATTTTAGGCATTTTCATTCCCTTCCTCATAGAAATCTAAAGAGGAATCAGACTTCTTTTTGCAACCAGAGGAGTCGCCCCCTGCTGGCTGTTAGAAAGAATGCAAGTTTAAGGCACCTCTACATTGGCTTCACTTTTAGGTAGATGGTAGGTGCAGAATTTTGACATCTAGAGACAGGGGTGTTCATCCCACTAAAGCACTTTGAATAGTTATGGAAATTTATGGTTTTGGTTTTTCTGTAAGTTTCCTAAACAAAACCATAAAATGTTTATTGTCCTCCACTCAAAAATGTGCTTTGCTTATCTTTACCTCATTTGGATGTTTGCCCTTCACTGTGCAGAGTTAAACACTGGAGGGCTTTTCTCACATTGATATGTTGAAATGAAAAAGTTTGTTTGTGCTCGACTTACATCTCAGTTTAAGACGTGCAAATATGAGCGTGATATTGTGACATCTCAGCTAGTTTGGAAGCCAATCGTGGTCCAATATGCAACTTACATGTGCTGTGGAAACTTGAAACCACCGGTGCACAAACACTGAGGATGGAGACGTCTTGTGACCAGAAAAGTCAAACTTTTGAAATGAACTACATTTTGCATATTCATAGAATCTTGATTTTTCAATGTGGGAGAATGAGTAGGTTTAATATTAAGAATTTTTAATCACATCAGTCACAAATTATTATTGAAAGCTGTGCATGTTTATGTCTTAGAACATGCACGGAGGGGATCTTTAAAATTCTTTAATTACCACAAGCGGATATTGTAGGTAAACAAATTAGAGACATGGACGGTGAACGTTTTGCCGATCTTCAATATGAACATCTTGCAACACTTGCAACAAATTATAGATAGATAGATAGATAGATAGATAGATAGGTAGATAGATAGATAGATCCCCGAATGGAAACTGAGGTGTTACAGCAGCAATTTACATACCTCACAAAAACATGCATCTCTCACACAAATGAAACGAGGTAAGTACAAAAAACACTGTATTTACAAATCTTTATATACATACCAACTACTCTACTTTAAACTAGATAAAGAAATAAACACAGTAAAATAGAATTAAAGATATAGATTTTATAGGTCATTAAAAACCTTTCCTCATTATGCTGATGAAAAACTTAATCCAATTGAAACTGTGTATCTTTCATAACATATTTGCTGTTGCAAATTAGTACATGAGTGTAATCTTTGGGAGACGGTATTGAAAGAGCACACCAGGAGGCACGACTTGCTTTTTGATAAAATGAACTAAAAGTCTTAGATCTCTTATTTCAACTCGTGAAAAAGTGTTGCTGACTCACTTTCCTCCTCCACTCTGAAACATCCATAATGTGACTAATAGAGGTCATTTTAAACCAATATGGATGTGTACCTTCAAAGATAACTCTGATAAGTGAGTCATTTTCAGAATATGGTTCTCAATTTCAAAGCGACACCTCAAGACGCAGCAAATGCAAAGATTCAAAGGAAGATTATTGTCTCAGCGAAGCGAGATTAACCTCCGGTCAATTTGTCAAGGAAAAATAAAAAAACACAGAAAACAATCAGCCAAACCAGAAGAACAGCATGGTGGGCAATCAATCTCTTTTATTTCTGTTCTCTCCACACTTGTAGTTATGTGGTCATTCTGTTCTCCCCCCAGCAGTATTACTGTATCACTGGACCCATGGAACTATTTGTCTTAGTTGTCAACGTTTCAGAAGTCAATAATGCCTCCACCTGCAACAAGTGGTGCTTAAACACCCCTATCATGTATGTGATTAGTTAAACAAAGGAGCTTTCATTCATCTCCATCCAACATGTCATTAACAGTTTAGTTGATTAAGATGACTATACTGAAAAAGGAGCAGTATAACACTATTCTTTTTAAACATATAGGTGTGTAAGTTATAGTGAACCACCATGTTTGCGGATCCACCGCTGCACAGAGGAGATACAGTGGCCCAATACGAGTAAAAATAGATTGCATCAGATGTCACATTATTAAGCTTCAATTCTGGGGCTGATGTTCTGCTGGTGTAGCGGTGGGATTGGGGCTAGGAGAGCTAGGGCACGAGGGTGGATACCTGGATCAGTGCCCTGGCTCAGTGCTAAATCCCATCGCTCATCCCTATCGGTATGGAAGAGACGAGAGCCGGTCTTTAACCCCCCCTCCCTCCAGAGAAAGACACAGAGGCAGAGTGAGAATTAAATGTTTAAATGTGAAACGGGCTATTAGTGAACCACTAAAATACAAAATGGTTTAAGATGCATGCAGATTGAGGATGTCTTTGACGGACCAGAACGCGAGAATTGCATAACAATGGCCCAGCTTTACACAGCTTATAGGGGTGAATTTAAACAGCAGCCTGACCTCTGACTCCGGTCCACACTTCACAGATTCCTCTTTCCCACCGTTGGAGGGCTGAGATGACTTAGTGAAAAGCCAAGCTGCCAAAATGCTGCTGTGGTTTTAAATAGCTGGCTGAGGCTCTGGATAGCTGTCTGTCAATCTCTCTACCTCCACTCCTTCGTTTCCTTCTCCGTTTCTTCCTCTTTTGCAACATTGGTCTGTCCCTGTTTGTCTGCCCTTTCCTTTCCTTTCTCTTTGCGCTCTCCTTTTTTCATATGTGTCTCATTAGCGGATGTGCCCTGTTTGCCCGTGGCAACTTGATGCCATCCGGTGACCCTGTATCTCAGCAGGCCTCCAATCAACACACTGCAGGTGGCTCACGATGGAGCACCGTGCTTTTCTTTCTCCCCATCCTCCTTCCTTCCCTCTCCTCCTTCTCATCAATTTGCACCATTAGGGCCTGACGTTGCCTCTCATCTAGTGTGTCACTTTTTAATAATAAGTATGTGTACACCTCCCCTGTTGTCACATTCAAATTAGTGAGATATTGTCGAGATGTGGAGCCCGTATGCAGCACTAATAACAAGATGAGAAGAAATCTGTAGCTCCTATAGGCGACAGTGTTTAAATTTAAATGCAATTCTAGACCCAGAACCTATACTGTATGTGGCTCTTGAGTAAAATCAGCATGGATGTTTAAAAGCTGCAGGACTTGTGATATTTTCATGCAATAATGAAAGTACCAAAGAAGCAGGACATGCAGTAATATCTGTGCCATATATCTGTTAAAGCAGCTTTATTTGGCTTGGTTCAGACGAGTTGCGGCCAAAACAAAGTGTGACAGAGACAGATTAAATTCATCAGCTACGTGGAGCAGAGGACCGTGGAAATCCCATGGTATTATTTTCAGTGATTTCTCACCTGATTACCGTTTTTGTTTTTTTTACACGTTTTTTACATGTATCGAGGCAGAGATAAATATAGCAGGAAGAGGTTTAGAGCCACTGATGGAGAGAGATACTATAGACAGGTGCTATGAAATTAAATTAGATGCCTACGAAAAGTAATGCCTTTTAATTCGTATGCATCCCACAAAATTAATTCATATGTAATCCACGTAATCATGAAGTATTAAGAGTGACAAACACAGCGTAGGGAGGAGTTCAGGGTTTCGCCCAGGAGACCGGTGTTTGTGTCCCGTGTGAAACCAGAAGTCAACCATGACTTAATGGTCACTTAAATTAATTTCTTAGTTACGCCACTCCCGGAGTTATTTTAACCCAAACCCCAATCTTTTCCTAAACCTAACTAAGTAGTTTTGCTGCCAAAAAAAAATACACACACTCGGCTCAAAACAAGTCAGGTTCTCATGCCTGTCTGCTTAACATTGTGCTAGCTACACTGCATGCTGTAGTTTTTGGTGTTAATGTATTGGGTGTGGTGGAGGAACTGACCTCTCTCCGCATCTGCTAATATTGTCGAGTGTTTCTAGTATTTTCTCCTCCTTAAATGTAAATACGTTGGACGAAATATGAGAAACATCTTCAAAGTACGACCTCAAAATCCACCCCAGAACTGAGTCAACACAAAACTTCTAAAGTCTATGCACATTTTCAGTAAGGTAGCATTTATTGCAGGGCTATTGCACTGCATTACATCATAATGCAAAATAAAACATCAATACATAATTTTTCTGGCCATTCAGTGTATATATTCATAGAGATCAAGAATAGATGGAACCTTCTTTCTGAAAGTGTTTTGCCATGATTATATTATTTTTTAGGACCTTCGCAATGATGATAATAATGTTGATAATGTAATCAAGGACATTATCAGAAGTCCAGAGCTGGCAGAGCTTGATCATTGCAAATTATAGCATTTTTGTGCAGCCAGTCACAGATTTTTCCTCATTACATGAATACACTGAACCAAGCTGTCTCCCTCTTTACAGCATATTTCTCTCACTACACTACATCTCCTCCTCTACCTCTCCAATCATCCCGCATGCACACACACACACACACCTGTACAGTAAATACAGTTGTTTGAACCAGCGGAAACATTGCCCCACTTCAATCATTCACATGATGCTCAGTAGAGACACACATGCAGGCACATCTGGCATCTGTGCTGCAGACCGAGCGTTGAGACCTTCAGGTGATGCTGCTATTTATAGACATTTTTTCTGTACTGAATCTCTCTTAATAAGTTCTGCTGGCTGCATAACCCAAATATTAAGCCTGAAGCTGGATATCATGGCCTGTCTGCAGCATCTAGTGGCACTGACGTCTTTACTGGTAAAAGGTCTGCGGGTTCATGCTGCCAGAGCTTTGTGCATGTTTTTTTGATAGAATTTTACTGGTTCAACAATCATGTGGCAAAAATTCTTGATCTTACTCAGTGGGTTGCATTCTCTCTAATAGCCAGCAGGGGGCGACTCCTCTGGTTGCAAAAAGAAGTCTGATTGTATAGAAGTCTATGAGAAAATGATCCTACTTCTCACTTGATTTATTACCTCAGTAAACATTGTAAACATGAGTTTATGGTCTCAATCACTAGTTTCAAGTCTTCTTCAATACAGCATGATGTTCATTTAGTAAATTATGGTCCCATAGAGTCAGATAGACCATAAAGCAGGGGATGCTTTAGGATGTGGCTACCTTGTGATTGACAGGTTGCTACCACGGCGTTGTCCGCCAAAAACCAAGATGGCGACGGCCAAAATGCCGAACTCTAGGCTTCAAAATGTACAAGGCACCCTTGAGCGCCTGTATGAGATGCATTGGGCTTTCTATTAACTACAATCTAAACCCATCCACATCAACATTAAACGCTCAGAGAAAGTGCTGTGGTGACGTAGTTTAAAGAACGAAAGAGACACACAAGGCGGTTGGGAGTTGAGGTGGATGGGTCCAACAAACACAAGGCTGTCATCCAAGAGACTGCTGTTCATGTCCTGTGAGTCACGTTACAATCAGCTGTTCGTTTGTGTCTCGTTTTCACAACGTTCAGTATCATTTTCACCATACAAACGTAGTAGTTTTAAGCCCAACCATGTTGTTCTTTCCTAAACCTAACTATAGTGGATTTATTGCCTGAACCTAAGCAAGAGTTTTTGCTTAATTCACAACATTAAGCATATGTTTACTGCGACCGAAAAGTGTCACCGAGGCGTCCGACAAAGCGTAAGTATGTGACGAGTAGGGATGTGAATGTGTTGTATATACAGTCTATGATCTTACCCCATAAGGCTGGTCATTTTAACAAAAAATAATGCTATTGCTGATGTTTTGGATAAACTCTGTGCATGTAGGATTGTGTTCCTGTCAGTAAACTCTTTGTCCTTCCGTTAATCCTGCGAAGGTTGGACTGTAATAAACCCTCATTGCGCACGACTTAATCTGTTTGGACAGTTGGCAAAACGATAATGATGTTGTTGTGCGATGTCCACTGGGTGAGAGGGACAATCAACAATCACACTTGTGAGGCTTGTTGAAGAGGTGAAGGACTTTTCAACCATGGTGCCAAGAGCTGAATTCAGATAGTGGTTATGTCGGCTGGGTTATTATTTTTTTTTTTTTAAACTCTCAAATTGAAGCAAAGCAAGTTGTTGGAAATGCTTTTAGAAACTATCTTTTTGCACCCATTAAACTCTCTCCGTCTTTCTCTCTCCCTCTCTCACACACACACACACACACACACACGCACACACACACTGCTGCCTATTTACTTGGGAGCTCCAAACTAAAGACAAAGCCTCTGTCAAGTGGGATTTAGCAGCGACATGGGCAGAGTTGGCTGGAACTGTGAGTGACATCATTTGGAAAGCGGCGCCTCTTCTGCATGAACAGGAGGGTTATAAAAGAAGCTGGAGGAGCAGTGTGATGTGTTAGACATGTTCAGTATGTGTGTGTGTGTGTGTGAGAGAGAGAGAGAGAAAGAGAGAAAGAGAGAGAGAGAGAGAGAGGAAGGTGTTTATATGCCCCGCGGTGCATGATTCTTGTCTGTCTGTCTGTGAGACTTCCAACGTGAGATAAGCCTGATGGATGCCGTTATAGTTGTCTGGCAGGTTTGTAATCATAGTCATTACTGAGAGTGAGAGATACAGAGAGACGGAGAGAGAGAGAGAGGAGACAAAGACACCCAGCACATTCCAGGTTGTACACAATATTAACAGCAAAGCAGTGTCACCCTTGTCAGAGATCTCGCTGTGTTCTGTATACCTATTATATCCTCCCTTCATGCTCACACTAGGATAACGCTTGATCATGTCATTCAGTGGTTGACTCCTATGGAAGGATCCCACAATGCAAATATCCTGATATAAAACTATTTAGACAAAGTGATTAATTGCAATATCCCAGACTACTTGCGATAACAGTCGCTGTGGTTTATGCATGTGCTTTCAAATTAATTCCTCTCCACTTGAATTTTGCAGTGACAGACTCTCTTGTTTGAGATGAATGAGCTCTCTAAGACCTCAGAGTGAGAGGAACAGGAATAGACCGACTTGCATGTGCCAGTAAATGCGGCCAGCGCTGAATCTGAAGCCTACGTTCTGCCCTGTCTGTCATCTGCAATTCCACGGAGGCCCTAAAGTTGTCACAGTCTTTCTATTAATCTCAGTACACACAACACTTCCTGGATGCTCACTGAGCTGGTCCATTATGATGGAAATCAAACACGGCCCGGTGCTGCAGTCCATCAGTCAATATGCATAGAGGCAAATATGATGGAAATGCAAACAGCTGCAGTGTGATAACAGGTTATTGGGTTTCCCCCCAAAGAACTCAAACTGCATAAGCAAGGAGTCCTGTAAACATTTTTGGTAAACTTTTTTTCATTTTTTGATGATAATGGATAATAAAATGTACAACCATTTCCATAAATACATTCTTGTATGTACCACATTCCCAGTGCTAATGTTTTCAGTTAAATGATTTGCCTTTTTGTTGTTTTCAGATGCAAATTCTGCTCCACTCACATATATGAACTCTGCTGTACTGGGTGATTGATTCATTGATTGATTAGATGAATGAATGAATGATGGATGGATGGATGGATGAGTGGAAGAATGACCCTGAGGTCATAAAGGACAACCAAGGGCAGTTGGTTGCTCCATGTGTCTCTCATTGTTTTTGGTGCTTGTACACACAGTGACCCACGTACAAGTGCAACGCAGCGCAACTGAGTATTGATTGCCCCAGAGCAGATCTCACAAAAATACTGCTTCCCTGGAAATGTTTCACAATAAAGACACTACATAATCACAACAGAGTCACAGAAGACAAAATGAGCTGCTGGACCAAATATTTTTAGGCTGAAGGAAAAGCAGCTTTCTCAAATAGAATTGAGATGAAATATTATTAATTTTCCTTAAAGGCAGAATGAGAAGGAATTTCCTAAAAATCAATGTATAGACTGAGACAAAAATAATCCCTCTCAATCATCACTTATGACCCTCTGCCTGTATTTCCTTATCCTCCCGTGTTTGGGACATTTGTGGCCGTAGTCACCAGACACCAGATCGTACTGTAAACACACATCCATGAGGAAGTCATGAAAATGGCGGACACAGTGCAGAAAAAACACAAATATAGCGAGACGAAACACCAAGTGGACAAAGCTCTTTCCAAAACGAGAGTGAATCTGGGTTTGGCTTGCATCCGGCGACCAGCCTAACCCTAACCCTAATCCTAACCACAGTCAGGTGATGTTGAATCGGGCAGGAGGGGCCATCTTTGAATGTTGTGTTTACAAACCGCAACTGACAAATCCTACTCATTCTGCCTTTAAGTTAAGCAATTTTAAGGGTGTCACACACGAGACAAGATTTTTGTTGAAGCAATCTTGTAGTCATGCTTGTTGATATTGTCGTTGGAACAAATAGCCTGTGTCCACATGTCTTCTTTATTTAAAGCCTGCTTCCTCTTGGTGCACCAACAACTTTGATCCATGTTGCAAATGCAATGTAAAGTTCCTATACCCCTCCACTAGGTTCGCCCTCATCCCGTGTCTTGAGCTCTCATTGGCTTTAGCTCCCCAACCTACTCCCGACAGGTCAAGATATTATTAGCATGCTAGATATGTGGAATGTGTCTACGATGCATCGGCGAGCACACATAGTGTTCAAGCGCTGATTTGTGAGCGCAGAGCCAACGCTGATTTGCCTCTGATCTGGAGCTGCTTTTGTCGGGAAGCTTCAAAAACTGTCAAAAATATCAGGAAATCAGGGCTAAAGTCGTGTAGTGTGAACTATAAAACACATTCAAGGCTCAGTGCCCTGCAGGCACTCTGGTTGGGAGTACCTGGTCCACAGCACCTGGTGACAAGTTAAGAGGATAATGGAGGTTAGGAGGGCAAAGCCTCTCGCATAGAAGGGAACTACCAATTCGATTCAACAATGTCAAAATCCTGAGATAAGCAACCAGTTTATCTCAGGATCTTGACATTGTTGAAAACTGCAAAGCCCAGGTTGAGGATCCCAAGGTTAAGTTACAACAATGTTTGTCTTTGCATTATTTAGATAAGACTCTGAGCCAAATATAGTTTTTGGATTGTGTCTGTAGTTTCTCAACGAGCTTTTTCCTGTTCATTATTATTTTTTTTATTATGCGTCTCGCCTGCCGTTATGATTGATGTTGAAAATGAAGTGCTGCCACAGGGAACACGCTTCATATTGTCTTTGTAAATGCAATTACTATTACAAGACCTGTTTATGATGGGAAGCACAAGCAGGTACAGCAGCAGCTCGCCCTACACCTCGCCATACTTTGTGTGTTTTTGTATTCTCTGCACTGTGCAAACACCATATGGTCAGGTGTTTTCAAACCAAGAGAAATTTAGTCAGTCGTCCTTGGGAACCAATCTAATGAAACAAATGGCTTTGCTGTCACGTGGGAGACCCAGGAGGAAAGCATCTCTGACCCATTTTTATGCTCCAGACCATTAGTTTAAGAAACCGGGGCATATGGTGTTGGTTGTAGGGTGTATTTCGTGTTTGGGCTGGAGAAAAGGGAGCTTGAGTTAAACAATTTTGTTCAGAGGCAGATGTGTGCTGTGGTATTACGTGGCCTGGAGCCTCGGCTCCCTGACTCAAATGAGCCACAATTCTCTCTTATTTCCTCTTCAAATTACTGTCAAGGACAAGCCAACATGTGCTGCCATTAGCACCCCAACACAGACACTTCTGCTGCTAAAACCAAATATGATAAATGGAACATCTGTTTTAGTTGTGTAAGTTCAAAAATCAAGAGAAAACCGTTTTGGCTGTAGCAAACAAGTGGATGTTTACTGTGTTCTTTTCCCACCAATCTCCTTTCTTTAAGGTATTCAGACTGGGTTTTAAGGGTTGACAAAGGCCATCTTGCCAAAGCTTCACTTGACCTATTTTAATCGCCTCTTGTTGGGCTTAGGCACCATGGTGCCAGCACGTGGTGGTCTAAGCTGACCCCTATCATAGAGCACAGGAGGGACTCAGCAGAAGAACAGACCAGAGGCCCCATTCTCGCTGTCTAAGTCCTTCCACTTAATCCCCCAGGGAGGTTGTTTGTGAGCGATATCGCTACAAGAGTATAGCAAAACCCCCTGCGGAGAAAACCAACCGCGGTGTGTTTGCCAGCGCTTCACTGCTCTCGCTCTCCTCTTTCTTTTTTCTCACTTTTCTCTTTCTCCAATTGAAAAACTCCAATCTTTCTCCTCTCACATACAAACACACACACCTCATTATCCGCATCACAAATACATGGCGTGTACATATCCACACTTTTACACAACCTCCATCAATCTACCTCCATGTACCCTTCATGCCTGGCTCATTGGAGCAAAACACACACACATAAGGATGCACGTGCATGCACACACACCTGCCACCCCCTGGTAAGTGACATCACTCAATTTTATATGGTCAGCTGAGTCAGCAGCTTTCTCTTTCACTCTGGCGTGTGTTCGACCAGAGAACGTCTGTGATTTCCTTTCTCAGTCCAGCTCTACATTTATCATTCTTCTTCTCTGCTCGACCATCGAAGAATGATTCAAAATACTCTGTTAGAATTCAGACCGAACACTGAGGGCAACAATATCAGGTCTTGAAATGTATTCCATTACGGATGTACCACTAGCCTGCAAATATCCAATTGTAGTTCAGCTGCCCTGTATCCTAAAAATGATGTTCCCATACAACTAAACTGCATTAAATTACATTTCGAGGGAAACGTATTTATGATTGTCTTTGACGTGATGTTTGTAATGATAGTCTGCGGAAGGCCGCAGCAAGTGACGTAGTACAACGAGCATCGCACAGAGCAGGTGACATACAGTACTATATTGGGCAACCCTTAATTAAATTTATGTGGTATAATAGCGAGTATAAACAGCAAGAAATTCCACTACGGATGGGCAGGATGGGTGGTGGATGGGTCAAACAAACACAGGAGGCCGCTGTTTGTGTCCCGTGTGAAACTAAAAATCAACATTCACTTACAAAGTCAAAGTTAAAGGGGATCTAAGTAAGAATCAGAAATTGCTTGTTAACAATGATACCTGTGGCCATTAAATCAACGACAGTCAGCGTCCTGTTGCACACGCTTGTGCTCGCACTACATGGACACAACCAGTATTGGTCAAAACAGTGAGGCGACACACACAAGACAGATTGACGCCTAAAACCACAATATCACTATATATTTCACATGCTTGGAAGTAATGTTAGCTTACATGTCCAATAGGAATTTTGCCATCTCGGGGTCCGTTTTGATACCCAAAATCAAACAAAGGTCCCTCCATGAATTGAAGGCCCGGGCGATGTTGATCCTAGTTTTTCCCGAGACGTCGGTCACATTCCTGTTTTGCAAGACGGGCTTCACTAGATATAACTTTGTTTTTTTGTGCTTCCGTGGAGTTCGTGTTGGAGTCTGAGTTGTGGTCAGGGCTAATCGTTTGTTGGTGTTAGGTTAGGTCACAAACCGTTCACACATTGGCAATAAAAAAGATTAAAACATGTTTATACATATAAAAACTTACATACAGTCCTTTTAAGCCAAACCATGATGTTTTTTACTAAACTTAACCAAGTAGTATAGTTACCTAAACCTAACGAAAGACCTGATGAGATAGTGTTGTTGTGTTTTTTGTTTTGTTTTTTTCAATTTACAAAGTTGACCACGTTTAAAACTGTAAAACTACGATCGTAAATCAGGAGAAAATATGTTTCCCTCCAAATGTAATTGAGGATGCAGTTTAGTTGTATGGTAATAGAATTTTGTAGGAGACAGGGTTTAGTTAAGAGATTAGGGCTTAATTCAGAACAACACCCATTAGGGTTCAGTGTTTTGTTTAAGGACACCGGCAGAAGAGTATCAAGAAGTAAGGGATCCTCACATACCATTATAAACAATTAAGCTGTTTCAAGAGTCCATGGCTCATATAGGAAACTTTCAGCTACAGCGAGAGATAGGAAGACATTACACACAAGACAGGAAGGATTCATTTCTAGTACCACTTTTTTTTACGATGCTATAGAGAGAAAAGAGACTATTACTTCTTGTTTATTGCTCTTCTCCTGACGCTGTTTACTGCTTGGACAGAAGGATTAGGCCTGATCTCAATTTCCCGTCTTCATCCCCTTGTTCTTAATTCCATTTAAATGCTCGTCTGAACACAAGCCAGGTCGTCCCTATAGCCTACTTTCCATCTCACTTCATTAACATTGTTGCTGCTCTCCGGTTAAATCCCAGCTGAATAGCAAATAATTGGACGCCCCTGGTGTTTCAGTGGGCAAAGACACATTGCGCACTCATGGCTTCATGACTTCTGACCTCTGCTGCATGTTCGCCTCTTCTGCCCTCTTGTACCAAAAACACAAAGACACAAGGATGTGCAAAGAAAAGAATCAACATGTGACATGTGGGTTTTTTGTTTGTGATATTGTGGTTAATGCATGAATTAAATGATTTCTTTTTACATTTACTGTGACACATCCAAAGATTCTGCTTTTTTTGGTGTTGTTGAAGTTCTTCCAGAGAATTGAAAAGATGTTTTACAGGAATGTGTTGACGTTTTTGGATTTTTCAAAATATTAGAAACGCTAGCAAATGTTCTTGAGCTACTGAAATATCAATATAAACTGTTTCCAATAATATGAAAACATCCTGGGGTAGATAATGTACAAACTAAAATTACCGTATTACACATCAATGTACCTATTTGGACGTAAAGCAACAAAGTTTTATGTGCGTACATGGAAATTAGGCACAGCGGGTTAGGTAAAATAATTGCAAATGTCATTTATGATTTGCATTTAGATGAGTAGTTTTTCATTTTGTACTGATATTATAATAATCAGGCTTGTGGGAAATAATAGTGCAGGTGAGAGACAGCCCTGCTGACTGAGCAAGGTTCAGTAAAACAGAAATAAGAACATGTTCATTTATATAGTCGTGCTTATAGATGACAATAATAGCTTTATTTGCTGGTGTCATTGTTAGTTAAAATGGTTGGAAGCAAATAGAGGTTCATAGGTAAATACACTGCTTGTAGCAAAAGCAAAAAAAAATGTGTGTACTGCTCGAGTATTGAGTTGGTTGAGTTGCAATTTGAATATTGACATTGGCATCTGATTGCTGTGGATGTATTTCTTATAATATTGAGTGACAGAGAGAAAGAAAGAAGTACATTCTTGTCAAGTCAACGTCAAAGTCATGTCAAAGACAAGGTAAACGTGGGTGATCTAAGAGTTTACTGAGCATGGGAAACGCCAATGGGTTGTGTCTCAGTAAACATGAGTCATCCAAGCAGTCAGCTGGATGTCTTCTTCTGAATACATGTCTCCTAATCACGCTGTTACCTCTAAGATTAAGAGTTTTTAAGTCCTGTTAGACATGACACGGGGATGTACAAATCAATATCTGGTAAGCCAGCTCAAGCTGTGAGAACTTTTCACTCATCACTGACTCCTCTCCTCTCCTCTCCTCTCCTCATCACTGATTCTCTCCTCTCCTTCTCCTTTTCTTTCCTTTCCTTTCCGCTACTCTCCTCTCTTGTCCACATCTCTGACTCCTCCGCTCCTCTCCTCATCACTGACTCCTCTCCTCTCCCCTCCTGTCCTCTTCTTTCCTTTCCTTTCCTCTTCTTTCCTTTCCTTCTTTCCTCATCTCTGGCTCCTCTCCTCTCCTCCCCTTTCCTCTTCTTTCCTTTCCTTTCCTTTCCCCTTTTTTCCTTTCCTTATTTCCTCATCTCTTGCTCCTCTCCTCCCCTCCCCTTTCCTCTTCTTTCCTTTCCTTTCCTACTTTCTTCATCACTGACTCCTCTCCTCTCCCCTCCTGTCCTCTTCTGTCCTTTCCTTTCCTTTCCGCTCCTCTTTCATCCACATCTCCTTTCCTCTCCTCTCCCTTCTTCTCAGGTTCACTGCTTCCAGACTACCCCCTGCCGTGACCTTTCACCTCTGCCTGCCTAATGATCTGACCTCCCCTTTTAGCTCCCTCCATACCATCTCTCCATCTCTCTCTCTTGTCTCCCGGGGGATCATGCGGTTGAGGACTCAGAGGGAAGAGGGCAGATTGGGTCTGCCCTCCCCGGCTGCTTTGTCTCCTTTCACCTTCACCCTCTGTCTACCTTTTCCTGTCGCCCTCTCTTTCTCTCTCTTCTCCTAAATATATCTTCCCTCTATCTCTTGGTTACTTTTCTCCTCTTTGCCTCCCTCTATCTCCATTCAGCAGAGAGTCCAATCTGAATAAGCAATGCCGCTCACTCTTTACCCTAATGTGTAGGTTGGGACCCGATGGAGCAGGTTATGTTGGAGGAATACTGATGGCAACGAGGGGAGAGAACTAAACTAGTCACACAGAGGCGTCTGGCAGGTGGACAATAGGGAAAAGGAAAGCAGTCCGTATTTAATTCAAACAGCCAAGAGCCTGAGTGTGAAATTGGCTCTGATGCTCCAAAGATAGAGGAGAATAAAGCTTATTCTCTGTTATCCTAACAACAATATTAACATTCATGAGGCTTATTCAATACCTGCTTTAAAAATAGGCCTCATAAATGTGAAATGTGTTGTTTACTCTTTACTTTTTGGCGTCATTTTTGAAGCTGCAAATTAAAAAGCCGAAGAATTTACGGTCTTTCCCTTTAACATCCGACCTATGTTTGCATCAGGACGTGATCGCTCCTGATTAAATTGTCTGAGTCAAAGTCACAGCTCAGTCTGGGGGGTGGAGTAAACAGCCCTATTAGCTGTTAACAAAGCCTCCCAGATATGAAACCATGCCTGCGTTTGGTGCTAAAGCCAATGGGAGATTATCCAGACTGCAAATACATGGGCGACGGAGATGCCCTTTGTACCACACAACAGAGGGCATTTCATGGGCAGAGCGCTGATCCCCTTACTGGTGTTCAATTGAGGCAATGTAATCCCAAATTATTTAACCAGATTACTAGAGCATGGGAAAAAATACTGCCTTTGAATTATGTATGTGGGGGTTTATGTGGTAAGATATGAGTTCCAGTGTCAGTGTGATTATGTCCCTCTAAAGCCAGACACCGCTCTGCAATGGGAGATTGTACGCAAACGTTATCGGCATACAGGTGAAGTATGAGAAAGCACATATATAGATGTGCATTCAGCATAGCAAATGTGTCTCTTTTCTCTCCTCGGTTACTGGAGACAGCTGCTGACCCCTCCGCGTTTGATTGAAACACTAGTTCTGACAGCTCCAGCTGTGGCCTGGCTGCTCTCACTCATCCTGGCAGCTTGACCCACACTTTTTCACCGCCTCGCCATCCAAATCCAGTGTGAAGCAGAATTAGATCACGAGTTAGGAGGCGACAGTGATGCTATTCACAACAAAACAAAGGAAGAAGAAGCATGGAGTCATGTGAAAGTTTAACGGCAGCATACACACAGTCACGCTGCTTTGGGGTTAAGTCCTTCAGCTGAGGTCAAGAGTTAATCAATCTCAAACATAGAAATAGTTTTCCATGGTCATTTGACTAGTACAAAAGTTAGATGATATGGTGACAACAGAACACACATCAGTGGGGTCGTTAGGTGTGGTTGCAGCTCGCCGGGAAGAGAACGGACACAGGTCCGGAAATGGATGAATGGCTAGTTAGCTAGCTAGCAAATTCCACCATAATGCTACACTGGTTAGAGAAAATGAGCCAAACACAGTTGTCCCTCATCTGCTGATAGCAATGTGCTTTCATACGATGTGACAAGAGTCTGCGGAGGAAGCGTTACGTTGTACTAATTTACTCTGCTTCGTAAAGTTACTACTCCACTCCTCGTTTTAGTCATTATCGTAAAACCTAACCTCAATGAGTCCGCGACATGCCGTAAGTCAGTACAGTTTATGCAGAAGTCAGCCCGCTACAGCGGTCGCAATGACAACAGTACACATAGAAATGTCCGCTGCTCTGACCATCCTGCTACGTTGATTTGAATGGGAATGTCCATTCTACTCCTATTCTATTTCTATGATCTCAGACTTAACAAGTCTGAATACATTTCTGAATAAGTTGAAAAAGTCAGGCGTAACCCTGATATTAATTACTAAGTCATTGGGTGGGATCAAAGACAACTGATTTTTTTAAGACATCGGCAATGGCACAACACTTACGGTTACTTGTTACTTAATCGCAGTAGAGTAATCTGATTACAACACATTGACTGTGAACCAAACTGAAATACAGCACAAATATCAGATGGAAGAGTGGCACTTAACATTTTTATTGTGAGACTACGTATGACCAGGAAGATATATTATTTAAACAATATATTATCTTATTAATGATTAAAGGGCAACACCAGCCAAATTAAGAATTCTAATATTTTATTTCCATGGCCTAGGTAAGTTCAATCAGTATGTGTGAACATGAGCTCCTCTCTCTCAAAGCCAGAAACCAGAGAAGTAAGTCTCAAACTTGTGATGTCATAGGGTATAAAGTCTGGAGCTGCTCCATAGACAATGAATGGGAAACTGATTTTGTGGGCCCACAAAAAGTGTGTTTTCTTTATACTCGAATTAGCTATATTCTGTTGTAGAGTGGTCAGTTGTGAAACAGAAAATGTTCCCATATACTCAGATCATTCCTCTGGGTGCTCTCAGTGTCATCCATAACATCTCTCCCTATTCATTTTCTATGGAGCAGTTCCACACTTTATACCTGATGACATCACAAGTTTGAGCTTTAGCACTCTAGGTTTTGGATTTGAGAGAGTTGTTCATGTTTACTACGATTTTTTGGACTGCCTTAGACCATAGGAATAACGTTTATGAATTTTGAAAATGGGCGTAGTACCCCTTTAATATAATACTAATTATGTCCTGTATAATCTTGAAATAATAAAGTTTAGTACTGGGATAACAACATTATTCAAAATAAAACTCACTGAAGGAATATTTTAGTTTAATTAAAATGAAAGCAAAACGTAATCATACTAAATTGAACAAAGTCAAATGATTTGCATCATAATTGAAATGCCTCTGTAATCACTAATGAGCCGTCTGTAATGGAGTACATCTGACTGGAAGCTTCCCAACCCTGCCCTGCCGCTGTTGCCATATTGTCTGATGACGCAATGATGTCCAGATCTCATCCATCGCCTCTCTCCCTGCAGCAGGCACCTGGCCAGCTATCGACCGGACCTCACTCATGGTTTTTGGGTCACAAGCTGTGACAGGAAAGCGGATGACTCTCCTGTCCTGTATCCAGCACTGGGCCACACACACACACACATACACACATACACACATACACACATACGGCGATGCTCCGCAGGAAAGACAGAAGATTTGCTGACCACCAGCTCTGTTGCAGCACTATCTGTCTCGGGGGGCCAGAGAGAGGGGTAGAAGAGTGAGAGAGGAAGCGAAAAAGAAAGACAGAGAAAGGATGGAAGAAGAAGGGAGGGAGAAAGGGATGATGAGGGAAGAAGAGAATGAGAGGCGCAAAGGCAGAGATTGAGATTAAAAGAGGAAGGGAAAACAATCCCGGTTACGGGCGCAGACAAAGAGAGGCAGAGAGAGAGAGAGAGAGATAAAGAGACAGAAGAGGAAAGTAATCATCTTAAAGGTCTGAAGGTCTCAGTCGGACTCACTCACTGTCCTGCGGCAACGATGAATGCAAGAGCTAGCTCCAGCTGTGTGTGCAGGAATGAAAGATGAACACAATTTCAGCATTGACCTCCAGGGGTAAGAATCAGAAACAGTTGAATGTGAGTGTAGAAACACGATGACAGTGTGGTGCTGCGATGTGACTGCCCTGCTGCTCTGCCTCACCTCAGAGACACAATGACAGACCGCACACATGTCCTCCCTGTTGGACTGTCTCTCTATTTCTCGGAACCTGCTGAAGTCATTTTTCCTGACTGATGAATTCAGCAAAATCTGTCGCATTCATGCTTTTCCCCACTTCTGGGAGTGGAGAAAAGAATATGAATTCACATAGCAATGCTGTAAGCAGCCTACAATAGGATGTTTTCATGTAATTGGCAAGAGCCACTGGTTTTCACTCATAAGTAATTTTACCACTGTTTACTTTACTTGATGCTCTATCTTCCTCAGCATAGAAACTCGAGATTAACTGTTTTCTTGGCGACTTGGGGGGGGAAATACCCCAATACCAAGCACCGCCCACCAGCGAGCACAGCCAATAGGAACGCTCAATAGGAGCACTCTCTCTCTGAAATGACCTGTGATTGGTCAAAGTCTTCCGTCACAGGCTAGATTTTTTAAAGCCTGCAAACAGAGCCATGAGGAGGTGCAGAAGTCTAGTTATCTCTCAGAACACTTGAATTACAATATGCTGAAAGGTTATGATGGAATTTTTTGCTCAATAATGCCAAAAAATTCTGCCTACTGCAGGTTTAAGAAATCAATAACTTGATACAAAAATGGTCCGCCAGAGTCCAACATCAGAGGAGCCATCAGACAATGAGCAGTAGCACTCTTTTAGAGTTGTGTTTCTGTGTATAACAGTCTATCTGTAACAGAGGGCTGTACCACATAGTGTTGCTGAATGAAGAATCTGTATAGTTTCATTCAGACTGAAGTCCTTTGATGTGGTTATTTTCTAAATGCTAAACATTTTGCTGTGGCCTAATCACTAAGTGTAATAAAGAAGAAGAAAATGACATTTTTGTCAGGATGCTTGAGTTCTGTCACTGCTGGCAAGCTCATCACCACCTGATGATGGTAAGTCAAATATTCACTCTTCTCTTTGCTCTGTTTAGGATTTCACCAACTCCCAAGGGAAAAATCTGGCTCTTCTGCTGCTAAACTCTCCACTATGTTCACCAGCTAGTCACTGACTTTGTCTGTCTGCTACTTGGTGCTGGGCAAGAAGTCTGCTGCATCTGAAAATGACACTGAAGAGAACGGCGAAAAGTTAACCGAAACAGTAAAGATGCAGGCCGTTAAAGCAAAATAACAAGCTGAAAGATGCTAAACAGCTCCATGGAGCTGAAGAGAACTGCAAAAATCAAGTGATAATGCTCTGTGTTCACATTACATGTAGTCATTTGACCCATTGTTCAGATAAAAAACATCAAAAAGTGTTGCTTTAAACTGCTGAATCTGCTATTAGAACCAGATATTTCCTAAAGCAGTTACCCGAATTATGTGCTGCTGACACTTCACACTTACATGTACCTAATCTGCCTTGTCTATGCAGAAAATAACCATGGCTCCTCTCGCTTTGCAACTCTATGGTAATGATGTTAATTATACTTAATTTGGCTAGTAAATCGAGGCACTCCTTCACTGTCAGCTGATTAACTCTCACAGTACATGGTGTTTCTCCTCTCTTCTAAAACTACTTGCTTGGAGTAAAAAAAAAAACAATACGTTATAATTTTTATTCAGGAAGCCGGTAATTTTATGCATCTGGCCTTTTTATCCAGTGACATACATTAGGGAATTTCCCAGCAATATTTCAGCACGTTTCTGCTGGCAGCTGTCTAGCGAGTCTGGACAGACAACTTGCTCTCGCTCTTCTGCTCTAATTCATCCCCATCCCTGAGCTCCTTCTTACTGCAGGGCTGCGCTGCACTGTAGGTAGTCTACAACACACATGGTGTAATCCTCCGGGCTCGATGGATGAAAGATGACATGCCGGACATGTATAGTAGTTGTGCATACATGAAACATATTGTGCACAACTCAAAGATGTACAATAAAACTCGGGAGGATGTAACACCAGCTGTGCACGTTTTATTTTTTCTAGTTCATGTCACAGACCATATGATAGTGAATAGAAGTGGTAATGCCAGCAATTACTGAGCATGTACATCAACATAAGTAATGCATTCACAAAGTAGATTTGCAAACATTTTGATCCCAATAAGACTCAGCAACACAGGCCTTTCCTTTTGTGGTGTATTGTTTCCCTTGAGGGGAACTCTGCAACAACAAACATTACAGTCATTGTGAAAATGAGGCAAAGACTTATTTGTGCACCTGTGCCAGCTTTTTAATGTTTCATTAACACTCTGTTTAATGAAGAGGCATACTGTATAAGAGGCAGAAATGCTGTCCCCTCCTATTTATAAGGTAGTTTTATTCATTATTCATGTGTTGATTCATGTGTTAAAGTCATTTCATGCACATGAGCCATGTTGAACTGCAGCAAATCCAAACTGAACTCTGGTGCACAGTACAGCAGTACAGACCTGCCCGTTCCCTTTCATTGCACACACTTTTCATTCAATTCAAATTCTCTTCATACTCTGAATATGTTTGGTCACTTCACCACCTTTAGGTATCTCTGCAGATGTGACTGTGCATGCCCCCATCATTAAATTATGGTCATTGGTTGCCTCGATGATTATGATTATTCTAGCCAACTGAAAATCTGCCAGCCGCACATCGCAGAGGATGTATGACACATGTAGTGCTTATGGATTTTTTTCATCTAAAGAAATGCCATTACAGTCACTGAACTGTTTAATAAGCATCCTTTAGAAGAAGTGAACTGAAAGTAACCCTTATTAAATGCCTTCAAGGGTAAAAAAAAAAAAACGCTTCAGCTTGAGGCAATTGCAAACCAAAACGTGGATAATATAGCCAATGGTGCGCCTGTTTGCTGTTTCTCTGATAGTTCATGTTGTTTCCCATAGCAACAGATATAAAGGATGCTGGAGCATAAGAGCAGCAGTGCTACTGTTAATGTTTACACATATGATAGGATTAGGGATTTAGATTTCCTACATTATGGACATTTAAATGGAATTTATGTAACATATTACGTGACTAGTCTAAACAGTGACTGCAAGAAAAAGATAGACAGAATGCAGGTGGAACAGCAAGACAGCTAAAGAGAAAAAAACAAAACTTAAACTTTATTTGGTATAATCTGGATGCAGATGGAACATTTTTGCTTGCATGGTCAAGTCACAGTGACAGTAGCCTATTTTCATTTCAGAAATTGCATCATGCTCATCCCAGTCCTATTGCAGCCAATGACTGGGCTCTTTGGTAAAAATTCAAAATAGGATACCTTGTATAGTTAAAGATTTCACTTCACATAGTTTGACATTTTGAAAAATGCACTGAGGCCTATACAACTTCTGGCCGAACGACGAAATTTATACCACTTTCCTATCTGTCTGTTAAAGCTACAGCCAAGAGACGATTAGCTTAGCTTACCATGAAGATGTGCTATGTGTTCCAATACCCATACTACCCAACTACAGTATATGTCAGAAAAGATTTAGTAGCTATGTCCTAAGTATGTCAAATGCAGTAAGCCAAAAATAACAGAATGTCCTACTACATCCAGTTGCATTTTGCAGCAAGCCAGCATGCTTTTCTGACCCACAATCCTCTGCGCAGCGGATGTATGAGCAAGAGGGTCAAATTTCAAGGTGCAATGAATGACGAAGTAGTATGTCCCAATTGTATGGATATTGCATGCAGTACGTACTCTGTAAGGACAGCTGCAGTACATCGTCTGGAAGTTAATGGGTTTTTTGAATGGGTTTTAGTTAGATGCCTGAAATAAGGTCTGTGGTTAACAAAAGCTTAAGAGATTTTAACGTTTTGTTCTACGATGTAAAATACGTCGGTAAATATCCCACGCGTGAATTTTGAAGCCTTTACGTGTCTTAAAAAAGGCGGTTGCTAACAAGTAGCTAAATGAGACTACTAAACGTCATCACGCCAACTCGTCCTCCTACAGCCTCGTTGTGTATACTCGCGTGTGGCTACGCTGTTCAGACAAGACTCACACAAACTACACGGAAGCACCAAAACCACAAAGTTATATCTAGTGAATCCCGCGTGTTGGCTGCGGTCGGAGGACGCGGGGGAGACCGTAGCTTTGGTCTCCAGGGCCGGAGTGTCTGCTCCTCTGCCTGCCTGCCTTCACCCACAGCTCTCTCCAATCTCACGTGCATGCACGCACACTACACACTGCAGAAGAGTTAGTAGCTCTGAGAATATCTAGTGAATGTACAGTGGACGTTTGTGCAGAAATAAATGCTGCAGCTCCTCCAGACCAACAGGTTTTCCGTGTCTTGTGAAGTGACGGGGCTCCGCAGCGAGAAACATTATCGTCTCCGACCGGGTGCCGGTGTCTCCCTCCGACCGCGGTCGGGATGCTGAGCCAGGAAAAGCCAACACTAGGATCAGCATTGATTCATGGAGAGACCTTCGTCTGGTCAGCTAACATTACTGCCAAGCAGCTGAAATATAGAGTGATATTATGGTTTTAGCTGACGTGTGTCGCCTCACTGTTTTGAGCGATGCTCGTTCATGCCTATGTAGAGCGAGCCCGACGCTGACTTTCGCTGACTTAACGGCCACAGGTGTCGCTGTTAACAAGCAATTCTGATTCTTACAAACAGTCCCTTTAATGTTATTTAGTTAGTTAGTAAGCTTTAGATGTATTTTTTTTTTTACGTTGGACAGAGCCAGGTTTGCTGTTTCCCCCTTTGTTTCCAGTCTTTAAGCTGATTAGCTACTTTCTGGCTGTAGATTGTCTGATAACACTAAATAGCTAATTGAAAAAAACACAGTAGCAGAGTAGGCATTGATGTTTTTATTCAACTCTCAGGTAAGAAAGTGAAAATGCCCCCAAAATGTTTTCTATAACAAAGCTTTTTGTAGAAATGCATTGCAGGTTGACATGCAATAGAAAAGTACAAAAAGTTTCTTCTTCTTCTTAGTCCTCTTGGCCCCCTTGGGAGCATAGGGCGTCCACCATGGATCTCCACCTCACTCTCTTCTGTGCAGTGGTCTTTGCTTCTTGCCAGGAGGTCCCGATCTTGTTTAACTCGTCAAGCATAGACCGTCTCCAGTTGTTTTTTGGTCTCCCTGGCTTCCTCTTTCCTTGTGGGTTGTAGTCCAGAGATTGTCTTGTTATGTTTGTTTCTTGTTTTCTGAGTGTATGCCCGATCCATCTCCACTTTCTCCTTTTGATTTCTTTGTTGATTCGCTCCTGGTTTGTTTGTTTCCACAGGTCTGTATTTGTAATTTTTCTGGGCCACCATATCCTCAGTATGTATGGGAGGCAGTTGTTGATGAACACTTGCAGTTTGTTGGTGATTGTGTTTGTGGTTTTCCAGGTTTCACAGCCATAGAGAAGGACAGATTTTACATTTGAGTTGAAAATTCGGATTTTTGAAATGCATTGCAGGTTGACATGCAATAGAAAAGTACAAAAAGTTTGGTACTCTTCTTCTCTGCAGAAATGACTCTCCTGGCTGGTTAACAACCGTGTTTTATGTGGTTTCTTCTAACATTACCTACTACATTAACCGCAGGGCACCATCTCCATACAGCTATCCCGCCCATCAGCGTCACTGATTCCAATGTGAGAGAGAGAGAAAGGAGCGAGGCTGCCTCTGATCACACACATCCACACTCAGTCAGGAGCAGCAGCAGAGGCGCACAGAGACAGAGAGAGGAGGAACACACTGAGCTGAGTGAGTGAGAGGTCGGGGATCCTTCACTGGTTTTTCACGTTGCATGAACACAACCCCCAGGATCTAAAGATGTGGACAGAAGTCGGAAAGCTTGTGCTATTACATTTGTTACTCATGGAGCTCCACTGCGCTAAAGGTAAGCTCCACTTGCATGCATTTGCACATCACGGACGCGGCTGCAACGCTTTGGGGGATCTAATAACTGAGAGAAAACGACGCTCAATGTAGTCCTCCTGCGCTTATAATATGCCTTTCAAAGTCATCATAATGCATGCAATAGCTCACACCTGGATCGCCACTGTGAAGGCGATCACTGGTGGTGACATGAGGTGACAATACGCGGAAGAAAAGATCCGTACAACCACCAGCACACGTGTCTAAATGCAGTAGGCTGTGGATGTTATTGCGAGGAGAAAAAAGGATGCCTGTGGTGATGTGGAAGGCTGCAAGGGTTTGTGTGTGTTTGGTGTTTTTTTTTTTGTAGCTGCAGCCAAAAAAATAGATTTGCTTAAACAGATCTGGAAGTGAAGTGCCAGCAGGACACTGGTGGTAGGCAGTGAGCACCAAAGATACATATACAATCATACAAACCCATCATAAGCACATTATAATTAAGGAAAAGTGTAAATCATGTTGTGGGAATGTTGGATATTCAAGAAAAACACTATTATTATTATTACTGGAGGAAGCCTACCCACAGATATTGGAAGATTTTAGTGATATTTACCACTTTACAACCCACAATACTCAGGACAGAATTAATTACCTGCTTTATTGCAACAAAGGCATGTAATCTATTTGAGTCTATATTGCAATATACCACTTAAACCTCACAAATAAGAAACACAGCCATGTAAACAGTCGGTAGTCGAGCCCCCTTTTTGCCATAGGCTGGTCTTGATAAAGTACTCACACATCCTCTGTTCTCTAAACGTCTATCATACCCCCACCATGTGTCTATGCTTCGAAATAGATTTATTTGAAAGTGACTTTTTACATTTTATCTCATATTCTGTTAATCTGACATCTACATGTATTCACTACATGTATTCTGATCTCTTAGTAAAACAAAGAAGTGATTGACCACGTGCTTTTTTAAAAATCTTTTATGACAACATAGGAACTAATACGGAGTCGGAGTGTGAAACCGGGCAGTTTCAGTGCAAGAACGGACGGTGCATCCCGACCCTGTGGAGATGTGACGATGACGACGACTGCTCGGACAGCAGCGACGAGGAGAACTGTCGTAAGTAGCCCAGATTCTCGTTACACTGGCGGATAAACATAACCTTTGCTTGCCGCCCCATGGACCTTGAATACACCTGCCATCATGTATGCCACAAACATGATCCTCCAAACATGTTCATGTGAAGGATCTATAAATTTGGCACACATTCGGCACTTATTTGATGATGATAATGCATTCTTCTGTTTGACATGAGCTGGTACATAACTGGATAAAAGTATATACTGTAGATATCTGCTTAAATCCATGTAACTTTTGAATGAATGAAGTCATACTGAGAATAAGCTGCTTATCAATCTGCTTTGGGCCCCTCTGGAATCTCCCTTTCAGTTGTTAGTCTGCAGACGTCGGTGCAGAAGCTGCTGCTGATCCTGGATCATTGGTCAGGTCACATGGCTAGAGGAATTTAACTAATTTCTTACTAATTTCACCTCCTAAGAAAACCTCTGACACAAGGAGAGCCGTGGCCCCTACTGGGTCAGAGCAGGGCCATTTCACGATATTATTATTATTATTACTCTTATCTTGCTGTAACTGTGGAGATAATGTCAGTCCTGTTATCAGCTCACCCTGCTATACTGTCTCATAATGCTCTGGATATATAATAGCATTGTGTCCTATCTGAAATAGTATGATCAAATTGCAGTGTTATGTGTCATGACAACTCACTGCTGAGTAATGCAGCGTGCTCTAATGCAAAACACTGTGGCTCTTAGATATGGCTGATGATCTCAAATTTACTGATTTTCTGTTCTCAAGGGTGCTTCTGCTTCTGTGGGAAGGGGGGGAGGTTGTAATTGGAGTTCCAAATGCAGAATTGCATATATATGATATTGGGCAATCACATAATTCAGGAATGTGTGAAAAAGACCCGTTGTACGTGGTTCCGGTTTGACTGCCTCCGACTCTGTTCCGTTCAGGAAATTGCACGGACAACCAGCCGAGTAATCATCCCTTATAAATTTGTCATGGTGCTAATTGCTTGAATGGTTATATTAGCGGCCAATTGATTCGTCGCTTATCTTGGGGACCAGCATGCCAAACCCATGATTCTCTCATCTTGCACGCCTACCATGGAGGGTGGCCGCTGAATATCTCGGGAGTTCCCCCCCGGATGGATGCTGTGACATTTACAGGCACGTCTCATTCACTTGCAGAGACTGATTGGGATTATTGGACGTTTAGTGGGCGATACTTGATGGAAGTGGAATTAGATTTTAATGAGCTCTCCTCGCCTCTAACAGGTGGGGTTTGTTGTTTGGTTGAAGAGTTGCTCAAAGAGAATTTGAAAATGGTACTTGAGCCACGAGGTAACGGACTGTTCTTTTAACTGAGCCACTTTGTCTGTGGCTGAAATGTGCTCTGCCTCTGTCTTCTCTCCTCACTCTTTTTTCCTACATATCCTCTAAGATATGGTTATGCTTTCCTGTCACTCTCTCGATCTCTCCCCCTGCTCAGTCTCTACCTTTTATCCACTTTTTACCTCTTGCTGTGCCTTCTACTCTCTTTTGCTACCTCCATCCCATCGCTCCCGCTCTCCCGTCCTACACACCTTGCACTCTTTATTTGAGTGCTCCAGCCCCTCAGCCTGTGTTGGAAGTTGGGTGCTTCTTTCTAAAAAGCTGTCTCACTTCTCCAGCATTGTAGCACCCACTAAAGGGCTTTCCTCCCCCCCGTTTTTAAATCTCCTGTGGGTACCTTGGCAGTGCGAATGCCAAAGAGGCTATGCCCACTCGTCTTACGCCCACAAAGAGCATCAGCTGACAGGTTGGTAGGAGATAAATCCAACAGCGTGGCTCTGGTTGCCGGAGTGATGCTCAGTGGCTGGCGGCGTGCCAGCCCTTCGAGCAGATGCCAACGCTGCCACTGTGCCCCCCCTCCCCAAAAACCCAATATCACCAGCGGAGCTCAGCGGAGAGGAGGAAGAGGTTGAGGAGGAGAAGGAGGACCAGAAAAGATGGGACAGATTTGATTGAGAGGAACAGGACGGTGTAGAGCAGAGCTCATGAGGAAAATAGGAGCATTTTGGAGAATGGGCAAATGGACACAAGAGATGAGATATTGCATAGTTGTGAAGAAAAATGAGGGTAAGGTCAGACTAGCAAAGCCAACAAGTTTCACCTCACTCATGGTGGTATAGCAAAGCTAAATGGGCTTGGAACAGGTGTTATTTAAAGTAGGCTGTGCATCAAATGAATGACATTGCTGTCATTTGCTAAACATCCTTCCAAATAAATGATGTCTATAATGGAAAAAGCTGTCAAATGTCTCTAAATAGAGCTAAATGATAAGACCTCAAATCTTTATCATAATAAATTGTCATATTTACTTTAATAATTATGCATTTTATAACATTGATAATGCATCAAAATATGATGCATTCATGTTAGGGCTGTCAAAGTTAACGCAAAATCGTTATAACGCCATTAATTCCTTTAATGCATTAATGCAATCGACCTTTCGGAGGTTGTAGTGGGCTCAGTTTTAAAACTAGTGTAAAGATACTGGTATCATATGAAACTAGTAAACCTAAGGTTTGCACAAATCCGTTGGTACCAACCATGTCATACTAACTTGTCGCAAAGGAGGTTAAATAACGCTCCGAATTTGAGCTACATTTTGGCGACGGAAAAACTGGCATGACCATTTTCATCACACTGACAGCTGTTGTTGCCTGTTGGGCTTGAGTTTGGCATGTTATTATTTGAGCATATTTTATGCTCTTTCTGGACAATATTTGTCATTGTTTTGAGTTGTTAATTGATTTCCAGTAATAAATATATACATACATTTAAATAAAGCAAGCATATTTGTCCACTCCCATGTTGATAAGAGTATTAAATACTTGTCTAATCCCCCTTAAAGGTACATTTTGCACAAATAAAAAATGTGTGATTAATTTGCGATTAATCACGATTAGTCATGGACAATTAAATATTTTAATCAATTGACAGCCCTGATTCATGTATTTAAATTTTTTTTTTATAAAATACATCAGAATCCATCTTTCTTGAGCCGGCTAACTGCTGATGTTTGTCCTAACTAATTAGTTAAATATTCTAGACATCTTCACTAGACTGTGAGCTGATGTATCGGTTAAACTTGTGGTAAGCTGCAACTGGTTGTTGTTGTTGTTGGAATTGAGGCAATGCATTTATAACCCACTTTAATTGGTGCTTCATTTGGTTTGTGTAGTGCAACACCTGCTTAGAGTACTTGTTGAGGATATTTTCAGTGCATTAGAACATGGCATGATACCATTGTCATTGTGACATTAGCTTCTGTCGTCCTTCTCGTCTGTTAAGGCAACAATGCGCACGTAAACACGCCATAACTGTTTTGCATGTGTGAGTATGAGCTATGAGTATCGTGCGCCTATCAGTCAGTAGGCACAACACCCATCTTGTTCAGGTCCCTCACTGCAAGGATTACCCCTATAGCATCCTCCCTTTAGCAGCTGTGTTAAAATAAGTCTTGGTAGAATTGGTTGTCTTTTGTACCTTCGCCTCTCCTTTCTGTCACTCTCCCTTTCTCTCTTCCTCCTCCTGCTCCTCTCCTCCCCTCTCCTCTCCTTCATTCTCAACATGCCTCTTGGTAGATTTCGCTCTTGTTGCCCTGGGAGACAGTAAATTGGTGGTGGTGGTGGTGGTGGAGGGGGTTTTGTGCATGCGTGTGCTTTCTTTGTAGTGAACACAACACTCCTGAACACACGTATGCGTACGCACGGCAACTCTCCACCTCTGCACGGCTCTCTGTATGACCTATATTTGGGTTGTGGAATATACAGAAAAAAAGGCCTTATCGTTTTTCCAGCGGATTTAAGTGGATTTAAACATGCCTAATCCAAAGTGCCACTGTAAAAATCATCTCATATCTGAACCTCGTGTTAGCTTTCAATTGTTCTCCTCCTCTCACATCGCTGCACAGAGTCTTCTCTTTCAAATGGCCTTGGTCACACTGCACTGTAAAAACACTATCAGTGAGAATTTATTAACAAACATAGTAAAATCAGTCATGGTTATTGGTAGTGCTATGATTACTTAATTAATCAATGAGTTGATTGATGGAAAATGAATTGGCATCAATTTTGATAGTTGTTTAAGACATTTATTAAGCAACAAAATGCCAAATATTTGCTGCTTGCAGCTTCACAAATTCAAAGGATTTGCTTCCTTTCTTTGTTTGATATCATTGTGTATTGAATGTCTTTGAGTGTTTGTTGGATAAATGATAATTGAAAGAATTAAATAATTGAAAGGGTTAGTTTCAGCCCTACTAACACAACAGTGCTAAACATCTCATGATGTTATAGGAACACATTCTGAACCCTAAACACCACAATAAACCAGCAAACCCTACTGTTTCACAACAGTTTTACAAACAAGGAGATGGAAAGAGAATACATAAGGGTGGGAAGAAAGCTCTTGTTGAGTTTAGTGTATCCATATGTGTGTGTATATGTGTGTGAGCGTGTGTGTGTGTGTGTGTCACAGCAGGACAATGAGTCTGAGCAGGTCTGAGAAGGGGAGCGTCTCCTCTGCAGTCTGAGACCAGCTTCCCATAGAGAAGACATCACAACACATTTCACGCCACTGCTCTGTGTGTGTATGTGTGTGTGTGTGTGTGAGGCCAGGCGTTCTCTCTTGTACACACACACACACACTGCACTGTAATAAGAGACTTCAGAGAAGCGCTTCAGGCATAAAAGGCATTGTACTGATAGGCTTACAGAAACACATTTTGGTCACCTGCTGTCACACTCACACACACACTGCTCGCTGTCGCACAGCTGGGGTCAGACTTTTAATGGGAGTATGAGGTCACTGGGACCAGTAGCTTAATCAATTGCACACACACACACACACACACACACACACACACACATACACGCAGACACACAATAAGTGTGTAGTAGCAGGACTGTGTGGCAAGACTCGTATAAAATATAATTAGACACATACTGCTTCTCAAAAGGACAAAATACGTGCGCGCGCGTACACACGAACACTAACACACACATACACACACACACACACACAGAATGAGCTGAACTAAGGGGTTCAACACACACATTGATCATGTTAATACTCAGTACTTCTTTCTGAGCTGGTATTATTTCTATTCTGCTGTTTCTAACTTCCATCAATCACACATACAGATAAGCATGTACATACTTCCCCCCATTAACAATCACACACACACACACACACACACATTGGACTGAGACCATAGTGTTGTTTGCTTGGATGTGTGTGTGCATGCGATGAGTGTACGCAGCTGCAGTGCTCTAGTCTCCAGAGAAAGAAACCCACTGCTGTGCTCTGTGACTACTGAGGCACTGTGGGACTCGGATTTGTGTGTGTGTGTGCATGTGTGTGCATGTGTGTGTGCAAGCAAGTATGTCTGTGGGATTCATCTGGTCGGCATTGTGTGCAGAGAGAAAGCATTTCACAAAACAGATGACAACACACAAGACAGACATTTAACTGAAGAAAAGAAAAAGCAGTTTTTTGGGGAAATTGGCTCGTTGGTAAACTTACCAGACAAAGGATGATTCTATTTTATACAAATTGGGTCTTATTTTCATAGTTTTGGACATGATTTCTAACTTCCCTGTGCAATGAAGAAGATTTCAAATTTGCTCACTTTTGGTTAGCATGAATTTATTCTTCTTTTCTAGAGATGCACCGAATCCGACTTTTTCAGTCCCGATACTGATACAGATACAGATACCTGGGCTTTGGGGATCTGGCGACACCAAGTACCGATCTGATACCAGTGTTTAATTAATAAGCTGTGTGCCTCACTGTGTGGAGGTGACTGTTGTTTTATGTGTAAGGTAATGTCAGGCTTGACTTAAACATTGTTTTCTTAACTTTGTAAAAGAAAATGTAACTAATAAATACATTTTTTTTATTTTTATTTATACAAATTAAATTTGTATTTATTATTAAAATAATGAATCGTACACAAGCAACTTGGTAAAAAAATCTGTAAAATTAACAGAATTTTTATGTATTATTAAAATAATAAATTGTACACCTCTAACTTGGTAAAGATCTTCAACATTATCAGGAATTAAAATTCAAGTGTAAACCTCTTTTAATGCAGCAACAAATTGTTCAAAATATAAACAGGAATTCCAATTCCAGTATATAATGTATAGTATATAGTATATAAACATAGAATAGAATTGAATAGATCTGCCCCATTGTCAACTTTACCCGATCCAGCTATTTGAGTCAGTATTGGCCGGGTATCTGATCCGGTGTCGGTATCGGTGCATCCCTATTCCATTTGTGGCATAAAGAAAACGTTGCTTTAAGTGATGAATACATAGACACAAACACCATGCTTGTGTCCCTTGATGCCCCATGCCAACACTTTAACTACACTTCTGTATGTTGGATGACAGTTGGAGACTAATATTGAAGGAAATGAGAACTTTTGGCAGCCCTGAAGCTAAGCGCTGACGCTAAACGCACAGCGCTGCATCTGACAGGTCTGACAGTTCTGTGTAGGAGTTTTGAAAAAACGTTACATGTTTTTAATGATGGACTATTTTCTCTGCTCCCTAAGAAATGAACCGTGGTGGCTAATGACTAAAGACTGTCCCTCTGTTATGACATATTAAAGGGTAAGACTGCCAGCTGGCCAATCCTCCTCTAACACATGATGCGTTCCTTGAAGATTGAATATTAAACATAATCAAGTAGACATGTGCAACATTGCTAGCCTGACAGATGACAAGGCCAAACTACGGCAGGGCACCACCTTTGTCAGACACGGTATCATGGCTCTACAAGCTAACAATACCTGGTGTGCTGAATAGGTGTTGGGTGCAGCGGTGCAAAACAGCAGCAGGGTAATTTTAGCTGAGGTCAGTGCTTGCCCGAGGCGTTTGCTCTCTCTTTCTTTCTCCCGCTCGCTCATTTTTGCCCACTTTCAACCTCCTGCTCCCTTTTTCTATCCTATTTCTGCATGTGTTACCCCTCTCTGTCTTTCTCCAGGCCTTTGGAGTAATGGCTTTCTATTGACATGAAGGGCAAGGGTATGAAATGCAGCAAGCCTACAAGGAGGAAGCAGATGCTGTGAGAGTGTGAGAGAGAGAAAGTGAGACTGCACTTTCCATCTACATAGTTCTAATCCAATTAGTGAGTGTCTCAGTGGGTGAGAATCTGCACCGTGAGAAATGTGTGTGTGTGTGTGTGTGTGTGTGCGTGCGTGCGTGCGTGCGTGTGTCAGAGAAGGCAAAGATAGGACGGACTAGTGAGGTTGCCTCTGCCTGAGGACTCATTTCTCTTTCTCTCTGTGTATGTTGATACCCGAATAATACTAAAATAAACGCCACACTGTCCTCTTGTTCTCTCTCTTAGTCTTTGTTTATCTCCCCTCATTGCTTCTTCCAAAATAAGGGCATATTTATCAGAACAAGGTTTTTTTAAAACGCAACTACTGGGTTATTTATGGGGGATATTAGTAAGTATCTAATCATGAAGGCATAAAGGAACTGGATAACATTTCTTAAATATCAAGTTCTGTTTTTGATGTGTAGGTTCGGGATGGTTACCTCGAGGGATGGTTTAAACTCATTGCGTAACAGTTCAGAAGCTGAAATACTTTGAAATATTGCAGATTTTCACCAAGTAACATTCAAAAGCACCAGTCATTAGTTGGCACACTGGAATGATGCCAAGTTTATTTCTTTTTTATTTTCTGCTGATAACAGAAAGCTCACATCAGCTACCGGCTCAAATTATTCTAATCAATTCCTGTGTGAAGGGGTCAGCTGACATAATGACAGGAAATTATTGCTTAACTGTGCAGTCACCTTCCACCTTAAAAAGTCTTCCAGCTTGTTTTAGCTCATTGTTTTGTTTTTTATGGCCACAACTTTACCGTTTTGTTTCATGTCAAGTCATCGTTCTCAACCATGTTTTTCCAGACACAGCATGCAGCTGTTTTCAGTAATAAACCCACACTGAATGCTACCTTCTCAGCACAAAAAAGGCAGACAGACAAAGTTAGTAACTAGCTAGTGATTCTCATCCCAACTCGTCACATACCGCCGCGCCGTCACGCCCCTTGGCGTCACTTTCTTTTTGGCATCAAAACCACTATAGTTACCGTTGGTGTCACTTTAGGATTAGGCACCAAAATCACTATGGTTAGGTTTAGGAAAGAAATACATGGTTGGGAAATAGATTTTTTTAATGTGCAGAATCGATATATTTACATCATTTGAGTCTATGCAGAGGTAGAAGAAAGTTATTGTTGTAGTCTGAGTAACGTGACATCATATCCGTTCTGTATCCGTCAACCAAAACAAACTGCAGCGAGCCGAAGCGAAAAAGTAGAAAACGGTGGAGGGTCTATAGTATAACTTTTAATCCTTTTATTGGAGAAACTGAACATCGCACCTACGCTCACATCCACTTTCTCACAAACACAATAGCAAGAGTGCAGCTGACAGACGGTCGGGGCCTGCAGCATAGTCGTGGTGTCAAAGACCGTCAAGGTGCTTTTGTAAGAAAAAAGAAAAAAAAGCAGTGTTCAGGAAATAATAGACGGTGAAAGATTATTCAAGGTGAAACATACAGTGTGGACAAAGAGGGAAGAAGTTTGTGAGAGGTGTCAATTAACTGGGACAAACTTTGTTCTGCTTGAGAATAAAGGGGGATGCTACTATAGCCTGAAAAGTGATATTCATCTCTTTGTTTCAGTAGTTTGTTAATTCTTGTTCCTTCTCTCTTTATCTCTCTCCCTTTCTGTATACAGTACCCCACTCCCTCCTGTCTTTTCTGTCAGAATTAGCTCGTCAGTTTTCGACAGATTACCTTGTTGTGTTGTTTGTCTGCTCTGCCGCAAAGTCACTTATTGTTCAAAGTCAAACTCCGATAACGCTACAATCCTATTTCCGCACCGCGTGTGTGTGTGTGTGCATGTTTAGCTGTGTCTCATTCTCGTGTGTCTCTCTTTGTGCCAGTGTTGTTGTGTTTTGCTGTAACCCGCCCCCCCCTCTCCAACCCAGCCGTGTCTGACAGGGTATCATGGCATTAATCCCCAGCTCAGATTAAGCGAATATCTTCATGTGCCTCCATTTTATTATTTACATTTGCTGTAATCCTGTTTTTCACCTTGCGCTCTGTCGCCCGGTATACGCAGCCAGAGAGCGGCGTATGAAACGACAACTAAGAATGCTGATGAATAAAACATGGCTGCTAATACCAGTCTGCCGGGCTGACAGCGAGATAGAGTCCTTGAGTGCTGCATGTCAAAAGTTTTCACGAGAAGTTTTACATGGAAGTTACAAAGTGGAGGAAAGACAGTTTAGTCTGGCTCCCTTTTCAGATGATATTGCCTCGATTTCTCTTACTCCAGTTGCTATCCTTCACTCTTTCTCTTTTTTGTTTCCTTTCTTTCATTATATTCTAATTTTTCTCTTCGCTCTGTTGGTCTAAACTCTTCTATTCTTGTATTGCCTATACCTTTTTCTCTTCCCTCTCCTCTCAGTCTTTGTCTACGACTACAGTTTGATCCATTACATCCTACCCTGCTCCAGTGTCTCTCCTCAAATAAAACAGGTAATTTTGCAACCACCGCAGGAAATCAGTTTTGTAAAAGCCCAATTCTTGCTGAGAGAAAGCAGATAGAAAGAGGCTTTGAAGGTGTCATCTCACCCTTATATCATCAGCATCATTAGGCAGCATTAAACACTAATTTAAACTACAACCGTACCTGATAATACAGACTGGGCTGTTTGAGGTTATACAAATCTGATGTGCCAAAGCTGAAATGCAGAGCTTTTATTCTTCTAAATGCAATAATTACAGCCAGTAAATTAAAGCCATCATAGTAATAATAAAGCACTTGTTCTCAATCATGTTGTGTTAGGATTTTTAAAGTGTCAAAACAAGTCTTTTTTTGCACTGTGCTTTTGTCAATAAAGTTAAACAGTAATTTAAGTCTGATTTGAGCTCTTTTTCCATCGCCCCTTTACTGTTAATTATGACAGTTTATGCAGGCATAATTGCTTTTAAATAGGTTTTGTCAGTCAGCCCCATTCGTTTGCAAAAAACATATCCATACATAATGCATTTCTTGGTCTTTCTCCCCATGTGATGTCGGCATACCAGTCGTTGCATAAAACGTTAGTAAAATATAAGGCTGTTGGCGATCTCGTATCAACAGATTACAGCAATCTACAGTGTGTTATGTGGCTGATGTTAGCTACATCAAAAGTTTGTACCTGTTCAACAAATACCAAATCTACTTTTCAAATGCTACACCTGTGTTCTGGTGGGTTTTGGACGAGCTAAACCATTGCAGATGATGGTTAGTTCAAGGTGCCTGGGACATTGGAACATTTTTAAACTTTTTGAACAGGCTGCGCTGACCTGGCTCTAGCATCAATTGAATCACTTTGGATCACAATCACAGTGAATTAATTAGTCAACTGACAGAAATGAAATCGTCAACAATTGTGATAATCAATTCATTGTTTTATCACACAAAAATACCAAATATTTGGTGATTGCAGCTTCTCAAACGGGACGATCTGCTGCTTTTCTCTGTTTCATGATTGTAAATTGAAAAAGTTTGGGTGTGGGACAGCTTGTCGACAAACAAAGCAAAGCAAGCTATTTAAAGATGTCAGCCTGGCGATCTGGGAACTGCTGAGGGGATACTGCTTGAAAAAAGTTTTGGGCCCTCAGTTATATGTAATGGTTAGTTTTGCCAGTAATCCAGTAATATACTGTATAAAATTCTGGGCCGATACCGATGTTTAAAATAACAATTTGGCCGATAGCCGATACCGATGTTTATTTTGTTTTTGCAGTTATTTATTCGCCTTTTCTGCAAAGACCTTTTCATTATGCGAATACCAGCCAATACCGATGTTCAGCGGATAAATCGGTGTAACACTAATACTAAGTCGACTTAATTAAGGATGTAATCAGCAAAAAATGATTTGAGGATTACCAGTTTGAGAAAGTTGAGTTGACATCTTCAACATATTTTCATATATTTTTCTCTTCCATCTTTCTTCCTACATGCACCTTTCTCATTTTTATCCTTATCTCACACTTTCTCTGTCTCGCTCTCTTCTTCTTGTCCTCTTCCCTCCATCTGGCTTTTGAATGAAGCTGTTTATGTAGATTACACACACACACACACAGACACACACACACACACAACGTATCTCCTCGATACACACGCCTTGCCAGCTCCTAAGCCTGGGAACGGTTCTTTTACCTTGAGGGGATTTTGCTTGTCATTCGTTGCAGGATGGGGGAGTCACTCTTTGATGATATAGCTAGCGCTCAGTAATACCGGTTATCAGAAAAAATGGCTGCTGTGACACAAAATCTCACACAAACAGAGCCTATGTTTTGGGGATGTACATATAATGCTAATGTAACACTTTTACCTGCAGCATGCTTTATTATCGCAACACACTGTGACACTGTGTCAACATGAAGGAGCTGGTGGGGGGAGATTAAAGGGTGAGGAAATAGTGAAGGAATCAATTGTAAGGATTTTACCACTGCTGGTTGAGGAGGAATAAAATAAAACGCCTCCTGTTCTGATTATCCTCTGAAACTCCTGATAAAAAGTCTTTCCTCTTGGAGTTTCCGATGTGGGGATTATCGGAAGTGTGTTTGAAGTAAAAAATAAAACGCTGTAGTTGCCGGAGCAGCATCAGGAGTCTCTCTCAGGACGTATTGACGTTCAAAACGCACTTCAGCTATTTGGGATGTTGGCTTCTTTGCAAAGCTTTCAACTGGCAGTTTAAAGATGCAATGCCGCATGGATGGATGAGCCAGATGTAGAGAGGGAGAGCAGGTTCTGAGTTTTCTATCTGCCGTGCTCGTTACGTAGATTCTTTTTCATCAGATCTCCTTTTTCCTGCTCGGTACTCTCGCTCCATCCTCGCCTTCTTCAAGATCTTCTTTTCTGGCATGTGTTCACAGGGCGTTTAACTAACGACGACCCTCTCTCTCTCTGTGCCCTCCACCCTCACATCCTATTATGTGTCATTGCAGCAGCGTTTGAATGTTTTGGATGCAGGGTGACACCTCAATGGGTCCTGAGAGGCCCTCTCTCTCTCTCTTACATACACACACACCCTTGAAAAGAGGCATTGTTTTGTTTTGTGTGTGTGTGAGCATAATGAATAGTGCTGTGACCTTGCATGCAACATCTGCATTATCCTGTTTGGTTCAATACTCTTTGCAAGAATTTTCCTACACATTTTCTTTCTTATTTTCACATGTTTTCATTAGCTTTTTACTTTTAACTGTGTCTATATTTTACAGAAACGCGTGTTTGCATATAATTTCCACGAGGAAAAGTGTGTCCTGAAGCCTTTTTTTGTTTTTTCTGCTCATGTTGCTGTTGATGTTTGTTTGTATTGGACAGGTCTCAGAGGTTTAGTGTGATTAAATGAAGAAGCAAGATGATCGGCTTAAACATTTGACACTGGGCTTTAGCAGGAAGAAGAGAGACTATAAATATAAATATAAAAGCACATGAAAATAATCATAGTGACACTAGCAGGCCTGCATATGCAGAAAAACCTGTACCTGTGCTCTCTTCCTCTTTCACTCTGTCTCTTTATTTCTCTCTCACTCACTCACACACACACACATGTGCATGCATGCACTTCAGCATCAGCTTCTTGGCTGCTGTAGCAGGTTGAAGAATGAATACCGTGACCTTTTCTTTGCCACACTCATAACAGAATAACCGGCTTTGCACAAAAATGATTTTCCTTTTTGTCTGGTTTCACAGTTTCTCGATGTTGCTTGATGTCATAGCTTACTAATGCTGTGCTCTTGCTAGAGATGTTGATTCACACCTGACCCGTGTGTTTCATGGCTTTTGATGTAAAAAAAACTCTCCTTTTATATGTCGGATCGCTTTTAAAAAGGTTTTCTTGGTGGAATTTTAGTGCTGTTACTGATGAGCAACTCTATCTTTCTCTGTGCTCTATTATTTTACTTCAATTATCGTTTAGTTTTGGTATAATATGTGGCATCACATCAATATTCTGTTACTGTAAGTGTCCCATCACGGGCTACATTTTCAAAATCCTGAAAACAGAGCCATGAGGAGGTGCAGAAGTCTAGTTTTCCTTTCAGAACACTTGAATTGCAATATGCTGAAAGGTTATTATGACATTTTTACCCAATGATGCCAAAAAAAATTCTGCCTACTGCAGGTTTAAGAGTCAAGCGCATTGACTGTCACACCATAAAGGCAACCAGAATAGCGAGATAAGTCTGTTTAGCCAGAGAGACTAGTGAGGGGCTGAATCCACGGCTGCCACGGCCCATCTGCAAGCTTTCACGCCTTGTTGCCCATGAATTGCCACTTTGCAATGCCTGCTGCGCTCAGGTGTAACCACCACTAAATCCCACAACTGTATTTAAAAAGCCAACATTTGATGCCCACAAGTAAACATCCAAAATAAATTGCCCAAGCTAAATTCCAAGTACCTTCCACAGTTACAAACCAGAGAGCCAAGAGTCTGAGATGTGTATTTAAATTGCCTCTTAGGTGACTTTAGGTACACAGATACGTTGGTTTCAACAGACTGCTTAACTTCTGCCTTTAGTTACAAAGAAAAACAGATTCCCATTGATGAAAAGCAGAAAATAGACATTTTGAGCTTGGAAATATAAGGATTGTTTTTAAGTTCTTTTCTGTTGAACAATGAATATTTGCTTTCCCAGCAACAGAAACTGTTCCATCCATTAAAACTCTAACCTCTCAGGTATCTCAAGAAAGGAAATTATAAGCTCAATACAATAAACAAATGACTTCAAATGTGATTTCAAAAAGGAAAACATTTTGTTAGTATCTTGTTCTCTACCACTGAACTTACAAAACAAATGTGTGTCCAAATTAGAAACACACGAACGCTACTTCTAGAATTATTTTATTAAATAATGACACATGTGCTAACCAGACACTCTACGACACGCATGCATACACTTACTCCACTCTGCATGGAGAAGACCCAGTGACCCAGTTGTGACAGAAGGCAGTAGTTAAGTATAATTGGCCCATGGTGTTATTACTGTGTTGCGTTTCCTCTCTTTATTGGCTTTATTCCACCTCTTTTGGCCCAGACAAGGCAGCCTTGGTCCAATTTTTATGTGTGTGATGATGCTTTCATAAATGTTCAGACAGCTTTATTAAACGCTGACACTATCTGGATGAAGTTCTTTTTGATTTGTCACTTTACATTGCACAATTTGCCCACTTCCTACGATAATTTTTTATTCGAAGGGAGACATCATGTTAGGCGCTGCTGATTAGCCAACTATTGGGCTGTCATATTTAAAGTAGGTAAAACTACATGGTCTTCATCTAAGACTTTAGTTCATGATTTTACGCCTTAAAGGGATTGTTCGGGTGTTTTTGAAGTGGGTTTGTATGAAGTACTTATCCATAGTCAGTGTATTACCTACAGTGGATGACGGTCGGCACGTCCTCAGTTTGGAGAAACAGACGAGTACCGACACAAGAGCAAAGCAATGCACTGCTGTGGACGGGGTGGACCAGCCAGACTCCGTTGACAAAAACAGTATAGATAAGTTTCACTTTCAGTTCAGTTCCCTGTTGGAAAACATTCTTAATATAGCGTACACTTAAACTGATATTGATTTTTTTAGGTGAGCCTTTCTATTAGGTGGCTAAACTACGTTTTGCTGCTGTCCCCGTCCACAGCAGTACATTGCTTTGCTCTGATGCCGGTATTCCTGTCTGTTTCTCCAAACTGGGGGCGTACCAACGTCATCTACTGTAGGTAATACACTGACTATGGATAAGCACCTCATACAACCCCACTTCAAAACATCCGAACTATCCCTTTAAACTTGATTCAGACTCTGAGGAAAGATTATGTGTTTTGTCAGAGTGGACCACCCCTACTCCCCAAACAGCAAAAGTCTATTTTGTGGGCAAAGACAATGTCCTTTTTTCTTTGAGAAAAAGTATTGATCGCCCTGACTGTGAAGGGAGAGGTGAGTTGCAATCAAAGGAGGCAGCCATTCGTTCTCCAAGATGACCAAAAGTCTGTTTTCCACATTGCTCGATGGCTTTTTTCACTTGAGTGGCTACTTAAGCAGGCGGCTGTAATTGTTTGACACTGAACAGCACAGATGGAGCATGAGGGTGACATATGAGGTTCTGACATTTGCCTCTTTCAACAAGAAGATCCTGCAAAAGATAATATTAATAAATGGCATCAGCATACCTTTTCTGCCGTAATAGAAATCCTCTTTCCAAGGTGATTTGTCACCACCTGATTTCTTTCTATCAAGTTTCGTCCCTGTCCTTTGACATAACTCTGAAGGAGTTCAGATCTCACTGCAAGTGCTGAATAACTGTCATTTTATTGCAATTTGCCTTTTAATTCTGCCGGCGACGGGCTGAGGGGAGTGAAAGACAGTCTCAGGTCGCCTTCTCTAATTAAGACCCCTCACAGTTTGCCTGATTAATTCTATTCACTTCTAGCTCCCTTCTTAAAGTCATGAATATTGAAATGGCACAATGTCTTCCTGTCAAAAAGCCCAGACCTCATTTACCCATAATCCAATTTGTCAGATGCCATAAACGGATGCTTTTCACCCTTAAGGATGTTTTTGCAATGTTAAAAAACATTGAGAGGGCGATTGTGTATGAGTGTAGTCGTGTCTGCGAACACAAGTGTGTTTTCCCAAACTTCAAAGAGCCTCAAAATGTTTTCATCTGAGTGCACTCGAGACACATTGATCCATTTCTAATGAAGAGACTCTTGCACCTTGTTAAAGAATCCAGAGGGAAGACAAACACTGCTTTTTTTTTTTTTCTCCTCCACGCTTCAACTTGAAAGATTAAGTCGAGTAAAAATAAAGTTGGATGAGGTGAGTATAAAAGAGGATGAAATGGAGGGAGCAAGGGAAAATAAGAGGGGGTTTTGCAGGTGATGGCAGGATAAAATAGATTCAGTCTTCTTTCATATGTGCCTAAGGGATTGATAGAGAGATGAAAAATGAGTGTGGAAGGAGGAGACACCTAGGGATATCAGCTTTAAGATAAGAAGATGGACTTGTCCATCAAAATGCATGTGCCGATAGATGCTAATAGATCAAGCTTTTCTTACTCTGGAAACTTATCACAATCAATTAAAGTGCAGCTCCTCATACATAAGCATTCTCTACTATCCTTTTTGGGGGGGTTCAGCATATATGGAAAGATTGTTTTGATTATAAATTAATGGAAATGCTAATATAACGGCCAATTGTGCTCGTAATTCTCAGCTCTACATGCAGCTGTTCAGGCTTTGACTGAGACTTGTGAGACGCAATTGACACTTTTCACATGCTCTCATGCCAATAATTTATAACTGATAACGTTGAGGACACTGACAGCGAACGGACAGACAAGACACAAGCACAGCGCAACAGCAGCACCGTAAAATACTGTGGCCAAGTTACCCGTCGTTTGCGAAAACCCGGTCAAGCCAGCTGGTGCTTGGATTTTGATGCGCGTCTATTCCTGCTGTTACGGTATTGGTACTTGGAGTGGCCAAAAAGCATGAAGGAATTTGCATTTCAGCAATACTTTCTAACATTTAATATACCAAATGAAAATGACATTATATTACACATTAAGTAAGTCTTGTTGAATATATGAGAAGTCCTAATATGATGACACAGTTTTCATAATACTGTAGGTTTGCGGAGAAGCGCAATGGATTTTCTGCTCAAAATGTCCCTGACTATGGCTATAAGTAGTTTGACTGTACATTACTGTACAGAGAAAGTCAGCTCTAATAATAGTTTAATACATTTAAAATTTCCTCATTTTTAAACCCATGAATTAAATGAATAAATGTTTTCCTTCAGAGGTTTGCTGAAATGTTCAATGTACAGTTTTTCGAGGAAATTAAAGGGAAAGTTAGATCAATTTATATTCATTAACATTCATAATTTCCTCATATTTGAACTGTCATAAAAATACTCCTTAATAGATTTGCTGACATTTTCAAATGAACAGAATGACCCCGACTATGACCATGTAATAGTGTTGAAGTGGTTTCACTATATCACAGTTGCCAATCCGGCCACAGCCGCGGTGGATTTGCTGAGAAATAAGGACAAATACACCAAATGGTGCAGTACAAAATTAAATTTGGTACAGGTAAAAACAGTTAGGTGCATGTAATTTTAAAAGTTGAATGTGCATGTACACTGATAAAAAGTATTCCAAACTCTGGGTTAGTCTGTAAAATGTCTGAAAAAGTGAAAAATGCCCATCAGCGTTTCTCAGAGCCCATGGTTACCATCTTAAGATTGCTTCTTTTATCTGACCCAAAGATGTTAAATAGACAATGATAATAAACAGAGAATAACAGGGGAAAAAAAATTATGTCTGAGAAGGTGAAAACAACAATAATGGTCATTTAAAGTTTTTCTTAAATCAACAATTATTTGTCAAACCACTTTCTCTCAAATGCGATTGATCTATGATGATTCATCGACTAATTGTTCCAGCACTAGTTCTGTGTCTGTTATAGCATAAAACACATGTACATGTTTTCGTCATTTGGCAGAGCTAAATCTGCAATTGGCAGTATTCTACAATGTTAATTGGCTGAGGCTGTTGTCAGCCAACGGCAGTTATAGCTGATCTCAGGTCACTTGGCAAAATCTACAACAAGCTGCTATAACAGCCACGTCTATTTGTCACCTTTCTGCTTTGAGTTTAGTTTCTGTTGCAATGCCATGTTCACTAGAGGTAAATAATGCAAAAATGGGTGAGATCTATAAGTTGCTAATGCAAAAAGCAATAGCAACAAACGCCATGGTATGTGTGTCTGTGTGTGTGTGTGTGTGTGTGTGCTGTTGACCTTAATTCATCACATTAACACCAAGTCTCCAGAGCTCTATGGAGATGTGTTCAAAGTTAGCAACCCCCGGCTAATTGATTTCAAAGAATGCCACATTTACAGTATATTGTACTTCACTTAGTAAATTACACCAACATGCAGCTGGGGGTGTTTTGTGTGTGTGTGTGTGTGTGTGTGTGTGTGTGTGTGTGTGTGTGTGTGTGTGTGTATTTATCTCTGTTTGTGTGTGTGTGTGTGTGTGGGGGAGGGGGGGGGGGGGGGCTCCAATGGCAATCTGTACAGTCAGTTTTTTTAATGAGATCAATGCTTTCCTTCCTGCATCTCCAGATGGTCACCTTAGTAGAAGGTGTGCACGTGTGTGAGTATGTTTAGGTGTGTTTGTATGTGTGTGTGTGGGTGTGTGTGTGTGTGTGTGTGTGTGTGGGTGAAGAGGGAGGGGGCTGCGGGGACCTTGGGTAGATAAATCTTTAATCATGTGCTTGCTCTCATGTTTCATTTAATTGCCCCCCTAAATCCATAAAAGGATGATGGCATTGTGGTTTAGAAACACGTACAGTAGTGTGTGTTTATGTGTGTGTTTATGTGTGTGTCTTCCAATTGTAGCAGGAGAGATTGGATTGTGTTTGATGTACATGTAGGTCGCTTTATGTGTATTCTTGTACATATGATAACAAGCGTTACATCTCTTTTTACCGTGCTCTATTTTTTTCTGAGTGTTTGTGTGTCATGGTTTCTTTTGTGATGTACATTTATTATATTCTGTATATGGCAGAAATGTCTTCAAGGATCTCTTTCAGGCTTTCACATTATCTATTCTTCCACTGTATGTGTGTGTGTACATTTTCTTGAATATTCCTGTTCTGTATGTTTGTCAGTATTTCAGGGAGAACTCCTGTTTTCATGACCTGCTCCATTTTATATTCCATTGTGTGTGTGTGTTACATCATTTTAGCTTAGGCTGGGCAATGAAACAATCTAAAAAATATCTGTAAAGGGCATGTCTGTAAAGGGGAGACTCGAGAATTCGTTTTCATTCACATATCTTGAGGTCAGAGGTCAAGGGACCCCTTTGAAAATGTCCATATCAGTTTTTCCTCTCCAAAATTTAGCGCAAGTTTGGAGCGTTATTTAACCTCCTTTGCGACGAGCTAGTATGACATGGTTGGTACCAATAGATTCCAAATTATTTTAGTTTCATATGATGCCAGTATCTTCACTCTAGCTTTAAAACACATTTGAAACGATTTTGCGTTATTATCGCATTCACTTTGACAGCCCTAATACATCATATTTAGAAATTGCCCATTCACAGATGGATATGCTTGTGTGCATGTCTTCCTTGTCCTTCATTTTAAATCCTTTTCTGCCTCATCCCTCTCTCCCTGGTGCATGCTTTTTAATCAACAACAAAAGCTGTGCAGAGGAGGTGCAGCTGTTAACGTGTGGCAGCGAAGTAGAGAGAGCTGAAGACAGAGATGTTTAAATATGTTTCACTTTAAAAGTCTGCCTATGTGTGTCCTATGTGCGTGTATGTATGGGTGCTCTTGTTTTCAGCAGCCCCCAGCCCTTATATACAGCTACCTAAAATCAATCAAACATTTGTGCGGCGATAGAAATAGATCCATTGATTGATTAAACTGATAAATGGGGCTGTTTGCCTCGCTCAATAATGACATAAAGTGGAGGTGTGCGAGAGAGACCTTCGCCGTCTGTCTGTTTTCTTGCTGTCCATATCTTTATCTGCTGTGATAGAAAAAAATATAACAATTTGTTCCGGCAGATATACGAGTTATGGCTTTATGTTTTAATTTTGTGGCACAGATGTTCATGCTTGCCACAAGGGAGTCTCTTGAAGGAGTTGTGCAGAAAGTGTGAGACATTGTAAAGAAGCTTGAAATGGTATTTAGAGAGCTTAATGCTTCAGTTATTTTATGTTTATCTGTTTTAAACAAAGTTAACTGAGTAGATGTTAGTTTTTCTTTCGACATGACCTTTGATGTTCTGTATGAAGTCCAATCATTGCTGCCACTGGAGCAGGCAGTAGAGGCCATCTTCTGTGTGTAGTAAGCGAAGGAAGATGTAGTTTCTTTTTGTCACGTTGTTTAGTTCTGAATTCAAATGTTTATATGATGTGAGGAGGAATGGATGAACGGGAAATCTAGTTGGCAGTATCATCTACTGATTTGCACTGGACTACTGTCAAGTAAAATTTATTGCAGTTTTGACATTTTTGGCAATTGGTTAATCCATTATTTTTGAGTTGTTGAGTTTTTTATATCAATCTGTACCTTCCCAGTGGTGTTCCTTATGTATTCCAATTCAAACATTCAAATTTTGGTCAAAGTCTGTATGTTTTAGTGTCAAAATGCTATTTTCCCAAGCCTTTCTACAAACTTTTTTTCCCCACGTGACCTGATGTAGGATTTTGCATGATGACGCTGCTACATGTACAGTATATATACATCCTTATAGTCAGCGTATTTACGTTACATTCAGTAACTTAGATGGCGGTCGGCACGCTCTCAGTTTGGAGAAGCAGACAGGAGTACCGGCACGGAAGCTAAGCAATGTTCTGCTGTGTGGACGCCACGTTAGTTTGGATCCGAAAGACACACAATAGCCCAAACAAACTAACTGTTCGATGCAGCGATAGACCAGCAACTCCTGTGTTCCTCGAGGTAAAATTACTGTTTTTGTGAATGGAGTCCGGTCTGGTCTTGAAGACCACGATATAACAGCTTCAGTTCCCCATCTGAAAGGGCTGCCTGACGGCCTGGTAAAGCGGTGAAAGTGGCTAAAATAATTTTCTCTGCTGCTCCCGTCCACAGCCACTTTACCTCGCCGTCAGACAGCCCGTTCCGACAGTAATTGAAGCCGTTTTGTCGCGGCCTTTTACCAGACCAGACTCACTTCACAAAACAGTAATTTTACCTCGCAGAATGCGGCAGTATACATACAACCCAGCTTCAAAAAAATCCAAACTAACCCTTTCAGTTATTTCCAAACTTAGCACAGCTAACTTTGACTCAGCTAGTTCTAGAGTTCACATTATTCATAACCTGATTGATTGGCTTACTTTGGTAACCTACATCACTGCTTTTTGCAATGCCTGAGTGGGCGTTTCAATTTGAAAAAAAACAAAAAGAGAATATAGATGGTCCCGCCCTTTAAATAGCTGAAATAGTTTTTGCATGTTCACTGTTAATTATATCTCTTTGTGTGTGTGTTCAACTGTCATTTCAACTGTCACTTTCCATACTGAGTGAGTCATTTGCATCATTTACAGAAAGCAGGTTTATCATCTGTGACGTGTTTAACATGTCAGTTCTTGTTGTCAAATACTGTGCACCAAAAATGCATCAGGATAAAGACCATTAACACTGAGATACATTATTTTTACTGATGCAGCCGTATTCTCTTTATAAAGTCACCGTGTTGTCAACATTATAATGTTGAATTTACAACAAAAAAAACCTGTAAAGTTATGTGCATAAAGCCGAGGGCTGTGTCTGTGTGTTTGCATTTCTTGGGAGGCTCTTCATCCTGCATCCTTTGATATTTGTGTGTGACTCCGGTATGAATGTGTACGTGCGACTGCTTCCTACTGTTCGTGTCACCATGATGAAGAGACTATAGATTGGTGTGTTGGTTAATGAGTCTCTCTATGTGTGTGCCTGCATATGCTTCAGAGATGTCGTAATGATGAAGAGTTTCCTGCCTTCTATGTATGTGTGTGTGTGTCTGTGTGAGCACATTACAGAGTGTGTTCCCAGAGATGGTCATTAGCTGTGAGGGACTGTAAAGCCAGTGACCCCACAGTCGTAAATGGAAGAGCCTGACCATTCCCCGTTCACCCCGCAGACCCCGGCCTTCTGTACTAATGCACTAAAGCAGCCATTGATGAGGGAGGGAGAGACTCATGGGGCAAGAAATGGAAGAAAATACACACACTGACACACACACAACCTCCCACTCAGCTCCACACTGATCCAAGAAGCTTTCTTGGATTTTAACAATAAGACATTAGTTTGTGTTTGTGTTGTTAATGAAAGAGTTTTGACTAGCGGTGTAAACCTACCTGAGTCTTAAAGGTGAGAAAAACCCACATTATTACATGCCGACACATGTAATTTGCTTCACAACATGCCTGGAAACAGCTTTTCTCTTTTGTGCGTCGGTGCTGATATATCGACAAACTGTCTTGATTTTCCCCGGACTGCGCAGAGCGATCTGTAATCAACTTCCTCTGTGACTGATGGTTGTATTTTGATGATTGTGTGAGAACACTAGGTTTTTTGCAATTACAGCTAAATTAACTAAAGTCCCTCAGCTTGTAATAAGCGGGAGCGTTCACCTGCAGGTAGTAATCTAAAACATTCCGTGGATGGAGCACGCTTCGACGAAAGTCGACCGGGACCCGTGGGGAGCGATCGAAGAGCATAATCCGTTTTCTCCAAATCAGCCCAACTAACCGAGGAAGCATAGTAATGAGAAAATGATTAGATTTTCTTTTCTGCTGCATGGCTGCTGAAGCTCTCTCTTCAACTCTTTGCCTCCTCCTCTCCACTCTCTCTCTCGTGCCCATGGCCACTGTGGATTTGTTAAACAGTTTGTTTACCTCTTGTTTGGGCTTCTTGAATTCTAAATCACATCGTTACTTCATCTCTTTTTCGTTCATGTCCACACCTTTTTTTTTTTCTCCTGTTGCTTCCCTCTCCTAACGTTATTGGGTTTATTTCAGATCTATTTCAGCACAGCTCGGATTAATTTAACATAATTCGTGGTGCAACTTCTACTTCTCTTCTAAACCTCTGGTCCCAGCTTCTCAAATGGGAGGATTTTCAGCTTTTTTCTGGTTTATATCATTGTCAATTGACTGTTGGTCAAACAAAATAAGCAATTTAAATTTTTTTATACTAAATTTAGGGCTGTAAATCAATTAAAATATTTAATTGTGATTAATCACAAATTAATTGCACATTTTTTTATCCTTGCAAATGTACCTTAACGGGAGATGTGTCAAGTATTTAATACTCTTATCAACATAGGAGTGGGAAAATATGCTTGCTTAATGCAAATGTATGTATATATTTATTATTGGAAATCAATTCACAATACAAAACAAAGACAGATATTGTACAGAAACCCTCAGGTACTGCATTTAGCATAAAATAAATGCTAAATTGGGGAGACTCGTGGGTACCCATAGAACCCATTTTCATTCACATATCTTGAGATCGGAGGTCAAGAGAGCCCTTTGAAAATGGCCATACCAATTTTTCCTCGCCAAACCCCCCAACCTCCGATAAATCAAATAGTGGCCGGGCCCGACAGCGACCCATCAGATTTTTAAGAGGTTAATTAAAAATCGCAAGTTTCCTTAATGCGTTAAAGAAATTGGTGACGTTAAAACAAATTTGCGTTAACACGTTATTGCGTTAACTTTGACAGTCCTAAACTTAATTATGAATCCAAAAAATGAAAATAATGATCTGCAGCTGTCGTTTGGTTTATCTTTGGAGTTGTTCTGACAACTGATGCTAATGATTTGAGGTTATACATAGTTACCCAACTCTTTGTTTACCTCTGTATTACTGGGTTATATTTGAACACCTGCAGATTAGATAAGCAGGACAAATGGCAAAGTGAGAAATGACAGAGGATAGAAAGGCAAACTTTATTATAAAGGATGTTTACTTGCTAAAAATGCTGATTGTAGTTTAACGTCTCTAGTAAATTGCTTTCACACCTCTGCGGGGTTTTGAATTGAGAAACAGAATTACACAGTCGCACATAAACTCGCGCACACAGGGTGGTGGCGGTGTAGAGGGAGGTGACCCAGCGTGTGTCTGCATGATGCTGCATTTGTGTGCTCTCAGTGTGGTTGCACCTGCTGCTTTGGAAAAAGGATGATGGATCCAAGAGGCGGATGAACACTGTTTCCATGGACTGACTCAGCTGTGTGTGTGTGTGTGTGTGTGTGTGTGTCCGCCTGGGCTTGAGGCTAAAGGGAATGGGAGAGCAGGCGCGCCACAGATCAATTTCCTTTTTATTGTGGCGGAGTGGAGACTTGAGATGCATGGCCTCCTGTGACCCAGATTCATTCCTCCTTTCTCCCTCTGCTCCTCCTCGCTGGCACAGTGGCATAACATCAGAAGGAGGGAGAAGGAGAGAGAGAGAGAGAGATGAAAGAGAGAGAGAGGGAAGGAGAAAGCGAATGGGTGAGGGAGTAAAGGTGAGGGAGAGTGTGTTGGAGCTGATAATGAAAAAGAGAGGAAGCAGAGAAGAATGGAAGTACACGGGTAATTGTGGAGACAATTTGAGAATTGCACCTGAGTGCTGAGAGTTACACATGAAATGATCACTTGAGATGTCCTACATATGAAGAATGCATCAGTGAGGAGAGTGAGGGAAACAGTACTCAAATGCAGGGATATGGAGATTTAAGAAAGATAGAATAAAAAAGAAAGGAAGAAGGGGATGAGGAAGCAGAGAATGACTAATTAAAGCCCATAGTAAAGTGATGTAGACAGAGCTAGAGACGGTCTTTAGCAAACACACAGCTATTATCATTATAGACAGCCTATATCTGCTTCCTCTCCTTCTGTTTCAAAGAGTATAGGTTCCCGGCTCACATGTTCCAGGTGCTGATCCAACATATGGCTCTGAGTTGAGTTCTTGTTTAATGCTATTGTAACCTTCTCTTCTGAGGCACTTTTCTAACATTAAGAGAGGACAGTATGTTCAACCTGCTGTGTGGCTTTGCCTGAGATTTGTGCATCATTACACACTGTTGTTGATGCCTGCATGCACATCAGCATGTACACATGAATTATTCATTTTGTTTTGTTGTTGGAGAATAAAAGATGCAGCTGAATCAGTTTAGCACTTTTACTATGACCCACTGTAAATGGACAGATTGATGAAGGAGCAGTAAACTAATGAAATGAATGGATTTTAACACCAAAGTATATCTACAGGTCTTTGACATAGCTTACCGTAGCCGAGAAACACAAACGTATTTTGACAATATAACTCATAAGATAGCAATTTTAAGGCTGTCAAAATGTACCTTAAAGGGAGATTTGTCAAGTGGTTAATACTCTTATCAACATGGGAGTGGGAAAATATGCTTGATTTATGCAATTTATGTATATATTTATCATTGGAAATCAATTAACAACACAAAACAATGACAAATATTGTCCAGAAACCCTCACAGGTACTGCATTTAACATAAAAAATATGCTCAAATCATAACATGGCAAACTGCAGCCCAACAGGAAACAACAGCTGTCAGTGTGTCAGTGTGCTGACTTGACTATGACTTGCCCCAAACTGCATGTGATTATCATAAAGTGGGCATGTCTGTAAAGGGGAGACTCGTGGGTACCCATAGAGCCCATTTTCATTCACATATCTTGAGGTCAGAGGTCAAGGGACCCCTTTGAAAATGACTATGCCAGTTTTTCCTCGACAAAATTTAGCGTAAGTTTGGAGCGTTATTTATCCTCTCCTCTCTTGTTTGACATGGTACCAATGGATTCCTTAGGTTTTGTAGTTTCATATAATGCCAGTATCTTTACTCTAGCTTTACAACTGAGCCCGCTACAACCTCCGAAAGATCAATTGTGTTAATGCGTTAAATTAGTGGCGTTAAAACTAATTTGCGTTAACGCGTTATTATCGCGCTAACTTTGACAGCCCTACTAATTTTACTAATACAGTAGTACCATTTTCCATCTGGGCTACTAATGTTCGAATTAAAGGGCAGTAAAAGCCTCCTTCAAAGCTGAAATCTGTAATAGCTGTTAATTCTATACAGGCTTGTACTGTAATTGTATCCATCTGTATAGCAGAGTGCAGTAAAAACTGGTTGGACACCTCTCCATACTCTGCTTCTAAGAAACGCTAATTTGACCTCGCAGGTATGAACCCTCTATTTCATCACTTCTGAAAATAGAATATATTCATGTTCACATTACCTTGGTCAGTCAAAGACATTTTCACTGCATACCAGCAGCAATGAGGAGAAAGAACCTCATAAAAGTGCCGCTGTAGAAGCTTATGATGTGTAGAAGGTTTATGGATTGGATCTCTAATAACCTTTCAACTAAATATTGTTGTGCGTTTGCTTCTCTGTAGACAGTTATAGATACGAGTGACATGTTATAATGCAAACAGTGTAGCTCACAGCATTGTGATGTACTCTATCAGAGGGTTTTGAGGCGGCTGCAGCGCAGCACATTTCGACCGGCTTTTTCCAAAATTTGACAAAAAGACAACCGCCTGGTATAGCAGAAGCGCTAGCAAGAAACGGCACAGACGACGGTGTCCATTTGCCCCGTCCTTACCTTCTGTGGCTGCCATCTGTTTCCCCCCTTCCTTCCTTCACTTCACAAATTTACAATTCAATTTGGAATTTACATTCATTGTTAATTTTGTGCTTTATAGGGCTGGCAGTTGCGTTTGACACCGTATTTACCAAAGCAATTTACATAACATTAAAAAGCCATTCTCTGCACAGGCGTGCGGTCTGAAGCTTGGTTTTGCTTTGGCCCGCTTTGGCCCTATTTGGAACGGTTTTAGTGTTCCGACACCCAGGCGCATCCTGCCAATGCACTTGCGCAGATCTTGAGTCTGTCCAGTTCAACGGGAATCCTCTTCCATTCCAAAAAATTCTTGGGAGGTGTGAAGGTTATCGCATCCAAAAGTGACTTTCCGCCACCCCCATGTGAACTGCTACTATGGGAGCCCATCTGTCACTTGGAGAGGAGGCGCCATTGACACACACGGAGTCCCACGCACATACACACACAATGTCATGCTGAGGTAGGGGAAATGGCTGATTATCCCCTGTGTGTGTGTATGCACTGAAGCAATGCGAGGGCATAGTATGCAGCTGAGACTCCAGCTTTGTCTGAATTGAGAAAAAGTAGCGTAGCACCTGTCATCGCATATATACACCCCCACACACACAGAGTATAGAGAAACACACACCAATTTGCACACCTAAGCAGTATTTTTCTCACAAAGAAAATAGACAGCAAACATGGACACACAAGCAGATTTCATCTACGAACACTTCATCAGGTTTCTTCCTCTCTTTGTCTGTGTAAATCGGAGGGGTTTGCCGCTGCTCGGTCTTGCTGTAATTGTGTGCTCTTCTTTCGGATTGGATAAGATTTTCACTGAGTCTTCTAGGATTTGTCTTCCTAATCAGTCTTCTAGATGTAGCCCATACATCTTAACGTGTGTGTGATATGTGAGGACCAAATGCAGTACGTCAGCTACGGTCCTTACAAGTGCAGTAAAGATGTGTATGTGAGTGTGAGGAGGAGTGAGTGGGTATAACACCACTAAGTATATTAATCAGTAAAGATATCAAGAATAACTATTCCAAGAACCCCCTCGCTCCCATGTCTCTGCTACACACACATGCTCACACACAGCTCCTGTCCGCCCACACACACACACACACACACACACACACACACACACTCACTAAAGTCAGCAGACCATGTAGCCCATTATTATAAGCCCAGTGACCTCCATCTAAACAGGCCTAAATCTGAATTGTACTGCTGATGAGAAAACACTCATCCTTCACTATGTGGCTGTCACCTCATTAAACAAGAAGAGATCCCAATCAGCTCCTCTCATCCTCTCTGAAGCTTTATGCACCTCTCCTTGTTGAATATTGTGTAGTGAAATGTCATGATACTGAGGAAAAGGATACGGACAGAGACTGATTCTGTTACCATAACACTGGATACTTGCTGATACCGACTCAGTGTGATCCAGTGCTTGTTTTTTTCTTTTCTTTTATGTTTTAAGGTATCGTGAGGCTGTGAATACACTTAACAAATTGGAGTCTTTGATACCAACACTCTGAGCTTGTTCAAATACTAATTATGTTAAAACGTTAACCTTAAAGCTGCACTTATAAACATTTTTATTAGGGCTGTCAAAGTTAACGCGATATTAATGCGTTAATGCAAATTTGTTTTAACGACATTAATTTCTTTTAACAATGTAGCGGGTTCAGTTTTAAAGCTGGAGTGAAGATACTGGCATCACATGAAACTAGAAGAACCTAAGGAAAACATTGATACCTATCATGTCATACTAGCTTGTCAAGAATGAGACTAAATAACACTCCAAAGTTACACAAAATGATTGCGAGGGAAAACTGGCATGGCCATTTTCAAAGGGCTCCCTTGACCTCTGACCACAAAATATGTGAATGAAAATGGGTTCTACGGGTACCCAGTTCCTGTGAGGGTTTCTGGACAATTTGTCATTGTTTTGCATTGTTAATTTATTAAATCTCCCTTTTAAGGTACATTTTGAACAGAGAAAAAATGTGTGATTAATATCGATTGTCAGTCCTAATTTGTATATCTTCAGTGGATCAAATGACCACTTGTAATGTGAAAAGTGTTGCAACCAACAGAGAGATTATTATCACCCGACTTTGCAGTTCTTCTCAGCTCTACTGAGCATTTTAGCCCCTTTCAATTTATTGTTCTGGTTTTACGGCCTTCAACTTTAGTGTTTTGGTGCACTGTTACCACTCTCATCAACCTTGTTTCCAGCGACAGCCGGCAGCTCAAATAAAACCCACTCTACGCTATCTGCCCAGCTGCAGATAGACAAAGATAGCGACTAGCTGGTGAAATTGGTGGAGCATCTAACAGCTAAAGAGCCAGATATTTCCCCCAGGAGTCTGTGGCAAATATTGGAATTACATTCATCAGGTGACCTGAGGCAAGACTCCACATTCATGCTAATGTTGCTCCGTGTCTGCAACTGGTTGCTAACAAGTTAGCCATATCATTATATGGTGATAATTCGTCATTGTTGTGTTTGCACACAGTTAATGCAGGTTTAATCAACTGGATTCAATTTAGAGATATGTTAGTAAAAGATCACCTCTATGGTTAAAGGTCCTATGAAATGCTATTGTTACTTTCACAATGTGATATATTTCCTTCCTTAATGTGGTGGTGGAATTAGTGAAAATTGTGTGCTGACTTTATTGGTTGGGAATTTTAGTTACACCCACTTGTGCAGCATGAAGTCATGACTAAAAACATACCGTTTTCCTGCGAGTATTAGTTTTCCATTAAGTCAAAGTGCCAGTTTCTAGGTATTTTTAAAAAGAAACCAATGCTGACTGTTGGTAGGAGACGCAACGTGAACCTTGGTCACAAGTTTTGTACACCCAACTATCCCAGACCTGCTCCCTAAGACTATTTGCACAAGGTCACGGTACCTCAGTTTTTGCTTCTAAGAAAAGTACAGTCATTTGCACAACCACTAGAAATCACGTAAACGCTAAGCACAGGACATTTTGAACAAATGGTCAAGGCTGTGGTTTTTCTGAGGATGGTCTTGTAATTGAGCCCACAGTGCATAGTCGGCGTTCAGTCAAAGCACACATGGCAATGATGCTGTAGTGGTGACACACACACACACACACACACACACACACACCTGTCTCTGCATGTTAACAGGAAGGTCTGGCCACCGAGCCACCCTCTTCCTCCACACCTCCACATTCTTGCTATTCACACTCACCCACCAGAAATCACCACCTAACTGTCTTCCTGTCCCACACCTCTCAGCTTGTTACGTTCCACCTTGGCAGCAAGTATGCACATATCCCCGGTGTGTTAGTGCTATATTGGCACAATTCAACCCTGCGGGTCATTAAATGGTGGCAGTGTCCATCAGGCTCGGCAGACACGTTCACCCACAATAGGCTACAACTGAGGGTTTCAGACAAAGGAAATAAAGGCTCAAAACTTCCTTACAAATGAACTACAGAGAAACATTTCTTTCTCTCCAAAGTTCACAAATTTGCCCACCAGCACCTATAAAGCTTACTAATTAACACATTTGTTTAATCCAGTGCAGTGACTCTTTGTATGGATTAAACAAACAAGATATATAACATGTTAATTAGTGAGCGTTTAGATGTGCTTTAGGCATATTTTGAGACTTTGGTAAGAGACAGGCTAGCCGTTTCCCCCTGGCTTCAGTCTTTATGCTGAGCTAGGCTAATCACTAATCAGGTTTGGCTTCATATTTACTGTATAGACACAAGAGTGATATTGATCTTCCCATCTAACTCTTGGCAAGAATTAAATAAGCGTATTTCCCACAATGTGAAACTATTTCTATGGTGGACATATCAAAATATGATGAACTATTCCTTTAAAGCTCGCCGCGCTCTACTTTGGGAACACCTGTCTGAAGGATGCTGTGTCCTCTTTGTTAAACTTTTCCGGCCTATTTTTTGACTTCTCTTTGACACTCAGTGATTGCGTCTTCGTTCACAACCCCCATTTCCTTTCACACACATACACATCTTGTGCACTCCACCCACCGTTGCTCTTCTTATCCTGTCTAACTTTGTCTCTCCTTCGGATGGGACTCCCTCTATGACTGCCCTCCTCATCCTTTCCCTTGTTATCTCCGTCGCTCTGTCTCTCCCTCTCTCCCTCTTCCTCTTCTGATTTGGTTTTCATTAAGTCTTAATCTACGTCAGGGCTCCGGCGTGTCACACGGTGCTCATTGTGTAGGATTGATGTGTCGCTCGTCTCCTCCCCGGCTGGGCCCTTATCAGCCCAGACAAACCACAGGGCTCCTAATGAAGGCCGCCCTTCTTTCCATGCTAATTCAACGCCGGCTACAGCCTATTGGAATTCGACTCAACGTCTGCCATCCGGCTCGATGAGGTGACCGCACCTAGGGAGGAATAGATGTGTAAGGTTGTAGTGTGGCTTAACTCCTATCGCTAACAAGACATTACTTTAGACTAAAGACAAACTTAATTTCTCCCAAAGTGGTGAAATCTAGCTGGCACAAATTCAACAGGCTCATACTGAAAATGTCAAGGTGTAGCCTGAAGGCATCTTCCAGTGACCTTGAGATGCACTGGGGCAGTATTTAATTGCTCATAAATGTCTTGCATTAATGTTAAAGAACAGTGCCCGGTTGCATAAACTACCATACGTTTTTCCATAATGCAAAACATTTCCCTAAGCTCAGGAGGTTCATTTAGGAGCGTTAAAGACTTTTAGCTCGTCTCCTCGACTAAGTGTTTAGGCTGAGGCTGTCACGGTAGTTACTGTCATAATACAGGACATGTGCACTTCAGTTACCGTGGTTACACTTCGCTTGCATCAGCACCCTTTCATGTTACTTGACAGCATTATTGTCGTTGTTAGCTAGCTTCTCCAAAATGGACAACAAAGAGAATACAAAAAGAAACTGGACAAAAGATGCAAATGTAGTTCTCCTTGAAGAATATTGAAAGTGTAAGCACATAATCCAAAAATTAATTGAACCCAGCCATAACAAATATGCAAAAGCAGAAGTTGTGGCAAAGAAGTACCTGACAAAATCAATGCAAGAAATCTTGCTGCGAAACGAACCGTAGATGAAGTAATGTGGAAAAATCACTGTGACAGCACGAAAGGAGATCGCCAAACATCGACAGGGATTGAGAAAAACTGGTCTCAATAAAACGATATAGCTAACGTTAATAAATGGGACAGAGTTATGTTAACGTTTGGCCAGCTACTTACAAAGTTGCTAGTGCAAACCTTAATCTTACAATGTTGACAAGAACTATAGCAGCTGTCAACACTGGTATTGCAGGAGGAGGGCCACCACGGAAAGACCTTTCTGAATCCTCCAAATTGGTTCAGGACATTTGTTGGCTCACAGTGTCCAGTTGGTTTTCCCTGTCCCTGAAAAATGCGTCTTGGTATGTCCTCCTCATCATCATTCACCATAACTTCAGCCATTGTCTTATGTTCCACACATTATGGCGGAAAATGGTTACTAAGGACCCTCAAGCAACGCATAAGAGAATACGTAAGTAGCTAATGGCAAACACTTAGAGATCAAAGGGTTTTCCCTTACAACACCCTAAGGATATCCTTATGGATGTCCTTATGGATATGATTTTATGCAACTCATACTTTCTAAGGCATTCTTAGATGAAACTCTAAGGGCAACCTTAGCCTAACTGGTTTTATGCAACCGGTTACCGATTATTACTAAGGGGATTTGCTAAAACATGTTTGACCCATATATTAATTTGATCAGGTTAATTATGCCGGACTAATGTAATGTATATATTCTCAGTCATACAAACCCTGTGTTAACCATTGACTCTGCTTTAAACTCTAATCTGTCTTTGTTTATCTTTTGGAAGCTAGATGGCACTGATCCATCTGCAGGTTGCCAGATTCTCTGTGACGTGTAGTTAGTGTATAGGAACTCAGGGATTTGTCCAATATACAGAGAGAGAGAGACAGAAATAGCAACTTGGGCTTTATTAGAAATTCCCAATTTCCTGAGGTGTGACGTTAAGGATGGAGAGCATAGATGCCGTTACTACATGGATGGATGCATAATCTTTATCCTCATATCAGTGACTTAAACACCTGGAAAACCTATTTTCTTAACTGGCCTCTTACTTTGAGCGACGGGTAATTAGTAATGAATATTTAATGTTATTTGAAACTGGGCTTTAAGAACTCCAGAGTCAGAGCTTATAAGCAGCACATGAAGGCAGCATACTGTCATGTCTCAAGCAGGTATTATCTGTGATCCAGCAGGTAGAAAGTGCTCACGGTTTGCAGCTCTAGGTCACAGAAATGCTTTGAGAGGGTACTGGAGTTATTTGAGGATGGATGAGAGAGACGAGGGACTTGAGGACAGCAGGGTAGGAGACAAACCTGGAAGTAGACGAGATGAGAATATGAGAGAGGAGAGGACAAAGAAGTAGAGCTGCATAATTACACAGCAGAATATATAGTAAGTATATAGAAGAGGAAATGTGATTGTGGCAGAGTGAAGGGCACCGACTGGATTACAGATTTTGTATTCACCCTTTGTGCATACAGCTGCCAATATACTGTATACCTCTGGACTTTTTGTGAATATTTAAAATATATTCAGTCTGAATTTCCAGCCACATATATGGTTAGTTTCTCATGGTAACAAGTTGAATCTTGGAATCTTGTTTGCATGGTGTTATATCGGGACATCGGATTATATAACAAACTCACTGAAGTTGGAGGACTGTGCTTTAAATCAAACACTTGGCCCACTTAGACACTCAGCTTGATTTTTGCACTGCTTTAGCTCGTTTTTATAAGATAAAGTGTGTTTTGAGTGTTAGTCATCTTCTTATTTGTCTATAGCTTTGATGAGGGAGAAGGGTGCTGTACAGAAAACCAAATCTTGGTTTAAATAATGTTTTTGCTAGAGGATAAAGAAAGAGGGGAAAAAAAGGATGATTCAATATGATAGTGCTCAGGAATAACTGGACTATAACACTAATTATTATTATTGATTTTTTTTTCAAAAGGTTGCTTTAATCTTTATAGCTGCACTAATCAATATTTTTGTATTATCAATCGCTTACTGAATGAATTAGGCTACTGTGTGTAATGTAAAAGGGGTAGTTCAGTGTGACGAACCCACAGAAAATTATCACCCGACTCTGCAGTCCACCTCAGCTCTACGGCGCGTTTTAGCGTCTTTCAGTTCATTGTTTTGGTTTTTCAGCCAACAACTTTAATGTTTTTGGAGCATTTAGCAACTAAACATGAATATATTTGTCTCAGGAGTTGGTGGAGACCCAAACTGAGATAATAGCAATGTGCGTATTAGACTTAAACTCATCCAGCCTAGTTGCATGAAAAGGCGTGTGAGTGACACAATAATGCGCAAGGCAATAGCGCGTAATAAGAACGCCGTTCTTGCTTTTGGCGTGTCATTTGTACGCCATTTTCATTTTGTACTGACTGCAATGTAAATGCATCTGCGTGAATATGCTATGCTCGGAGCTAGTGACGTAGAATAAAAAGGGAGAAAGACTGCTTATGGCGGGCGAAAGAAGAGATGGATGGGTCCAACAAGGAGACCGTTGTTTTGTAAGCTACGTTAGTGACATTTGTGGAGTGTTTTTTCGTGACGTTTGTGACATTGTTTCCATATGTATTGTACTTAGTTTCCGTACTTACTTTAAGGCCAACCATTTTTTCCTAAACCTAACTAAGTGGTTTTGTTGCCTAAACCTCAGTGAGTGTTTTTGTTGCCCCCTGCTGATACGGCACCTTCATACACTGAGACAAAACGTAACACTGACATGCTATCCTCCGGTGGACGTTTTGCCGTGATATCATCCATCAGGTGGCCAGAAACCTGACTCAAAGTGAATGCTAATGTTGCAAAAAGACATTGTGTGACATTTCACACAACTTCATAAGGTGATAATGTGGTGAAAAAATCTATTATTATTGCTTTAAAATGTCAGAATACATAGCAAAACTGCCATCGCAAATTCCCAGAGCCCAAGGTGACCTTTTGAAACTTCCTTCCTCATACAACCAAGAATCTAAAACCCAAAGGTATTCAATTTGCAGTGATATTAAAGCAGCCCATATTCTCAAATTGAAGAGGCTGGAACCAGGGAATGTTTGTTTAAGCCAATTATATTGGCATAAATACCAATTAATTGGTTATCTTTCTTTGGATTGACTAGTCATTTATGCACTAGACTGTACTTAATGTTACCTGAATTTGTGCAAGTATATTAGATATACACACATATTACCTCAGCTGAGTACAACGAAAAAACAAGGAGATGGAATCACTTCATTAAGCCATTAATCACACGCTAATACATCATGATCATGTGTAACATGGCAGCACAGACACATAGAAATGATGTTAAAAGAACATTTTATATAAGTCGCTTTCTGAATTCCAAATCTGCCAAATGACTCAACATTGCAGGGTGGAAGGTGTCATCTCAAGTCTTATGTAGCCACTTAAATGACAGTGTATTGAACGAGACTCAAAAGGCTGTGTGAGTCATTTTGTTTTGGACCCATATCAAGTGTGCATTAATCTTTCCATTAAAATTTATATGCCGCATTTCCTGCAGTGTAGCGGGAGTGCTGCTGATACTCAGGCACTGACAAACGGCTGAACTTTTCAGTGCAATAATAGCAGGCTTTATGATGAGGATTAATGGACATGTGTTGTGTTAATGATGATTGTTAATCTTCACCCCACTGCCCCATCCCCAACACAAACGCACACGCGCTTTACATCCTTCCGTGTCTAATCATGGGGTATCAGTCTGTAGAGATTAGGGAACACACACTCAGTAATCCTGGGGTGTCAGATGGTCTACGCGGGGTCTCTCCTGCTCTCTCTCTCTCTCTTTCTCTCTCCGTCTCTCTCACTCTCTGTAATCCTGGGGTGTCAGTCAGTGAATGAGTCGGTGGTTTATGGGTTCAGTAATATTCAAACGTGCAGGCAACTGTTGATTAAAGACACAGAGATGATCTGCAAAATGAAAGTAGTTGCTCTAGCTGCGATGATAATCATCATGATGAGGAAGCATGTCTTTGTTGGAGGATTGCCTCTTTTTTTCCCCTCTATCCTGAGGGACCCGGCACAGGACTTCTGCGAGACTATTAAAAGTGAGATTTGTTACGTGTGGTTCGTTGCTCTTTGCACCTCCAGTGCACATGACACCACGTCCCCTCCCTGCCCCGTAGCTTTTGATGATCCGCTCATCCAGTTAATGCATTCTGACCTCTATTATAACGTCTGACACACCACTCAGCAACTTTTTTATCCTTTAACCCCCGGGGTGGGTTCCATCTTTGTCTCTGTTGCTCTTCCTCTCTCCTTTTACTGCCATACAGCCTTCTCTTTATCTCAATAGTTGTCGATATATGATGCTCTGTATTACAGATACCCCTGTAGGCCACAGCAGAAAGGTTACACGTGCATTAAGTATCTGCAATCCCAGGACACTGTGGTGTAATGATGGACTTTGAGACTGAACTGTGCTTATATGCGGAAGTGTGTATGTTAATGACATAGACTGTATGTAAAAGTGGACCTAGTCACCGTGACGTCACCCATTGGTTTGTGGACTGCCGTTTTGAAGCCTCTTTCGGCATTTTGGCCGTCACCATCATCTTGTCGGCTCATTTTCTCATAGACTTCTATACAATCAGACTTCTTTTTGCAACCAGAGGAGTCGCCCCCTGCTGGCTATTAGAAAGAATGCAAGTTTAAGGCACTTCAACATTGGCTTCACATTTCAGCCCCTCGAGGTTGCCCACTGGTTAACGGCTAAGAAAAAGTGGTGCATGACAATGACTCTATGTCTATTTCTATGCTTCATTTAAAATATTAAATCTATTCCAAATTATGAGACAATTAACATGAGAGGAGGACAGAACAGAGGCTACAACTAAATATCAGAGAGATTCTTCTAATGTTCACACTTTCATTGTACATTTGCTGGCTTTCACTTTCTGATTTTCTGTGTTCCTTGTAATATATCTAATTGCAATTATGGGTATTGGTGAATCCTGTGTCATGGTTCCTAAGAAAAATATGCACTACAGAAAATCTAACTCAGATTTGTGCAGTAAGTCCTCTGTGCTCCTTGTTATTTTACTTGCCACCGGTTTGTAGAGCTGACTCGTCTGAATCCTCCACCAGAGGATGTGATCAGTCAAGAACAGACTGTGCTGAACATTGCTAAAATTAGAAATGTTTTTTTTAGAAGATAAAATAAGTTTCATCAATAAGCAGCTAACACAAATTTTATTCCTAAGAAATGTTCTTTTAAAGTCTTGCACCTGCACGGTGAGCAGTGCTGACTCCTGCAGAACCGGCCTGTGCTGTGATCAGTCAAGGTCAGAGTGTGAGCTCCTCTACCTCTCCTGCATGGCTAAACTCGTGCAGGCCCTCTCTGGTCGGTTCATATTTGTCCTCTGACGGACCAAAAATCCAATTATTTTTATCCTTGATGAATGGAGGAAAGACTTGTGGCCTGTGGATCCACCTTAAATTCATATTCAGTAATTTAATAACTGGAAATACATGCATAAAGGAAATCACCGTTGAAACATGGATGGCGTCAACCTTTTGAATAGTTTATCCCAATCTATGAATGAAAGGCATTTTTTGGTTAGTGATCAGTATAGAAAAATGCATTTAAGCACATTTGTATACAAACAGTTTAATTGAATGATTTTCATTGTAAAGTAAGCCGCCATGATCCTAATAGCCAGCAGGGGGCGACTCCTCTGGTTGCAAAAAGAAGTCTGATTGTATAGAAGTCTATGAGAAAATGAGCCTACATCTCACTTAATTTATTACCTCAGTAAACATTGTAAACATGAGTTTATGGTCTCATGTTCATATAGTAAATTATGGTCCCATTTAGAGTCAAATAGACCATAAAGCAGGGTATACTTTAGGGCGTGGCTACCTTGTGGTTGACAGGTCGCTACCAAGCCGTTGTCTGGTCTGGGAGTTGTCCGTGTTTTCGTCTTACAATTTATACCTTTCATAATGAGTTTTCAGTTCATGAAAGTTAATAATAATATTTTGGTCACCTAAAATATTTCTTATTCAGCGTTTGGTTGTTCTTAGCTCCACCCTCTCATGTCACTTCTGGTTGCAAAAAGTCAAGACGGCAACGACCAAAATGCCGAACTCGAGGCTTCATAACGGCAGTCCACAGACAAATAGGTGAAGTAGTGGTTTCTGGTTTGACGAATGGGAAAACTGATACCAGCTGCTAAAATGTCAGGTGGGGAAACTGGGAGAAAGAAAGCATACCATTAGACACAGGTGGGCGATACTCATAGGCCTGGCCAGGCCTGCCTGTATCCGTAGAGGCTGCTAATGATGCCACAGGGACATGTTGATAGAGCTCTCTCTAAGGAGAAAGTGAGAGGGAAAGAGAGGGTCGGTGTCTTTTAAAGTGTATGTGTGTGTGTGACAGAGACAGAGAGAAAGAGGAAGCCTTTATGTGTCAAGTGAAAATGTCAGCATCCTTAGGTGGAGCTCGCTGTCGAACCACCGCTTTACAACAAGACAGAGAAAAAATAAGTGTCTCTCTATTTAGCTTTATATTTTTCACTTCCTTCCTCTCCTTCTTGGGTCAAGGCTGTTATGACTCAGCCTCAAAGCCTTCATAACATGGAAGTCTTTCCAAAAAAAGTCGACAGATGCCGACATGAAGTTGCTTTTTTTTTTCCACCAAAGTTTGTTGAGATGAGGGAGTTATTTTTAAAACTGTTTTGGCCTGGAAAGCAGCATCTTGGGAATATGCAGTTGCATTTCTCAGTTTTAAAATCAGTACATAAATCCTGAAATACCTTCAAATTGAAGTCTTAATATGTTCTTTAGCTTCAGTTCATGAAACCTGAATGAATATATAAGGTCAGCCAACTATTTAACCCCTGATGTTCAGTGGATGTGGTTCACGCTGTGTGAATTGTGTAGCTTTTGTGCTTTTTTTCTTGTGTCGGTAAAGTGTTAAATATATTTTTTGACTCAGCTTCCACAAAGCTTTAACAAATCAGTAAAACTCATTGGATGCTAATAAGAAAGATTTTATTGTGTGTTCAAAGCTCATGAAATAGTACAGTCGTAGATACACATTTAACTAAAACATAAAACCCCAGGAACATGTTTTTTCTTTTCAGACAGACAGACAAAAGGAACCATGTATGAGAAGCCCACTAAGTTACAGATCAGCTACAACGAGAAGCTTTATTTCAGCTCTCTTTTAAAGTTACTTGGAACATTACAGGAAAACTGTACTTCTGTCATTCCTCTGCCTCGAGCTGGTTCATGGATAATTGATCAAAACACTGGCAGCACAAAAGAAATGTATATCTTTTTTTCTTTGCTGTACCAAAGTGTGCCTGAGGAACTTTTCTTCACTGTGACCAGTTTTTCATCTTAAAGAGCACCTTCAGGTCCTCTGTTCGTCCTTTATGTGAATTTAAGTTAGCAATAGGCTTTTGTGTCTATACTATTATAGTGTGGGTTCTATTCAGGTAGATAACAATGAATACAATATAATGAATACAATATATTAAGTGCTATTCTGTCTGCTGGGTCTGGTTTAGGGTAAGCTATAATTACATCACAATGGTGTGTGGGTTTAAGCACAGGTATCGCCATTTACACAAATTGCCTTTGCCTGAAGACTAAATGAATGGTTTACCAGTGCTAGATAGGTGGCAGTAAAACAATTATGTTATTTAAATGGAAACAAAGATTTACTGTTCAGACACAACACAACCATTATCCAAATTGATTTCTCTGGACTTCACACCAGCAGGGGAAAACGTGAAATTGGCAAAAGCTTATCAATGCAACAGCTACTTCTGTAAATACATTGTGAATGAGCTAAAATGATTAGTACATGGATTGATTTTTTTTGAAAGAGAAAATTAATCAATGACTGTTTTGATGACAGCTTAATGGTAAAATACAATTACCAACCATTTTTTGAACACAGCTTTCCTTATGTGAATATTTACTTGATTTTCCTCATAGACTGTACATAAGAAGTGGACGTAGTCACCAAGACGTCACCCATTGGTTTGTGGACTGCCGTTTCGAAGCCTCGAGTTCAGCATTTTGCTGTCCTGATCTTGGTTGTGAAACGGGAGGGTGGAGTCAAGTACAACCGAACGCTGAATAAAAGATTTTAGGTGACCAAAAAGTTACAATTAACTTTAATGAACTGAAAACACACTGTGAAAGGGTTAAAGTTGTAAGACGAAAACCGGACAACGGCGTGGTAGCAACCTGTCAATCACAAGGTAGCCACGCCCTGAAGCATACTGTGCTTTATGGTCTATTTGACTCTAAATGGGACCATAATTTAATGAACATCATGCTGTATTGAAGAAGACTTGAAACTAGTGATTGAGACCATAAACTCATGTTTACAATGTTTACTGAGGTAATAAATCAAGTGAGAAGTAGGGTCATTTTCTCATAGACTTCTATACAATCAGACTTCTTTTTGCAACCAGAGGAGTCGCCCCCTGCTGGCTGTTAGAAAGAATGCAAGCTTAAGGCACTTCAGCATTGGCTTCACTTTTCAGACCCGGAGGTTGCCCGCTGCTTTCCCCTTATTTATACTGTATCATTATATATTCAACATCAGTTTTTGGTTGCTGGTCAATCAAAATAAACCAAATGCATCACTTTTTTTTTTTTTTTTTTATTGCTACATTAATCACTATTGTATTTGATAGTTTCTTCCAGTGAACTGCTGCAGAGCTGTGATAAGCCATTGCACTGCTGAGCCAATGCAGGTATTTTGTGGTAATTTGGCTGACGCGTTATTTGGCTGCTATAGAAGTTTTGATCAATCTTATTATCATAGAAATTACTATAATTTAAAAAGACCTGTCCCTCCTATCCATTTATCTATTTGCACATATAAGGGAAGAGAAGATCAATGAATGCAAAGGTCACAAGCAAATTTGATGTATAGCATATCCATCATGCCTAGCTCTCTGATCCAGTGAGGGCTGTTAACATCTTACATTGTCATGACGTTAACCTGATAGTTATTGTATTTCCTTGACTCTGCTTGTCCCAGCCTGCCATCATCTTCTCCAGTAATAGTTTTTTATATCATAATAGATATGTGAATATGTTACCTGTGCTTGCATCAGACTGGACTGAATTTAATGGCTCTGCAAGTCTGAAATGTGACCCAGGTGCAGCTAAACACGCGTGTGATCTCACCGAGGTGGAGGAGAGACAGTGGGACACTAAAACTCAGGGCGCTCATCCATGGCAACAACACCACGGGCGCTGCATGTGCCACCATCATGTAGCCGAAATCGGTTGCAGCGGCTCTTCCTGGTGGGGTGGGCATCTGCTGTACGGAACATTAGAAGTCAGTGTCGTAGAACTTTTATCTTAGAAAATATTGTTGTTGACGTGATTGTGTATTCAGAGCATGAGTACAAACTGTACGATAAAGCTGGCAGGGTCAGCGGAATGAAATGAAGTGAAAATGAAACTTTTCCTCTGTATCACATTAAACATAAGTCTCAAACACTTTGCTGATGCCCCGTTTTATAACACACTGATAATCCCCTCTTTCCCTCCATCTCATTCCGAGCATACCGGCCAAATGACCTCTGTTGAGAATATTGATTTGAATGGGAATGCCTGTTGGAGCCGTTCTAAATCTGTGGGCTCACCATCCGTGGAAGAAAATAACACGCTGTTCTGTCGCTCGCTGTGAAAATGTCATTACACCAGCTGTCTCAGGCCCAGTGCCCACCGCAGCCACTCAGCTGGCTGCTGAAACTCGCAGAAACACACTGACACACACACACAGAGTGACACAGAGCTGCATCTTGGGAGGATTTCTAATAAGATGTGTTGCGCTGATATTCCTACTTTACAGTAAGTAAGTCATAATGATAAATAATATGTAATAATGTAATAATATGTATTAAGGTTTTAGTTTTGGTTGGGGGAACTCAACAGCTGCTGCTGGTAGATAGAGATGTCTGGTCCATATAAACTACCGCATCTGCTTAATATGACTAATGGATTAGATTAAGCCGGGATGATATGCATGTACGCCATGTATGCGTGTGTGTGCTGGGATGGGATGGGGTGGAGCAGAGAAAGAGATTGTGTTTGTAAGCATTTTCATTCCCCGAAGAGTGTGTATGTGTGTGTGAGAGTCTGTCTGCATGCATGCATGTGCAATAAATCTGCATTAATTAGATGTGATTCAGCAGCCCAAAATTTGGCAGAGAAAATGTGATGTATGCATTGTGAAGGTGGAAAATGGCTCAAGTGATTCAGGGCATCTTGTTCTTGTTGTGCTTCCAACAACTTCATGTGTGAATTTATAACATAATGCACTTTTTTATTAGAAGGCGTAAACATCAGAGGACAGAATTTTTTTTTTACTTTTTGTGAGCGAGATTTTGCTTATCTAATAAAGTTGAACTGAATGACTGAATATATGGAGGATGTAACACCAGGTTTAAAACAAATTAGGTGGCAGTATTACGGTTACCCACATTATGTTCCATCATTTTGAGAATGCTTAATGACACTGCAGAGACATAAAACACTTGCTGTTTTGCTAATGGTTCTAATAAAACTGCAAACGGTGTGATCTAATTGAACGATACTAAGATAAAGATAAGATATTAGATAAAAAAGTGCCTTCTGTTTGAGCTCTTGGGACATAAAACAAATCAAAAGAAACATTCCAAAATGTTCTGTAATGTAGTTGTTTGCCCTCCGACCTGAAGTCAAATGAGAAGATCAATATCAATTCAATCTCTATGTGCTCTATATGGAACTGGACGTGTTTCGTAGGGGTGTAAGTAAATAGCGAAAGAAATCGAATATCGCAATATTATGTTTTATGATAGTGTATTGACTCTCAAAACCACTATGGATTTTTTAATAATAGTTTACATGCAAAGATTAACTCAGTCAATACTTTGCAAAGAGATGCACCCTCTCAGTGCATGTGCCCTCTCAAAGTAGTGCCATGATGCTGGATGTTACAGGGACTGTGATTCATGCAAGGACATGTGCATTGATTTCAGACGTCAACAACCAACTCCTGCAAACACTACAAGAAATGGACAAGATGTTGACATTGTTAAATTTTACAAGTATTTGGGCATCATAATTGACAATAAGTTGACATTTGAGAGGAATACAGATATGCTGTGTAAGAAAAGCCAGCAGCGTCTCTTTTGTTTAAGGAAACTAGCCAAGTTCCAGGTTGACAAATCCCAGATGACACTGTTTTATAAATCTTTTATTGAGTCAGTTTACACTTTTGTTTTTATATGCCGGTATGCATCCCTCAAAAATCTGATAAAAATCAGTAGCAAAAGCATTGGCACTCAGCAGAAATGTCTGTCTGAACTGTACAACAAAACAGCTGATAAATAAAGCATAATCCATAATTTTGGACAGTACCCAACCCCGCATTAAGAATTTAAGTTTCAGCCCTCTGGTTCCCGCCTCAGAAGCCATCAGTCAAAACCAACCGATATAAATTCTCTTTCATATCCTCTGCCATTTCAGTATACTGTATCAGCACTTCCACCCAGGTCTGTTCTTTCTTCTTTTCACTATCGTATATGATAATATTGTAACTTTTAACATTTTTGTACTTTAAGGTTTCACCTTTTTTAGTGTTTTAGTACGTGGGGATGTATGTTTTCCTAAAATTAGATAAAAAAATTGCAATATATCACCTTGCTTACAGTATCGCAATATATCATATTTTTACCCCTGTATCATCTAACGTATCGTATCACCAGATTTTTGCCAATACACAGCCCTAGTGTTTAGCATAATGGACACAAAGAAAAACAACTTCAAAACTATCTTTTAAGACAGCAAACAAGCAAAAACATGTCTTCCTTTAAAACATGAATTTGTGTTTAAAATCCAAAGTTTCCATCTACTAGCTCGCAGGCCTGTTCTGATCTGATGATGTCTGATGTTCAAAGTGCAGTCTAGATTTTAGATCCGTTTTCACTTAACTTCAGTCACATCGTGCGCCATTGTACGGCGGAGTGTAACAGGAAATATAGAGAGAAATGAAGTAGATGAGAGAGTAATGGACTGTGAGCCAGGCTTTAAACTCACAACATCCTGAGTAGATGTACTGTAGTGTATATCTAGCTGGTCTGCTGAACCTCAGGCTTTCCCTTTATGTCTTTCTTTTCTTGAGGCAAAGATTCCTCAGGCGATTTGGAAATGACAGCATATCTACAATCCTCAGAAGCCGCGGGCCAGAGCGGTGAGCGAGGCTTTATGCATGATAGCCTTTGTTAGCCACTGCTACAGTAGCTGTGTGTGTGTGTGTGTGTGTGTGTGTAAAGGGATGCCCTGGAGTTGTCACATGCTGTGGGGCTTATCTGCTCTGAACCTCATTCTCTTTCATCGCTCTTCTCCTTGTCATTGCTTGTACTGTTGAAAATACATCATAGTTAACAGACAGACTTCCTGTTACTTTGACCCTCTGTTGTTGTGCATCTACAAAAATTAACCGTGTCATAGACAAGGGGTGTACGAAAATAGCGATACACATGAGCATCACGATATGTTTTGTGATACTGTATCAATTCTCCAAAACACTGTATTGATGTTTGAATCACCAAAATCCAACGTGCCCGGTCTTTCAGAGGTTGTAGCGGGCTCACAATAACAACCACAGAGGTTGTAGTCGGCATCATATGAAACTAGAAAAAAGAATCCTGTGGTACCAACAATATCATACTAGCTTGTAGCAAAGGGGGATAAATAAAGTTATAGTTCAAAGTTATGCTATATTTTGGTGGAAAAACTGGCATGGCCATTCTCAAAGGGGTACCTTGACCTCTGACCTCAAGATATGTGAATGAAAATGGGTTCTATGGGCACCCACGAGTCTCCCCTTTACAGACTTTATGATAATACCATGCAGTTTTTTGCATACAGTACAAATGTGTTATCTCACCTATTCTAAAATGGTGTATTTCTGGTGTGTTCTTTATATTATGACAGTTTTCCAAAAATTTGATTTAAAAAAATCGCAATAAATTGCTTTGCTCATTTCCCTTGTATCATGATACGTATCGTATCGCCAGATTCTTGCTAATACACAGCCCTATCATAGGCTTTTATTCTTGTAAAAAAAATTAAATAAAAAAAGAATGGAGATGTAAAAGGTTATAGTTAAATCCACCCAATGATGCTTTGGAATGAATGAATTAATTTCTACTTCTCCTCATCAAGAATATAGTACAGCAAAATGTCTAAAAAGTGGGACTTGTCCACCGAGTATGCATCTGAAATGTAATGCATTAATGGCACCCCGCATGCTCTCAAAGTGTACACACTGAGAATCCAAGCCCCCGAGGACGCCTCGCTGCCAGGATAACAGTAATTATGTTATGAAATATCTGCATTTATGAAATCTAAATAGAAGTGCGGCAAATGCAGCGGGCAGTTAAAAGCTTACTGTGGCTAATGGCTTTCAAGAGATGGAAAGAAATAACAGGTCATAGTGCCAGCCCTCCCTTCGTGCTCTCCTTTCCTTGCCCCAATTACCCAAGTGTGGTCTGCCATAATGACTTATCACCAAGCCTGTAGAGAGAAGAGGGGGAGTGACAGAGAGAGAGAGAGAGAGAGAGAGGATGAGAGGGCGATGAGGTGTAAATGATCTCTATCGCACTGCCATGTTGCTTGTTACCCGTCCTACCTCTCACCCACATTCTCTATGCTTGTAGACTCAGCGGGGGGTTTACATTTCGCTGCTTGAGGCTGCGTGTTCGCTCCTCGAGATGTAACGCATCCATAAACTCGGTATTAGTTGAATCGCAGGAGCTGCCATCGCTGCTTCCGCAGATCCAATGTGAAAGCTCATAGCTCACCTCTTGCCCCGTCTTTGCCCTTATGTGATGCTATCTTCCCTTTCTGCCCTCTAGGCTTTGGGTTCACATCAGACCCCGCTCCTTTACCTCATCTTTATCTTCAACCTCGCTCTACTTCCTGCCCCTTTGATTTGTCTTATTTACCCTTCTCGTGAAGGTATCCAACGTGTTTTTTGTATTTAATTGGCTGAGCAAAAGAAGGTCATCAGTCCGGCGAATTAAGTCATCAGTGTGTAAATAACATCTCACAACTATGTTAAAGACATAAGCTTCAAGCCCACACAGACGCAGACACGCACTCGCATACCTCCGGGGCCACGCTTTAACTCCTTGTCTCCTGTGGATTACTGCCATTTGTTGGCTAAGTGCTCTTTTGTCCAGCAGCAATTCATTATGAAAAGGGATCAATTGAATTGTTCGGCTCCCCACTGCAGGCAAAGTGAAGGCAGACCACTAATTGTCACGACTGTCCACAAGCTCTGCAGGGAAATTCAACCCATCCCCTCTATTGTTGTAGTGTTTCCTTTTACAGTGTCGTTACTGATTGTCCAATTGGGTTTTGTCCTGCGTTTATTAAAATGGCCCAAATTAGTTTTTTTTTAAAACTCCCAAAAATAAAATTTTGTATGTGTCTGTTGTCATTTACGACGTAAGGGTGATTCAAACGAGACAGATTAAAAGAAGATTTTTCAAAATTGATGCAAAATCAATCCAGACTTTTAGTTCTTAATATTATTCAATCTTCATAAAATGATGGATTCTACATTTCCTGTAACGCAACTCGATAGCATCTCTTCATTTGGCCCTCCCTGCCTGGTGAAACTCCACAACCTCAGTTCAAAATGTATCTTACAGGGAGATTTGTCAAGTATTTAATACTAGTATCAATATGGAAGAGAGCAAATATGCTTGTTTTATGCACATGTATGTATGTATGTATATAATTATTATTGGAAATCAATAAACAACACAAAACAATGACAAATTGTCCAGAAACCCTCACAGGTACTGCATTTACCATAAGAAATATGCTCAAAACATAACATTGCAAACTGCAGCCCAACAGGCAACAACAGCTGTCAGTGTGTCAGTGTGCTGACTTGACTATGACTTTTCCAAAACTGCATGTGATTATCATAAAGTGGGCATGTCTGTAAAGGGGAGACTCGTGGGTACCTATAGAACCCATTTTCTTTCACATATCTTGAGGTCAGAGATCAAGAGACCCCTTTGAAAATGGCCATTCCAGTTTTTCCTCTCCAAAATTTAGCGCAAGTTTGGAGCGTTATTTAGCGTCCTTTCTGACAAGTTAGTATGACATGATGCCAGTATCCTCACTCTACCTTAATAACTGAGCCCACTACAACCTCTGAAAGATCAATTGCGTTAATGCGTGCAAGAAATTAGTGACGTTGAAACAAATTTGCGTTACTTTGACATGCCCTAATTAATATAGTGTCAAACAACTATTTGGTTTGTAAAGATATAGAGGAGTAATGTCTACCTGAGCAGAGAATGAAGTCTCTCTCCCTCTGTGTGTGTTGTAATCAGAGCTTCTCTGTGCTTTGTTGACATAGCCGGGCCGGCTGCGTGTGCTTTTAATCCATGTTTGTGCATGTGAGCGTGCCCCACTGGCTAGCTCACAGCAGCTGCTCTGCAATACTCTCATATGACGGTTAAAGCCGATAACGCCATCCCGACTGACGCCGCCGTCACAGAAGTGTTCCCCCTCAGGTTAACATTGTTAGCTCTGTCAGCAGTTTTGCCTTTGTTTCCAATGTTATCACTGTTAACACCGTTAGCTGCGAGCTGCTGACTCAGCCGTCGTCATGTTAAGAGCCGTTGAAATCCTCTCAATCTTGCATTTAGCACCTTTAAAGATTTGTTGTCTAAAATCCAGGCTGACATCACTCAGGTTATTTTTTTTTTACTTTAGAAAGCTCCCTCCAGAGCCACAGAAGACATTATAGTCCCTACAACTTATTGCAGGAGATTTTGTGTAAATTTATGCAACTGATTTTGATGTGTTGAATTGGTGAAGTTTCCCTTTAATATGCAGATCTACTTCAAATTGTCTAGTTTATATATGAAACACATATATTGCTATTATGAAGCTGAGCCACAGACATAGTAAACATTTTATAGGTCTGATAGCATCATAGCATTGTTAAGTACATTTTTATGTGGTACTTTGGACTGTTATTTAAGGTCCACAGGCCCATTAAACCTGGCCACTTCCAAGCAAATGAAACATTTCACTCTCACTTGTGAAAATCAGCCACAAAATGAATGGCTGTTGAAGATTTGGGTCTGCACCAACGCAAACAGTGGAAGCTACTCAATTAAAGATACACTTTATGTATAGATCCTATGTAATTTTAATGTTCTGACAGACATTATGGTTTCAGCTACAGAGATAAGTTTAATGGCTGCAGAGTAATGCGTTTGTTCAGTTCAGTGCTAGGTTGTTATATTAGCAGCATTATATTACAGATACATAATTTCAGTGGGCGTAAAGTAGCATCGTTTGCCAAGCCGGCTTTTACCTTTCCACTGGCAGTCTGCGAACATTTGTGGAGTAATATCAGTGTGTTTATAGATGTGACATGAGTGCTCCTGGCTGCTTAATAGCAGCACTTATTGGGCGTCTTCACATTACCACGTTGGAAGAATGACTCCTTAGAAACGCGTTAAAGAGAGCTGTCACTCTGAGACGGAGCTGGACGAGATGTCAAGGTAATAATGATGAACGATGCACCTGAACTGGCCTTTCAGTCCCTGTTATTGCACACACACACCCAACAGCGTCTGGATATTTCAACACGATGAAGTCACTTAGCCCATGCTATCTGATGTGATGATATTCAGGGTGTCAGTCTGCACTCATCCATGCATGGATTCATTTATTCGCTGAGCGGCTGTGTTAAAATATTAGCATATTTTTCTCCTGCCGTGCGGCCGTGAAGAAGAGGGTTTAGTCATAGTCCAGACACGGTGGCGGTCCGTGCCTAAAAGTGTTTGCTGGGTGGGAATGACTGAGCAACAAATCCCCTTGCCTTTCATTCTGCTTCGGGTGCATAAAAGCCTTGTAGCTCAGGTGTTTCTGCTTTTTTTTTTTTAGATGAAGATTTCCCTCTATTCCACCAAGTACAAACCATACAGTCCAATGAAACAAATTTGCCAAATCTTTTATTTATAGATGTATTAAGAATGGATACTGAAAGATATCAGATATTAATATTTTGTATCTGTAATACATCAGAATCTGACTTAAAACAATTTATCTCGCAGGTATCATATAATTGTTTAATCCCCTTTTATGGAATCACCATTATCATCAGCGTGTAAGTACAAGGGAAGGTATAAGAGCGGGTAGGAGATTATTTTCCCTCTTCCTTCGATTTCCAGTTAACAAGGGTAGATGAATTACTTATTCATCGCTGATTCAGAGGTACTACATCCCCTAACATCCTGTCTCTAATCCCTCCCCTGATTATCATATCCACCATTATCATGGTTTGCTCAGTTCAGACCTGCTGTTGGCTTTCTCTTTGAATTTTGTACGCCCTCCCAACATCTCACAATTTTCTTTCATGCATGAGTGTCAATGTGTTTGTTAGTTAGCCCTTGTGGTTTACTGGCTACCTGTCCAGAGTGCACCATGTCCCTTGCCCAAATGGATGCTGGGTAAGGCTCCAGTTGCCTGCAACCCTTAACATGATAATAGGGCTTTTCCTTTGGCACTTTTTGGCCACGCTGAGTCAAATCATGCTGCGCTGATTGGCGTTTCCATTACCAGTCTTAGCGCGCCAAGTTGTGTCGCGCCGCACCCGAGATGGACCATCTCCGGAGTCGAGCCAAAGTGCGCCCTGACCTGCCTCCAAGTGGGTTTTGGGGACGTCTTGCCGACTCCGAGCCCCTTTCTCCTTCTCAAACAAGCATGTGTTGCGAGTGAGATTCACCTCTGTGCAGGAGATATTTTTAAAAGTCTGTGTGTTAAGCGCTCAGTACTTTTGTAGCTTCTAAGTCACTGAATCTCTGTGGTTTGAGGTTTAGTTTCTCTCCTACGTCGCTGTTTGTACTTTCAGATATTTGCTTTATTTTACCATTTCGTTTACAGCTGTATAGGAGTCGCGTTAAGTTGCCAACGTTTCCTGATTTTGCTGATTAACTATAAAAGCTTTTAATTAACAAAATAACCAGGGACTTTTAATGTGAAGAATTTATAGGAAATTAAATGTTGATCTCCGAATTTGCAGAGCTTTGTTAGAGGCTATTCTTTAATAAAACAACATCACTTATCCACTGTTTTTCAGCCACTCCTTTGAACCCTACACACACACACCCTCAAGTGGGTAGACCTGTTGTGATGGAGACGCAAATCCCTGCCATGCTGGGTTGACGTGCCGAGTCAAACGGAATTGAGCCAAACTAGCACATATACCCTATAAGTGGGTGTAGAAAATGGATGGACTCTTACATTATTACTACTTTACTCATGTCGACTGGTGAAAGAGAGATCCATCAAACATAACCTGTAAATTTCTGCCACTCTCTGAAGGAGATTCCTTCACACCATGTGTCACATGAAATGGTAATCTTGTGTTGAGCCAGCTGGTTGTCAAACTCTGGATTTATACCAGCCGGTTAGGAGGAAACGGCTAGCTCAGTTCTGTCTAAAGGTAACACAATCTACCAGCACCTCTAAAGCACCGCCTCAACCTGATCCCCTTTTCCGGTGACAGTGTTGACTCGTGGCTGTCTTGCTTCGCTGCTCTCAGTGATGACAGCTTTTTTAGGTGCACTATTTCTAGCTGAAATTTTTGAATCCTCAACCCACCTTGTTCATATGCTCCATTTGCATCACTATGGATGATTCCTCCTCTGCCTAAAATGCTACACAAACCTGTCACCTGTGAAATCCACCACTTGATGGGTAAAAATGAGTTGGATTTATGTGTTATTTCTGAAGTCGACTTTTGGGGAAACAGGCTTTCATCTCCTTCTACTAGAAATTCTTCCTAGCTGGTGGCTTTTCCCAGGCCTTACAAGACAAGGATCTGTAAACAGCGCAAGAGCAGCTGAAGTGGTGGGCAGTCCTGCTGGTCAATGAGGAGACCACAATGACTCTGGCACACGGGACAGTGGAGGGTTTCTTTCTTTCTCTCTTCCCTGAATGTCTTTCTTGCTTTTCTCATTATATTCTGTCGCTCACTACTTTTTGCACCTCTCTCCTCCTCCGCCTCCTCCTCCTCCTCCTCCTCCTTCTTCCTCCTTTTTAAGTGGGAATGAAGGCTTATGAAGGCAATGACCCCAATACCAGTTCACCAGGGATGAAGAGATGAATGGCAGCAAATGAAACACAAAGACCCCCCTGCCCTGCTGAAACCACACACTGTAGCACACACGATGCACTTCCACATAATGCGCGCTTATATCTCCGAGCACACCTGTGGTTACAAGCATGCATTTTAGTGTGCCTTTGCTTACAGTTTTTGTATATGGGAGTTTGTTTGTCACAGCAATAGGGGTGGGGAAAAAAATCGATTCACCTATGTATCATGATTTTTTTTTTTTACGATTTTGAAATGCCAAATCAATATATTTGCTTCATTTGAGTCTATACGGAGGTAGAATACTTAAAAGTCGCAATAAATATTGAATCGGCATCCAAGTATCATGATAGTATCGAATCGGGAGATTCGTATCGTCCCAGCCCTACACAGCAATAGTATATGTGTAAAGAACATGCCTCTATTCATATTTTGTGTACTGTATATGAGTGACTGTCCCTTTCACATCCAACCACATGATGCAGAGCACTTTCTGCTTTCAAAGCCCAGTAGGAGTTTCTAAAAGGCGGCCAGATCACTACATACAGAACATAACTCAGTTAGTCAGTCATCAATCACAAAAAGCATTTCTCCATCATTTAGAACAAACAAAAACCAGCCTTACTGTTCCCCTCACTTTGTAGAGGACTATTTTGGGTTGAGGTCAGTGGTCCTCATCATGCAGCCTGCTATAATGTTAATTGCACTAATGACCTGAAACTTTTTCACATACTAATTTATGCATGCAGTCACACAGAACCCACTGTCTCACACTGTGGCTTTAATCTCACTCCCACTTGCACACTTTGAGATTGAGTGTGGGTGGCGGTGTGATTCCTGAAAAGATCAAAGTATGCTGTGCAAATTCTGAGAAATACAGAATAAAAACATGTAATACTCAAATTAGCTACAAAAGGCCTGAGAATAACTGCAAAGAGCTTGTTTTGACCTCTGACTTTTTACTTGAAACACCTTATTTTTAGTGATGGAGAAACGAGCTAAAATAGCTGACAGATCTGGAAGGAAGAAGCTGGTTAAAATGGCATATTTGGAATATTTAGTTAAAGTGACTTTTGCACATTAAAAGTGACTTAAAGTATTATTTATAATCCACAGTATGTGTGACTGCTGCCTCTTTCACTCCAACACGTACGCATGCACACACGCCATGAGCCGCAGTAATGAAATCCTTTGCTGTCAGACGGGCTTAGACCTGTTTCAGACGGTTTCCTTTTATATTCCCCTTTAATAAAAACAGGATTAGCGTGTCCCAGCCACAGCGTACATCTATGTTATATAGGCATGGCACTGACAGACAGTTACATATGGGGCTCATCCCTGCAACTCTTTGACCTGTGGGACAAGCCTTCAGACAAAGAGACAAGCTCCTCGGTATTGATTTGTGCATGTGGTATCAGTCTTCAAAGGGGCTGGCTTCTGTCCTTAACTTCTATTTTGTGTAACTAAAAGAGGTTTCAGCTTTAGGATGAAGCACAGAGCTTCAAATGATTATTTAAAGGTCACCTACGGCCAAAACATGACCCAATACAGAGCATGCTGATGCTAGCTTGCCCTAAATGTATAGAGAATATAGTGTAGGTCGCTATTCTGTCTATCAGAGGTTGTAGCGGGCTCTGTCTTGAAGCTTGTGAAGATACTGATATCATATGAAGCTAGAAAGGAATCGATTGATACCAACCATGTCATGTTAGTTTGTCGGGAAGAACGCTCCAAATTTATGCTCCAAATTTACACTACATTTCGGCAAGTGAAAACTGTATCTTATTAGATAAAACAGATATTGACTTGCAGTTGAAAAAGATAATAAATCACAATAAATCACAATATATCTTAACGCAATACTCAGCATATCACAAAATGTTTAAAATCACAATATACTGTATCGTTCCTCATTACAACGCATTAATTGGCAAAGATATTCCATTGTTATGCAAGGGAGAGTGGTCAAGGCACCATGATGAAGCATTTCGGGGGGGCTCTGGTGATTCCCACCCCTAGTAAAGAGCAGTCATTTTATTTCCTAAACTTCCAGAAAATTAGATTTTAATCTATTTAAAAGAGCACTCCACCCATTCTACGTGTCAACGTCAATTTGCTAGTCAAGGGGAATACTACTTAACCCTATGAAAGGCTGCGTATAATGTATTTTGTAGCTATATTGAGTTGCATAATGGGAAGTGTGGGATCCAATTTAGTTTTTAGCTTGGTCCATTCTAGGGACTAAAGTCAATATATTTAGGTCTCTGCCGCATTAGGCCTAATTAAATCTGTTTGTTGCAGGTTTTCCAGCCTCATTATAATGCAGTACTAAATCGCTAGAGTACCTCGTTAATGTTGTGTTCATTTTTTTTTTATTCCAAAGTTACTATGAAGTTATGTTTACCATGGATGCAGTATATCTTTCAGGAAGAACAACACAATTTGATAAATATCTTGGTATTTATTACATCCGTAGATTCTTACAGGATGATTGAAGACCTCAACAGACATTGTAAACGTATTATTAGTGTATGCACCATGTCAAAAACAGTATTTGAAACGTATTCAGGATGAATCATTAATACAGACATCCTGAATAATAACTGCATATATTGTAAATGTAAACTACTTCGTCTTGCACATAAAATTAGGATCCCTGTTGTCCAATTTACATAATTTCCTTGTATCATCACAATGGTGAAGTTTATATCCGTGGAGATTTGTGTCATTATACATAAATGCGTATCATGCTGTGAAAACATTATCATTTTAGGAAAATAAACATCGAACAAAACAACCAGGGAACAATTTGTTTTGTTTTGTCAAATTGTAAAAAAAATAACTTTAAGGTTACCCCCCACCCAGTGTCATTTTATATCCCCACCAATAAAAGATCACAGCAGCCCATCATGCATATGCATTATTCATCTGTACTATACACAGCAGTTATGAAATTCATTGTAATACCAACTCCAGGTAAATGCATTATTGATGATATTTAATGATGTTGAATTAGCATACGGGAAAAAAAACTTGTGCCATGCCTTGAGCACTCTCCCTTGCATAACATTGGAATATCTTTGCCAGACGCCCCGTGTGTTGTAATGAGGAATGTGTTTATGCACTTTCATTTCCACTAGAGTAAAGTAAAGTGCCCTGAGGCGGAGGCAAAGCACTGAGAGAGCGCTCACTTGGATATGCAGGGACTGTCATTGTGGATGTGGATGTGTGTGTATTGATTCAGTTCAGATCTGCATGTATTTGTATGTTTGTGTTATTGTGAGCTTATGTCGTTTTTTAGAATCTCCAGTGTGTCGAGACCATTGGTAAACTCAGGAGGTGGCAGGAGGGGCGACAGCCTCCCTTGATGCTCACATGTTTTTAAAAAATGCAGCGTCTTGGATGCCCCTATGGTAGATAAAACATGATGAAGTGCCCTCTAGGGTGCCCTTCCAGTGGAGAAAACGTGATAAAGTGTCCTCTATGGTGCCCTTCCAGTGGAGAAAACGTGATGAAGTGCCCTTTTAATGGAGAAAATGTGATAAAGTGTCCTCTATGGTGCCCTTCCAATGGAGAAAACGTGATGACGTGCCCTCTATGGTGCCCCTCCAGTGGAGAAAATGTGATGAAGTGCCCTCTATGGTGCCCCTCCAGTGGAGAAAATATGATGAAGAGCCTTCTAGGGTGCCCTTCCAGTGGATGAAATGTGGTGAAGTGCCCCCTAGAGTGACCTTTTAATGGAGAAAATGTGATGAAGTGTCCTCTATGGTGACTTTCTAGTGGAGAAAATGTGATGAAGTGTCCTCTATGGTGACTTTCCAGTGGAGAAAATGTGATGAAGTGTCCTCTATGGTGCCCTTCCAGTGGACAAAATGTGATGAAGTGCCCTCTAGGGTGCCCTTCCAGTGGAGAAAATATGATGCAGTGCACTAATTGGTGACCTTAAAACGGAGAAAATATGATGCAGTGCCATATAGGCTGCCCTACATGCTAGAAAAGGGCAGCTGGTGCTGAACTTTTATATATTTTACCTATAAAAGTGGCGATGGATATTTTATTTATATCATTTTGGGAATTACTACATACAGTATATTCCATATAGCGTTATTATATTTTCTTGTATTGTGTTGGTAGGGATAACTATGGTACTTCATGTGTTGTTTGTATATGTTCATACCGTACCATATCTTTTGGCTACATATTGGTCTATTCTTTATTTTCATGCTTTTATAGTTTTTTTCCATGCTGTATCCTGTTACTACTTGCTGCTCCAGTGACCTAATTTCCAAACACTGACCATTAAAATTTGATATCTTACTTATCTTGTGTATCAGTGTGCTTTTGCAAGATAGTGTGGATGTGTGTTTTTATCATCCTACTTTTATTTTTCATGTGTCAGTGAGGATGCACGCAAGCTTGCATTTGTACCCCTGACTTTGTTCTTGATGGATGCTGGCACATTTACAGTTTCAATCATTTATTTTTGGCACAGTGATTTTTATTCCAGACCTCGGCGCAGCTATTCCTGCCTCCCAAATCTTGCATGTTTTCCTGTTGTTAGGTGTAATCTTGCCAGAGGAATCAGAGGATAGGAGATCAGAGCCACCTCCTTGTTTGCCTCTCTTCTTTTGTTCTCCATTCAGGGCTTTGTAGAGGAGGAAGGGAGACATTGAGGTGTACAGTAAAAATCTGGCAGAAGGGAAATGAGGAGACGTTATCACCTACTGATCTAGATACAACACAAATTGGTTTTGCTAGGATACCTGCAATATACCACCTGTCTCTCTTCCCCTCCCCCCATGATCCTCTCCCGTTTGTATTGTATCTCTAATCATCTCTCTTCCTCTGTCTCGTCCCTTTCCCTCTCCTTTCCCCACATCCACCCCCTTCTCTTCTTCACCCTTCTCCTCTGAGACGCCCATAAACAGAGCATATATCGCTGTCGCTGCTCATTTCTTCACCCACCCATAAAGCACACTGACGGGTCATCTGTTTCCCTGCCAGATAATGTTGTCTTTGTTCATTTCTACCTGCGAGAGAGACGTGTTTATTACTGGCTGCCATTTTTTTTTTTTCCCCACTGCATGCTAGATTGTTGAAACGATGCCACGTTAATATTATAAATGAGGTGAGAGAGACGGGTAGCCTAGGAATTAAGATTGATGAAGAGCCAGAATGAAGCAAAAGAGGGTTGGAATGAGAAATGTCTTGTGTGTTTACTGGTTCATCTGAACATACCCTGCAAACATTTTCAATACAGCATCCAACAGCTTGCACCAAAGTTGAAAAAACACCAGCAGACATTCATAGCAGCTGGTTGTTTTAATCAGATTTTTGTCAGTGGTAAGGCATCTCAAGTACACATGCTTTTCTTCGACAACTCCATTCCTCAAATTTGTGTGTTAACTTTTGCCTGTTGATTTACTCTTCTAATACTATTGGTTAATAGTAAAGATACAGCTTACAGCATTGTTAAGTATCTCCAATAATTGCCGTGCATTTTGTTTCAGTATTAAATCAAAATTGTATTGAACACAACATTGAATCTGCATTGTCACTGGGAACTGGCTAACGGCGTTTTTCCACCATATGATTGGTTGACACTTCACGTCGTCATTGGAGCGCTGAAAAAAGTTGAGACCAGCTCAACTTTCATTTGTAGTGCATCATGCCCATCACGTGTGTCGGGCGTCAGTTTGTTGCTTCATGTCACCGACTTCCATTGAAAATGACTTGTATCCTGTTGTTGGGTCTCTCGTAGTGTGAACACAGCTTAACATGCTGCGTAAATCTGAGGGGAACTGCAACAACATTGGATGATATTTTCTGTTGGTTTCACATTATACATCGTCATTTCATTCATTGTTGATATTAAAAAGTCCCTTCTGTGTGGAGTTTCATGTTCTCCCCGTGTTCTCCGGGTTTTCCAGCTTCCTCCCACAGTCCAAAGACATGCAGGTTAGGTTAATTGTTGACTCTAAATTGCCTGTAGGTGTGAATGTGAGCGTGGATGGTTGGCTGAAGAGAAGTTGAAACATGTCTCCAAACTTCTACTTTAAACAAACCAGTAATAGTAATAAAGCTCTGCCGAAGAGTTGCTGTGTAGTTGGTTGTACCAACAATAAATCCAAAAAGGCTGATCTCCGAATTGTTCCCCTGCCATGTCCTATCAAAGACATAATAGAGGGGCTTTTTTGGCTCCAAGCTATAGACCAGACCAGCATCGCGCCATCGCCGAGGCTGCGCTCCCTCTTGGGGGAAAGAAACTCGCTGTCACAGAAGAGAAAAGGATGAAAAGCTGTTGTGTAGCAGGTTAACCGAGCCTTTCACACTGAGATTTGAGGCACATAAGACATAAGGTATATCGCTAAATGATGCTTGTGACAGTGACTAGCGTAAGCCTAGACAATACTTAGCCTAACGTGATCCAATCAAATATGTAGAGATGTCGGGAAAAGCAATATTCAGCCACTGTGTTGGACGGGAAAAGACTGAAGGGACATGACGGCGCTCAATCTTAATTTATTAAGGTATCGCGAACGCTCAGGTTCAGGCAAGATCACATAATAATTAATAGACGTGTATAAAACAAACGTTTGTTTGACAAAAGATGATACGAACTTGTCAAAATTACAATCCAAACATACGTCAAATTGCATTGATGTCTGCAGATCTTCGTTTTGCTTTCCCCGAAAAGGGAAAGGCCATGACTTTTTACGAAGTACCCGTATGTGCTGTTCTGATGTGTGTCAGCTGGGATCGGCTCCAGTCCCCCTGAATAGGATAAGCGGTTACAGAGAATGTAATACGAGCAGCCTTTAGAAGTGTTAATGATAGTGAAAACACAGCCGGTTGTATTCTTGACATATGTGAAGGCTCTGCCATTGCCACTGGGTATCTTTCTGCAATTGAGAAGGGTTTTGTGGTGACTGTATAGGAAGACACAAACACATATCCACTGACACTGATCTCTGCTGACGGGCACCACAATGCCAAGGCAAGGTCACGGCAGCTCTCTGTCCTGCCGTCAGCCTCCTGGGCATGCAGAGTTCAAAGGCTTCTCCGCCTGTCTGTCTCTCTTTCGCTGGCTCTCTTTCTACTGCGCATCTCCCCTGTTTTTGTCACTTTCTGGTTCAAATATAAAAAAGCTTAAAAGTTATATTAGGAATGTTGTAATTTTACTGTAGTGCTGGATGAACTGGTGATTAAATGCTGACTAACGATGTTAGTCATTAGCCTGGTTTCTGCTACAGGTCCTAAGGTCTAACCGGCCGGATTTAGCCAGACAGTTCTTCAATCTGAATCTTTTCCAGGTTGTGTTTTTATTAAAAGAGGGATGACGATAACGATGACTCCCAACAAGTCCCGAGGGACCTAGTGGCCTACTAAAGGCTGCCTACGCACACACACATTTAGGTGCTTGTATATCCAAACACACTCATGCAAAAACAATCACTCTCTCTTCCACTAATATTCCACACAGCTGTTCTGACCTTAATCTGGGTTGCTGCTGGCTGCCGTGTGTCACACCTTTTTTATATACTTGCACAAGAAATATTGGAATTTGTTTGTGACGATGAACCCATGAAGCCCTTTAGCTGTACATGTGAAACGGTGTACATTTGCCTCGTCCTTTCAGTTTCCACTCAAAAATGCCCTCAAACTAAGACCTCCAGTCACGTCCAGAGTGCCGTCAGGCTCAAGAACCATCTAAATGTCTTATTAAGGGAAATAATAGAGGAATTATCCTATAATGTAGCTTGTCACAGGAATGGAAAGGGGATTTGCATTAGACCTCTAATCTCTTCACTTCTGAAATAATTGGACTTCCACCTTGGGATCATCCCATCAGAGATGTAGGGAGATTACCATTCACATGTAGACATGGATGGGAAGTGAATGAGGGATTGGAAGGGACACTAGGAATCTTCTAACGAGACACATGGATGGACAGAGAGATTAGTTTTTGACTACAGAGATCTTTGATGACATTAACCCTTTACTTAACGGGAAAGCTGCGAAATTTTTGGTTTAAATTGGTATTCCTTTGGAGAGGTGCCACATCAGTAAATGTTGTCCCTTTCTCAGACCTCAGTCCTAACAAGTGTGCTACTATAATGCATAAAGTATGCTGTTTGTGGGTCCGATGTTTGCTTAACGCACATTTTTATGGGTCGGACGGTGCGGATTGAAACAAACACAGAAGGAGAGCGACTTCATTCTCTGCTCAGGTAGACATTACTTCTCTATATCTTTACATAGCAAATGGTGTTTTTTTCTATATGTTAATGCTCCAAATTCTGTATGTAGAACCTATAAGGAAACGCAGTAAACAAACTAAAGACTTACTACTCGTGGACGAGTCTTTGTTAAGTGAAAAAAAGGACTTTGTGATGTAAAAATAGGCTGCAAAATTAGAAGATTGTTTTAAACATTTGACTTTTTTACGGAACTTTTTATTGAATTGAAATTGTTTTGTGAAGACCACACACAGATTGCAGAACAAGAGTTTCTCAAGTTCCCTAGACTTTGATTAAATTAGATTGTGTGCAGGTATAAAGGAGTGATATGTTTCACTTCTGACTGATCTGAAATTGCCCCTTCATTCCCTCAGTGCCATCGGCAAAAGCAGGCAGAGGCACCTATGGACCTATTTAAAAAGTGTGCTTACAGTTTTATTTACACCTTCATTGCAGTGTGGCTTAGGTGGTTTGAGAAAGGCAATTTTCTAAAAGGCTCTGTTGTGTATGTAATCCTGGTGAAGTGCAGTATAGATGAAATGCATTTTTTATCTCACCGCGATGTGAGATTCAGGTGTCAATGAGACCTGTGTAATTTCGGAAGATTGCCACCATTTCTCGCTTTGGTAGGCGCAGTTGCCACTCTTTCAATGACAGTTCTACATCGCGTCTGCTGATAGACAGCACTAGTCTCATAATGAAATATTAGATTATAGTTCAGGGTGCTGCTTGGCACATATTGTTAAGTTTTGTGTCTTTGTATTCCTGCCGAAAAAGATCAAATGTCTTCGATCTACAGTTGGATTGTAGTGCCAGTTGTAAATGGGCTCGAAATTGCCTTTCAGATCAGCGATGATCTCTGTATAGCCTAGATGGAGAAAGTCATCAGACAGCAGAATGCTGCATATTAAATGGTGAAATATGGAGCAGCATTGGCGCAGCTGAGGGGAAAGAGAAGATGGAGGCTAGTACATAGCCCCCAATCACACGCACACTCATAGTACAGGGGGAGGAGAAGATGTTATGGTGGGCTTCCATCCATCCCTTGCTCAGTACTGGCAAGAACAGAAGGCAACACACACACACACACACACACACACACAGAGTCATGCCCCCTAATAACCTCTCTTCTCTGTAAATCTGCTCACACACAGATTGGACTCCTTAGTCTGGTTCCTGGCTTCACTCACTGTGCAAATTGAAGCCTTCAGGAATCCCATTGTAACTGGCCAAAATGACTTAGACACAACATGTGTGTGTATGTGTGTGTATGTTCTTGAGTATGTGAGGCTACTTCTTGTGCAATATGTCGTCTGTGTAGGAAAAAGGCATGGGATGCTAACTTTCTGATGCCCGAGCGGATTTCCATACTCTAGGCATATGGAGGTATTTGCCCCCTCGTACTTCAGTCCCACACAAACTCTGTCTGCTCACGAAACCGAGCTGTGAGCTGCTGCTGTAGCAAATACCATTTACTGATTGAGACAAAAACAAAAGGGAGTCTCCTGTATTACTGGATTATTAGTTGAGTAGTTAGTTTATTATTATATGTATAAATCAGTTTGATACAAAGTGGTTTGAAATTGTTCCTGCCCAACACTCGGGCGAAGATATGTGACATAAATGTGATGACATGCTGCGAGATATGATCCAGCCCCATTCAGTCATGAATATCGGCACAGTTTAGTCCACTGCCAAGGCACTTCTCAGGAATGATTTCTCCACTGGTGAGCTCACACTAATCTCACTCCGCGGGCGAACAAAGCACACAGAACAACCGGGACACTTAACAGTAGCTATTAAATCACCACAGAGGAAGGGTATTACCACAGAGTAGTATAACTGCTGCTGGAGTGCCCCGGTGTCTGAGCAGGTTAACACACAGACTGTGTGCTCATTATAACATGGATTTAAATGATAATAAGATCTAACTCAAGGTGTCTTTATGTTAAATTTAAGATATTATTGCCTGGAGCCAGACAGATTTTCAAACCTCAAATCCAGGAGGTCTATTGCAGATTCCATCCTGGTTGTGAAACATAGCTGTTGGGGAGGCGGCGGGGGGGTCATGGGAGTTTCCCCATCCAGTCTACATGTGTTTTGTGGACTTGGAGAAGGCTTATGACCCTGTCCCCGGAGGAGTCATGTGTGGATACTTCAGGAGTATGGGGTTCCGGGGCCGTGGTTATGAGCCATCCAGTCCTTATACAACCAAAGTGAGAGCTCTGTCCGTCTGTATACTTGGCACAAAGTCAAACATGTTTTCAGCGGGTGTTTCAGAGGGTTGTTACCAATTCTTTTTGTGATTTTAATGGACAGGATCTCAAGGCACATCCGGGGGAACCGGATCTCAGAAATGCGTCTCTGCTTTTTGCTAATGATGTGGTTCTGTTGGTTTCACTAGACCGTGACCTTCAGCATGCACCCGGGCGGTTTGCAGCCGAGCGTGAAGTGGCCGGGATGAGAGTCAGCACCTCCAAGTCTGAGGCCATAGTTCTCTGCCAGAAAATGGTGGATTGCTCCCTCTCGGTTGGGAGTGAGTTGTTGCCCCTAACAAAGGAGTTCAAGTATCTTGTCCACGAGTGAGGGTAAAATGGAGCTTGGGATCGACAGGCGGATTGGTGCGGCTGCAGCAGTGATGTGTGCGTTGTACCGGACCATTTTGGCAAAGAAGGAGCTGAGCCAGAAGGCAAAACTCTCAATTTACTAGTCGATCTACGTTCAGAACCTCATCTATGTTCATGAGCTTTGGGTCGTGACCGAGAGAATGATATCGCGGATACAGCTAGCCAAAATGAGCGTCCTCCTTAGGGTGGCGGGGCTCACCCTGAGAGATAAGGTGAGGAGCTCAGACATCCTGAGGGAGCTTTGAGTAGAGCCGCTCCTCTTTCATGTCAAAAGGGGCAAGCTGAGGTGGTTCGGGGATCCGATCAGGATGCCTCCTGGGAGCCTCCCTTTAAAGGTTTTCCAGGGCCTTCCAACTGGTAGGAAACCCTGGGGTCGACCCAGAACACGCTGGAGGGATTATATATATCTCATCTGGCCTGGGAATGTCTCAGGATCCTCCAGTAGGAGCTGGAAAATGATGCTGTAGAGAGGGACGTCTGGAATACCTTGCTTAGTCTGACTTTGTTGACCGTGCTAAAAAGCTTTACAAAAAGAAAAGAGAAAGAATAGACAAAGTGGTTAAAGGAACTGTTATTGGTGCTTGGTCGGCAGGATTGAGTGGAAAGAACAACTGCTTCTCAGGTTGAGTGACCCGATCTCACTTGGCTTCATCCATGTGGATGGGGACGATTTTCACGAAGGAAAGCTGGATGCGTCGCCACTTCAATCAATAAGCCATTAGCAACCAAAGAAGCAGGCGCTGTCAAACGTTTGTCCCGGAGCCTTCACCCTCACCCCTGCCCGTCAGGTTTGCATTTGGTTAACTCGCTCACCTCTTTTGTAGATGTGTCCTGGACCCAGACAGGTTGAACTCAGCACCAGAGCCTCCTCGCAGCTATGTTCTGGATGTGCCTTCGCCGATGCGGCTTTGCAAACATGGCAGTGAGTCGTGAAATGAGATTTCTCTGCTATCATTACCGGGCCGAGAAAGAAAGCCACATCTCACTCTGAGTGAATGCCTCGCTGCTCTTCCCCTTTGCCTCCTCTCAGCACAGGCATGTCTAACCATCACTAAGACGGATCGATAGAGCTGAGCTCCGTAAGCTGCCTGCCGCCAATACAGGAAATACTGTATGCTGTATTGAGATGGGGATATTAAGCAGTTAAAGAGGACGGTTTTAGCTAAGCAGTAGTAGGACGTGATTAGCGTAATAAAAAAAAGCTTTGTTTGCATAAGTTTTACAACAAGAGAGCCTTTGATCTCCTTAAGGGGATGGTAGGAGGAATAAAAGCATGAGGGACTGTGTATCTCCCTCCTGTGAAAATGTTCTGTGAGCTGAGATTTCTGCTGATCCGACAGTGTTTCCGGCAACATATTGAGCTCCATTGTTTCCACGCTGTGATTGATTCTTCTTTCTTTCTTTTTCAATAAAGTAAGTTAAATAAAAATCACAACATTTCTTTGTACAAAAGAAATTAATTAATAGCATGCATTGTTTTCAAAACACACTGGTTTTGAACTTTTCTACGATTTTATTGCGTCTTTTTTTCTCATTGTTAAGTTTGGGTGCAGCTGTCGAGGCGAGTATCTGCTTGACATTCTGTATTGAAATGTTATAAATGATTCTGTTGGATCCCCATATGAAATGGTAAAAAACACTGTTTTTGTTCAGGGTAGAAATTCGTTTGAAGCCAAATCTCAATCAATTGAACATCACATCAGAGCATCAGCAGAGATCTTTGAACGTGTCATCCTCACCTTGCTTGTCTTTTTTTGAGGAGGATGAAAGTGCATGAAAAAAAAGACAATTTTTGGATAATTTAGCAGTGTTCCCCATATACCCATATATTTGCCAAAGGGCATGTTTTGACATCAAAGGACCAGCTGTCAGCCTTGAAGGGTTTATAGTGATGGCAGATGACTGTGAATTGAATGACTTCCAAGACCTGATCAAAGATTGACTCTAACATTTGGAGACAGTTTGGCACTTTTCTGACTCTCCAAGGTCTGTAAAGGCCATGCAATCTGCTTGTAAGAGAGTGAAGTTGATTTAAAAAAAATAAAAATAAAACCAATGATTCTTTTCTTCGAATTAAAACAAGCATTGAAATAAGCATCTGTAAAATCTATCAAGACTGAACTATTTGAAATATACTTCAAATGAAAGCCATATTTTCGGGTCATTGTGCATCTATTCTGAATTAAAGTGTTCCGGTTCACGTCAGTCCAACCCCTTAAGGTGTTTGCATTTTGACAGAATTGATAGCGTCTTGGCGGCTGTAGAGGTCCGTGTAGCCGTTGTCCATGTTGTGCCAGACGCTTCCTGTTGCTCCCGCAGAATAACAGGCTGTGGTGCCATGCCAAGCTATGCCATGCTGTTTTTCCTCTGACCTGGTAAACTCCCCTGGGCTCCCAGTCTTTTTGCCTGAGGATGATCATCCATGGTGGATCAGTCTTTGTGTAATTAACAACAGCTTTGGCGCTGAATTCATTTACGTTTCACAGGGGGTTTATATGAATTTGGCTTTCAAAGGGTTAGTGGTGCAAAAACAGATTTTAATGGAGCTAAATGTCTGCGTCATTTGCCATAAGCTGAGTCATTTGACTCCAACAAGCTTTAGATTTAACTGCTGGACGTAGCTTGTTTGCAAGATTAAGGCTTTTGAAAATCACGTTTTAAATGACTTATGTACTCAGAATAAATATTGCACTTTCTTGCATTATGGAGGTGAAATTTAATGATGATAAATTACTTCACATTCATTTTGCAGATGCCTTTGCCCAAAGCAGCGAGTGCATTCAAACTTCATAAGAACAAGAGCTAGATATGAAAGATTCAAAGTGCATCCCTCCCAAACAAACAGCTAAAATCATGTTCGCTGCTACAGTACAAATGCTTAGATTTGATATAAACTGTTTGGATGGTAACACAATTTTTATTACCAGCAAAATGGCACTTTAGAGGCCTAACAAATCCTTGTTGAATCCTTACAGTCCTCTAGCATGTAATTGTATAGCCAGACTATTTGTCTGAAATCACTTTAGACACCTGTGCAAAGCTCCTGTCGAGGTAATATTCAGTAATAGGTTCAGTTGCATTCAGAGAGCAAGGCAGGAAATTGTCACCAGTGGCAAAATACCTTTTTTCCAGGAGGCATCTAGGCCTGCAGATGGTGATGTGGAATTACATGAAAGCCTGAATTCTCAACCTCATTCTCTTTGTTATGACTCCATGATACTGAATTACTCACACGTCTAACTCCTCAAAGAAAAGGTGCTTTCATGCCTTTGTAGTATAGATACAGGTTCACACACACCAGACGCAGTATGAAAGATTTATGGTGGACATCAAAACAATGTGTATCTTTTCATCTTGCGGTGTAAATGATGGCTGATGATGATGTGCAGGTAAAGTAAACTCAAAACCTACTTCAGGTTGTGTCTGTTCTTATCTTTGAAACATTTTTAAATAGCCATGGTTCAATCTATTACTATGAAAACACTGGAAGTCTTCATACTTTAGCTATCAAAGTTGTCTTACTGTACAAGCAACATATTGCAGACCAATTATAACAGTCGGCTGAATTAAAGTGAGACTATGAAATGTTTGCTGAATAGTGGTCACTGCGGCCTGAAGTGACCATTACAGGAATACATTGAATGCTAAACATAGGGTTACAGTTGCACAAATGGACTCTGTGACACCTAGAGCGGCAATGATTTATTGATTAGTTGTCAACTATTAAATTAATCGCCAACTATCTTTATAATCAATTAATTGGTTTGAGTAATTTTTGATAAAAAATGTCAAAATTCTCTGATTCCATCTTCTTAAATTTGAATATTTTCTGGTTTCTTTACGCCTCTACATTAAACTGAATCTCTCTCTCTCTCTCTCTCTCTCTCTCTCTCTCACACAATTAGCTAACGTTCATACCACACCAAGTAAGCCTTTAGCTGTAAAAGCACCTAATATATTGCAATAGCAAAGGGTGCTTTTCATTGCTTATGAATTCAACTTTTTTAAAGAGGAAGATTGTGTTATTTAATTAATGAATTAATTAAAGTGGCAGTAGGCAGAATATCTTTTGGCATCATTGGGCAAAAATTCCATAATAACCTTTCAGCATATTGTAATTCAAGTGCTCTGAGAGAAAACTAGACTTCAGCACCTCCTCATGGCTCTGTTTTCAGGATTTAAAAAGTCTAGCCTGTGAGGGAAGACTTTGGCCAATCACAGGTCATTTCAGAGAGAGAGTTCCTGTTGAGTATTTTAATTGGCTGTTCATTCAACGGAAGCAGCTGTCAATCACTCACGAACCCCGATCAAATGGTCAAACTAGGCATGGCTGATCAAATATGAATCAATATTCGGTTACTGTTATGCCTATTTCTCACCTCAAATGTCTTCAGAAACATCTTGTAGTGTACGGTTTAGCTGTAAAATGAGAAAGTTTGCTCCGGCTGGTGGGCGGTGCTTGGTATTTCCTCAACTGGTCTTTAAACTCTCAGTTTAAAGTTCAGCCTCCAACCTGCAAGTACAGTAAATACAGTCAGTTTTTAAAATAAGATATTTTTTTTCTAACTAATACTTCCTAATATGAACTTGAAAAAAAAGTTATTTGGTGCAATCCATGAAACAGAAGGATCCTTAAACAGTATAGTGCCAGTATACCTTCACAACGACATAATCCGTCTGCCTCTCTCTCTCTCCAAACTGCCAAACTCTCCAGCTGACGAGACACTGTGTCAGTGTCAGCAACCTCTTCTGTCACTCTCTGAGGAATATTGTAGCCTTGTTGACAGGAGTTTGACAGGAGGTTAGCTCAGTAATTTTCAGGGCAGCTTGAATTGAAACAATCCTCCTTGCATCAGCTCACTGACGTCTAAACAATCATCTTCGTGATGGAATCCGATCCATACCAATCTAGCGCGTTTTTGTGTCTAAATGTCAATGTCTTACAATATATCCGCCTCTTTGAATATTGCTGGCGGCATGGGGGCATTTACTATAAGCATGAAGGATCTCAGCACACGTTTTTAGGTGACATCTAATTGGTCTAATTTAGACAACACATGTAGAATAATACATTGAAATAGCAATAACAAACCATTCTATCCCTCTCCTTTATGAATCAATTTTCCTCATAAATGTATGTATATTCATAGCGCTAAGTATGTGTTTATGTCTTGAGTGTTTGCGGTGGGGTTAGTATGTTTGCATTCGTCTCTCAGCTTGTGTGTGCTGTGTTTTCTGTTTGTGCTACGCTATCGTGCATTCACACTTGTCAGCAAACGTTTCTGCCTCTGTTTGCTCCTGGATCGATTTAATTGCAGCAGTATATTTACAAAGCAAAACAAGCAATTCAAGCAGCTACGCCAAAACATCTAAAGCACTTAGCTAGCAACCAGCATTCCTTCCAAAAGTGCTCCTATGTTAACATACTCATGCACACAGACGCTGCGAGTATATTTGAAGAGCAACAAAGAGAGATGCAAGGCATCTTAAATCGCTATAATCCAGAAAGCAACAACTTCTCACTTAACCGCGGCTCATGCAGTCTCTTTTATTTTCTCACGTTTTCTTCAAACAGAGATATTTTTTACAGGATGGTTCTTTGATTTCTCCTGGATGAACTATCATCTCCCCAGTTTCAATCCGGAGTAATGGGACCATTTGTCTCACAGCATTGCACAAGAACAAAGCTTATCTCTGGGTTTGCCATTAGAGGTGCTTATTGCCCCAAGAACAGCCCACTGGCATCAGTACCTGTCACACAATTATACAACGTTTTAGCCAAATGGCAGTTCGCTCTGATTTCAACTCTTTACAGTGGCCACTTCACTTCCTCAGTTTTATTTTCTTTAACTCAGCATGTGACGACTTACAACATTTTATATTACCCTGGACATCAGACGAATATATTGGCGCTCTCACCAGCAGTATCTTAGTTGGTGTTCACGTCTGATCATTAACTCTTTCTTGCTCTCATTCAACTTTTTCTTCCTCTTTCATTTTCATCCTTTCTTCCTGTCTTTTCTTATCCCCAAGAGATGCATGGATGGAGAGATTCATTATCTTCCCCTCCCGCCGTGCAAATGGCCGTGTCGCTGTTCACATCTGATCAGAAGATAATTGGATAGTTCTTTATCTACGGGCCCTTCTAACTTTTTCAGAAAGAACTTTTGTTTTTTTTGCCATGCTCATCACTAGCGTGAGGTCCCACCTTTCTCTCCCTACTAATCCTTCTCTTGTGCCGGGGTTTAAGCCCCCCACAACTCCTTATTCCCTAAGCTATCCTAAGCTCTATAACTCCTGTAGTTGAGCCATTGCTACTTACATTTTGAAATTCTACATGTTAAACTCAAATCTGCTGTGTATTCTGTTTGGGATTCAGACCCAGAGGCAGTGGCAGTGATGTAAAAAAAAAAAAAGAGGCCCTCTTCAGGACCACAGAATACAGATGCCTTCACGAGGCGCCATCAGGGGCCTTACGCTCGTAACTTCTGCCGCCGGGTTTTGTTCAATGGCGTCGGCCATTACTGCTCAGTCGTGGCTTGTCCAGCATTTGAAACTACATCCCTTACGCCTTGTTTGTGCTCGCCTGCCAAAGAGTTGTTGGGGAGGCTGTGTGTGTATGTGTGGATGTCTGGTCTAAGTGATGGGGAGGAGGCCTTTATAAAGTCCAGGGCCCATGTTAGGGACAGAGAGGGGGACAGCATTAATCTAAGAGTTCAAGCCTATAGTTGTCACCCTGTGCGGGATGGGAGGGGTGAAAGGGGTAAGGGGGGGCTGAGACACTGACTTTAAGGCCTTTAGTCTGAACAATGGCTGCCCTGTGTTTTGGAAAAAGGCGAGGAGTTCACAGTTCAACCTTCCACATCCTTTTCTTTCACTCGTCCCCCATTGCTGCTGGAATCTTTTATAACCAAGTGTCCACTTTTGACTTTTTATCTTGCCTCCTTTTTTTGTCTTACATTCACCTCTTTCCTCTTGCCTCTTGCCATGCAGTATCTCCACAAGCACACAATCTACCTTTCATACTGATTCTTTTTTAGGATGAGTTGTGGTATCAAGTGTTTTCTGTATCGGAGAGAAAGGCAGTGAGACAAAAGGTACTTACACACATGCGACCCTTTTCTGTTTGTTGCCGCACTTTTCTGCTTAGATGTCATGTTTGACTAAGCTGCCTCAACATGCAGGCAAATCAGCTCTGCCAATTTGACAGCTCAAGTAATGTAACACTGAAAAAATGATGAACAGATGAACTTGACAGCTCAAACACACAGTTGGGGCCAATTTCAGAGAATCCCTACAACCTTTTCCAAAAGATTCCGCTTTGTTTAATGAGTTTCATTTGTGAAAGTGTACAAAAGCTTTGCCTTGAAAGAAAAATCCACAAAATGTTCCTTTAAACTCAAGAGACTGTTTTCTAAATAGATCTTATTTAGGCATTATGTTTTTAGGTTTGTCCGTACATATGTCCGTTCCATTCTCATGAATGCGATTTCTCAGGAATGCCTGGAGGGAATTTCATCAAATTTGGCACAAATGTCCACTTGGACTCAAAGATGACCTGATTCGAATTTGGTGGTCAAAAGTTAACGTCACTGTGACCTCACAAAACACGTTTTTGGCCATAACTAAGAATCCATATGCTAATTATGACAATTTCACACTAATGTCTAATAGGATAAAATTATGACATTTGGATGGATGTAATGGATTTAAACTACAATTTGACTGGTTGGCAGAGGCATACAACCACCAGGTGGTAATTCTAGTTTATTCCAAAGAGCTAAAGACCCAAAAATAGCCAGAGAAGAAAAACAGAGTGTGACAAAAAAAATGCACAGTTTCAGTCGGTATCTCTCGGGTTGAAAAAAGCATTCTAAATAAGTTCCTAAAAAACAAAGAAAGTAATCTTCTGAGCTGCAGTCATATCTGGCTTATTTCATGTGAAAACAAATAAATTCACTCAATATAGCAAGAATATATGAAATGCTGTATTATAAAACATCTTTAAATAGCCATACAATGGATCATTTAAACATAAGACCAACTGCAGCGTTAACTTTCCTGGGGGGGTTGTGATGGACAGATGCAGACAAGATGTAAAAAGACTCTTTTCATATGTTATAATGAAATTAAACCATTCATTGCGCTGGTCATGTCAGGCAACTCATTAATAATTCAACAAGTGCATTTTCTCTTCCCTTTATTGTATACTTTTCTTCGTCGAATAAAAGATTTTCCACTTCAAGACAGCATAAACATGTCAGAGCGGAGGCAATTTGATCAAATTTGCTGTTTACATCTAACCGTTCTAATTTGGTACCATTTGCGCGGTAGTGCGGGGATGGAAATGCAGCTTGTGAAAAGAGAGTCATAAAATGAGGGAGAAAGGGAGAGATAACCTCCACACTGTCAGCGAGGGATTATTCTCCTCTTCTGCTAAATCAAAATTCCATTTCTGTTCCGCCTTCAGCAGGTCTGAACGCTCCTTCTGGCCCCCGACGCCTCCCAGTAATGCAATTAAGATCCATAAGCTTTTCCCAGGAATAAAGGGGCTGAAAGAGGGATTGCGCCATGCTCCACTGAATTTGGGAAAATCTGTGTGTGTTCTCGTGTGAGTGTGTGGGAAGATGGATTGATGGAGGGGTGGAGCAAAGGAAGGTAATAACAGCCGGGTCCCCTCTCCCCTCTACTCAACCATTCCTCGCAAACAGACATGAAGAAAGGGTTTGAGTTGTCTCTAACACACACACACACACACACACACATACGCAGAGTCATTTCTCTCTCACTGCCACCTCCACTCCCATTGAGATGCTATTGTGTTGCCATAGTGTCAGAGTGACTTTTTGAACAAAACTCCAACCATTCAAGCTTTTCCCTTCTCTGCCAATTCAAAGCCATCATGGCTGTCAGCACAGCAGATTGCTTGTTAGTTTTCTAAACCAAAAACTCCATTAAACAAGTTGAGCGCGTTGTAAACTTTTTGTTTGTTTTGTTGCAGATCAGTTTGTGAGTTGTTTACTTGCGTTTTAATGCCGAGATGAGCAATTCCTCTGCAGTTTTTAGATGAGTGATGCCTTGGTAATTGAAAGTGAACGGGGAAGCAATGGGACCTAATGAGCCGCATTCCCTCAGGTCTAGAAGAGGTGTTAGAAATAGAACGATATGCCAGGATGCCCAACTCGTTTTAAGGTCATTTGGGCACCTCAACTGCCATGTTTAGCCTAGTTTTTTTTTCTCATGTGATAATTTTTTGTCTAAAGCAGAACGTCACCTTCGCACGGCAGTTTATTTACATAAATTACTCCCTGAAATGAAGAAATTCAACTCATGCATTTCCACATCTGAGCCCTGAAGGTGTGTATTACCATTTCTGGTCATAATTGTGCAGTCCTGATTCATCAAAGATGCTTGTTCCCTTTGCTTGTGTGCATCTATTTATGTAAAGGAAAAAGACATTGAATTTCAAGCTCATAATAAACCTGCATGAAGAACCAGGCATTTTGGAGTTCTCCTGACATTAATTCAGTGACTTCGACATCAGGAAGTGGCAGCGAATACACTTTGTTTATGTTGCAGGCAGCATCCTCCACGTCTCCACCTCACCTACAGCAAACTAGATCCCACTCCATTTCTTTATCATCATGCTCAACCTTATACTATTGAATAAAAAATAATAATAAAATAAAACAAAAATCAGATTTTGCTTTATAGGTCACTATTTAATATGATTTAGGGATGGTTAAAAATGTGTAGAAACTACAGCCATGCACTCTTTGTGGTGGAAGAGTTCTGATTAAGGATGCAATTGGATTTTCCTCCCTTCTGTCGTCGTTGCATTCTGCCCAGATTTGTCACTTCGCCAGCATCGTCGGTTGTTTTGTGCGTTCAGCAATGGCGTGGGCATTGTGTGAGCAGTGTTGTGGTGCGATCGAGAAGATACAGTAGTTTCACTGAAGCCATTTTATGCTGATGCAATTGAACCAGTGCTCGGCGTAAAGGTTAGGGCGATATTAGGCCCCATACAAATGAGAACAGGACAATACACACTGAGGCAGATGTCACAGCCGATCTCTTCTTTTAGCCTAACTGGAGGGAATTTGTGTCTGTGTATGTGTGCGTGTGTGTGTGGTTCAGAGGTTTGTGTACTCTGCTGAGATAGTTGGATTTTCTTTTACGTGGAACAAATGAATAAGTCAGTGGGGTGTTCAGTACATTGCAGCTGCTCACATAAGCACACTTAAAGGCAAAAGCTAATAACCTCACATATACAGTGTGTATATGTGCACACAGACATTAAATCTAAAATAAGTATTGAATTAAGCAATGGAAAATGAATCTACAACAATTTTGATAATTGACTAATTACTTGAAGGGGTTTATCAAGCTCATATGCCAAACATTAGCTGATCATTCATTGTAAATTGAAAACCTATGTAGTTTGGACTGCGGGTGAGAAAAAACAAGCAATTACTGGTAGATTACGATTGAAGATTCATTATTGAAGTTGGAAATAGCAGTTTGACAGCTGAAGGTCCACTTTCTGGAAATCTTCCGGAGCTTTCAGATGGATTATATGGATTATGGTTGTCCTAAATGTACATATTTGTACATTATGCTCGCTAAAGTTACCCTCAAGGGCTAGAATGTTTGCCTTTGCCGTTGACAACACCGTCAGCTGCTCCGGCTTTTCTCTCTCAATTACTATTATGGTCTCGCTCGGAAAGTACAGATGTGACCCTCCAGATTTTAACTCCTAAATATCAAATGTGTTTTGAATTAGTTGGGTCGGCCCTGATGAGTTTGCGAAAAATTCAGGAGGTTTAACACTGGATCTACAAACCCCTCACATTACCAGATAATCTGGGCCAAACATCGGTACCAACCGAGATCCCAGACCAGCCTTCTGCTCAGATCGTCGTGTGAAATGGGCATAAATTGGCCCAGAACTCCTGTAGTCAGAGCCCGGCCTAACACCGCCATTTGGTTCACACCCTCGCACACAACCACAACCCCCATCTCTCCCATTAGTGTACTGTTTTTGCTACTTTATAATAAATGTTCAATAATTCAAACCATTGCCTTCCTTCTCCTCTGCCTCTCGGCTCCTTTGTGTGTGATTGTATGTTGCTATGCTCAGCTCTCTGCCAGTGAGTTGCGGCGCTATGGCCGGTCTCTGAGTGCCTTTGGTTGTAGTAAGGGAAATCAACTGTGGCAGAGCTGTAAATTATTCCTCTGGAGGGCTAAATTGGCCGCAGCCCACACTCGCTCCCGTCCGCCATACCTTTATCAGGGCCCAGTCGGCTCCTATGGGGCCCTTATCCGTCAGGTCTGAAAGGCCCCGGCCATGCAACGCCAATGACATGGACCACAAAAAGAGGTTGTTTAGTGTGCAGAGAGAGAAGATGGACAGAGGGAGTGAGATACAAAGAGAGAGGAGGGGAATGGAGGGCGAGTGGAGGGATCCTGTTGGGAATATCGCGGGGCCATTATGTGATAAATGAAATTAAGGATGAAGGAGAGTCCAGCAATGGGAGGACGTCGTCAGCTTTTTACATTTTCATTCAAACAATGAAATAAAATTGGTTAATGTTTTTTAAAAGATTTTATCTTGTTCTTTGAAGTATGAGGGCGATTTAAGGTAAAATGTCGTCAACCCTATTTGATATTTAAATGGATTGAATTGGGTCAGAGTAGAGCATACAGTTTCAAAGGAAAATGTGGATGTATAGTATTTGAACTTCTGACGTACGGTATGGTATGTTATCATTACAAAAGTGGATGTTCTGTAATATTAATACCACACATCAAAACTGCAACATTTGCTTTTGAGATAAAACAAATTAGATGAAGTTCATTATATCTGAAACAAATAGACAATTAGCTGAGGAAATCAACAATTTTTAGATCGATTAATTGTTAACATTCTGTTTACAGCTTCTACAAATGTGAGAAATTTCTGCTTTTACTCTTTTTTTTTATATCATTATAAATTGATTATCTTTTGATTTTGGACTGTTGTCAGACAAATAGGGCAAGGTGCAGAGGTCATCTGTTTCTCAGACCATTTTCACTGATCCTTATGCTCCTGCTTACAAAGACTTTAGTGTCTGCTTTTCTTTACTCACTTTTTCCTGACTTCACATGCTTTGTTCCTACTGTCAAAACAGTTTCCTCGCATCTATTCGGTTCCGTTTGACACGTTCGGATGCAACATTTCACAGCTCTTATTCTTTCGGCGAAACAGAGGGGTATTCAGTTTGAGGCACATGTTTACTCCATACCAAAAAAAGAGGTCCATAAACTAATTTTTACTAAAGAGCTTAATCACACCTTAAAGAAAATGAGAGGGGATACTTTCTCTTTGCTGTCTCTTCGTTTAAGACTGTGCAGCATTGTAAATGCGATCTTTAAAGCTTTGTTTACATGGTAGACAGGCCTCTGCTGTCTCGTCCCCCTCACCCTCACTCCTTCACCGCCTGAAAGAGGACTTCCTTGCATTCTGATCGCGGGCCTGTCTGTCCGTACGGACTCTAAAGAATACTAATCAGCCAGGCCCTCCTCCGTATGCAGACTCTATTCAGCCGAGGGTGGTCGGAAATAACAGGAGACATATGATAAATAGTTGGTGCCATATTGCTATTACTTATTATCTAGTGAGAGCAGTGTTTTCACAATGGGATAGAGATGAGGTGCGTATTTATAGCATGCGTGTTGTGTTGAGTACAAAGTGAAGGGCCTGGATGGTCTTCCAGCGAGGAACTGTCAGTGTGGACTGGTTTCATTTAGACTGCAAGTGAGCTCTGATTGTTCCGTCAACCAGGGATGAGAATTTTGTTGCTGACTTTTACATAACAGTTACATAACAGCCTACCCAACCTGTCTCAAAAAGAGAGAGAGAAAAGTTGAAATAGAAAGCAGAGAGAAACTTTTGCGAATCTAAACTTTTATTTGTCAATCATTTCAGTTGCAGTTAACAGAAAGGGAACCAGGGAAAACAAAACACTTCTGAGATCTGAAACAACCTTTCCGTTGTTTCTCTCTGCTTTTCTACTGATACACTTTTGCTTTCCAACATCAACTTGAACGTCAGAGTTGCACAGAAGTAAATAACTTAGATCAGTGGTTCCCAAAGTGGGGTCCAGGGACCACCAGGGGTCCTTTAGAGGGTACCAGGGAGTCCCCAGCAAAAAGGGAAATACTTTATAATCACTCTAATTCCATCCATAAGTAACACGATGACAGAATGTATGACTATTTTGGTCATGGCGTTCATACACTTTCTGTAATAACACATCTAAACGCAAAAAATATATATCTGATGGAGGACCCTGGGACAAAATCTTATCAATTGGAGGTCCGAGGTCTAATGTGTCTCAGTTTAAGGGTCCTTGACGTGAAAAAGTTTGGGAACCACTGACTTAGATGACATGACAACCTCAGCCTCCTTCTTATTAACAGTGTTGTTGTCTCATCACGTGCAAAACCCTCACAGTTGCTATCTGCCTAATTTGCCTAATCTTTGCCGTTCGTGCGAAACAACAGAAACACGAATGAACAATGCTGTGTTCAGAGCTGTGATTGACATCACACCCGAGTTGACTGCATTCCAGTACAAGCCGGAAAACTTAATGGGGTTTGCTTCAGCCAGGTTAGCCATTGTTAGCTATTGTTTGAAAAAACAGTTCATAACAATACATTACTCCGATATTTTGAGCATACAAACACCGTAGCAACATGTCCACAGATAGAAGTTGGAAATTTCAGTTCCTTATTTTTAGATATTAGAAATCGTGCTATAGTGAAGGCATGACCCGCCCTACTCTGCCTCTGATTGGCTTACCATGATATTCTTACCCTAACCATAACCAATCTCACTCCTCATGCCTAAACCTAACCACTCCATCCAACAAAGGCAGTGAGTACTAGCCAATCAGAGGCACAGTAGGGCGGGTCATGCCTTCACTATAGCAGGATTTGTAATTTAGCTTCCTGGAGCTCCTTAGTTCCTGGGACTGCCTGGTTGAAAAGGTCTATTAGTTACACACAAATGAGCTTCCAAGAAGAACCACAAGTCTCTATGCTGCTGCTGGCCCCTGAGCATCTTGCTCCTCCTGTCAACTGTACTAAAACACCCCCCCTCGTTCACATGAGAATGGACAAACTTTAACTCCCAAATACATCATGGTGTTTGATTGCAGTACTACCATCAATAGAAGCCTGCTGAATTCAGACTGAGAGAGGAAATTGTGCTGATATCCGATGGCTGATATGTTCAACAACAACATCTTTAAGATTCTAGCGAAATTCAATAGTTAAAATAATGCTAATGGGGTAATTTGTAGTACTAGGTGGGCATTTATTCCACTCACTTGCTCCTCCTTCACCCCCAGAAAGAATCCATGTTTAAAGCTTAGATCAGCTTACCCGCTAGCCAGGGCTTTTTGGGTGGTCAAACGGGTTCAACAAAACCCCCTAGTGCCTGGCACAAGCTGTACAGAACATACTCGCACAGACGCACACAGAGGAATTAGAAAACAGCATCGCCATCCAGGGAATACTTTCCAAAAATGCTAATGGGGTGTATTTGACCCGTTTGCTCGGCCTACGTTTTTAAAAGACATCCCCAGAATATCGAAAGACAGTCCTGTATGAGGTTAAAGCTCTGCCGTTATCTCACTAAGCCAGAGAGTTCAGGCCATCTTCCCATTTCAGTAGCTGGCGGCAAAAAGAGAGGATGTGAGGAGGAAAAGAGAAGAATAAAGGAAGCAGCACCTGAAATATTAAAGGCATATCTTGTACACACACATGCGCACACCTAGGCACGCAACCACTTGCTTTCTTTGTCTCTCTTTCCCATACATAGACACAGTCACACCCTTCTGTCTTACCTGTAAGGGGCCTCTGGGATGAGGCTGATCAGGTTTAAATACCCCTCCGGCAGGGATGTCTTTGATGGCCGTTGCCTAGTCTATTTTGAAGCAGGGCTCATAGCAGGCCTCCCTGTGGGATACTGGATCAAAAAACAGCCAGTAGAAAGAAAGGTGGGCCCCGGAGGTGTGTGTGTGAGAGAGAGTGTTACTGCTTGCAAATGACTGTGTTATGAGTATGCTACTGGATGTATGTGCTCACCTTGCTGTTCGCCTAAGAACCGCAAGTTACAAACGGTGAAAGAGGACAGAGGACGGGGGTGTTACTGACGGTGCTCGCCAAGGAGTCCAGCATTTCCATTTTGTTTGCTGGAAGCCGAGTGTGAAACTTTGATGAAGAGCAATTTGCATCTCTGGATGGCTATGAAGAGGTCGGCTTTGTTCGTCGCCATCGAAAAGCCGTGCCCGCACACTGCTGGCTCCGAAACCTGCCCACCCCACCACCAACCGGCAACCCACCCTCTGCCCTTCACCCTCCACCCTCCTGGCACTACTTCTCAGCTGCTTCGGCCAGCAGCTAGTCCACCATTGTGTTGTGTGGCCAAGAGCACCTGCTGGGAGTCCTTTCATCAACCCCCTCTCTGGGGTTTTTCAAAGCGATCCAAGGGCACCCCCCACCAACAGCACACACACACACACACATACACACAAAATCAGACAGATAGGTGGATACACAGACGCATAAATAGTGCGAGTCCATCAGAAGCCAAGGCAGTTTTCGAAGACGTCATCAGTCTCTGCCTCGATGTACATTAGGGATGGGAGAAGAATCCGTACCGAATAGTATCGCGATATTTTGAGTGGCAGTATTGTATTAATACTCAGGTTGTCAAAGTTAACGCAATAATAACACGTTAACGCAAATGTGTTTTAATGCCACTAATTTCTTTAACGATTAATGCTTAATCGATCTTCCGGAGGTTGGACTGGGCTCAGTTTTAAAGCTAGAGTGAAGATACTGGAAACCTTGTTTCATATGAAACTAGATAACCTAAGGAATCCATTGGTACCAACCATGTCATACTAGCTGGTCGTGAAGGAGGTTAAGTAATGCTCCAAACGTGAGCACAATTTGGGAATTTGAAATTTTTTAAAAACTGACATGGCCATTTTCAAAGCGGTCCCTTGACATCCCATCTCAAGATATGTGAATGAAAATGGGTTCTATGGGTACCCATGAGTCTCCCTTTTAGAGACATGCCCACTTTATGATAATCACATGCAGTTTTGGGCATCTCATAGTCAAGTCAACACACTGACAGATGACAGTATCAATATTTTATTATATAAACTATTAACCTCCTAAAAATCTGACGGCAGGCCCGAACACGATTCTGTCTCTCAGAGGTTGTAGTGAGCTCATTCTTAAAGCTAAAGTAAAGTTACTGGTATTATATGAAACTATAAAAACTAAGAAATCGATTTGTACCAATGTCATGTTAGCTTGTTGGGAAGAATGCTCTAAAGTTGCGCTTCATTTTGGCGAGGAAAAACTGGCATGGCCATTTTCAAAGGGTCCCATGACCTCTGACCTCAAGATATGTGAATGAAAACTTTGAGATTAAAAGAGTGAAAACTCTATCTTATTAGATAAAACAGATGTTGACAAACTGCATAATTAGCATTTGAAAAACAGTAATAAATCGCAATATATCTTATCGCAATAATGTTTAAAATCACAATAAGATCATATCGTAACTTAAGTATCATGAAGATATCGTATCGTGGGGCCTCTGGTGTTTCCCACCACTAATGTACATGGATGGGAGGAGCGGACAAAATGTGAATGACGACCACCTCTTGTTAGCTCTAATGAACATAATGCAGCCCATTTTGTAAATTATGCATCATCTTTGAAGAGCAAATGAAAGAAAAGTTCCCCACTGTCCCGTTTATTATAACCGAACAAATAGTCCCCTGTGACTGTCTGTTGAAACGGGGAAACTGTTAATGAAGGGGGATGGTGTGGAACAGGAGAGAAGACAGCGCGGTTTAGGATTTGTGTGTGTGTGTGTGGTAATGGGGTTTGTAGTGTCTGGGTTGTATTTGTATTCCGGTGGCCCGGGGTATCCGTGGATACACCTAGGTGACTGGGAAGCATGCAGAAGGAGGAAATGGGAAAGCGCCTATTTCACAAACGTGCCCCTGATACCCACGATGATTAAAAAGAACCACACAGTGAGAGGTAACTTTAGGTCACTTCTGTCCAAAGCATGCTCATCTCATGGCTACATCCTCATTGGTGTGTTTCGTGTAACTGCTTTACGGATCATTTTTATGATTGGGATAAACAGCAGACATATCAGAGGCATGGTTAATGATATGCATCGCCTGAATTAATATATGAAAATCATTGTTGAAAACATCAGAAGGAAAACACTTTCCCAATTCCCGTGATAAATTTAAATGAATTACCCACAGGACAGGAACTTGAAAAAGAATAAAGCTCTCAAATTTTGTAAATGTCTGAGCTGTGTTGAATCAGCAGATACCGTTAAATATCAGAGAAGCTTTTAGTAATATTTTACCGGCTCTTTGGTGGGTTTGCAAGTATTGCTGATCAATGACACTCACTCCTCTGTTTCTCCAACGGCCTCTGAGATTTCAAGCTTTGTACACACAGTAAATAGGCTACACAGAGCCTATTGTATTTACTGGAGATGCAACATACTCCCAGGTCCCCTGAACTAACCACTTTGTGTTCTGCACATTTAGGTTCTCCAAAACCTGAGTGAGCATTGGTGTGGTGAAAGAGGCAACTTTAACCCTGGAAAAAAAATCACTACTGATGTAGAGTTGGCACTATATTGGTTGGAATGGGAGGAAACAGACACTGTAGCTAATGTCTGTGGTTTATAGTAGGGGGTGGGAAAAGAACTGATTCACTTATGTATCACGATAAAAAAAAAGAAGTGATTTTTAAATTGATTTTTTTAACCCCTGAATCGATATACTGTATTTGCTTCATTTGAGTCTATGCGTAGGTAGAAGGAAGTTACCGCTTTTATTGTTGTAGCCTCAGTAAAGTAACGTCATATCTCCTCCGTATCCGTCACCAAAACAAACCGCAAGTCCCTAAAAGTGTATGATTCCACTTTTTCCCATGGTTTAGTGTTAAAAAGGTTAACAAAAATCGCAATAAATCATAATATCGAATCGCAATGCTTGTAGAATCGCAATACATGTCGGATCGGCACCCAAGTATCGTGATAGTATCGAATCGGGAGATAGGTGTATCACCCCAGCCCTAGTTTATAGCATAGGATGCCTGGGAATTTAATCTTATATTAACATCCAGTCATTCCCCTTTTGTGTGTCGCCTCAGTCATTGTTTGTCACTTCATACAGAAATTAAATATTTTGATGAAATACTTGGAAACTTGAGCTTTTACTTTTGGCTTGGGTGGTGTGGTACCAACTTAGTTAAGTCAATTTATTTATACGTATACTATAACAATTTTGTTCCAAAATGGCTCCATTGTAATGAAAATTCCTCACTTAGCATAAAGTTTTCTCCTGCCAAATTAAAATGGACTGACTGCGAACAGTTAGCATTGTTATAAAATGCCACCACAGCAGTGTGTTATTTGGTAATGTTGAGATTTGAAAGTCAAATTCCAATATGCATTTTGAATTAAGTCACCACAGGCCACTCCCAGCAGTCTCCCCTCCATTCAAAGTTGAGATGTCATGAGATTATACCCGACAGATGAGCTCATTTGGCCAGCTTACAAAGTGTGATGATTCATAAGCCGCAACAAAGGCTGTGTCAAACGGTTCCCTCCACATCCCTTTATTTCCTCCCTCCTAATGTTCCCAAATCAAGCAGCTTTGTGGGCCAATGAAAAGAGCTTAGTCATTGTGTAATTTCATTCATGCAGTCGAAGATGATGGGACATGTAGGCCTTAAAGGGATTAGCAGAGAAAACATGATTACTTTGACAGTGTAAACCTGCTTGAGACACTAGTGGTGGAGAGGAGGAATCTTGCGTTAGTGAGTCACAACGCTGACCGTCCTGCCTTTGGCCCTTAACCCAACGATAGTGACGTCAGTTCTGACTCATTTATATCTGATTACATTTTCCTGTTAGGTTTGTGAGGTAACATGCTTTTCTGCGTACTATTTCCTTGGTGGAGTCTTCTATTTCTTCAAGTTGATATCTGGTGATTAACAGAAAGCAGAGACGAATGTGATGCTCATACTGATATAAAGCAGAATCTGGAACAAAGACTGCATGTTTTACTTTGACAGTTAATCTTTTTTATATATATATATATATATATATATATATATATATATATATATATATTTTACAAAACTCCAGCAGCAGCAACTGGATTGAAAAAGACTTCTTGCCTTGCTGACATTGTACTTAACGCCTCCGGGAACAAAGAAAAGGAAAAAGGCGATCAAAACAATCATTATCACTTATTATCCTCCAAGTCCTTTTAAGACATTGATATCTTTAAACCATCTTAAAAGCTGTGTTTATTTTAGTTTTTCATTCCCTATTGCGTTGATTGGTCATTAAAAGCCTTTGTAATACATGCGACCTCATGTGGTGTCAATCAGGTTTACACACCGACTCTGAAATGTTCGTCCAACATTAAAGTTTTCGTAACAGGTTCAATTTCTGCGTTTTTTTTGCATCCATCAAAAAGGCAAAAGAGGGTTGTTTGACCACTCAGAGCCACCTTCCGTGGAAACATCATCATCCAAAATGGTATCTGATCTGATCTGAACATTCCCTCCGTCACACAGCACAACGCACTTCACGATAAAGAAATAAAAGAATACAGAAATGTAGAATTTAAAGATAGATTGTGGCAGCTTGGAATCAGGGATGGTCACAAAATAAAGGATGTAGGAAAGATTAGACAGTAGTGATCGTGTTACGATGGCTTCTTGCTAATGTCAATCATTCATTATCCCCTTTTGGGACTAGTGCTACCCATTGCAACCCCGCATTTAATTCAGTTTTTTCCCGTATTGCGAATATTCGCAACATATAGAATAACAAAATGCATCAGACTCAGTGTGTAAGGTTTCTGTGCATAATGTTTTTCATCGGATGACGGATTAAAAAAAATGCATACTAAAAATACGGACTTGGTGTTCAAAGACCTTTAAGTAGAAATTAACTCTACTGCACTCAACACAAGTGGTGATCTTGAGTTCTTTATCATGTTTTTATCTCTTAGCAAGGCCCACAAGTGGTGAAGAAATTCTTTATAATAATTTGTTTTCTGTTTATTGTCATATTGGAGTGGTGCTGTGAGAGAAATGAATACATTTATATAATTGTAAACATTGTCTATTTTTCGTCTATGTGCAGAATACAGACCCACACGAGGCTAAACCCTCGTCTCTTGTCCTGAGACTCATCATCTATTGCCATATTTAACATTTCTATAGACAGACACAATATTTATCCGTCATTATTCTATTACAGCCTCTAATTTAGATGCTTTTTGTCACATTGAGGCTTTTCCCGGTGGGAGTTTGTCATTCCCTCTGAACTCAGGCCACGATTCTTTCATCCAGTAGGTGTTTATTTATTTATTTTTCTAATCAGCGATCACCCTTAAAGCAGACAAAGGAAGGGACAACTGGCTGTTTGCCAAAGGGGGAAAAGGAGGCGGGAGGAAGGGAGGGAAGGTGGGAGCGAGCGAGCAGGGGAAGGGTGGAGAAGAGGAGCGGATAAGCAACATAGAACGACTGAGCGTGGCAGGAAAGACAAAAGACGGGAGGCTGTTTACAGCGTTCTGTTTTGCTGAGAGCGCAGCAGAACACGGAGGGAGGCGGGGTCAGTGTGTCACAAAAAATAATCACATTCCGCCATCGCCTCCGGAAGCTCTGAGCGATGCAAAGCAGCAGGTCGGGATTGTTTTTGTCTCTGTCACCGCGGCAAATATGAGCTCCCTTCTCTTGTCCCTTGTTTTGAACCAACAAAACAAATAAGAATGCACAAACTGTACAGGTTAATCCACGCAGACAGGCGCACATGCTCTAACTTCTGCTGACCTTTGTGGGGCTCTTTGTTGCTTCTGAGCGGCATCCATTTGTAATTGAAATTAATTCTTTTTGCTTGTCAGCAGCGGGGTATATTTGTCCCTCTCTTTTGTCTGCAGATGCTCAGCAGGCTTTGTTGGAATCCCTACCGCACCCGTCCCCCCGCCTCCTACCCCCAACCACTCCCTCCGACGAGTGCTGATTTTTGATAGTAAGCCCAGTAGTAATTTGTCATGTGGACCGACCGGCAGCACGCTGCATGTGTGCGGTGTGGGACTTGAATGGCGATGGTGGAAGTGCAGGCCCGCGGGAGGAGAATTACAAGGCTCACAGTGAGCGTCGATTCATACAGCCAGCGGGAACGTTGTTTGCCAGTGAAAGGCTTTTTTGAGGGGGCTGCTGAAAAACTCGCGCGTTTCCGCTTGTCAGTCAGTCACTCGCTAGAAGAGTAATTACGGAACAGTGTTTATGAATTTCTATTTTGCCACTTGTGTGCGGCCGCCACAAGCATAATAATTCGGGGGTTTAGAATGTGCGATTGCTACTGGTTTGTAATTGAAAATGAAATTGCCATAATCATCAAGGTTATTAATTGTTTAGCAATTATGTGTTGATAAAGAAGAGCTGATAAATGGATTTTAAGATGTTTTGACTGTTATCTGCCATGTTGGCACACATTTTTAGGTTTGATAAGCTGGATTCAATATCTACCTCTCTTAATGGTGTGTTTTCAAAAAAAAAACATGTTCAGTATAGGCATGCACACACAGAGCACACGCGTGTGTGTGTGTGTGTGTTTCTACGTCTGGCTAGCCACAAAAAGGTCGGACTAACTGAGGTTTCATATAGTACTGTTTATCCCTTCCCCCTGTGCATCACACAGGTTTTATGGCCCCAATGGGACATTTATGTTATGTGTCTGAGTGAGTGGGTGAGTTCGTATCCATTTGTGTGTGTGTGGGTGTGTGTGTGCATACCGTGCAAGGAGTCTCCTGGCCTTTGGATGCAGGCTGAAAGCTGACCTTGTTTACACTCTGTACTTCGGAAAGGAATCTCTTATTGTATTGAGGTTTTGTTCTGATTTTTTTAACCAATATAATTATAGCACCTTCACACAAATACCTTATTCTTGTGAGGAAGAAAAATAAATGAAATGAAGCAAAGAGGAATTGTTGATGTATTATATTTTTGTAACAGAGTCCTTTATTTGTGACACGATTTGGAATTGGAATCCACTCACTAATACAATCAACACATATTTCTGAGTTAACAGTATGCATTCAACACAACGGACAGACTCGCGGTTGTGTCCCACCGCTTCAAGACTTCCCTTCGCCCATGATGACATCAGTCAAACAGCATTGACAGCACCCCAGCGAATAAAGAGCCATATAGGTTTTACATATGGAGCGGGCTAAAGGATTGATAGCTGATATCATTAAAACGATGACCCTGTCTAGGAAAGTGAGCATCTGATGAGATTGGAGTGTCGGGGTGGGACATGGGGGAGGGGATGAAGTGTGTGTGTCTGTCCGTGTGTGTGTGTGTGTGTGCGTACGTGCGTGTGCAAGTATGAGTAACAGGGCTGGTATCAGTGTCTGAGTGTTTAATAAATCAATGCAGGTCAAGTCTGAGAGCCGGATGTCACCCAGATGGCCTGTTGTTAGGGGGATTTGGTGTGTGTGTGTGTGTGGTAGACATTACAGGAGCAGTGAGGTTTCACTGTGCATATGTCACTTCTAATGAGAGGTACTGAAGCAGAAGGGTATGACCTCATAGAGTCATCTTGGAAAAGAATACCATCACACACATATTAGTACATTAAATGCACTTTTTGCAACCACTTTTATCTGTTTTTAGTCAAAGAAATGATTCTTGTTTTAAATAACCTACACTGTTGTTACAGTTGTTGAAACAAATCTTTAAAAACCAAACTGCATCCACACAGGATTATTTTGCATCAATGTTATACTAATAGATACAACTTTGTTGATCTGAATACAACAAAACACAACAGTATATTTAAACATCTTATAGAAAAACGTTCTGTATTTCTTTATTATACACCTACAGCACAAAGTGCTCTTTCTAAATTGCTTGTTCCTGCGGCGGTTCTGCTCCGTACTTTCCTACAGATGTTTAATTAAACTTGTTCAGTCCTGTCACATAGTTCGGTCTGGATTTTCTGTTGATGAAGCATTAGTGAACGAAGTCTAACTTTGTGGAAGTTTCTTTTTCTGGGAAAGTCCTATTGAACACTGCATGCAATGTCAGCAAATGTACCGAACTCGGTACATTGAGTGAAAAGCTGTAACAGAATAGCAGAAACTGACAGTTATTTATATGGAAATGTGTATTATTACTTTAAATTCATCCTATTCCAAACCCTATTGAGCAGCCTCACTTTTTTTTTGCAAAGTTCAGATTTCCATATGATTCACAGAATCGGTATAGGATGTGACTACCTGCACCGCAGTGCAGCTCAAAGCATTTGGCCGCCTGACGCCTTCATTTGAACGACTGATAGGCTTCATGGTGTGAAAACAAAACCAGGCTCCTGTTTCTCCATCGCCATGTGCTCCCACAATGGCCTCTTTTGTGCTGTTACTTAATTAGCAGTCTCTGAAGCTAACGCGGCACGGCGTACAAAGAGACCGCTCTGTGATCTCTCTGACGAGATATCCACTCACCCTCAGAACAACAAATAACACACACACGTTTGTGTGTCTCAAGAGCTAGCTAAGTGCCTTCCGGGCATACGACGTCCAAAAAAAAATGAAAGAAAGAACGAAGAAAGGAGTTTTTTTATAACATTTTCTGAAGTATGTGTGATGACAGCGGACCGATAGCTCTAATAATATGTTTCGGTGATAGGAGTGATTGCCTTTGTTGCTCATACGTTTGATTGATAAACAAAAGAATTAGCTTTGCAAAGTGGAAGGTTGGAAAAGAGAAAGAAAGGAAAGAAGAGAGATTAAGAGATAGATTATATGTATAGAGAGCTGTAACATAAAAGGAGAATACGGAAGGAGGCTTTTCTTTTCCTGACAAGCAATGTCTTCCCATTATGTCTGATTTGTTTCTGATTCTGTCTTTGATCATCACCGTGGCCCTGTATCTTTGTCTTTCTCTTCTTCTTCTTCTTCTTTTTTTCCTTTTCTATTGTCATGCTTGTTCCCTTCCACTTCTAAGCTGCTTTGCGGAGCTGTAATGCCCCGCTTATATAAGGAGGAATGAGGATCGGGGACCCAGAATGTGACAGGATTTGGGAGGTCTTAGGCTTTGGCAAGTGGCTGATGCAGACGCCGTCGTTCTGGGAGTTAAAATCCAGGGATCTGGGAACAACACAGAGCCAAGAGGACAATGGTTTAACATGTCCAGAGTGATTTTCTTTTCCCTTCAGCCAGCCAAAATGATGGGGAAACACCATAACTGGCCATGTCATTGGTAATGGTCTGAACTGCTTTTTTTGCATTGTAATCTCTACATCCAACCCAGTCTCACAGGAAGGCATTAAATACCAGGACATTACACGGATATTCTGCGTGTCATCAGTACGTATTTTTAGCCTTTTCATGTGTCATTTGTACTCCGCTTTTTGCGTGTCATTTGTACGCCATGCAAACGTCCGCAGTTAGTTTTAGGCAAGAAAAACACTTAGTTAGGGTAAGGGAAAACGTCATGGTTGGCCTTAAAATAAGTACGTAAACGAAGTAAAATACGTACGGAAACAACGAAACCCAACTACGGAAAACACGTGACAAACGTCAGTAAAGTAACTTACAAAACAAAACACCGGTCAACAACGGTTTCAAACACGGGTCTCCTGGTTAAAAGTCTGGTTTGTTGGACCCATAAGTGGTCTTTCGCGCTTTTTATACTACGTCACTAACGCCTACTGTAGTGTTTATGCGTTTACATTGCAATCAGTACAGGATGCATGGCATACAAATGACATGCAGATATCAAGAAAGCCATTCTTATTGCAGGCCTTTGCACATTATGTGGCATTCATACGTTTTTTCGTGCCAACGGGCTGCTGCATCTCAGACGAAATGATCAGGCTGGTTTGACAGTGATGTTCCCCAGACTCTTTGGATGTCAAACAGGTAACAGAAGAAGGAAATGTCCACTAGGACAAACAGCAATTAAGCAGTCATTTCAGAGCTCTAATATTTGTGGGGTGTCAGGCAAACATGGTTGACTCAGAGGGTGTTCTCTTTGATTATTCTTGCCAATGTGAGCAAAGAGAGAGAGCAGGTTGCAGGATGAACAGGGCATTTAAAGTGTGTGTTACCTGTGCTGATTCTTTGTATGTATTTATTTTGTGCAATTCAATAATGCCGTTTTGAACGTATAGCGTTATTTTGCACAACAGCCTCTCTCCTCAGCTCCTTTTGTTAATCTGCCATCACAGAAAAGTGAGTCATACAAAAGGCTCTTCACATTTCTCTGAAAGCTTAGAAGACAGAGAAAGTGTTGCAATCTGTTTTCTTGAAACGAGTAAACAGTTGCAGACTTAGATTCATGAGCGCTCACACACACAGACACACAAACAGAGATTAACCTCTGTGAAGTAGTTGTGTATGAGTAGGAGCCGACAGGCGTTACTTCCATGAAGCGTCTGTAGTTGCCTTGATATTATTTTATTCCACTTAGAAATCGGCCCTTTTGAAATCCTCTGGATATTACCGCTGCGTGATGTCTTTGCAGGATGACACCTGCTTGCCAGAGATTTCTTTAAGTGGTTGGAAAGTGAAGGAGTTCACCGTTGATAGACTTCTTTATTGGTCCCAGAGAGAGATGTTGTCGTTCCAGCAGTGGAGAATGAGTAATAAGATTGATGACGAAAGGACAAATCTTCCTCTGTACTATTGTAGCTATTTAGAATAGGAAGGCCAAGTACACTAGTATCATAAAACATTTTTATAACATTTAATATGAGGCATAGTACAGCTGTAAAAAGTGGTAAACCGTCATAATATCCAGTTATGTATACTGTAACATCTAGGCTTGATGTTGTACATATTAAGAATATGAATCAAATCAGAACGGTGTGAACGAGCTACAGTGGGGCTCAATATTGTAACATGAGGTATAAAATAAATAGTGTGGTAAAAACCAGTATGACACAGTATAAAACAAACATCACAGGTGCAGTATGGGATGAGTATAGCATAGAGTATATACTGTATAATGTTCCTTATAAAGTTCTCATTCAGTCCAACACCAACTATATCTATATGATATGAGCTTCCTTAAAGGACCAGTGTGTAACATTTTGGGGGATCTGTCAGCAGAAATGGAATATGATATTCCTAACTATGTTTTCATTAGTGTATAATCACCTGAAACTAAGAATTGTTGTGTTTTCGTAAGTTTGGAATGAGCCCTTCATATCTACATAGGGAGCGGGTCCTCTTCAGTAGCCCAGAACGGACAAACCAATCACTGGCTCTAGAGAGACAGCGTTTTTACGTTACCTGAAGGCCACCGCAGTTCTCCTACATGCTTGTGAAACTGCGGTAATATGAGCCGTTACCACGGAATGGCGTTACCACGGTTTTGCGCTCGGCGGCTCACGTTACCCACACCAACCACACCACTAGATGCTGCCAAATCCTACACACTGTACCTTCAAAAAGTAGAGCTAACTCAGTTTCTCACCTCAAGTTTCTCCCTAACTTCTAGCCTCTTTGAAGGTCCCAATGAATATAAATATGAGTTAGAAGGATCTCAGTTTTCTAAAGTTTGCCTTCATCTCTTTCATCTTTGCCACATTGAGCTTCAGGTGAGTCCTCTTCACCCACATGATGCAACCCTCCCCCCGCCGTCCCATTACTGATTCACTTGTGTTTTTGTCTCAAAAAGTCTGGAGACCTCGTCTTGCCCTATAGGCTCGACTCCCCTGAGTCCAGAGAGGGAGATCATGAAATGGTAACAAGGTTCTTTGAACCGGTAGGTGGTATTTGATGTGGTGTGAGGAGCGTAATATATAGTGCATTTGATCTGGCCAGCTGTCTGGATTGATGGTCCGTGAGTTCTCTTCACATCTCCGGCCTTTGTAGTGTCTGCATCTGGATCGCACAACTGTGTACACACAAACACACACACACAAATGCAGGTGCAAAGGCACTTTCTTCGATTTTCTCGCCTACACTTTATGCTCCCAAAAACACCAACGATTTAAAGTCATTATAGTTTGGCTTTGAAGAGTTTGGGAGACTTTGTATTTGGCAGTTATAAACGTTTAGCTGCCATTTGAGTTGCCCTTTTATTTTCAATCAGTCAATGGGCGGATCATGTTTTGATTATTGTTAAACTATTTCATTGTTTCTCCTCCTTGTGAGTGGACTACTGTAGTTGGTATTCAAGTTACTTGAATCAAAAGGTCAGAAAGTTCAAACGTATTACAGATGAGCAACATCCAATCCCTCCCTGCTGTCCGTTACTTTGCAATTAGTGTTTTTTTGTTTTGGCAGCACTGTGCTCTCATTGTATTCTGGTCCTTTTCTCCACGATATCTCTCTGTCTCCAGCTGATTATTGAGAACTGGAGAGGCCTTTAATCTCCTCAAAAGACCGATATTAAACTTGTCTACTTTACTCCATCCCTCTCTCTGTCTCTCGCGCTCACACACACACACACACACAGACACACATATACGATTCATGGAGTATTCGCCGCTCCCTCCCAGTTGTGGTTCCGACCTCTGCTCGTTGATTAACGGCCTCCTTCCCTCTACTGACACGATACGTTCTTTAGCTCTTTAACCGATCACAACAATGTAGAGGACCATCTATTTCCTCTCCTCTTTCTCCCACACTCACTCTCTCCCCATTCTCTCTAGCTCTCTTTTCTTTCTGGCTCTCATTTTTCTCCCTTCGCTCTCTGTACTTGCTCGCTCCTTCCTGGGTCCTCCTTAGAGTTGTTTACCGCCGGAGAAACACCACGCTGTTTCTTTTTCTCTGCTGTTTATCTTTGACGTATGGTGTATTCGAGCAAGATGTGCGTGTACTACAACTGGCTTTGCAGAGCATACAGTCAAAGTTTCCAGAAGTCCTTAATATTGCGTGCCATTTAGACTCTCCTGTAATTCTCAGAATAATGTGGGAACAAATACAAGTCTATACAATGAGCAAGAAGTGAACTCCAACTGAAAAGGCTGAGGCAGAACCAAGTTATTTTTCCTAATCATCAGTTCACACAGTCAATCTTTATTTAGCATTAACCAGGCTTTTCATCTTTACTCTACCGAGGTGACTGCAGAAATCATTTCAAACACTCAGTGATGAAAGTCTATTTCCATCACCTAAATTTGGTTGGTTTGGTTATTCAAATGGACTTTTCTGTTACGTGCGACTAACACACTTTGATCACAAACTAAGTAATGGAATACCTGAGCAGTGCGACGTGGTTGCCACAGTATTTTCTCTGGCTTCTCTCCAGATTTCATAGACACAGAACAGACTTGGGTCAGTTTTGGCTTTTGTCTTGTTTTCTCCTTAGTAGTGTGGTGAATTCCAACTGGGTTATTTTAAACCAGATTTTCACTGGCTTGCTGTATTTACATGCCTTGGTCAGGGTAAATCATATTGTTTATTTTGAGTAGAAGTAGGGCCAGAGGTGATTTGTTAGGGTTTGTGTTCAAATGACATATGGAGCAAACAGAAAAGTGGTGTTTTGATGATTTTTGTGCATCCGCTATTCGATCTTTCAGTGGGTTGTAGCGAGTATTAAAGCTCGAGTGAAGATACTGGTATCATATGAAACTACAAAAACCTAATGAAACCTAAATAACACCCCAAACTTGCGCTAAATTTTGGCGAGGAAAAACTGGCACGGCCATTTTCAAAGGGGTCCCTTGACCTCTGACCTCGAGATATGTGAATGAAAATGGGTTCTATGGGTACCCACGAGTCTCCCCTTTACAGACATGCCCACTTTATGATAATCACATGCAGTTTGGGGCAAGTCATAGTCAAGTCAGCACACTGACACAATGACAGTGGTGTTGCCTGTTGGGCTGCAGTTTGACATGTTATGATTTGAGCATATTCTTTATGCTAAATGCAGTACCTGTGAGGGTTTCTGGGCAATATTTGTCATTGTTTTGAGTTGTTAATTGATTTCCAGTAATTATATACATACATTTGCATAAAGCAAGCATATTTGCCCACTCCTATGTTGATAAGAGTATTAAAAACTTGACAAAAGGTAAATTTTGAACGGATTCAAAAATGTATGATTCATTTGCTATCAATTGCGATAACTATGGACAATCATGCGATTAATCACGATTAAATATTTGAATCGATTGACAGGCCTAGTATTTTGTCAAAGATGCTCAAGTTGAAATGTTGTCAGCCAGACTGAATAGTTTGTGGCTATCCAAAGTTGTATTACTTTACTTTATACATACATGTATAGAGACAATAAGATTACCTGCCAGAACTTCCTGGTAGGTAATGTGGAAATGTTTACTGATGATGATTCTCTGTATGACCAGTCAATTGCACACATAATACTGTGCAGAGGCACACTCCACACAAACAGCTGGTGTCTGGTGTTACAGCTAAAGTCTCTACTGTTAGTCTGGGAACACGTCCATTTGGTTTTGGTGGCCAAAAAATACAGACTGAAAAAACACTCCAGCAGTTAATTTGCTTGAATGCAGCAAGACGACTTTGCATTGTGTCTGAATCTACTGTTAGACTATCAGAATAAAAAGCAAACAGAGAACCCAAACTGTACTAAAATCAACTTGAAAATTGCCGTTTATACAGTATCTGAATCTTAACAAAAACAATCTGCTTTTACCAACTCCAAGGCTGGTGAGCAAAGACTGCCAGCTTTGTTCTCTCACACTTAGAACTTAAGCAGATTAAAAGGTGTCAGTGTCTCTGACTGAACGTCGGTAAATAATCTCACTACAGCTCCGCTTGTCTGTTTCAAACCTTTGTTATTGAAGCAAACCAACATTTCCGGGGCTGCAGTCAACAAATCCTAATTAAAGGCGACACAGTGTTCCCTTAGCTATTATTGTGCTGTTGGATGTTTTATTTCCATTTCCCTTTTACTCTGTCGTGTATGTTTGTGTGTAACCAGGTGTGTAAATTGAGTGATTTCAAAGAAGACGCTGACCTTCACCTCTTCCCAGGTCGAACAAAAGCGTCCCGAATCATGTCGTCAGGAGTATGTGGCGAAGAATCCTAAGAAGTGTTCAGCGTGTGTGTGTGGGTGTGTGTGTTGAGTGGATGGCGTGGAGGTCATATGAACATGAGTGGGTCAGCGTAGTCACTCATTGATCATGGGGGTCTGCAGAGCGTGTCATTAGTTGAATGTCAGTGGAAGATTAACACACTCTGTCTATAGAAAAGGTGGACAGTGGTCACACTTTGAACTTGCCCACATGGTCACCCCCATGCATCTCCATAATGGGCGTTATTTTAATGGTCTGGCCTTGCATGGCCCTATAAAGGTATAAAATGTACATAGAGAATCACAGGACTGTATTGGCCATGATGAATTAATGAATACAGTAAAGTAAATTAGCATCCTCCAATCATATTATACCAAGGATATTAACAAAATAAATCTCAGTGAAGTAAATGTCATTGTGCATGTGATGCTCAACGGACAGTACTGGATTCTGTGAAACATAAGTCTAAGAAATCCAAAGTGGCATGATGGAAAAATAGGGGTGGGGGAAAAATCAATACAGCATATACATACAGAAGAACATGTCAGCCTGCTGCGCCGAGCCGCCAAGCTTCAAATACCTTCAAATATTTCTAACCGAAGCTTCGAGGCCCAAAAAATAGTATTCGGGACAGCCCTAGTATCGCAATATTTTGCTCTGCAATTTTGTATCGATATTTTATTATATAAACTATTAACCTCTTAACAATCTTGGACGTTATTCTGTCCTTCATAGGTTGTAGCGGGCTCAGTCTTAAAGCAACTAGAAAACCGAGCGAATTGATGTTCATGTTCATGTTAGCTGAATTTTTGCAAGGAAAAACTAGCATGGCCATATTCAAAGGGGTCTCTTGACATCTAACTTCAATATATGGAGAAGATATGAGAATCTACTGTACAATTTAAAAGTGTACAGCACTAGTGATGCCTCGAGAATGTGGATAAAATAATCTAGTGAGGAAGCTATAGAGCTCTTCTGGTCTGTGTGCTATTTCACATAAATATTAATCACTTTTTCCCATCTGGGGATAGAGGACTAAAATAACATAACTCTTCAAATCTATAGAGAAGGGGTGCTTGGTTGGTAAGGCTGTGTGTGCGTGTGCATGCACAGTATGTGTGTGGCTACCTAGTATTTGCACATTCACTCTCACACCTCATAAGGCAGGTTTAGGCGGTTCCATATGGATGACACTCATATATACGACAGGTCGCGGCGCATCAGAATGTAAATGCAAGCGGCTGTTTGTGTGTGCGTCAGCAACTCTTGAGAGGCATGGGAAAATCTTTTTTTTTGGATGTGCTGATTTTTTACACATTTGCTTTAACGTGAGTGTACAAATGTCCACATTTTTCACAATTTGTGAAGGTCATATATATATATTCTTTTCCACATATTGTTGTTCATCTCTTTCTCTCCGTAGTGTTCATCATTCCTGGTGTTGCAGCTGAAAAATTACTTTTATTTGCATGCTTATTTCATTATATGAACGCTTCCTCTCCAAAGTGTTGGGCTGTATATTCATCTGTAGGACAATTTCCTCACATAAAACAAATCGCTATTCATTCAGTATTCAAAACCCCAAATGACTGCACTCTCATAAATGTAATTCTCAGTTTTTAAGATGGATGTTAATAGCTTTCCATCATGTGCTTTATTGAAATACTACCATTTTTTACTTCTGGTGGGAATGTCATTTTCAAGTAAAATCTTCATACTGAACATATGAGCTCTGTTATTTCTGTCTCTTTTCAGCAGACGATTAAAAAGGTGAACTTATCAACATATATTCTCCAAAAACCTGCCCTGCAGTTGCTCTATTGCTGAAGAGGTTCTCACATTGTTGTGTTTTTTTATCTTTGTCCAGAGCCACTGTTGAATAAGTGTGTGAGGTAACATCGTTCATCCTAAAGTTAATTAAAAGCATATTTTATTTGCTCACAGGAGGAAAAAAGGCGCTGCTCGATGCCTTTGGCCCCCAGAATAAGAAGGGGCCAAGGTGAATCGTATTATTTTCGTTTTTGTCCTCAAGATAAGAGAAATGCGAGTTAAGGAAAAGGCTTGTAGGAAATTGATAGGCTTACGCTGGCTGGCTTCTGCATTTGAATTAATCCTCCTGAGTGTGACATGGTGTAAGCCGGTCTGTCACCTGCACCATTTTGCATCCCCATCTGAATTAAACAAGCTGCTTTTTGGAGGAGGATTATGATGACCAGTGATGGGAGATATGATATGAAGGCAAAGGAAAACTGTTATTTGTGGGGGGTGTCTGATATCAGCTTTGTTGTCATCTACAGTAGCATGTATGCTCTGTGTGTGGCTACAGCTTTCTCTGTTATCAGGCTGGAGGCAGAGATGGAGGGAGGGTGGACAGGAAGAGATGGGATTTATGCTAACATAGGAAGGAAATGGATTTATTCAGTCTTTTGTGAAGACAGATGCCATTACCTTAGACCCCATCTTAACAGCCTCTTCCTCTCTTGTTTTTCCCTTCTGTACCTCTAATCCATGTTCTCTCCCCTTTTTCTATTTACCTTTGTCTTTGGCTCTGACTGCTGTGATCCCTCGGGACCTGCTTTTCATTTATCCTAGGCCTCTTCAATTTCATCCCACTCTTTTTAAGATCCCTTTTCTATTTCTCTCTACTTAAAGTCAATACTCTGCGCTGGCGAACGCGTAGTCGTCTCTATCTTTTCTCCAAATCCGCCATCATCCATATAAGTACATTTAGATATACATATAGGAAGCATTTGTCCCAGCTGAGACGCTGCCAGTTCCTCTAGCTGGCATGTACTTCATTATTATGGCTCCCACTTGTGCCATCAGTCATACCACTGGCTTTTACCTCGCACCATACAGTAGGACATCCGAGGCTACACACATAAAACAACAGGCTAATAAGCTGGCTAGCTTCTCCCTTGCTAAGTGGAATGGGACTGTATATAATACACAGTGCCAGCGGTTGGACCGATTCCTTGTGTCGTTCAGCAGTTTAAATCAGTGCGCTAAAGCTGTCCTGCTAAATTCCCTGTAAAAGCAAAGCGTATGGCACTAATCATAGCCAAGCTAATTTTCAGCTGGTTTAAACTAAAGGTCGGTGAGGTGGTTTAAAACCAGGCTCAGGTGAAAGAAAATGGAACAGTAGGAGTCACGGTTACACCTTTTCACACATACACACACTTTCTTGCCATTTGTCAGCCCCCCCTTCTTTGTTCAGTATATTTCATCATGGCGAGGCAAGGCATTTCTAACACGGCAAGCGAGTGCTTTCTCTTGTTCAGTGGCTCTCGCTGTCAAGGAGAGGGTTTTTTTTTTTTGCCTCTGCCCGTGACAGACTCAACTGCTTCAATTTTCCCCTTGCTTGAAGAAAGCGACTGCACAAAAACCTTTTGGAGTCCATGTAGGATATCAGGAAAACCGCCAGACAGAGACAGAGCCGGTTCTGCAAAGACTGGGCTAGACCCTGAAGGTGGATCATGGGAAGGTTAAACCTCTGATCCGGTTCAGGCAGGTCTACTTGTGGAGATGCTGCTGTGATGAAATGTGACACGCTCTATTCAGTGTACCATCATTCAAACTGAAAAAACATTGCTCCTCCACCGGAGCATCCACCTGCGAGCTCTTTTTACTGGATTTATTCTTCAGATAATACTTCAAATCTGTTCCAGGTTGTCAAAAATAATATGTTGCTATTCCCAAACCAACTTTATGAAACTTTAATTCTTAATGAGTCACATTTTACAGGTAAATTTATCTGCCTTTAATGCTGAAATTATGTGACAAATCAGTTTGGTCCTCATTTCAATATATTCCAAAATGAAGAGTATCAGTTTTTGATTCAGCAGGAGACTTTTTCATCCATGCTGGCTCTTTGTGGAGTGGAAAAGGTCTTGGTGTGGCGAAGAAACTTGCAAAGTCTCACCTGACTTAACAGACTTGAGACACTTATTCAACCTCAAAAACAAAGGCTGGCTAATAAAACACCTCTTGTTCCCTCATGCTTTGTGTTCCAAGTTGCACATGAACACGCTGATAGTTAAAGACAAATTGGAACCACAAAATTAGTTTGGAGTTGGTCCTCAGGAGGAAGTTATATTTTAATTGCCTAGCCTTGTTGCCTTGTTAAGTGGATTATCAAACTTTTGACACGACTTTTGCATACATTTCCATCACTTGTTAGTCAGTGTTTCCAGGTTGTGTAAGTGATTCAGTCATCACTTTCTGTGCTCCAGAGAATTTATCCCATTAAATATGTAACACAATATCTAATAGACAGTCACTGTGTTAAGAACTTGGAATGAGTTGAGTCACTATTCATATTAATGACCAGTACAGAGTAGCTTTACTAATTTGCCTTTCTTAGAGTCGTAGAGTAACGTGGCATGTCCCCTTTTTGTCTCCACAGCAAAGAAGACATGTGCGACCACAGACTTTGCCTGTAAGAATGGACAGTGCGTCCCGTCTAGGTGGCGCTGTGACGGAGAACCGGAGTGTGCAGACGGTTCAGACGAGGCTGATGCAATCTGCAGTAAGTAGCTGTGCAAACGCAACCGCAGACAAACAGTGCCGTCAAGGCAGATATGCAAACACAGACAGAGGGAAGGCCATGAACACACAGTGAGGGAGGTCAGGACACACACACACGTTTGACACATCTCAAATGTGTCACCAGCTACAAGTGTGTGTGTGTTCATTCATTGCATGTGTGCTTTTAATTAAATTAAAGTCTAAAAAAAAAAATCTGGATTTTCTAAAACACGTATACACACCAGCATGATTTAACTGTCCCTTTTACAATCATGTAATGTGTGTTTAAAGTAGTTAACCTCCACACACACATGCGCACACACATTTCCTTCGGCATAAAGCTCTCCCAAGGTTGCTCGGCCTCAGTGTGTCACATTTTGCTGCGCTCCAGCCACTGAGCCAACCTTCTCTTTCTTGCACATTGCCTCAGAAAATTGCTTTTTTTTTGTTGGCTGTACCGTCAGACGCAGGACATCCATATGGTTTGATCAAGGCCATGGAGGGCGGAAGAGTGTCTGCTCCTTTCATTATTTCTTCTAGAGCATGCTTTGAAAAGTGAGAATTACAAATAGTTACTCACCCCTGAATCCGCTCCCTGTTTCTCACAAAACAGATCGTAACACAGGAAAAGATTTCCCATAAATTACATGTTCAGTTGTTCAGTTAATCAGTTTTTGCATTATGTGCAGGTTCACATACAGTATTAAGCACTGATAGAAGGTGTTTTGTCAGTTTATAGTTAGGATGTATTGCAATCTAACAAGTGTTTGCTGCAAAATACTGAATGTGAATGTGACAAAGGAGTTTCTGTGGAAGGCGATGCAGCCACTATAGCTTAAAAACTATAATGACCAATGTCTGTTTATCTGTGTCTTGGATATTTCTTTATGACAAAAAAAAATACATCACTTTGCAAATAGTCTTCTGACGTTGCTATATTAACTAGACTGTTTCACCAAGAACTATTGTGCATGAAGTAATGCATGTGAAGGTAATTATCATTGTTAGCAACCAGGACACTATTAGTCAAGCACTGAAATACTCAAAAACACCAGCTTATGTGATTTCTGAAGCTCGTGTTTTCAGCAAACATAAGCGTAATTATGAAAAATGGTCAAAAGTCTGTAAACAGACCTTACCTGTTACACTCTTGTTTAAAAGGTTGGCAGGTGTTGAGGTTGCTTGCTGCAGCAATTATGAAAAATGGAACACTGCCCACTGTGATTAATGGATTTTTTTTAATCAGCAGTGGTAACCCACTCTACCCAGGTGGGGAACTGAACCGCAAAGAGGTGTGATGAGCGGGCGGTGGGGCAGGGAGGTTATATGGAGCATGTGTGTGTGTGTTTGTGTGCTCTGGTTAAAGAATGAAAGTCAGGAAGAGAGTGATGGTGAGACTGAAGTGTGAGGTGCTAAGCAGCGTTAAATGACTGACACTGGGAGTTTAAATGGCTGTGAGAGATGTGAACATAGAGGTTGATTTACTATTCTGACACAAGGCTTTTCAGGAGCTACATGATAGCTCTCCTAGTTAATGCACTTTTTAACTTTTTTTATTTTAATTTCAGCTTCATGGTAAGAAAGGGGGTTTACATAAGATACCAGAACAACTCAAGGAGAGTTGGAGTCTTGGACTCTTCAGTGGCTTTGAAAAAGTTAATCAATGACTGAGTGAGAAAAGACTTGAGTGAGGTTTGGGTGAGTTTCATCAAACTATAGATCAAGGAATCTTTCTGTCTGTCTGTCTGTATGATGGGTATGTGTGTATGTCCTTCGCATATCTCAAGAACTGTTCATCCAATCTACTTCACACTTGGCGGGTGTATTACTGCGGACCCGAGGACATGCAGTGTCGAAGTTGGTGCAATTTGGACGAGCCACACGTTCAGTGCTAAAGGTTCTTTATACCATATCCAGAGCATTAATATAGCAGCAAACAACTATTTGCTATGTAAAGATATAGAGGAGTAATGTCTACCTGAGCAGAGAGTGAAGTCCCTCTGTGTGTTGTAATCCAAGCTTCTCTGTGCTTTGTTGACATTGCCTTTGTTGCATGCCTTTTAGTGGCTCGCGAGCTGCCCTCAGCAGGTCTTTACCGTCTGCAGCTCATGGACTTCAGTTCACTTTTGCTGCTGGATGCTGGATATAGGATATACTAACGTTACAAACAAACTCTTCACTTCACTTCATTTCACTCAATGAGCGATGAGCTGCTCTCGGGAACGCTGCAAGCAGCACTTCCGGGGGCCAAGCTATCTGCCCTCTCCAAACGGGCACATGCTCCGAAAGGTGATTCATATTCAAGCTGCCAAAACTACGCTCTGCATTGATTTTGTCTTTTTTATCAGTCGATACATTGTCCTGTTGCCTTTTCAAAGCAGCCCAGATTTCTAGGACTGAGCTTTTTTGAAGGCCACGTTCAGATCGACAAAAGCAAAACACATGCTCCTCATTCAGACTACTGTGTTGGCACAGCCTGGGCGCCATTGAAAAACAAAAAAATAAATAAATCTGGATTGTTAGTTAAAGCAATCCAAGTTAAATACCTTATAGCACCTACCTTGATAATTTTGATGCCATGGTAGCTTTGCAGAGTTGTAAAATCCTGCCTCAAAGCAGCATAAAGAGGAGCACAAAGTCGTCATGTCTGATGAGCATTCAAACTTGGATTATATTTCATCTTCCAACCTGTACCTGTCTCCCAAATTAGTGCTGTTGTGGGGTTTGAAAGGGGCTTAACTGGTATATCACACTGAGCAGGTTGTCAGAGTTTGGAAGTCCTCTCATTAGGAATCAGCAGAGTTGTGGTGGTGCTTTGTAAACATCATGAACAAGTTGTTCAACAGCAGTTGAAACTGATCAGCAGCTTAGGCAGGAGGAGTAGAACCCAGACATAGCATTAAATTCTCAGGCATTTCACAGGGATTCACATATTAATCTCCCACATAACCAGTGTTTCCTCCAAAGATAAGTCACAGAACAGAGCAGAACTGCTAGAGGTCAGTCGTTCACTTCTGTCTTATCACAAAACTTCCCATATGGCTGTATCTACAGGCCAGCTCCTATTTGCAATTTTTATTAAGATGATTTTCAAAGAGGTGATCAAAGAGCCCTTTGAAGATTCTCAAAGTAATAAGTCTGATTGGGATAGACCAAGGACATGATGTGTGTGTATGCATGTGCACACGCCTATAAGAGTATGTGCGCCCGCATAAGCGTGTGCATATAAAGCTAGAGTCGATGCTTGTATTTAGTATTCATCACAAGGTGAATCTGTAAGTCATTTCATCAGATTAGTGGACTTGTGGTTAAGTCTCATTATGTCTAATCAAGGTCAGACGCTGCGAGTTCTCCAACTTTCTCAGCCACATTGATCCTCGCAGCTGTGTGTGTGTGTTTGTTTGCATGCAGCAGAATGTGTGCGTGCCTTTGCATGTATCTGCTTTCATCAGTATAGTGTATGTGCATTAGGTGAGAAATTTAAAGTGTCACTAGAGTCGAGCAAGGCAGAAAAAAATCTTAATGAATTGTGGTATATACAGTTTTAAAACACAGTATTGTTAATTATCATGATGAAGTACATTTTTTAAAAAAATCCATTGCAAAATTGTTCATAAATAATCCAGTGAATTAAAGGTGCTATTGATAACATTGATAACATTCAGCCACTAGATGTCACATTCTCTCTCCCCTGTTGCATTGCATTAACAACAAATGGTTGCCAGGCACGTACCGTCAAATGTTGTTATACTATTGGCTCACAAGCCTTGTTTTTAAGTAGAAACCAAAACGACAGCGATAAACAAAACCTTCATTTTGGACCCATCAACATTTTTTAAATTATTAATTCACAAACATATATATATATTTTTGTTTTTAGGAAAAGCCATACTTTTATTTTATTTATAACCTTTATTCTAAAAGCTTTGTGGATGTTTTTTTTTTTTTTTTTAAATATTCGTCTACATAAAAATGTTATCAATAAGACCTTTAAGTTGCTTTATCAATTTCATGAGGTGATAATAAAGAGATAGCTATCTGTATAAATTGTGCAAAGAAATCAACAAGAAATGAAGAAGCCTCTTCCAAAATATGTTCCCTCCTTCAGTGTTTTGATGATGGTGATGGAGACCACTGTGTAACACATCAGCCCATAGGTGCTGTATCATTCCATGGTCCAATTATCTGTATCAAAGCATCTGCATTTGTTTGTTTCGCCACTCATTCATTCTAGGTTTTTCTTCGTTATTCATCTGTATATCGTCATATCACCCAATCACCACCACCTTGTCTCATCAGGCTTCTCTTTTTGTTTGCTCTGTATCTTTTTCTTTGTTATAATCTCACATATCTGTTTATGTTTTGGTCTCTTGCTATGTCCTTACAGCCTACCATATTGTATCACATCCTCTTCTCTGTCCTCTTGCTCTTCCCCTGCCGTATGTCCTCCACTTTGTGATCTGAGTTCAGTTTAAGTAATGCCTTTGTTTGAATTGATTTCCCTGGGAGGGAATCGATGGGCTGATCCCAGAGACCTCTGGTCGACTGCTGATTAACTATGGACCTCTGATGACGCCTTTGAAACCACACACACACACACACAGACACACACACAGACACAGACACACACAGACACACACAGGCTCCTCAGGAGTTGTCTGTAATTACACATCTGAAAATGAATCTGGGTCTAGAGGGGATTCTAGAGAAAACGCTCAATCAGGTGATGCATGAAGGAGTGAGCGTGTCTGCATGCAATGTTCTGCCCCAATCTTAAGTGCAGATATCACCTCTTAGTGGTGGTTGCGGGAGCATCATTATTAGTATTAGAAGTACCATAAAGTAACTAGAAGACTGAATAAGTGATAGTAATTTATTGAAATAAACAAGCCAACAACAAACAAACAGCCCACATATTTGGACTGGGTGTGGTTTACTTAAAGGTGCAGTGTGTAGGATATGGCGGCATCTAGTGGTGAAGTTGCAGATTGCAACCATCTAAAACTTCCCCCATGTGCCAAGCGTGTAGGAAAACTATGGTGGCCGATGCAAAAACGTGAAAATGACCCTCTCTAGAGCCAATGTTTGGTTTGTCATTAATGTTACAGTATATTTCTGCCAATAGATCCCCCTAAATGTTACACACTGTTCCTTTAATTTATTGTTTTCCAAAATAGTCTCAAAAAACAAAAACACCCTTATAACTTGCAAACTTGGATATGTTGTAAATGTCAAGCCCTTTTTATTGCAGAAACTTCTTTTTAATTAAATGTCTTAAAAACAGTAACACATGCAGGCAACACAATCATCATGTTAATATTTTTTATTTAGGTGAGACAAACTTTTATTTATGAGAAGTTAAGCACCAGTTTTGACCTTCCAAGGTTTTACTCTCTTGAAAAATGATCATCCTGATCCATGTGATAATGGATCCAATTAAAATATACTATATACACTAGAAAAAGTTGTGAGGCAAATTAATATTCATCAATTAACTTCTTAAGCACCTTCATTGTTGTTTCACCACTGAATGGTTCATTTTAAGGGTGCTTTTTAGTAATCCAACGTATCCTCATACAACAATTTGTATGATATCTTACAAAAAGTTATTCCTCAGTTTTCCTATGAATGCCCAGCAACATGTGATACACGTGTCAATTTCCGCTCCAGTCTTTTCAAAATAAAGTTCCATCTTCACAGGAATCAGCTTGGTTTAGGAAAAGATCGACTTGGTTAGTTTTAGGTAACAAAATTACTTAGTTAGGTTTAGGAAAAGATCATGGTTTGGGTTACAATAACCCCGGAAGTGGGGTTACTTTTTGTCGGTATAGCTACAAACGGTGTATGACAGCAGCCTGACTAATCCATTAAATTATATCTGATAACAAAATGCTGAAGAATAACACAACTAACTGTTTTTTTTTAAAAAAGACTCATCGTAGCTTCATAACTTTTGAATTTACATAATGCACTATGCTGTAGGGCGCCTATGCTCATAATCCATGTGCCAGACATCAAAGCTCTGATTTTCTGGAGTCTAGACTTTAAAAAGTCAGCATCCATTTACTCTGAGTGGCATCAGCAAGATCCTGCAGTTTGACAATCAGTGCTGATTAGAGGAGCTGCGTCTCTCAAGCGTTGTTTAAACTCCATATCTATGTGCGCACGCTCTTTCGGCTCTCTGCCGCTGCATATGCTACACTCCAGGGATTAAAAAGAGCCCTCCTCGCCATTTAAGTATCTCTGTGTAGATAAATGTTATTGAATTTCAACATCAAGACACTCAGCCAACCTCACTCAGCCACATATTGGACCAACATGTGACTCTCGCTTTACAGCCAGTCCAAGCAGTGTTTAAAAAATGTGGGATATAGAGAGAAAAGTGTTCAAGAGTGCTTAAGCTTAGTATTATTTTGAGGATGTTTTATATTCATAACATAAAAGTCTTGTATCATCAACGTAAGAAATCTCATCATTACAAGTCTACTCAGGCATGTTTCATACCCGAAGGCATGCTGACAAAGGCTGTACTGAGAAGCCTCCACACTCATTGTGAAACATAATGGGGGGAAAAAAAGACAATCACAAATGAGAATTTTGATAAATTCGGAAGTCAAGTAATCTCAAGTCACACACGGTAGAGCATTTCGAGATAAAACCAGAAAACAGCAGTCTTTATATCCCCTTTGGGTCTGCTATTATGATATGAAAGCAGTTAGTTTTTCATTTATTTGAATGAAAAAAGGACCATTTGGTTCTGTGATATGAGCACCGGTATTTATTCCACTGATGTGAAAGTTGTGCTAATCCATAAACTAAACTCTGTTCTTTATCACACCTTTGGTGTTTTTACTGATCATCTGATGAGATGTTTCTACCAACTTACCCAACACCCCAGGGCATTAAAACTGCCATGATTTCAAACTTTGCTAATTATTTCATTCCATCTGATGAAACCCATTCATCTAAAGACGCAAACTGTCAAAGCGGAGCCTCTCATCGCAGCATGACTTCACTCCCACTTTGTGTAGCCTTGATTTATAGAGCTCATATCCAATCGCTACTGACTCCGTCGATTTCTTTTTCATATGGTAATTAAAGCGCAACTGAGGAGAGAACTGTAGCGAATATTTTTTAAGTGTACAACTACTACTAGCCTTGGTTCTGCTTAGTCAAACAGGTGTTGAAACTTCTATATTCTTGAGCCTGCGGGATGGTTATATATGGAGGAGGAAGCCTGTGATGTTTTGTCAGTCATGATTATTGCAGGATGTTGATGGTGAGGATATTGCTGATGACAATGATTGCTCTTTGACTACATGGCTGTAACTCAACACTTTCAAAACTGCTTGCTGTTGTGTGCTGTGCCTGTTAGTCATGTTTTATTATGTTTTAATATCTGCTGTGAAAATAGGTTTGGTAGAAATACTGCTATTTTTCAGCCATACTTGTGGCCTTAGGAATAGCAATGTCACTTTGGTTCAGACTGGAATATTTTATAAGCTAACTATTGGATGGATTTCCATAAAAATTTTATACAGACATTCATGGTCCCTAGAGCAGTGGTTCTCAGCCTGGGGGTTGGGACACCTAAAGGGGTCGCGAGATAATTTCATGGGGTCGCCAGATGGTCGTGGAGAAAAAAAAAAAATAACATATTAAAAATAAAATAACAAAAATTTTAGAATGGGGAATGTTTTTTTTTCATTACATCGCCTGTACCAGTGATATAATTTGCCTCAGAATACATTTTATTGAGTTTGTCTGAGAGTTAAAGTGTGCCTGCGGATGAGTTTCTAATTTTAGCAATTTTCTTTTACTTAAGTACACCTTCACACAGCCGTTATTATGGCTGTAGACCTGCTGTATTGAGGTTAGCTGTTACATTTATTTTGAAGAATTACTTTTTTTGCAACATGTTTAAATATGTAAAAAAAAAATACTCGGGCTGTCAATCGATTCAAATATTTAATCGCATGATTTTCCATAGTTAATCATGATTAATTGCAAATTAATGGCACATTTTTTTATCTGTTCAAAATGTACCTTAAAGGGCAATTTGTCAATTATTTAATACTCTTATCAACATGGGAGTGGGCAAATATGCTTGCTTTATAAAATTGTATGTTAATAATTAATATTGGAAATCAATTAACAACACATAACAATGACAAATATTGTCCAGAAACCCTCACAGGTACTGCATTTAGCATTCAACATTCAGCATTGCAAACTCAAGCCCAACAGGCAACAGCAGCTGTCAGTGTGTCAGTGTGCTGACTTGACTATGACTTGCCCCAAACTGCATGTGATTATCATAAAGTGGGCATGTCTGTAAAGGGGAGACTCGTGGGTACCCACAGAACCCATTTTCATTCACATATCTTGAGGTCAGAGGTCAAGGGAATCCCTTTGAAAATGGCCATATCAGTTTTTCCTCTCCAAAATTTAGCACAAGTTTGGAGCGTTATTTAACCTTCTTCGCGACAAGCTAGTATGACATGGTTTGCACCAATGGATTCCTTGGGTTTTCTAGTTCCATATGATAGCAGCATCTTCACTCTAGCTTTGAGCCTGCTACAACCACCAAAAGATGGATTGCGTTAAAGAAATTAGTGGTGCTAAAACAAATTTGCGTTAACGCGCTATTATGACAGCCCTAAAAAATACATATTTATGCATTTACTTATTGGTGGTAAGCAGCTCTTTATGCCAAGGAAAAAAGAGAGAAATCTGATGTTTGATTATGCAGCACTGGCCCTAGTTATTAGTGTAACAGCAGCACTGTGAAGCCAGCTGTCCTTTGGTGACAATTAAAGTTGAAACTTCCTTCCCTCCCACTCCATCTCTCTCTCTTTACCTGCTGTCATCAGTTCCACCTGCTCCTGTGTACTGAGCTGGGTTTTCTCCTTGTCTGTGTGTGCCGAGACAATAGGCAGGTCAGCGTGTTATAGCATGGAGGCAGGGGGTTGTGCTAGTTAATTATTTTGGAATATGAACGGGAAGGATCCAGTGAGTTGGATTGTCGGACGGCTTCAATTTCATGCTTGAGGCAGCGGCAGCGCCGGGCGTAATTTCCCAGGTGCCCCTCCTCCCCCTCTCTCTCTGTCTGTCTCTCTCTCTTTCTTCACCTGTGTCTCTCATTTAACCAAGTAGAAAGTCAGTGACCCCGCCATCAAAAGAGACACATCTAGTAATTCAAACAGATGCACACAAACATTCAGGAACAGAAAGAGACTCACTCCTATATGGACGTGAGTGTATATGAGTGAGCATTCTGAGGTCACTCTACTTCAGAGTCAGAGTAGTCTAATTTGTCTCAGTCTCCTGCTACATGTTCTTTTAATGGAAAGCCTCTGTTGCCCTGAGCTGAATTTCACTCACTGGCCAGGATATACACACAAGTACTACCCCCACACACACACACACACACACACACACACACACAACTGCACAAACGCAAACACACATACATGTACCAACCTTCCTTAGTTTCAGTCATTCACTTTCTTTTTATCCATTAGTTTGGTCTGATTTTAAACTGTCAAAATTATCAAATGACGCACAACCGTTTCTGCTCAGTTACAGTCAGTTTCAATGGTGACTACAATCAGCGTGTGAATGAAGATTTATAATGTAGAAAAAAATTAAATTAAAAAAAATGTCCCTCTGATTGTCAGCTCTGGATGTGAGTTACTGGCTCAACCAGTGAGAGCCATGTTTAATCACGGCAGCAGGCTTTGTGTGACCGACACCAAACTCAAGGCTCTGAGTTATTTTTATTGACCGAGCATTACTGTGACCGCATGTACTTCAACATTTCTCCCACTGTAAATTTTTCTTGTTGTGAGTTATTGTACACTTCAAGTTTGAATTGCACACTTATCTCTGAAGACTGTGACTTCTAAAGGGACAAGATCCTGTATTCAGCTACTCAATAATACAAGGATGAATGTACAGAATGTGCAGCTGTTTCATGTCTGTGGGCTGGGCTGACTAGTTTAATAGGATTAGTCGTATGTACACAGAGGTATATTTACAGGATGCTGGGCATTTATGGACATTCTGTGGTTAAGGTTTGGCTCATTTTAGACATTAAACTACTTTGTTTATTACTACTTATTTCATTCCATCTGATGGAACCCATCTTACTAAACTGGAAAGAGTCTTTGTATTAGAGCTGAGACCCAAAGAAGCGCAGTGTCGAGTGCGAGATCTTGAGATACGGGACATATTTAATAGTACATTATGTACACACTGTAGTGTTTCGAGAGGGGATTCCTATTAACTGTTACACTGCAAAATGTGTGAGCTTTTGCACCCAAATGACGCGTATACTCTAGCATTGAATGGATGCCACTATGTCATGGCAGGTTTATAGCCGAGGACCCAAGGAAGCGCAGTGTCGAGTGTGAAGTTGTTTGGATGAGCGGTTCTCGAGAAAGCTGCAAGCAGCATTACAGATATAGAACTGGGCATTGAATGATCAGAGTTTCATGGGATAAGAATGTGTCTATTGTACAGTCCTGCTCTGTTAACAGTAGACACCAGCTAATCATGGTCACAGTTGTCCACCGTCCTCACTATACTAAATCCAAATTGCACAAGATTTATTCTTCTGTCTCCCCACTGTGTGACAGATGTCAAGTGACAGAGGGCACATTGTCTCACACTTTCTGGCTCTGCCCTTCACTTACTGGGTTCTTGTCCAATATATTCGACTAGTAATCAAAGGCCTATGAAAGAACCATCCAATTGGAAGCTGGACTCGCCATCTTTGGCTGCTCACAATCCACTCTGTGCCTTCCTACAGCCATGCAACAGTCCTTGATGCTGGGGATTACTCAAAAGACTCGTTTTGAGGGGATGGTAATCATCCTTTCCCCTTCCTTCCAGAGCTGGATGGCTGACATGAGTTCAGTTATACAGATGGAAAGATTCAGGTTTTTGAGAACAAACGCTATTAAAATATTCTCGACTATCTAGGACCAATTTCTTGCTTAATCTAGACGAGGCCGAGGGAGGGTGAGTAACTCGGCCATCTAATTTATCATGGCCCTTGCTCGAGTTGTAATGCATAGCACTCAGGTAGCCTTTTACTATTGTTTTCTTTCTTTCCTCTTCTTTTCTTTTTTGAGAGTATATTTATTGATTTCCAAAGGGTCGAACAATCAAGGATTAAGGAGCATAATACAAATATGTACCCTCTTTTCTAATTTACCCTCAACACAGAACACATTCTCCACACATGAGAGCCAAAAACAAAATAAACAAAATAAACAAAATAAATAAAATAAAATATATAAAATATACATATGCACATACATACATACACAAAATTAAATTAAAAAAATGGGTATATATATATACATATTTGCTTTCATGCTTTGTTTGGTTAAGATTAGAGAAAGATGGCAGTCAGTGTTAACAGAAATCAACATTGAGTGTTTGGTGTGCAAACTGTGGTCTCTGGTGTCAAAGTCACAAGCTTTGTACATCCAACCATCCACCCAACTTCCTCCCTGATACCTTTTGTGGCAGTATAACAACATTACAAACTCATATTGCGTTTTGTGTTACACTTCTAAGTAGGTTTGCCGGGTAGGAAAATGTTGACATAATTAGTTTTAATCGTTTCAAAATAAACAACCAATGATTTTCTGGTGAGGACACTCTAAAGTGGCAGTGTCCACCATCTCAGTTCTTAGTAGTTGTCTCCAGACGCGTAGTCTCATCACAAAGTGACAGAATCACGTGTTTGTAGGTGTGTGTGTGTGTGTGTTTCCTTGCTTTAGCTCATAAATAATTGAAGATACTGAGAATGAGTTTAATGTCACCTTAAAAGTTGCTGGGGAAAAAAAACATTAAAGGTCATCTCTGTCTGTCTCTCTCTGTTTCCTCTGTTATTGTAAGCCCATCATCTCAGTCCCTCATGTGCATTGTTCTGCTTGTCTTGCTATCTTGTGGCATCTCATTAACCACAAATGTCTTTACCTTGATTTATACCAGTAATAAGTGAAAGTGTATTGATCCCTTAAGGAAGATACAGAATAGCAACCTGACCACAACATACACAACAGGAAGTACCCTGGACATTAAAAGACAGACAGGTTGTATTTTAACTGCCATATGATAGCCATTCTGCAGTAATGACACAGAGAAAGCTCAAACTAAGAGGTCCTGTGAGAAACACCCAATATATAAGAGGAAAAAGTAATTTATCATAGCCTGTAAGTGGTCATTATCGATGTAGCTCCCATGAGCCACAGAGAAAATCTCATAGTTTCAGTTGTACAATAATGAACCAGTTCAGATATCAGAGATCATTTGGACCTATGTGTTGTGGTTGAAACAGCTGTTTACATCAAACTGGCTTCCATGTTTACACTGGACGTGGCAATCAAACAGAAGAAAACACCTACGCAGCAACCGCCACCATGTGATTTTTCTTTTTTCGTCAATTCCGTTCTTCCGTTCAATTAGTGACCCTTGCTCTTGGCTGGTTACGATTGATTGGTGGTCAATATGTTTTTGCTCTCAGAGGGCGTCTTGTGGAGCTGGAGCTGCCTGATGGGATTGCTTCTGCTAGTGTTTTGATGGTGTTTGTAAAGACCCATGCTTAATAGCAATTATGTTTTCATCTTCTTTTTTTTTTCGTCCCCCGTCATTTAGTCAGGCTAAAAAAATGCAGCTTTTTTTTTTATTTCAGTTTAATTTTATCTTCCTTCTCCTCTAAGGAAATCCTAAATTGCATCACTGGAGCACAGATGTGGTAAACATAAACAGATGAGGGAGACAGGGCAGGTGTGATAAAAAAACAGTCTTTATTAGGCCAAAAGGCAGGTTAGCAACAAGAATGCATTCAGGCTGGCAAACCCATCCACTCCTCTAGGCTAAGGCAGCAGATGGTCATAAGAACAGGTAGAGTCATGGGGGAACAAATTAGACCTTTGTCACAGAATAAATTTGACATTTCATAGTCAAATCTGTGCCATTTAAGTGCCCCAGTACTCACACTACTGTGGTCCTGGCACTAGTGACTAAATGGAGTGCAGCCATTCTTAATTTTAATAAGTTCGACAGAGCAAAAGCAAATGTCTGCCGTGAGGCCTATAGCAGGGCTTCAATGACAGCGGAGGTCAAAATATAGAGAATAAAATACAGAGATTAATCCTATGAAGAAGTAGAAGAGGGAAGAGGAAAAAAAGATGCACGGCCATGCCAGAAGCACATGCATCGTCAGTGATCTTAAAGCTGCCTATACATGATCAGCGGTAAAATCGCACTGTGCTGGTTCTGCCATTGGAGAGTGGTGCTGCCCGACTAAGCGGAAGCGCTACCCTTGGCGTGACGCACCACGCGAAATTGCCACAGAGCGCCGTGCTCATAGTTCAAATTATTTCAACTTTGACCTCGGCCTCGCTGACCTTTCAAAGCACAACAGATGAGAGCAGCTGCAACTGTTGTTGCCTAGAAACAGTGAATTGCATTCCTTGCGCTCTTTTTGCTGACATATTATACCTGCTGCCTCTGCAAGTCTCTGCGCCCTACTTGCCAGTGAGTGAAGCTGCATGGTAAAATATAACATTGTATAAATCAACTGTATAGTACAAAATTGGACCAAATTGGTGGCGGCAGGCATCAGTATAACGCTTCCTTTTTTGCCTTTGCACAGTTGATATATATATAAAAATATGATTCATGCAAAGGTTTTTGTGGATGATACCCATAGAGGCATGCAAACAGACTGTTGTTGTTTTCAAACATTCTCCGTGGGGTTCCACATTGTCCTGTAAGTCAAATTAAATGTGCAGGAAATTGTTTTTGCCAGAATTAATCAAATCTCAGATGTTTTTGAGGCCAGTAAACTTGCTAAAGCGTATAATTTAACTGAGCCCACCATTGCAATGACTTTGAAAGGCAACTTTACACAGCCAGTAGCTGTGTTCTAATATTAGAAAAGTCCATCCAGAAGCTTTCAGAAGTCAACTACGCTCTCCACATAATTTGGCCGCCTGTTTTAATTTTCAGACCCCAGCCTTTTGAATAAACTGCCACAGAGGAAATAAGCTCAGAGTTCACCGTCAAGTTCAGCCCCTCACTCTTGAGCATCCCAAACTCTCCTTGTACCTCTCTTTCCTTTTGTCTGCCTCCCTCTTCTGCAATCATTAGTTGAGATGTGGCACACTAGCCACTGGCGGTGTTTTTAATGCCCAATGTGTCGTCTACTAAACAACCATTAAGAGAGGCCTGTTGGAAGAAAGTGGCAATTTCCTATGAGAGCGCTGGTGTCGCGCTGTATTTCTTCCCCCCACGGCACTGACAATACCCACAGTCTAGACTGTGCTAATGGTTCCACATTTAACAGGCCCCTTCTTCTCCTTCACACAGCCGAGAGAGAGAGAGAGAGAGAGAGAGAGAGAGAGAGGGAGATAGAGGGAGGGAGGGACGGAGGGAGGGAGGGAGAGGGAGGGAGAGAGAGAGAGAGAGACATCCACTCTAGTTTCACTTTGCTGCAGCATTTACTGGGCTGACGCAATTTTTACATAGTGGCCAAACGGTAGTACTACAACTTTTGTGTCCATCACGTGATGCCATTGTGCCCAAAAAGACTTTGTCCAATAGACTTACATTGGGAAAGAGACGTCTCAAAATCAGCGGATCATTTTTTTTTAGGTAAATCAACTTTCCAGTATGAACACTTTAATAGCCCTTATTTAAATCATTAGGTCCTAAAAGTTAGGCCACTAAGCAACTTTCATAGAAATGAACGGTAGCCCGCCTCCAACGCTGTATCCAGTTCTCTTTATACATCCATGCTTCAGACCCCATAAAAAAACCAAATTGTACCAGTTAAGAGACACATGAGAAACACCAGTAATATAAACAGACTCTATAGGTACGTTTTGTGCGTAAAAAGTTGTGCAGCCGAAGTGCCAGAAATTTGCGTAACAGTGGCAATACTAGAAAAACACTAGAATGAGCTGGAAAAGCTTATCAGAAATGAGAAGATGCAATGAAGACCTCTAATTGGCCTTTTCGTTATGGTACCTGCTTCTGCTTGTTCTATTTGTAAAGATGTCATGTTCATGTCATGTTGCCACTCACTGTTACATGCCTCCAAGCAGAAAGCCCAAAAGTAAAGAATCAAAAGAACGGTCATCATGGGTGTACAGTATGTAGCCGCAGTGTCGTCAGTTTGCGTCCAGACAGGAGCCCCTGTAGCTTGTCTATACCTACAACAGCTTTTCAAAACCCCACAAGGTACTCATGGATCAGAGGAAACAAATTAATTAATAATAATTCACATATTTGCATAAAACCTGCACAATATTTTAACGGAAACATAATTTCCCTGTGTTTTTTTTTTTTTCATAATGTCACTCCGTTGCATGGCTTTTATTTTCCTCTCTTGTTCTGTTGCCATCCCACTACTTACTCCATCCTTTCTCTGCACCTGCTTTCTCACTGATCATTTTTTCTCTCCTTTCTCTTGACTTTGATCTTTCTCCCCCCCACCCCCTCTCACTACATCAGGGCTGCAGTAATAGGAGATCAGTGTTCCAATGAAAGCCACTAATCAACACTAACCTTCATTTAAAATGTAATCTGATATTAACCACATACGCCCTTTTCGTAAATTGGATTTCACATTTGAAGGATAGGGAAGGACACTCAAGGCAAGCTTTAAGTGGGTCTGCCTTGGCCTCCAAGTCCAAACTGCTCAGTGACATTTAGTGCCAACGGGTCGCCCACCGGAACCAAACTTAAGAGTAAAAAAAGTACATCAAATATTTGAAAAGGGACGTTATAACTTCCCTTTTCTTTGGAGACATCCCTGAATATTTACTGCTTGTTTTGGTAGTTCATGTAGTTAATTAGCAACTGTCCCATCCTCAAACATTTCACCTTTTAATCCAGCTGAACTAAATATAAATTAAAACAATGGTATACCAAGTTATATTGGTTATTTTCCATCCCTTATTCTGTTAGGCAAATTCTGATTTCAGCCTCTATCTGGTCTTTTTTTTAACTCCCTTCCTCATTTGACATGAAATATCATGCTCCAGTTCTCGGTGTGCAATGTGTCAAAATACACACACTCGTGTCTTCACACATATATTATGTACCCATACTTACAAACAACCAAACATACACGTGCAGTCATGCATACACAAATATATGTAACCATTCTTACACTTACAGTACATACACATGCAAACCCATACCCACTTTAACTCATGCATACAATATTGCCTACTATTGCAGTGCATACTTACACACACACACACACACACACTTATTCGTCTCAAAAATAACTCACATGAAGTAATTGTGAGCACGAAGTGAGTGTCCGCTGGATGAACCATTCTTTTCCTCCACATTGCGAGCGACGCGTTGCTTTGTGGAGTGTAAAGTTGGCACTGTAAAAGGAACGAATTGTCATTGACCTGTGAAGTTAGATTTCCATGTCGTGGGTACATCAACTTGTTTTATCCATTTTCTTAACTTGACAGCTCACACTAACCCTCTGAGGCAGGTTTTGTGTCAAATGATGCATTTGCGGTGATGGTTCAAGGAGGAAAATCATCCTTTATAGAAACTGTGTGCAGGACAGTGATGTTTTTTATATTTATTTTTCAAAGCGTAAGTACAGTGGACATTCAGTACTGTTCAGTCAAACTGTTCTCCCTGCACAATATGAGGGAGGCAAACCACTGGACACAGGAATACTTGTGTATTAAGGCTGAATCTTATGATTAGTTTCATTATCGATTAATCTGCAGATTTCTTTTTGATTAATTGCTTAATCATTTAGTGTATGAAACGTGAAAAAAATAGTTAAAAATGTCCAAGATGACTTGTTTTGTTCGACAAAAAGGCCAAAACCCAAAGATATTCAGTTCACTACAATATATGATAAGGAAAAGCAACAAATCCTCTCATCTGAGAAGCTGGAACCAGAGAATCTCCACTACTTCTGCTTGAAAAACGATTAATTGATTATCAAAATAGTTGATTATTTTTCTGTTTTTCATCAAATCGATTCATATGACTCATCGTTTCAGCTCTGTGTATTTAAAATATTATTAGCCAACAATTTAGAAAACAAACATTTTTTTGTACTAAATGTTATATTGCCAGACCAGAGGTTACTGTAGCTACAGTAAAACCAGCTGTTGATGGTCAGGGAAAGAAATAAACAGAAGGTAGCTGTATTTCAAAAATGTCTTAACTCTGGGAAGGTGCATATTCATACGATGGTGTTTAAGGGCCATTGTAGGTAAAAAAATAAAAAATAAATTCTGAGAACAAAAGATTAAAGTCGTAAATTTACAAGAAAAAACCTTGAATATTCTCTGAGATTAGAGTAGTAAATTTACAAAAAAAAAAAAAATCACACATTTCCGAGATTATAACGTCATAAATTTGTCAGAAAAAAAATCAGATTGTGTTTTTTTTTGTCAAGGAACCACATTGCGTGAGGAGGTGCAACAGTATGGAACATGGCGATACCCTTGCATCTGTCCATTGCGTTGTAGTTTCTGATGCACAAAAGCTATCACCTCATCCAAATCACTATGTTATGTTCTTCTCAATAGGCCCAATTCACGGCAATGTCTCTTCGAAGTCGGATGCGTATAATATTATCTCGATTCTGGGCTAAAATAGTATTAAGTAAGTAAGTATTTCCTTATTGACAAATCCAATTGCAAAGTATAATTTGACTAGGTCATTCTCTGCAGGAATAATACACGGCAAGTAGCAGCGTTTATGGTGGGATGAGGTTTGCAAGGTGAAGCGATGTGGTTCCTTGACAAAAAAAATACACTATTTTTCAGAGTTTTCTCTCGTAAAATTTACCACTCAAATCTCAATGAACATCCAATTTTTTTCTTATGAATTTACGACTTTAATGTCGGAAATTCAGAGTTTTTTCATGGAATATTACCCCCATCTACTGGCTCCGTAATTTATTTAAATTTTTTTACCTGCAATGGCCCTAATATGCTGATGTATATTCCTGATCGGCACGCACACACACATACACACAAACCATTACGACCCTAAACTTACCTTAACAAGCCTGTGAAAATAAGCCCACTGTTTGGAACGCGGTTAATGAGCGTCACCATGACGATATGACCCACTGCAACCGATCAAACCGACATTAGACTTGCAAAGTCCTTACAAGCCAAATAATTGGCTGATCCATACATCTCTGGTCTTGTATGAATCATTGATGCATAAGAGAGCGCTGTGAGCTCAAGGCTCCCCAGCCTCCTGTCCTTTGTCTACTCCAGTTGTTTCTTCTCCTCTTATAAAGGTTACAGCACTAACAGAAAGGCATTTCATTCATACTGTATGCAATGCAATTTAAAGACATTAATTATTCACCCGATACCAGATTCCATTTATTTGAATGATATTGCAGACACTGAAATTAGAACAACACATTCATTATGAAGTGCAACCCACTCCACATCTCTAAACGGATTACATTACATTACGGAGATTTGCAGTACATAATTTTATATTTGTGTGCTTTTGTTTGTGTATTAATGTGTATGTATTGGTGTCACTTGGTGTAGCGTTTGTAGACATATTTCAGAGCCGAATAAGTGTGTGACCAAACAAGGGTTTTATGTCTATTGTGTGTGCATTTGCATGCCCTCAGGAGGTCACAAGAAGCCCCAATTTGATCAGATTCCAACCCAATAACCCCACGTCTCTCTCTTTAAGTGTGTCTCTGAGGTATCTTCCACTAATTGCCTTGGTCCTAGTTTGTCCCCGCTCTGATATTCTCCATTCAGTGACCAATGTCTGACCCCACCTCCCCCTCTCACATCTCACTCTATTCCCTTTTTCTGCGCTGCCTCGTTCCCTCCTTCTTACCCATCTATCTCTTTATAGATTATTGTCCATGAATCCAGGTAACCAAATTTAAAAAATAAAGATACAAGTCAATGTTAGTTGCCTGGCATTAAATTTAATCGTCTGAAATTAAATGGCTGAGATATTATATGGTCTCTATACAAGCAGATCAAGTCAGGCCAGTACACGGTTGTGTATTGATTCAAGGCCCTGTTTTTACTGCAGAGTAGCCAAGCGATAAAAGTTTACTGTTCTCAAGAAGCCACTCACCAATTTATGGTGCAACCTCATGGCTGAAACTTGAGTTTAATTATGCTATTTCACAGACGATCAGCTGTTATGGACCCCCTGTTAGTTGGACTTAATTGATGATGTGTCAGACACATGCAAAAAATTAGTTCAACGTTCTCATTCTCACTTAATTACATACATTATTATCACACTCATTATTTGTGGTCATTTCTGGCACTCATGGTGTTCACGTTGTGTTTGTAGAGATCCTCCCAAGTTGATAGTTAATAAAGGGGAAAAATAAGATATTTATAAAGAAAGTGCCTGTGCTATTATATATATTTTTTATGAAGCTATAACTGCCTTCATGGAATGCATTTTTGCTTTGCAGCACATATGGAGCCAATTGGTATTCGCAGCAGTGCAGAGTATTTGGGTATTCATAATATTCCACCGAAGTGATGCGACACGGTTCTCGGGTGTTTGCATAAAAAGACGTTAAAGCATGGTACTTCATCAATCAGCACTGTGCTGTCTGGGCTACAGGGGAATTCAGTGTACCTTTAAGCATTTTAAATTCATGCAACTATAATGCTTAATGCCAGTACAGAGTAAATCACCCGTGTAGCTTCCATTCAACATGTGCCATATTATCACATACGCTCCTCCCATGTGCTTTTTGTTTTGACGTGGTGGCAGACAGTGACTTATATTACCTACCGCCTACACCTCATGATAAATAAATTACCTTAGCATTAGCCTGCGGGGCTACAGGCCGTCTGCATCAATCACCTGGGAGGCTAGCTTTGATGCTAGGCAGGGAGCTGGAGAGTGGACGCGATGCTGCGCTACATTGCTCCAATCCCCTCCCTCCTTGTGAAGGGGAAATTAAGAAGGTAGTTAATCAAAAGTTCATTAGCATACAGCGCCTCGCTCTGTCCACCCCTATACCCTGCTCATAATGGACATTAAGGCAGGCCACGTGAGGAGAATAACAAGTCGGTACCACTTCTGGTCGTGGACTTGTTTGAATTAAAGGACTGCTTCGTCCCCTATGTGTCAAATTAGTTTTCTGACCCCAGGACCAGCAAAGCCTATTTAAATTCCACTGCACAAATTCCCAAACACTAAGACCAAGAATTCTAAGAAAAAAAGGCTTATTTTGAAGGACAGAGTTTTTTCTCAAAATAAAATCCAATAAAACCATATAATCACACAAGATTTAATTTATACAGGTACAGCCGGCTCCATATCCATAAACTGACCAAATCCTCAACTGCATAAATGTTAATATGTGTACCTGTAGCCAATGCAAATTCAGCTTGTGCCAGTTCACTTAAAGGTGTTATTGATAACATTGATAACTTTCAGCCACTATAGGTCACATTCTCCCTCCCCCGTTCCATTGCATTTACTTCACAACAAGTGGTTGCCAGGCACTTAACGTCAATCTCAGCCATTTATCTGTATTTTCCACACTAACTGACGACCCAGTAATACCACGTGACACCAACGTTGTTTTAGTATTGGCTCACAAGCCTTGTTAGAAGTGGGAACCAAACGTCAGATATCTTCAATGGAGATAAACAAAATGTTATTTTTGGACCCGCCAACATTTTTAAAATGATTAATTCACAATCATTATAATTTTTTTCAGGAAAAGTCATACTTTTATTCTGCACCTTTCTAAAGGATCTGTTGATGTTTTTTTTTCTTTTTTTTAATATTCGTCTAAATAGAAATTGTATCAATAAGACCTTTTAACTTTGTAACTATTCATGCAGATTGCTTAAGATCTTGAGGCTGCTCAAAAAAAAAAAGTTTAATGAATCTAGTTTGCAACATTTAACTGACTGCATACCGTCATGTGCTATTTGAAAAGCAGAAGACAGTCACTTCAGTGGGTTTTAATGTACACGTAATTCAACAAAAAGCATTACTAGGGTAATGGAGCATTGGCAGAGTATTCAGTTTTTTTCATGTTATGATCGTTCCGTGCATTTTCCCCAGCGTCTTTCCACTGCGATCTCTTCTCCATCTAGATTCATCACAGCGGCCATGCCACATTTATTAGAAAGATCTGATTCACTTTACATTTCTGTTTTAGGTAGCCCGATTTAACAGAGCCATAATTCCATGAATATAATGTGTGTATCTTATCTTTTCTCCTGCCACTTTCTAATGGCGTGTCTTACTGAGAAAGCAGCCTGACATGCTGACAGGCAAATTACTGCTACCGCAGGGCGACTGTGAAGTAAATATATGTGTAGGTTACGGTATGAATAAGAAGGCAATGGGCTGGGCTGAATCTGTTGAGGTTCATATGCCTGTTTATGTCCCAGAAATGGAAGTTGAGGGAAAAGGTCTGACCTGGTCATCCAGCCAATTGTGTTTTATTTGTTTGCTTTACCTTTATGTAACCTGGATACATTCACTGACCACGCATGCTTGGTTTGACCCTGTTTCACACTCATTCGATAATGCATACGCCCACCTGGGAGCTGCTGTGTCCAACTAACATCTCTTATTGCTTGCCACCAAGCAGCTCCACTGGAGCATGGAGGTAGCATCCGTTCCTCAGCTGTTATTCACTATAGGCCAAGTTAGCTCGCTGCTAACAGCCCAGTGTTTGTCTCTTTGCCCCAGGAGTTTTACAGCCTATGAAATATTCATTCAATACAAAGTTGGGGTAATAGTGAATTCAGTTAAACGCCTATGACTGGCAGCTGAGAAAACGATTTATAGCTATAAGTAGTTCTGGCTGTGTGTGTGTGTGCCTGCCTCCATGAACACATGTGTAGAATTGTGTTCACAAGCACCATCATCATTAGAGCATGTTTTTGTGTCTGTAAACATTTTGTAAAGATGCAACCTTTACATAGTTTTCTGCGGTGCGAGTGTCGGTCGATATTGTACTTGACCTGGATTGTGATCATAGTCTGCAATATCTCTGCAGGCACAGATGTGTCCCCAGCTTACTGTCGATAAGTCCATCAATGCTCCTCAGCGCCTGCTCTGCTGCTGGATACACCTGTCAGCATTTAGTGAGAGGGGAACAAAGAGAAAGAGAGAGAGAGAGAAAGAGAGAGAGAGAGAGGACAAATCTGTGCTAAGCACTGACTTTCAAAAGTCTGGGGAAAGTACCTTTACTCCAACTTCATTATCAACACCATTACCATCTGGATTGGCAAAGTCAGACAGCAACAACCTTGATAAACAAATGCTTGAGATGATTCTCTTTCTTTTCTTTGCATTTGCGGAGCTGAACTTGTATTACAGTGGTGTTTAAACCTGCAGTAGGCAGAATATTTTTGGCATCATTGGGCAAAAATTCCATAATAACCTTTCATCATATTGTAATTCAAGTGTTCTGAGATATAACTACACTTCTGCACCTCCTCATAGCTCTGTTTTCAGGATTTAAAACATCTAGCTCGTGACGGGAGACTTTGGCCAATCACAGGTCATTTCAGAGAGAGAGCGTTCCTATTGGCTGTTCATTCAACGCAGCTGTCAATCACTCGCAAACTCCGATCAAACGGTCAAACTAGGCAGCGTTGATTAGAATTGAATCAATATTCTGTTACTGTTATGCCTATTTTTCATGTAAAATGTTTTCAAAAACATCTTGTAGTGTACTTTTTAGCTGTTAAATGAGAAAGTGTGCTCTGGCTGGTGGGCGGGGCTTGGTATTTCCTCAACTGATCTCAACATGGCTCCCAGGTCACAAACTTTCTCATTTTACAGCTAAACAGTACACTACAAGATGATTCTGAAAACATTTGAGGCTAGAAATAGGCAGTACAGTGACAGAATATTGATTCACATTTGATCAGTGCTGCCTAGTTTGACCATTTGATCAGAGTTCTCGAGTGATTGACAGCCGCTCAGAGACGGCAGGCTCCATATCAGCTCTGATTATTTGTTTTCCTCCTGTCTGTTAAATCTTGCAAACGCCATTAGGAACACCGGAGGACACAGAGGCACATGATTTTTTTTCAGATTACCTGTCTCATGCACTACTGTCAGGATATAGTGACCGTTTTATAGAAATAACTTTTCTTAATCACATTTGCTCCATTTCTACCCACTGCTGCTTTAAATGGAATTTTTCACTGAGTTTATGTCTAGACGTGCCGACGTACCGGATTTTCTTTAGTTGGCATATTTTTTTCTTTGTCTGTGCAGACTTGGTGGCTGTTGTTGATAATGCTAATTACCTTCACTTGTGTTTATTCAAAACAGCCTGCTCTTGTGTCTGCAGGCAATGTGGAACACATCTCTTCGTTTGCACATACCAATTTTCTCTGTGAATGGTCTGCAATACTCCGTCTGACTGAGGCAGCAAATAGAAAAACCTTTCATAGACTTTATGAATGTATGGGTAGAAAGAACTGCTATTGTATAATATCCAAGGCCAATTGAAAGCAGCCGTGCAGACATTTCAATAGTCACAAACTATTGCATTTACATATAATAATAGGAAATTGGAACTGTGCCTTTCATTTGGTGAACATTATTACCCTTGGGATGAAAATCATCTAATTGATTTTGTCATAATCGATGTCAATGGAGTTCTCTGTTGTTCTTGCCTGTCTGTATTCAGTCATTTGATTGGCAGCTGATCCATGACTCCTCCCTTCTCGGCTACCGGGGCCCGAAATGGTCAGCCAGACAAATTACATCCTTTTAACCCAGCTGTCAATCACACACTTAGTATAGACTGAACCCCTCGGGGGGTGTATTTCTGCGTGGGTTCGTATTAGAGTGAGAAAGTCTCCGACAGTAGCCCTTGGACTCTGCTGGCCCACACATAATAATGTGAAACATGAGACCAGTATTGTCTACAGTATATAGTAGAGTATCTCCAATACAAACGCCAACACACATTGAAATTGACTGAACAGTAAGCCAGATGTCAGACAGTTCACGAGCCTGCTTCCTCACATTAAAGCCTCCCCTCCAGACAGTTTTACTTCCTGTTTTTTTTTATTAACGTTCTTTCTCAAACAGAGAATGGGAGTGTGGTTAATAGTCAGATGTGAATCATTACCATGGCGACCAGATTGCATTGTTTTTCAACCCAGTTTAGATGAAACCAGTTGACGAATTTACTGTTCATCAGACCACAAATGAGACAAGTATTGGCGCAACACGCCGACTCTCTCTCTCTCTCTCTTCTTTACCGTCTCCTCCTGGTGAGGCGGTCGTCTGGCTGCTATGGCACCGAGGAGCCGCACCGACGCACGCCGGCCATAGTGCACCGGAGGACGGATAGACATGTTGCTGAGGTCCGCCGATTGAAATGCAGTTTCGGGACGTTTTGGAGGTGTATCGTCCACCAGCACCAGCCGCTCTCGCCTCAGCTCCCAGCACCGATACCGCACCGGGCTGCACTTTGATTTGTTTATTTCTCTGAGCTGAAAGTTGTGCGCTCCCCGTTATCACGACCTGTTGTCGGCTGCTTTCCATTAATTTATCTCCAGCTGGAGGAGACAGTAAAGAAGAGAGCGCGTGAGAGAGACGGTCAGTGAGTTGTGCTAACTCTCTTAACTAGCTAGAAGGACAAACTGACAGACAGATAAACGGATTTATCGATTTGCCACTGCTCACACGCAAACAAGCATGAATGCGCCTGCGCAAGCTTGGATGGTGACGTATGTCTTGCAGCTTCTACTATAGTCATACATCATATTCCCATTTCAGCAACAACCTTCTTTTTTTTTTTACTTTGAGCACAAAATTAAGTTATTTGTCAAAAATAAAATTGGCAAACAGTGTGGCTAATCAACTTAGTCTGGAAAAGACTCATAAATATGGAATATCATAGAAATAACAAAATAGACTGGAGGGGGAGCTTTAACACACCTCCCATTTCTATTCATATTCACACCATCGCACTGAGCAGAAGTGCTGGATTTTGTGCATCAAAGACACACACATACGCGCACGGTGCTCGCTCATTCACTCTCTTTAAGGGGATTTGTTGGAGGCTTTTATTCTTTAAAGGCCAGGGGAGGTCAGCCAAGAGATTAACACCAGCAAAAGACAGGAGAAGAGAGGAATCCAAACCTGTCCAGTTCAAATAGACAAATAAAATGTAAGCAGCCACGTTTTCAATAACGTAGAACCTGGCAACTGCACAGTTGGAGAAAATCCTGGCAATCACTACCGGCAAGGCTGAAAACCCCCCAGCGTCCCTCCGTGAGGGGCAGCGTTTGAATGGCAGCAATTTATTCAGTACTGTTAAAAAATAAAAATAAGAAGAAAGAAAAAGGAGAGGAATAAATAGAGAATGAGACTGAAATAGGCAAATCCCAAAGGTGCTATTGATCTGTGGCTGTAACACACACACACATACACACATACACACACACACACACACACAAACACTCAGGCTGGTTGCCAAGAAGCATGCTGGTGGTCAAATATGTATAATTGATAGAGTTGAGTTTGACACAGCGCTGTAATGTAATCTGGGGCTAGAGTCCCCACGGTGTTAGAGTGTGTGTGAGAGATTGAAGAGGGACGTGGGGGAGGAGGGGTGTAGTGGTTTGCAGGAAGAAGGGACAGGGATTTGCTGCGGGGACTCAGTGTAAATTTGATATATTGGACGGCTGTATTTTTCCTCCCTGTACCAACCCCACGGGCTACACATGTAGGAACAATGCCCTTCTCTACTGTAATGGGCTTTCACCATGAGGGACCACTTTCTCACTCGCACACTGTGTGTTTGTGTGTGTGTGTGTGTGTGTGTGTGTGTGTGCGCTTGACAAACTGTAACCAGTGCTTTCTCACTTCACTCACTTTATTTACACTCAAAAAATTCATTTTTATAACCCAAGGTTTCCCATGTGAAAGAAAACTAAGCAGTGTTTACAGCATATGCCGTCTGTATTCTAATGATTTCAGTTTAAACATTTTACTCACTGAAGCGAGTGTAATTGCTTAGAACAATTTTGATAATTAATTCATTGTGTAAGTCATTAATCAAGCGAAAATGCCAAACAGTCACTGTTTCCAGCTTTTCAGATGCCCGCATTCGCTGACTTTCTCAGTTTTGTGTCATTGAAAAGGGGAAAAGCTTTGGGTTTGGGGCTATCAGGTGGAAGTTGCTCAATCAAATCAAGTCAAATAATAATTGGTAGATTAATCTCTAACTAAAATATACAGGGCTACGAGTACATAGAAAATAGTGCTTGTGTTATTCATGTCTTGATTTGAATGTATTTTTCTTGTCTGTGTGTTTCATGTCTTTTTTGGTGTGTGTGTGTGTGTGTGTTTTTTCTGTCTTTGTGTCTGCCTGACAGTGTTCCTGCTTCTTTGTTCCTCTGTCACTGTGTCTAGTTTAATTGCAGGCCTTTGAGGGGGAATCGATTGGAGCAACAAGATAACTAAGTTATCAAACTGTTTCATTGACTGACTGTCCCTTCTCTCTCCATCTTTTGCCTCCTCCCTATTTCTTTTCTCATTTCACTCTCCCCATCTCTGTTCTCTATCCCTCTTTGCTCTCCTTCTCTTCTATCCATCCCCCAAACTTTTTCATCTGCTTTCCATTCTCTTGCCTTCCCTTCTTTCTCTCTCTCTCTCCCTCGCTGTTTTTCACCTCCGCCCCCTCACAACAGGCCGACAGACCTGTCCACCAGAGAAGTTCGATTGCGGAGGGGCTGCAAGCAAATGCGTTTCGTTGTCATGGCGATGCGACGGAGAGAGGGACTGTGAGAACGGAGCTGATGAGGAGCAGTGCGCTGCAGGTAAGTTTGTTGTGGGTGGTGGAAATGCGGAGGGAGACAGGGAAGGATAGAGCAATATCTACTTTGAGCTTCACTTAAACTCAACTTTGGTTTCCTGTCACTCACTGTGGGAAAGTCTGAAAAACCTTAAAGTATATGAAGCTTTGAGTAAACTGCTGTTTTGTAAGTTTTTGCCAGTTTTGCAGAAGGTTCAATGGTCATTGGTTAATCCGGTGTTCTCAATGCAGAGTCCCCATTTGCTGCTTTATTTTAGTGCACGTCTTCTTTTTGATTAAAACACATTTTCATGTATTATTGTAGAACTTGTATTTCCCTATCTGCTCAACTGAACATGACTGGACTTGTCATTTGTTTTATAAAGCTACGGGTCTTTCAATAGCTATTTCAGTTTTTAAAATGATTTAAATTCAATTTTAGAAAGGGTTTATAAAGTCAAAAGTCTTTTGAAGTGCACTGAATAAACTGAAGATCCTGCAAACTCTTTTACTGTAAAAAAGAAAAAGAAAAAAGGGTGAAGTGAAGATTTTAAAGGAGGATGGATCACCAGAGGTGAACAGAGGGGAAAAAAAGATTAAAATCAAAAATAGAAGAAGGAAAATGGTGATGTCGGAGGTGAGAACCAGAGAGAAAGAGAAAAAGCTTTAAGTGAATATTTCTTGGAATCTAGCAGTTTTCTCTCAGACCCCGGGGTGATGATCCATACTTACTAAGATTTTAAAAAATCCTTCAAAAGATGTAAAACCTGGGGATATGTGACCATATATATTTTTTACTCAATATGAAGTATGCGTTGATGTTTTCTCTACACTTTCTAGCCGCTCACCTGGGTCATCACATATTTTAAGATTCAGTTAAAATCTCATCCAAAATGCAGCCTGAAGTGTTTTATATCTTTATTTTATTTAGATCAGTTTTTCCTTCCCTCAATCTTGTCCTTGTTCTTGGCTGATGCTCGATGAGCTGGAAATTGGGGGGGAAAGCAGGTCACTCTGCAGATTGGGAGAGTTGGGCCAGTGGTGTTTTACGGAGTAGAAAACTGTTATGTATCTTGAAAGTGTGTTTTTCAAGGCGTGTACTTTACAGTAGGTTGTCCTGTGTTTACACTGACATTCAAAAACCTACTCGCACCTAGGCAAACACAATCTTAAACATACAGTAGGGCTTTGTTTTTTTCAAGAGTACAATGCTCAGGCAAGTGCGTCATGCATAGTTAGAGGCACATGGTACAACCGCGTTGTACGGGTTGCGATTAAGTATAGTATTGCTTATATGAATCATGTGCAGGTTGTGTTACGGGTTGGTTAGGGGCTGATGAATCGTAGCCAATCATATTTGATCCTCTCATCTATCTCTACAATGTGCTAGGACTGCTCGATTATGGCAAAAATCATGATTATTTTGGCCAATACTGAGATCACGATTATTTAACACGATTAATCATTGACTTTGAAAACATCATGTATTTAGAAAGAGAAATATGTCGTGTACATTTTAAAGTTAAATGCATCAATCTGGTGCACTTTGAGAGCAAAATTAAGAGGCTAGATCTATGGAGAACTCTAGTAAACAATTTATTCATAAACACAGTGGTTGTATAGATACAAAAAAGTCACTCCCACAAAGCATGGTAAACAAGACAGGGTCCATGTTTCAAGTGGGTTGCCAACATTGGCGTATTACGAAAAAGTCTGCCTCATAGCGAGCACTAAGCGGTGAGGTTTGGGCGAGCGGTGCCTTAAACTGCCATCTTCAGCCCGGGTCTTTCCAAGCCGACCTAGAGCCGATCGCGGTGCACCACCACAGAGGAGATGAGCCTGCTGGGGTAAAAGTACACCGCTGTAAAGGATAGGGGCGCGCTTTATTTATAACACAAGAAAAAAAAAGAGAGCGACATTGCGAAACGGAATGCGGCACAATAATCGTTTCATGTTGATTATCTTGTTTTCATAACCTTTTGGAAGTCCACAGTCTCATTCTTCAACACAAATTCTCACACAAACATAATTATTCTTTAGTCACGGAGTAGCAGACATCAGCGTCTTTGTTGTGTTGTCAGAACAACAGACATGATTAAAGAAAAACAAGTTCACACAGATTTGTATCGTAAAATGCACACTGCATTTACCCTTCTAGATAACCAATACATTTCAACCAAACTGCTGTCTTTTAAAAAGTACCAGACAGCATTTGTCTCTCTTGGTTTCAATCATTCTGCAAGATTGGAAGTCATATTTCAGCATTGGATATCTCAAATGCTCGTCTTAGCTTGCGTTAAAGGAGACCTGTAGAATAGCTTTGAGAACAAACACGAACTCACATTGCATCATGCGCAACTCTCACATCACATTATCTAGCCTACATCCTCATAGCTGGCATCAAAGCTTTAAAAAAGGGCATTGATTTTCATCAGCGTAAACATCTGGCCCACAGCATTATTGATTTCAAACCTGTCACACACACACACACACATGCACACACAGCATTTTTCTAAGAATATAGATTGCATGTAATATTTTCCCTTCGCTAAACCTTTGTTCGGTTAGATTGAAAACGAAACCACTTTAAATGGATATGTACAGACAATTTCTGAATGTCTGTATAAACATCTGTATGCAGGTGTCTTTGTATGACTTTCAGACCTTCGGAGTGATTACATTTTTGTGGAGTGAAGGTGAAGTAATTCTGGTGTGTTGTAGTGAAAAGGAGAGAGTGAATGTAGCACGGGAGAGGCCTCATAAGAATAGAACTACAAGGTCGTGTGTATGTATGTGTCTAATACATCTCAGTTTCCATAATGTTGCCTTCATCCCTCAGGCACTGTGACATTCATACATTCTCATGCTGTAAGCGATGCACAAAGTGCATGTCTGCAGACTGTACGGACGTGCACATGCATGTATAATAAAGGACACACACATTGCTCCTGGACGCTGTTAAATTTGTTCAATCTTTCCCTCATGTGCTCAATCAAAGATGTGTAGAATAGTGAAAGTGAAACTACCATTTTTTAATGAACTTTACTGATTGCAGAGGCAATTTAGATAAAAAATTATATCCAAATGTTTAATGAATTTTAATTTCAAGTAGTGCAATCATCACTTGGAACACCCTGGGGGCAGCATGATAATCTAAGTTTCTACAAAAACACCCTCATTTATTTTTAATACTATTTTGCTGTTTACCATAATGTGTGTTCCTTTCAAACCATGAATATTGGCTAAATATCAGAAGCTCACCACACCTGTCACTTTGTAAGCACATTGCATGTCCACTCTACGCAGTTTTTTTTTCATCTCACATCTAGTCATCTCTTTTTCTTTCACTTTCTTTATCTCTCTGTTAGGGATGCTAATTTTGAATTTTTTTTCTTTTGCGTTAAAACATTATTATCCATTTGACAGCCCTAGTAGAAACACAACATTTTGGAAAGGTATATCTCCTTCCAACCTCTCTGGGTAACGAGTATCACTATCACGAGTGCCCCTCATCACAACATTTAACCATGAATAGCTCAAAATCCATAAAACCTGCCTGAAAATGAATAAAATCTGAAACGATTATATGAGAGTCTATGGAGCAGAGCCGGATAGTTGTCAGACCCTGGTCGAAGCTGGTCGATGCTACGCTATGATTGGCCAGTCTGCGTTCGAGGGGCGGGACTTAGCAAAGGGTCAGTTATTTTAACTTAAATAAAATGAAATAGGAGCACATTAAATTGAGTTTTACATGTGTCAGAAACACTTGATTTTATTTAAATCAAGATAGATAGCAATGGAAACATAATGCACAATCCTTAACATGGCAAAAGTTGTAATATCGTAATAATAAACAGCTCTCGAAAGATGCCAGTTTTGCTAATATAAATGTTTTTGACATTCAGAAAACATATTTAGAGTATTTGCTTCAACCCGACTGATTCAAACACATGACATTTATAATTGATCTCAATTTTTCTACATTTCAAAAGTTGTTTTGAAATTTGCTTGACAGATAGAAACATGTCTTCACTCCCCTTCACTTCCTCTTCATATTCGCTCCCTCGGCTGTTGTTCCACACTTTTCTCTGAATGCTTCTCTTTGTGTCCTCCATTCATCTCCATTCTGTCTGTAGGTTGTTAGAGTGTAGGCCGCTAGTACACAGAGTGATCACATTAGGGAGTTTGTGGCCACGACCTAATGAAAACAACAGCAGCTGTTGAGTTAGTCATGTCACCTGAGCTGCCTTTTCTTTCTCTCTGATGTACAATATAAACTATCTGAAAAAAAAAAGTGCTCACAGGCACCTGCACTTCTTATTCTCTTTTAATCCCTGCGTTGACTCAATCAGACATCATACAGTATCGTAGCCTTTCATGTGTCTGACCTGTGTTAGCCTCTATCCCTTATCGCTGTGGTGGGAAATAAAGTGGTTAATAGAGCTGTGAAATATTTCATGGGGCTCTTGATGATAATTGATTTCCTTTCTGACGCTTTGACTGTATATGTGCGCGTGTGTTATTGGAGTCGTGCTGCTATAATAACCTGTAGAGATCAGCTTTTGATCTATCATTTAACGATGAAGGTGGTAGTGGTGAATATTAAGTTCATCTGATCCATGGAGAAAGACCAGCTTTATCTGAGTTCACACATGAATGTCCGCTTCAAAGGCCACACAATAGATCCATTAGCTCTGTCTTTTTTTTTTTCCTTTTTATTAAAAGTTTAAGTGAATTCCCAGTAAGCTGTAGACAAAAAGGGTCTTGTGCTACGTGTTGGTATTTACCACTCCTGATCATCCAGTGGCGCTGTACCAAACGGCTCCACCTTAGCTGCAATGTTAATGTTGCCAGCAGCAGATTTCTAAGTCGTATTTTTTTTGTACTGTAACAAATCTGGTAGATTTTGCTGCATGCTGATATTTATCCACACAAGTAATATATGTTGTGTCTGATCTCAATATGAAGCCAATTTGTTTTTTATATAGTTGTGGAAATTCAGAAAGCAATTCGTTTTGTGTCCATCTTTCAGTTCAAGTAGTGGTCAGTGCAGCTTGGTTCAAAGTGCAAAAAATGAATGCGTGAAAGGAATGATGTATGAGTGTGAATGAATAATTAATAACTAAATTGACTGGTGGATTAATTGAGAGACTGATGGACTGGATTACAAAAGTGTTCCTGATACAATATTAAACAGAGACAGAAAAAGAAAAACAGCATCAAAATATCTTTAAAAAATTCTCCAGCTGCTCATGTAGTATATTATTAATATAATTTAAGTTATACTAATTATTGAATTATTAGTATTAGTATTTAATTGCGTCACTTTATATGTTTATGCACCTTTGTATGGATACTAGGGTTACACAATTAATCAACATTTTATTAAAATAGCAATATGGCCTACTGCAATTTTCAAATCGCAGGAGGCGTAATATTTGTTAAAGGCAAAATGTGTGTCAAAATACCATTTTAAATGAAATATTCTCATGGTGCAGAGATGTCCTGGCCTACAGTTTGGTACAGATTCCTGCAAAAATCACACCATAATCATGTTTTTTAATAAAAATTATGTAAAAATCATTCCCTCTAGTATCGCAAATCATATCTTAATAGAAATGTCAGTCGAAATAATCACAATTAGACATTTATTCGAAATATTTAGGCCCTAATGGATACTTAAGTTGTATTATGCCTATAGGCTCAGTTTTCTGATATATTTGTTTTGTTGTTGCAAAAAACAGATGGCTTTCTTTTTTGAATGCTGCTTTGAATGAACCAAAAGTAATGCACTAAAGTAAGTCAGATTTTCCTTAATATTACTCGATGACAAGAGTTATTCTGAAAAACATCATATTTAGTTTCACACTGATAAAGCACAACAGTGAAGCTCAAACAAAGAATGATAATAATACCAATGTTTGCAAATGAGAAAACAAACAAAGAGATGATGTATCAGGTGTATCAATCTACTTTCGTTCGCTCCTGTCATTCTGCGCTCTGTGTATTTATTAAAACAGAAGAAGAAGCATAAATCCTAATCATGCTGTTGCTGTTACATTTATTATTCTTGGGAAATTGATTCATTCTTGATGTTACAGACATAACAAAGAAATGAAAAGAGTCTTGTATCTACAGATAACAACGCTAAGCTACGTGACAAAGCAGTCTGATAGCAGTTGGGCGTAGAATACTGTGTGAATAGCTCAGCCGGACGGGCTTTCTGCTAATGTCAACATTTCTGCACGGCACGCCACCATTCAAGCAGTCATCTCTGAATGGTCTTTGGAAATACAACAGAAATAATGGGTAAGAAAATAAAATAAAATTGGTGTTTACTCTGCATTGTAGAAAGTGTGTATGAACAGCGCTATACCATCCACAAACACATTAATTCTATCATCTAACCCCGAGTAAAACATCTTTGAAATCGGCTGCTTTCGCCTCCAACCCACTTCCAATCCATCTCTCCATCCTCCCCACCACCTTCCTCCTCCACCCTCCCTCCATCCCTCCTTTCCTCCCTCGGCAGCTACAATTGGAGAACAGCAAGCGTTAATTAGGGCTGCTAATTGAGCATATCCCAATGTTGAATAAAACATGGATCCAGGAAGAGCGGTTCTTTATTACGTTTAGAGGAGGCCTCTGAAGAAAGTTTATGAGCCTTTAATTTATGTTAATGTGAAATCGGTGTTTGTTTAGGCACGCTGCGAGCTGTGTGTCTGCATGCTTCAGGGTGTGTGTGTGTGTGTGTGTAGGTAACACTTCATGTTTTATGTTTGGGTAAGGTGGTGCTTACATGACTAATAACGGCCTCCCTTTTGTTATTTTCTTTTCCTATTAGGTGAAGATTTTAAATCAAAACATAATTAAAACGTGTTCTGTGCTGTAGCTGCTCACCAATCGACTTTAAATTTCAATACAGCATGTGTACTGAAGTGTGTGTGTGTGTGTGTGTGTGTGTGGCCTGTTGAACTGCTGATTCAGCGAGAACAGGAATGATCCAGCGTGCTTAAGGTTGATCACCAGAGAAGTTTACATTTCCGCAAACCTGATAAGATCACGCACACTTAAATGAGAACAGACGCTTGGATTAGATGATTATCCTCTTGCCTCACACATGCCTTTTAATAGAAACTAAAAGATGTGTGTGAGTGTTTATTAAGAGGTTGAGTTAATTAAATTGTGAGGGAATGAATTCCCCCACATATTAATTAAACGTTTGTGTCATTGCAACCTGGGGAACAAAAGAAAGTCTCTTAATGTGCTTTTATCCTCATAGTTTTTCTTCTGTCTTTACTGCGTCCTCTCTCTAATTCTTTCATCTGTGTGTGCTAACCCGGCGCTAGCGTCAGCTTAGATGTATCACAGTCAGGCTATTTTTCTTATCCTTAGAGAGCTATGAAAGTACTGTAATCGTGCATCCCACTATCACAGCAAAGTGTGTAATAGACCCACCTATCCACCAGAGGATAGCACGTCAGTGTCACTTTTTGTCTCGCCAATGCGTGAATATTACACGCATGTATGAAAGTGTAGTACCAGCAAGGGCGAACAAAACCACTACCTTAGGTTTAGGCAACAAAGCCACTTAGTTAGGTTTAGGAAAAACCTCATGGTTGGGCTTAAAATAAGTACGGAAACTAGGTACAATACATCCGGAAACAAGGTCACATAAGTACGGACGTCGTCACTATGTCTACGGACAAATGTCATGAAAAAAACACATCAAAAACGTAGCTCAACCGGTCTCAAACACCTGGTTGAAAGTCGTGTGTTTGTTGGATCGATCATCCCGCACGTACACGCAGCACATACCGCCGGCCTCTGACCTCATGACAGCCACAGCGGACGATAACGTTATGTTAACTATGATGAGTCAAAACTCTGCAACAGCTCAAATCATGTTACTAATGTTAACCACTTATTAACTGACTTACTCCTCTCTTCGTCTTCTACAGGCTGCTCTTCTCCCCATGACAGGAGCATCTTATCCAGCAGCTCCTCCAACTTTAGGATGCGCAGTTAGCAGGGCCGGTCCTAACTTTTTTTTGGGGCCCTATGCAAAATCTTGTTTTTCGACCAATGCTACTTTTTACACATTAAAAAAGTATATTTAAATTGACCTTAGCTGCATTGTTAACATCAAAATCAAAACAAACAAGCAAATTATAAATAAAAAAACAATAAAATTACTTTTTTAAAATAAAATGTTATATTATATGAACAAAAATAAACCACTTTTGATGTTCGATTTATGTTAAAGGTCACTTTGAATGATACTAAAGATAATGTAGAAAAACAAAGATTTTACATTTGGGACGGTCCACACAGCTTAGGTTGTATTTCGAGACGAAATGTTTTCATACTTTCAATTTACAACAGACTCAGGTTTGAACCGTGGTCTGGAACCGTTCTGCTTGTACGTTTTGTTTGGTTCTCCTGTTCAAAGACGCACAGTGATCTGGAAACTTTGAATAGATAGATAGATAGATAGATAGATAGATAGATAGATAGATAGATAGATAGATAGATAGATAGATAGATAGATAGATAGATAGATAGATGATCGACTTCCACCTCAGCAAAGGTATAGGCAATACACATAACACAACACAAAATCTACTGTAAGTGTGAATGTGATGGTCTTTCATAGCCATTCAAAGGACTGGTCAACTGTCAAGGCTGTTTCCCTCCTCTTGTACATGCTATCTTCTTTGGTGCCTTTCTCTGTCTGTCTTTGCTTTACTTCACTCAGTCTTCAGTCAGTACTCGCTCCACAGACAGACAGAAGGAAACACAGAGACACGGGCAGTAGTCAGAGAGGCTCCTGCAGGCCCTGGGGACCTGTTGCTCTTTTCACATCGGCCTGAGCTGCTGTGTTACATTACAACAGGCGACTGCTGGATCGATGCCCACCAGGGATATGTTAGTTGGTGTTTTGTAGCGGGGCAGAGGAGAGGGAGACATCGTGTATGTGTGTGTCATTCTGGTCGGAAGTAGAAGGAGGGGAGTAAATAAAGCTGTGCGTCTTAAGTGTTTGTACGTGAAGATACAAGTTTGTCTGTGCAGAAAGCTCAAGTGCTTTGGAAACCTCCTAAGTAAACACAAACTGTACACACATGAATATACATAAACATGAAAACCAGCACATCCCCTCCTCTAGGCGTCTACACACATGCAATATCCAAACTTCTTTAGTCCAGCTCGCTGTAGGCTACAGTAAATGTAACCTCTATTCCATTATTTGATAACAGATCAAAAAGGACGAAGAAGAGTCCACCCACATATATATATATAAAAAATAAAAATAAAATACAGTATGTAGCAGGTGAGTGCGTGTGTGTGAACATTTGTGTTTATAGTGGTTTTGCCTCTTTTATCTTGCTTCAGCCACATTTCCTCTAGAAGAGGTGCCTGCATACATAGACATAGAGTGGTAGCCTCTTGTCTCGGAGTTTCTTCCCATTACGTTCTCCTTCATTTATAATCCTCTGACTGCTCTCACTGTGTGCGTAGGTGTAATGTAATGGAGCGCCAACACACAAACAGGCTCGCTGCGCAGCCAGAGGCGTCTGCACTCGCTTCAGACTCAGGCACGCCGTTTCCTTCCAGTGAAAAACATTACTCACTCCTCTTTCACCCCCCCCAAACCCCGTCCTTTCCCCTGCACACACACACACACGCACACAAAATTGACCAATGTGAAACCACAACTGTGCTCCGACCTAAGGGGGATGCAGCAGAATGTAAAAAAGTCAGAGGGAAAGATCTTTTAATGTTGCTGCTTTCCTGGCCACTAACCCATAAACACACCAACTTCAGAGTGTTCTTAAAGCCTCAATTCTCCCACAATGGATTTTTACACAGATTTTCTGTCATTATTGTGACTTAAATGGCTATTAGTTGTTAGTTACTGTACTAAAGCTAGTAGCTGGTAACTAGCCAGTAAAGGCTTGCTAACTAGTAAACGTAAAGCACATGCCTTTAAAATGTGACCACATTCTCATTTTAACAGAATTATTTTGCCAACATCCCCCATTAGGGGTCGTGCCCACCAATGCATTTTTTTTCCTGAGGCCAGTGTTTTGTTTAATTCTTTGCAATGAGCATCTATTCTGCGCTGAGTGCTGCACATTTGGCGTTTTTTTTTGTGGTCGCCTTGAAAAATGTTCAACCTAGGGTAAAACGCTGGGCTCGCCAGCTGTGCAGTCGTAGTGGAGAAGGGGTGTTACAAATATCTCAAAAACCAACCGTCACATAGGTCTATTAAAGTACTGAACAAGAACAACAACAACGGAGAAGACATTAATATTGATAGAAATATAATGTTAATACCGTCCTCTCTTTCTCTTCCTCTTCCTACATGCTTCAGCCTTCCCTTCATCCAGAGCAAGTAGCCTACTCTACTTTGTACCGACATGTTTATTTCTGTGGATATTCCGTATCGTAGTAACCAAAGCACAACCAAAGCATCTCAGCTGAAAAATGTCTGCGCCTCCAAAGCGCTCTTGAGCGCTCGCAGCTGGGCATTTTCAGAAGAGAACCTGGCGTTTCAAGCTAGGCAAAAACACTTTGGTGGACACGGGCCCGTAGTGTTTTATAGTGTGCTTTTTACCAAAAGTCTATTCAGCGAACATAGAATTATTTTTTTGCCTCTACGAGCCTTCGTTACACGTTACTTGTTATTGCTGTATTTTGCTCATGATTCTACACTTTTTACTGCTGATATTTACTATCAATCTTTAATCTCATTCATCATTTCTTCATATTTCCTTGTCTTTTTTGAATTTTGATTTTTTTTTTTTTCAAATCAATAACAAAACTATCAATGTTATATAATAATACTTTTTATCTGCAATGATAAATTCTCTGTTTGATATTTTTAGAGGCTGATTACAGGCACCATCTAAAATGTGGAACATACTGTAGCATTGTCTGGTGGCAATGTATGTCTTGTGTAAAGTTATAGCCATTATTACAAGTTACAAACACATTGTAATATGGAGGGAGAAATATGGTTTTAGCTGTGCAGAGTGATCAACATGAAAAACAACAACAACTCTATCATGATGAGGTCATCTCACATGGTAATTATGTCATTATCATGCATGGTAAAATGCAGGATTACATGTTTATTGTGGCGATGTAATCATCACACTAAATCACAATGACCTATTTTTAATGTATTCATAGATTTACTACCTCACAATTATCGGAGTGAATGCAATTATTCTCCAGACAGGCATGCAGAGTGTGTGTGTTGTGTGTTGTGTGTGCATGAGAGGGGATGTGTGGGGGTGTACTGGTAAGATTTAAGACTGTGTAGAGCCACAAGGATGGAGTGATGGACATGTCACATTCTACATTTAATGGCTGAAATGATATGAAATATGACGTGTTTTTTTGACCAGTGGCGTCCACAATGTACATTATGTCAATACACACACCTACATGTATATAGAGACACACAGGGACATTCATCACACACCACCAGCACACGCACACATCCAGAAAAACATTCAATCTGTGATTGCTGGTGAGGCAGTTAATATTCAAGTCTAAGCTGCTGTCAGAAGGCAGTGTGATTGTGCTATTCAGTATACCGTGTGTGTGTGTGTGTGTGTGTGCGTGTGTGTGTGTGTAATACCCACAGTCCCCACTCATCATGAAGGTGGTTAAGAGAAAGCCTCTCCCTGGTGTATACCAATCAGGGTTTCAGTCTCATAGTGAATTTTGTGCCATTTTTCTCCTCATCTAAGCTGCCATTTCCCTCGGATTCCCCAGGCTCCACTGTCACACTACATTGAGGTCTTATTTTCAGTGGCTTTTTACACTCAGTTTGACATTTTTTTACTCTGAGCAAAAACAATCTAACCAGCATAGGTGCATAGAAAGTCTCTATTCGGAAGATGAAGTTGAAATACTGTGCAGGCTAGTTCAGTTTATTAGTTATATAGTGATGCGCTTGCACGTTGGCGTCAGAAAGCAGAAGTGCAAAATGTGCTGTAAGTCTAGACTTGATTGAGCCTGATTCGGATAAAGGGTTTGAACAATTTATTGATGAAGCTAGACTGGAGGTTGCTTGGGAAATCCCTAAACCCAGAAAATGAAACAATAGGGTTTTCCATTGGATTTTCTCTCAATTTAGGCAATTTAGGTATCGCCAGCGACCATCTAGTACATGGTGTCATCCCTGATTATTGATTCAAAAGAACAGTGTGTAACATTTCGGGAGATCTCTCAGTGGAAATGGAATATGATATTCATATCTAAGTTTTCAATAATGTATAATCACCTGAAACTAAGTATCTCTCGAGTTTTTGTTAGCTTAGAATGAGCCCTTCATATCTACATAGGGAGTGTGTCTTCTTCACGGAGTGCAAAACCGTGGTACCGCCAGCCGCCGTCTGACTTCTGTTGCTGCTCAAGTAGTGTTATTATGGTAAGGATGGCCTCTGAGTGAGGAGAACGGCGTTACCACGGTTTTGCACTCGGCGGCTCACGTTAACACAGTCTTGGAAAGGGAGGAGTGAGCGGAGAGGTACTCAGTTGGTTGCAATCTGCAACCACACTACTAAATGCCAGCAAATCCTACACACTGTACCTTTAAGAAAGCTCATGTCAACAACGGCCGACACCATCATCTTTGATACATTCAGGAAGCATCCAAACAGTTTTGTAGACTACTCGAGACAACTATAGTCAGCTAAAATATGCACACCCACAGATATGATGGAAGCTGCAGGTTATTGCAAATCCAAAACCACATTATAGCTCACCTTTCATCTCCGCAGATATATTTACTTCTGCATCTCCTTTCTCTCTTTTGTTTTCTCTCAGCATTTTCTGCTTTAGGTGAAATTGATTGGAAACCAAGTTACGTACAAAGTAATCAGCTCAGTTGCTCGCTGCATCAGCAGGCATCCGTTTGAATCCCCGAGGACTTGGCTTTGTTTCATTAAGAAGTTAGCAGATTTCACTGAGGAAAATTCAGCATAATGTCAACGTAAGCAAGTTAAGTCATAAAAGTGTTCTGGTCTTACACGCTTGTGCTTCTATTGAATGTGCAGTGTGTATTTAAGTGTAAATATCTCTGTCTGAGCAGCATCTTGTATCATATTTCTTCATTTTCCCCCACATTTTCTTACTGACATGTTAGATGACGCTTTTTCCGGCGATGCTCCCAACACGTAGTGTCGGCTCTGTGCCTCGTAAACCCCATTTGGCCAGGCTGTTGAATTTCTTCTGAAGCTGCCTTCTGTTTGTCAGTTACTGATAAATCTATTCTGAATTCCATCTCTCTCTCTCTGTCTGTCTATCTATTCCATTAGGAAAAGAGGATCACATTTATGTTACAGCAAGTCGAAGAGCTGAGGGCTCAGGGCCTGTCTGTCTGGTGGTGGTCATGAGTGTGTATGCATGTCTGTGTGTCTGCACGCTGCCATCCTCCCGCTCTGATGCTTCAAAGGTCTAATGTTGCCAAAGCACTGATAAACACTTTGTGAGAGCCCTGGAGAGAGACTGCATGTCAAGATGTCTATGGCTGTCTTCACACAGACACACACACACATACACACACCCTCTCCTTCAGAGTGTGTTGCATCAAAAGTATGATCTCAAACTGCCTCTCCTCCTCCCTCTTGTCCTCCTCTTCAGCTCCTCAGTGTTTAGTCCCCGTCTAAGTGGCAGGCTAACATTTCTAGACCTGCGCAACACACAACCATGTTACAGATGCGGGGATGCCAACGCCTCTGGCGCTCTCCTTTCTCTTGAAGGTTTGCCTTTTTAATAATATCAAGGGTAATGGTGCCTCATACATAACAAATGCAACATTAGCTAACTGTGCTAAAAATACTGACTCGATACATGCAGATGTAAGTGTGACATCTGAGCGCCGTCAAGTGCAAGAAAGATGATAGTAATTTCTAGGGCTGAATGCTTCGAAGCTTCAACCGTTGCCATGGTATTCGACCTCCACATCACTATTCGAATGCTTCGTTTTTAAATTTTTTTTCCATTTTTTATATATACTCTAAGTATGTAATGATAGTAAGTATAATTCCCAAAATACCTCATGAAATAAGGAATAATCCCGCAACATTATTCATTATTCATATTCAACATTAATTAGTAGTAGTTACTCTCAGACGGATATCACTGTTTGTTGTGTGTAGAGCTGCATGTGTGTACAGTAGTGCAGCAGCGTCACTGTCCCAGGCGCTGTAACGGGGGAGATGGAGACAAACAGACAGAAGAACATGTCAGCCTGCTGCGCCGTGCTGCGCCATGCTGCGCCGTGCTGTGCCATGCTGCTCCGTGAAGCTTCGAATAGCTTCTGATATTTCTCACCGAAGCTTTGAAGCCCAAAAAATGGTATTCCAGATAGCCCTAGTAATTTCAACATTACCTTTACACAGTGTAAAATTTGCACTGGGTAATTTTGTTTGTTGGTACCCTTAAAAACAGGTGTTATCAAGTAATTGCACACTGATTTTACCTTAAACATTGTGTTTCCTGTAAATCTCCAGTATGTGTGGAGGTGGTGAAGTGGGTCAGCCATCAGTAGTGAGATTTGACCGAGAGCTTGCTCGCTACTATTTTAGGAAGCAATGTTGCATTGCACCATTAGTTTCAATTCGTCAGATGTCACTGTGCATGAAGAGGATTATCTTCCAAACTGACAAAAAGTACAGGTTCTAATAATTTGTACAAATATATAAATACATGATTCATCACCATCGCTCCTCTGCTCAGCCCCCTCTTTGTTTTTGTTAATACAAGATGTTGAAAAGGGCATTTAGCTTCTTTTTTTTCCCAAGCACATGACATTTTGCCTTTGTTTTGGTGAGGGGGATCCTGCTTTATCAGGTTAGGTTTTCAATGGAGAAGGGAGTGTGCAAAGTGACAGGTCATGCAACAACACGACTCTCAAGTTACCCTCAAACCAGCAGAACTATGAGAAACTCCTCGGTCTGGTGCGCTGCCCGGCTCAATGTGAAAATAACATTTTGAGGCACAGGGTACCCATCCTGCACAGCCCTGATGAAAACAAGCACTGAAGTGTTGGATGCGGTTCGGGATGGGATTTTAATAAATGGTGAATAATTGAACAGGAATTTCCCCTCCTCTTTTGGATTTTTATTTAATTTTTTTCTCCCATCATGAATATAAATGGTGATTTGTTGTGTATCCGACAGTACAAGGCATGCTCCGCTCAACACGGATTTGTTTTTTATTGATGCTCTCGTGTGAAAGATAAGGCATACATATTGATAATTCACAAAGTAGATGAACATGTCGCTTGTCTACAATACAGCCCATTAAGCCTAGACTCTCCACTAAAACGCCTTCAGCTGTTACCGTCTGTTTTTCAGCTGATTGTAGAGCAGACGCATTTCTGTTTCGGTTAAATGCAGCATTTTACACATTGCTGCGAAGTAAATTTCCATGTCTGGTTGTTAGTGCTGATCTTGTGATCTTCAGCTTGCTTTTCTGCTAGCACACCTGGTGAACGGAGGTTTGTGACAAGTGCATGTGCGTGGGCGAAAAGTGTGTGTATGCTTGTGCACATGTGTACTCGCTCCCACACCACGGCTCAGTGGCTGACATGTTAGACCAGAGTCTGATTGGATTCCACGCTCCAGAAACATTAAACCCAGTGACTCATAGAGAGGGGTTGAAGTGAGGTGTGTGTTGTGTGTAGTCTCTCTCTACACTCTCTTTGAATGCGTATCTAAGCCCAAACAGATCGGGTTTTAATGTCCACCTGTATGTTTGGGAGAGATTACATATCTTTTCCTGTGTGTGTGCGTGCGTAGCTGCCGTCTTTAGTCTATGCTGGAGTTCAGTCGTCCTTCAGATCAAGGTCAATGAGCTGTGCCCTATCTCTCTGCTCCATCTATTAGCTGTCCAGCGGAGGGTCTGGGGATGGATGGATAGAAAGCTTCGACCCCGAGTTAAACACAATCACCTGCAGGTGGGGAAGGTTACTGTCAAGATGTAATCAGTTACAGATTACTGATTACCTATTTAAAATTGTAATTGGTAGAGTTATCCATTGGATGGATGTGTTTAATTAACAGCGAAGTGTCCAGCTCAGTAACCATGATTCTTCTCAACTCTTGGTTTGAGACATTCATTATAGTTACTAACTCTTTTATTTTGAATTCCATTATAGCATGGATTATAATTACAGAGTTTGTTGACTGTAATCCAATCTATTCCCTGTCACATCTGACCATCTATCCTCTCTGCCTTTATCTGCGATTAAATCTGCCTGCCTTCCGTTCTCGGGATGGGTCCCTTATGGCGGGAAAGGACATTTCTACTCTCAAATCTATCAGTGGATCTACCTCTCATATGCTCCTCTGAGCCTCTGTCTCCCCTCCAATCTCCCCCTTCTCTGTTTCTGACGATTGGTTTTTGGTCGGTGTTAACCGAGAGACCGCCGGCCTTCACTGATTGATCAAAAGTCTTCTTGGCATGTGTCAGCTTTGACATAGACAGGTGATCGGATTGAAGGACTGAGGTAACACACAGCGGAAGTGACCCTATGCTCTGTAGGGGAAATAGGAAATACCAGAACAGAACAGTTCCAGGATTAATACATGTCAAATATAGCATTTCAAGTAAATTGTGTCATTAATTTAGAACCAATAAGGGAAATTTCCCCAACTAAAGTCTTCTGTGCAGTATTTTTACATTGCAAACTGTCTGATTTAAAAGGAAATATTGTGGATTACCTAACAAGAAAAAGTCCTTTATGGCAGAAACAGGAAGATCATACTTTTTTTCCAGCACAAACAGCACTAAAACTTTTACAGTTTCTGTAATGGCAGTGGATAGAAGAAGTGAAAGGCTTTAAATATGTTGATCTGGTTTAGTGAACCCACAGGAAAAATAAAAATAACTGAGACAGAGGGCAGGACTGCGGGGCTTGGGCAGGTGGCATCATCTTCTCTGAACAGAAAGCAGCAGGTTTATGGGATCCGATTAAAAGATACTTCACTTCAGTAACAATACCAGTGATCCCAGATACAACAGAGCAGACACTAAAAACAGCAATGGTCTATTTTGTTTATGAAAGTTTTAACAATTTGTCAATTGATTAGACCAGTCCAAAGACTGGGTTGGGTCCCACAGGTGGGTCGCAGGACATTTTTTTTAGGGTCGCCAAATAAATTTGCAGAATTTCTTCCATAGTCTTGTATTGAACATTTCCGCTTTACACTTTTGTGCCACATGACGGAGCCTGAATGTTCGTATTGTTCTGATAATTGTAGCCTACTTATAACATTGAATCTCATATGAAAGGCTAGCGTACATTCTGTTAGTTTGATTGATGAGAGGAAAAAAACAACCTGTTAACTCCACCTAAATGCATTTATTTGGTCTTATTTATAAAGTATTTAACATGTGTATGTTTTCAATAACAAATGCAAAAAAAACGAAGTTGTGATTTATCAAATATATTTCTTTGAAATGGCTGGTTTACCTATTCAAGATAATACAAGGTACTGCGGAAAGCAATACGAATGGTCAGGAACATTCATTTACGTACAAATTTGCTCTTCTCACCATTTATAGATAAGGCCTATTGTGAATTAGGTCGAATTGGTGTGGTGTTTTTACAAACTGAATCCCCAGAAAAAAAAATTCAGAAAACTTACTATTACACAGTGCCACTGATTTGTAAAGAAAGAAAGAAAAAAAAAAAAGGGCTTTTAACATAATTGACATTGATTTCCTCCTCAGGATCAGGTTTAAAGTCATGAGCCTGGACCTGGTTGTGCTATTAATGAATTATGCCAAGAATCAATCAGAATGATATGCCAAAACATTAAAAGTACCATAAATACAAAGTGTTATTGTTGAAAAAGGAGTTTCTTGTCACAATATGACTTTTCTTTACCTATGTATATACTGTATTCTGTTATCAGAGTGACAGAAACAAAGGAAATAGCTGAAATGTGTTGGGATCCAGGGATTCAGGGATGTGGGAAAGAAGAATAGATGCCTTCCCAAACCTCTAGTATCTCTGGTAAGATGTTGCGGAAGAATGGCTTTAATACAGCCTTTTGTTGCCCTGAATTTCAAACTCAAGCTAAAGTTGTTTTTATCCATGAGACTTAAATTCGATGAACTGCGAGCCACCTGCCTGTTCCCGTAGCGGAAATAAAGCAATCGAGAGCGCACTATCTTTATCTGTGGCTCAGTGTCCCAGTGGGAACCATACTAACAAGCTTCTTATCCCAGCCACGCTGTTTATAGCCAACACACCTGGCTGACCAGGCTTTCTGCTTTAATGAAAAACTCTTTTAAGCATAAAAAACAAAAGGTGTTTAGTCTGACTATAGCAACACATCATCACCTTCAGGGATGAAGCAAAAATATGTTTATGATTTCCATAAAGCCTCTTGCTGTTTGCACGGAAAGTTTCTAAAATAATCACTTTATAACTTTGCTCAGTATTTGTTTGCACAAAACACCCGGCGTGACCCCCAAACCACCTGAGCGTCTGCCGGGATGCTGCTGATGTTGTTTACGTGCTCATGTTAATTAAATTACTTAGATCTGAGTGGGGATGATTAGCATGCTAGCAGTAATAGCTAGCAGGGAATCCAATAGCCTATTATCATAATGAGTCCCTTCGGCGCACTGTGTGGGTAGGTAGAGGAGAGAGAGAGTGAAGCGGTTATGTCGGTCGCCCAGAGTAGAGAGTTACATCAAAGGACAAGTGTGTTTTTTTTAGCAAAATACATGATTCAAATTGATTTGTCCAATCTGACTGGAATTAGATACTGTCACTGTTGGGATACGGCGAAGAGGAAACACGCAGTTTGCCAGCAAAACACACAACAACACGCCCTCAGAGATGCATGAAAAGTTGAATCGTCATAGTTTCATCATTTCCCAGAAGTCTTACGATGATGCAGGAGACCAAATAAACACATCCAAACACACAGTCTCCACAGGTATTTTCTCTACAAACATTCCCACACACATAAACAGTCGTGGAGGGGGGGGGGGGGGGGGGGGGGGGGGTGGGGGGTTCTGCACTGCGGCAGGCACCTGCAGCTGTGGACCCACTCGGCTCATTATACACCTGCTTCCACACGCTGGACTTCTGCTGCACATATGCTCTCGACCTTGTGCTTTTATAATGGTACAATGTTACGTTTATCGTGTGTGTTTCAGTGTAATAGTGGTCGCATTCATTGTTTAAAGAGTTGGGATTTTTTGTGGTTGCAGTTGAGACCATGTTTATTTATGTTTAATAATGCATAATATGGGCTTTTTCCCATGAGGCAAGTTTGCCTGTGCTCTTTATCTCTGTTTACTTTAACAATTACTGCATATGCTCTCTTTGCTCCTCCACCTGCTACACTTTTCTCTGTCTTACTTCAAGGAATGTTTGCTTTAAAGAGGTGCTCCTCAGCTCCATAGGCACAGTCAGCGGTTTGACTTTAGATCAAACTCCTTCTTTTACTCTCACCAAACAGCGAAGACTGCAGAGCAAATGAGGAATTGCCCTCTCTTCATTAGCTCTAAATTTTAACAACGCCGTCTTTCATTCCATCTCCAGAGAGGGAGAGAAAGACATATTGCTGCATATATTCCTACTTCCCTATGGAGTTAGAATATATGCAGTGATAAGTTATCTGTCCTCTGGCTCACGTTTTCTCTCATCGGCTCCAACGTGCAGTGACGTCTGCCTCCAGACTGAGCTCAAGTGGATGGCTTTATTTGACTGCTCAATTGAGTTTCTTAAATTCCATTTTCAAGACATTCTGTAATGAGATTTATAGTAGATTATATACAGTATAATCAATAGGGCTGTCAAAGTTAACATAATAACGTGTTAACAGCAATTTGTTTTCATGCCACTAATTTCTTTAATGCATTAACGCAACTTGCGATTTTTAGGTTGTAGCAGGCTCAGTTTTAAAGCCAGCTAGTGAAGATACTGGCGTCATAGGAAACTAGAAAACCTAAGCAATCCATTGGTACCGATTATGTCATACTAGCTTGTTGGGAAGGAGGTTAAATAACGCTTCAAACTTACATTGAATTTTGGCGAGAAAAAAATGACAAAGCCATTTTCAAAGGGGTCCCTTGACCTCTGACCATAAGATATGTGAACAAAAATGGGTTCTATGGGTACCCACGAGTCTCCCCTTTACAGACATGCTCACTTTATGATAATCACATGCAGTTTGGGGAAAGTCATAGTCAAGTCAGCACACTGACACACTGACAGCTGTTGTTGCCTGTTGGGCTGCAGTTTGCCATGTTATGATTTGAGCATAATTTTGTATGCGAAATGCAGTACCTGTGACGGTTTCTGGAATATATTAATACTTGTTATGTGTTGTTAATTGATTTCCAATAATACATATATATATATACATTTGCATAAAGAAAGCATATGTGTCCACTCCCGTGTTAATAAGAGTATTAAATACTTGAGAAAAGTATCTCTTTAAGGTACATTTTGAACAGATAAAAAATGTGTGATTAATTTGCGATTAATCGTGATTAACTATGGACAATCATGTGATTAATCATGATTAAATATTTTAATCAATTAACAGCCCTGATAATCAATCATGATAATAAAATGAAAGAAACGTTGTCTCTTAAAATGATAACCTCTATTTTTCATCCACCTGTCCCCTCCGTCCTGTAGATGCCAAGGCCTGCCCCTCCAAAGATTTCGCGTGCCGCAATGGGAAGTGTGTGGCGCCGATCTTCGTGTGCGACGGCGACGACGACTGCGGGGACGCCAGCGACGAGGAGAAGTGCACGGCCCCCACCTGCGGCCAGCACGAGTTCCGTTGCAACGACTCGGAGTGCATCCCCGCCTTGTGGAGTTGCGACGGCGACCCGGACTGCAAGGACAAGTCGGACGAGTCCATGGAGCGCTGCAGCCGGAGGACGGAGCCCCAGAAGCCTCGCTGCCCGGTGGGCGAGTTCCAGTGTGGGAGCGGGGAGTGTGTCCACATGAACTGGAAGTGCGACGGAGACGCAGACTGCAAAGATAAATCGGATGAAGCAAACTGTCGTAAGTCATCTGTGTATATATTGTATTTATGTGGATGGACTGATGAGTGGGAGAGGATGAATAGGTGAGTTAATGAGTGTGTAACTGAATGGACTTCTAAGGGATAATGCTGCTGTCATTTTAATTATTATCAAGAAACCCTGAAGAGACCAAACGTATTCAGCAATCATTTTCTGTGTAGCCACAGAATAATCCCCGTGCCATAGAACTCCAATGGTATTGTCCAAAAAAACATGAGTCCATTGACATATTCTTTAATTAAAACAAACATAGTGTAGTTTTAGTCTGAAATAGCTCAATGACTGCATATTCAGTCTCCACAGAGTAGCCCTGACATCCCTGCACATGCTCAGGGACTCAGCTTTACATTTGCAGTGTTCATTGTAATGAAGGGTTATGTCATCCAATTGCAACGTAATGGTTCTTTTATGTAACGTATCTATTCCATGGCACAAAGACTACACACTGTACTTGTTTGGAGGGTAAATTCATTGTTTTGGGTTGTTTTTTTAATATAAATTTCATGATAAATGTAAAAAGTTAATACCAGCCGTAGGCTTTTAGAAGGCGATAAATGCATACCAACAATAATGCATGTAGTGTTGTGAAACAATGGCTCTGTGTGTGGCTCACCCCTGTTGAGGGAATATACTTCAAAGGCTGACATGCCGTGTACTGTGAAGAAAGACTGCGAGACAAATCTCGTGGTGCCACCAAATGACTGAAGGAGGATCAGTGCTAACTTGATGATCCATGAGTGTGTTGCCATGCAACCATGTGATCTGTGGAAAGCAGAAGGAGAACTTCTGAGTGTGTTTGACCATATGCGTTTGTTGTGCGAGTGTGTGCGTGCATGCGTGGGAGGTGAAGGTCCTTCATCAAGCAAGACCCCCCATCTGGTCTCCTCTTCACACTCCCACTCACCACTCAGGGAGATGACAGCAGCCTCGCACATACGACATGATACAAGCACGCCGCGCTGCCACAACATAACACACGCGTACACACACACACTTTAACAAGACTCAGGCAGAAGCAAGTGTTTTAACAGACACACGTTTACATAGCGATCATACCTGTGCTTACACATACACACATACAGTATATGCAGATTTTCATGCACATACAAATGCAAATAATGAAATAATCATACAATCATGAGGGTTTGGTACTTAAAGGCACTCCAGAATGACGTAGTCACTCTAAAAGTGAATTGCCATACACAAGCAGCTGTGACAATGTATAGACCTTTGCACTTCAAAACCCTCCCATCTCTCCAGACACAATCTCACAAAGTCATTACTGTGTATTGACTTTGAGGTCCAAATAAGTATGTAGGTAAGTACTGCATGATGGGATAGGTTTTGCCGTGAATATAATATGACAATAAGGTTAAAAACAATATGCAAATGAGCATCACAGTCATAGTATTTAGGGAAGAATCTTACAATCAAACATATCTCGTCATTGAATCTTTATTCTTTCTTCATCTTTTCTGGACGGATGATAAAAGACGAATGTTTTCCAGAACTATATAACAGTTATTCATGGGTCTTCGAGATTTTTTAATGCAACCTGAAATTAACTCAAATATGCTAATTTTAACAAGAGTAGGCTGTCCTGGTCATTATCTCTTTATTTTTGCTTCTACTTATTGTTAACTATGTGACATTGATAGATGGCTATTAATGGGTAGCTTGGGTGACTATACAGTCTATGATTCCGACTGAAGCCGTTATCTATGCTTCTGCCATAGCAACCAAAAAACAGTCATTTTACCTTGCAGAACACGGGAGTTGGTCTACCGCTGCCTCGATCGGTTAGGTTGTTTCTGTTATTGTGTGATATTGGTTAGTTCAGATTCACCAAAGTCACTCAATAACAGAAACAAACAAACCAATAGAAGCAGCTGTAGACCAGTAACCTCAGTGGTCTGCGAGGTAAAATTACAGTTTTTGTCAACGGAGTCTGGTGGCTTTAGCGAGAACATAGATAACGGCTTCAGTTCTGACAGCAGATTAAACAGAAAATATTCTAAACATAGCTTAAAAAACTTCAAAACACCCAAACTATCCTTACTTGTGACAAGCTTAAGCATTTTTACCTTTTAAGTTTCGGCTAAATTAAGCTAATCAAGTAGCCTATCTTGTTAGCCTCACTACCAAATTATATCCATTCTAAAAAGCTGCAACCGGTTTGTTTGCTTGCTAGCTTGCTAAAGTAAGATATAATTAAGTTTTCCAGGTCTATGATTAAGGGTTCTATTTGGGAATAACGCCGTGAATAAAATATACACAGTGGGTCTACACACAAAAACAAAAACAAACCCAGGAACATAATTGAACAGTGATGACTTCTGACAGAGTGACAGCGAGTGAAGTGGTGTTGCCTTGTCTACATGTGCCAGTGGAGTCATCTGTCTCAATAACCATGTTCACTACTTCACAGATATGATGAGACAGCAGCTGCATGTGTACTATTATATGTATTCGATTGGGTCCGTGTGCATGCTCATCACATTGTGAATAAAAGTGGGCGGTCGGAGGTTTGTGTCAAACAAGATGTAATAGTTTTAGATGTCTGCGTAATGTAAATGAGAGAGCAGAGCTCAGCGTAGGGAGGTGCAACATTTCAGTGTAAATTAGAAATGTGAGAATCATTGCACATCTCCAGTTTGTTCCCTCCTCCTCCTCCTCCTCCTCTGTTTCCGTCAAGCTTTGCTCATTCCCACAGACCCGTTCCCTGGTTATTATCTCCCATCTTATTTGAAACATCTGTCTCAATAATCCTGTGTTATTTCACAGACATGCTGAGACAAGTGACTGCGAGAAGGGTGACAGGAGGTTAATGTAAATGAGAAATGGTCAAATCGTATCTTTAGTTGGTTCTCTCCTTTCCCTCCTGCCAACATATCTGCAGATGGCAATCCATTATTATTACTATTCCTGGGGATTCATCATAATTAGCTGAGCTCAGATCCCAATCATTTGGCTGAGAGAATCAGCACATTTTGTGATGGCACAGGATCATGCCTTCCACACTTTGCTGATTTTAGCATTAATATGTGTTTATCTTTAGTTTTTTGGTTTGAGCCTTAGAAGTCTGAGTCAGCTTATCTGTGTGTTCATGTAAATGCGCACACGTCTTGCTGCGTACATGCATTTCGGTGTGGTCGTTTGATGCGTCTCTGTGTGCGCTCACCTACAGGATGTGTACATTTGTGCTCACTTGGTGCGAAACAGTGTGTGTGTGGCTGTGTTTTATTCCACATTTCCTGATACAGTGATTGTGTTGCCGCGCATTTCTGTGGCCTCCACAGCCATTGATCATGTCTGCCTCCGTTCCCTTGGCAGAGCCAGTCCAAAACACAACACATGAATAATTAAACAGCCAGTTAAAAAGATGAATGAGTTAAATAAACCTGCCCTCGCCGTTAGAGCGAGCACAAACAAACGCCCGTATACACTTGCACATACACACACACTCAATAGGTCACTGGTTGTGGGTTTTCCTCAGACAGTGAATGAACACCTGCCTGGTTTTCATTTCCATCGGGGCTTTTTCTGTGCAGGTAAGAGTTGCGTATGACTGATTACTGTTGGATTGGAATGCACTTCAAGTTGGCCTGATTAAAGAAGGAAAACAGATGCCGTACACATACACATCTTCATAGATACAGTTGAGGAAGAGAAATGATGGGTTGGATGTTGTTGTTTTTGCGTTTTTGTGTGTGTTGTCTTCACCTTTACAGGGACATAACTTAAATTAGAATGAAAGTTGAATTCGTGTTTTGGAGGGTTTATCTCTCCATCAGAGACTGTGTGTTCTTTTGAAAATGCTCTCTGCGTTATGAGCTTTGTATCTTCTCATGGATGAGACCAATAGATGATATTTTCCCTGTAACAATAATGTAACAGGTCAGCTAATGTATGTGTTTTGTCCCCACAGCCCTGCTTACATGTCGACCTGATGAGTTCCAGTGTGGTGATGGATCTTGTATCCACGGCACCAAACAGTGTAATAAAGTTCACGACTGTCCGGACTACAGTGATGAAGCTGGCTGCATCAACGGTAAGTGTCAGACGAGTACGGGCCGTTCAGTGTGCAAATAACTTCCTACACACCTCTATTATATTAATTTTCACTTATGCACTTAATGTCAAATTTGGCTTTTCCATCTGAATGTTGTAAGATTCATATTGTACTGCAAAGAAAAGTGGCAATGCGAGCCCTTACAAATGTAATCTCTGTTGCAAATCTTCAGCTTCATGCATTTTTTAGTCCTTTGTCATACTCGGTTCACCCTAAAAATCTATCCAATTATAAAACTACTAACAAGATTCACAGGGGATGTAGCAGAGAGTAGCACAGATGGCTGCAGTTGGCTGCACTAGTCTAATCTGCCCCATGAGAAACTTTAAAGAAGTAAATTTTGCATTGCTCAAGCAACAAAGACATAGAGGAATGAGAGTGTAAGATGCCACAATGTCAAATTATTCAAATGAGTCTGGTCTTTGAAGTAAACAAGAAGTGTTCACAGTGAAACGTGATTGTGGAAAGAGGTTGGCGTGCTTCTCCTTTGCAAACAAGTGACAGTGATGTTTTTACTCAACCACTCACTGCATACGGCGTACACATCAGCTTGAGTTTACATATTGTGATACACAGAAGGACATCATCAGACACTCTGCGTGGCAGTGAACTTGATCTCGATGCCAGTGTTTTGAAGTGCAGCTGTGTATCTGAAATTGATGTTTTACTCTTCACAGTTTCCAAAAAAAGGCACAGTACAGTGAGTGCACCTGTACATGCAATTTTATTTGTGAGAAGCTGTCATGTACTGCACAGCTGTGTCTGTTTGTGTTTCAATCACAAACCAGGGCTCATATGAAACATTCTGCGGTGACACTTATTGGAAAATAGTTTTCACTCCCTCCAATTTTGTGATGTTGCAATCATTAAAACACCATTTTTCTTATCATTTGTGACAGTTTGCAGTTATTTCCGATTCTTGCAAATCACAGCAAACTCTTGAAAATCTTACCAATAACTATCACATTCTGTATAAAATGAGCCAGTTTTGAATCACTGTTGCAAACCAAGGTTAAATGAAGTTGAACCTTACCTTCAATAAATAATCGTCTTTGAAAAAATGTTATGCTCGATAGAATTTCCAGCCGATTAGACAATTATCAGGCCATTAAATCTGCGTTATTAGTGGTTATAAGTGTGGGTCATTAGGGGCCTACTACACCCTTTATTAGGTTTTATCATCGATTCACATGGGCGATCACAAAAGAAGGTATAAAAGAACACAACAGCGACCTCTAGCGACTGTAGTAATTAGGACAGGAGCAAAAGCAGAAGTCATGCAAACTCCATATGGGGTTGAGTTCAGGGGCGATGGATGGGACACAAAACACAGGGTTTTCACCCAGGAGACCAGGGATCGCATCAAGTGTGAAACCAACAACATGCGTTATGTTTGCCTTTTACTTTTGCAACGTAGTTATTTTAAGCCAAAACACAATGTTTTCCCCTAAACCTAAGTGTTTTTGTTTGCCTAAACCTAAAGAAGCCTTTTTGTTTTTGTTCAAAACGTAACGTTTCATTCAGTTTTACAACATGTTAAAACGTTTTGCTTAAGTTTCGCTTTCACTTTTACAGCATAGTAGGCCCCTAATAATGCACATTTAATGGCCTGATAACAGTCAAATCGGGTGCATCCTTACCTATGGGCTTCTCTATATTTATATCTTTATTTATACTGTAGGTAGGTATAACTAATTATTTATTAAGCACTGGTTGATCTACTTAAGTTCCTGAACATTGCGTGTTCATGGCTGAAAAGAGATGTAGTTCGGTTAGTAAAAACCTGACCTCTAACTCTGTATTGTGTTTTGTCTCCACCACAGTTACAAAGTGTGACGGGCAGAGAAAGTTCCGCTGTAAGAACGGAGAGTGTATCGACAGCAGCAAGGTGTGTGACAATGTGAAAGACTGCAAGGACTGGTCTGACGAACCTATGAAGGAGTGCGGTAAGATCCTTAGTCTCTGCTTCTCTTCATACATGCCCAGACACTCATTAGTTATATCACCACCTCAGGCATACATGGATGTACATACACACCGTTGCACACGCTCATGTCCAGACATCATCGACTAGCTTCTAATGTGGGTGGTCATCAGTCTTCTCAGTAAAAGGAGCTTCATTTGATCAAGGCAGGGTAAATCAGGACATTTCTCAGCTGCCTTGTTATGATCAAAGAGCCAAGCGACTCTGCCCTCTAGTGCGATCTTAGCCAGGGGAACGTGACCGGACTACATTACCCATAAGGAACCACACAGATTATCCACACACCATAGATAATTACCACTTAGCGAGCTTCAGTCACGGCTCTCACATCACAAGCAGTGCAATCCAGCTGCAAACAGAGAGAGGCAGTCGAGAAAGAAACATACCTGTTAATGAAATGTATCAAGTAAATATAACTTGTGTTGTATTTAATGAAATGTTACTCAAGTACATGTACAAGCAGTCTCAAGAGATTACTTAAGGGATCTGCACTTCACTCCTGGTCCTCCAGCCAGTCACGTGGGTATAAAATGATATGCGAGAGTGCTGCCCTTTCGGCTGGCTCTGATCTCGAGGCAGATGGATATACACTGTAATGAAATTGCCTTGTAACCATATCATTAATGTTAAACATGATGTTCAGCGTGTCTCATAGCAAACCTGCACCTCCTCTTTGGTACAGCTGTAACTTACAGCTTGCATTATCTACAACATGGAGAAGGTAATAGTTCTTGAACCAAGACCAAAGCAATGTAAAGTGGTTAAATAATAAGTATATTTACATTCAGTGTTATACACCAAAACGCATCCTTAAGGCATAACAAACGTTTTTAATGTAATTCATAACTCATAAAACGTTTGCAATAATGCATTTTTTTACATCCATATTTACTTTCTAGCAGTCTCCTACGTCCCTGCATTTGTTGCTGCTTCTTGTTGCATTATCACTGCCAACTTTCACTCAGTGAAAAAGGATGAACTAATGGTCAAAGCACATTCTCTCAAATGTATGACTTTATATTTATATTATATGATGTTATTTTTCCCGTAAATTTACGACTTTAATCTCAGAAATTATTATTTTTTTCTCTGAATATTACCTTGCATCTCTAATACGCCGTCGTACAGTGATTTCATCAGAGTTACTTTTTCTGCTTGAAAATAAGTTGTTACAAATGTCGACAGTGTCCACATACTTTTGGCCTATTGTATATTCTGTAGCTGTCCTGCTAGATAAAAATGAAATAGTTGAAATAGGTTTTCATGTTTTCACTTTATTTGACCTCAATACTATGTTTATACTGAGTTGATTTGTTGTTATCGGATATAATTCACTGACTAGACTATAGATTACAACCGCAATTTTAGTTAAATGCCTCTTAAAGTCTTTACATCCCTCTTTCTCTCTCTGTCAGTCTCTCTCTATTTTCTATTCTCGCTGTCTCTTTCCTCTTTGTCTCACAGCAGAACCTGTAGCCTTGAAGCTTAAATCTTTAATGTAAGCCGGTAATGAAGTACCAACTTTAGCTTTCTGCAGCGATCTCTCTCTACTCCCTGGAGGGTAGTTGAAAGACAAAGGAATAAATGGAGGTGCAGAAACAGATACAAAAAGGAAGCATGACTAAGAGGGGAGTCCAAACTGTTCTACTGTTCCAAAACACACACAAAAAAAAAGTGTGTGTATGTGTAACAATAGGCATCATACTGTAGTGGAGTGGCACCTGGTACACGTGGCCAAGCTCCCTGTTGGAGAATGGATTGATTCCAGGTGCATTTGGCCAAGACTGTGCCCATAGGCCATGAACACACACACACACACACACACACACACACACACAGTCTCTCTTTTTCTACTGCTTTAAAGCTGAATGTCTTTTCTTTTTTAATGGAAATTTACACAGACACACTATCTTAACTGGCAGGATAATTAAAATTATGCACACACACAAACTTTTTGCGTTTGTCTTTCTGTCCAACTCTTTCTTTGTGTTTTACCCAGGCTGATTCTTTTTCTATCCAATTTTAGACTGCTGGAGTTATTTAATTAATATTCAACTCTTCTTTACTTCCCTCCTCTCTTGTGCCTGTCCCGTCCTCTGTCCTTCCTCTCTACAGGCCTGAATGAGTGTGCAGACAACAATGGCGGCTGCTCTCACATCTGCAGGGACCGCAGAATTGGTTATGAGTGTGACTGTCCTTCTGGGTACAAACTCCTGGACAAAAAGACTTGTGGAGGTAAAGAAAAAAGAAGTTATGCGACAAAACTGCTGCTTTAATGCAGAAGACCACGACTAATGTACAATCACAGCTTGTCTGAGCTGGTGCCATCTGTAGGGCTATTTTTTTCTGCCCTCTTCTGTTTTTATTTAGCTCTTTGAGAAACCAAGGGAGCAGCTCCAAGAGAGTTTCATAATGTTTCTAGCCCAGCTATTGGTCATATTCTGGTAAAAGGAACATTTTGGCATACAGTATTGGGAAATGTTCTTGTTTGTCATTAAAAATTAAGTTAAGACCGTAGTCTGGGACATGACTTGAAGCAGGGATAAACTGGTACCAAAGCGACCTCTTTAAACCACTCCACAGCAGATGTATTGTCATGTTGTATCTACTTTATTTAATACACATAGAATTTGAGATAAATGGATATGTGAGCGGTTATAAGTTGGGTATCGTGACAACAATCACTGGGTGTAATTGTAATTGTAGACTGGTACCAGGTCCAGATTCTTGAGTAGATCTATTGTACCTATGAAAGATAAGACCCTTTATTTAGCTTCTTTTTTTATTGAATTTATTGATTTAGGACAGTGCGTATTAATCAACACATCAGCAATACGCATCAATGTAAATATGCTGGAATTAGCACAATAGCTAAATGATATATATATATATATATATCATTTAGCTATATATATAATTTAGCTATTGCATAATATATATATATATATATATATATATATATATATATATTATGCATGAGTACATGACTGGTTTGTTTTTAGCCAATGTTTGAGTTTTAAAGGTTAAGTAGTGGTCACAGTCCCTGATATGTGCTGGTAATTTGCTCCGGGAATGTGTGCCTCTAACAGACATGGCATGTTTTTAAAACACAACTACATCTATGATGGTAATGTTGTTTTCATATATATGTTGCATAGAGTTACTTGTGAGATAAATCATTTAAAGAAAATGCTCAAATGATGTAACTGTCTGAAATCACGATGCCAGATTTTAGCATTCCTTATCCTACACAAGTTAAATTAACAAGATAAGATCCGAAGCGTAAATAAGACAGCTTTAAAGTAGCTTGAAAGTGATTTGTTTTACTTTGGACAGAGCCGAGGAAGCAGTGTCCCCCGCTTCACGTCTTGGTGCTAATACATATACACACATCCTGAATCCTGATCTCAGGGAGATCAAATTGGTATTGATCTTCTCATCGGGCTGGGGGTTTGCTGGCAAACAAGCCATTTCCAAAAATGTGGGCTGCTGTTTTTATGGTTTTATTTGGTTTAAGGTGTTTAAATGTACCACCTGTGACTGAGTCTCGCTGTTGTCCTAAACAATACACCTTTTTAATCTTAGTAGGTTGTTTTAATAAACACAATGTTGCATTCAACATCTTTTTTATTCAGTTTGACGCACCTAAATTTGCTCTGCTTAAACAGCATGGGTTAAAACTTTTAAACAATTTTTTTTATCAAATTAGTATTTCTTTACTGAACAAGACATAACTAAGGAATGGGATAATTATCCTACTAATAAAATGATGATCTTCTAATAATCAAACAATGCAGACACCCATAAACTTGGTGTAATGTTTGCAGGTTACTTAAATAAAAACACAATGATATTGCTTTTAACAGTCCGTAACAGCATCAGTAGCATGAGTGGTAACATTGATGAACAGGAATAAACTCTCTTATTGGAAGAAATTATAATTATTTTCATATTTATATATGATCAAAGGGGTGGTTTGAGGTTGTTAAAGGGCCGGGTTCGGCCAACAGGCTGCCAATTAATTAGGCCTATCCTAAACAGACTAGCAAGGACAATATATCTGTGCAGTGGACAGGTGAAATATTCTGTAGACACATTATCCATTCATATAAATCCATTCTAGCAAAACGCATGAAAAATGTTCAGTCCCCTAATCCTCTCTTTGACTTTGAAATTGTATAATATAGAATCATTTTTAAAGATTTGGTAAAAAATAACTTTTAATAGACTTAAAAGCAATGCTGCTCTCAGTAGTGATCTATGCAAACTGGGTTTCTCACAATTACACTTAACAAGTAATAAGCATGCACATTTTTCAAACCGAGATCTAATCCTGTCTGCTGGCGCTCTCGGCCAGATAGATATAAATCCTAGAAACTCCATTTGAAGACACAGACTCTTCATTTGAAGTGAACATTCTTTTGAGAGAAAGATTGTTAACATGCTAGATACAGAAAATGTACTTCTCACTCTTAAAACATAAATGACTTTGTGTGTCTCTTGTGTTGTTTAGATCTTTATGTCTTTGTGCTATGTTTCTCTCCACAGATATAGATGAGTGTGAGAACCCAGATGCCTGCAGTCAGATCTGCATCAACTACAAAGGAGATTATAAGTGTGAATGCTACGAAGGCTATGAGATGGACCCCGCCTCTAAGACCTGCAAAGCCGTGGGTGAGCTATTTATCACACACACGCTGGCACCCATTTGTTCAGGTTAAAGAGGCACACTGTCATAGATGAATGTTCTCACCAAAACACAGACATGGGCACACATGTACTCGAAAGGAATCGCACGTAGAGACCAGCTCCTATATATATATATACACCAATTACTCTCCCATTCCAGCACCCCTAGCTACTGAGGCGCATCCCACACTATTCTCACACTGTGGGATTCTGTGAAACGAGAGGATCGCTTTGTATGGAGGCCGTGCACGGCAATCTGTGCAAAGACAAATATTTGCCACCTTTTTCTGCGGTCCCCACTAATGAAAAGTTTGCAGCCAGCTGCCTCTGCTCTCCCTGGAGTGTCAAAGGATGATGTTGTGTGGGGAGGGGGGCCAGCCCACTCACTGTGGGACACAAGCAGGGTCTGTACCCTTCGTTGGCCTGGGTAAACACTCCGAGCAGTGGTATGAATGAAAATAAAATCTTGTCCTCAAAGTTGCACCAGGCAAGGTTGTTACTGGAAAATGGTCTGCCTTAAATCCTGAGGTGAAGATGCAACTGTAGCTTGTTAGCTGTACCTAATAAAGGCCTTTACTCACCGGGGGCATGACGAATAAACGACACGAAAATGCTAAATGCTCGCCTGCATATATTGTATGTAGCTTTTATTGTGAAAGGTGAGATCGGAAGGAGTGAATCTGGTCTGCGCTACTTTTGTCAAGGTTGAAAGGAGTAATAAAGTTTGCGATCTTGGTTCAAACTACGGAGCCTCCGTGTTGTTTCATAAATAAAGACGCACCTCAATCCGTTCCACACAACGTGATTGGTTGGTGCCTTTATTCGTGGTGTGAAAGCTCCGAAAATCGACCTTGTTACAAAAACAAATTACGCCGCTTTTTTGCTGCAGAATATTCTCATTCTGTGTGAAAGTGAGAGTTTCTACACAGTATGGAAAAGTATGGAATTTGATTTTAGTAATTTCCAGGACTGGATAAGTATGGAAAAAAAAAAGAGTATGGAAAAATATTTGTTCGGTTTTCTAAAATATAATGTAAAATTCATACAAGCAGAGTGTTTTTCATGGAGTTAGGAGCAGGCGGTTAAATATTTACTACTGTGTGAAAAGGCAACCAGAGCGAGCTTGATGTCGTCGAAAGCATGGCAAGAAGTATGGCGTGCGACGCAAAGCCAATGGACTTCCTCTTTTCTAGTCCCATGGTGAATTGTACATGAACATCGCTTCTGTTACAGAAGAGGTTGAAGATATACAGTTTCTTAAATTGCACTGTTTTAGCATTGCAGCTTCAGTAAAATGCTGTGCATTGAACTTGTTTGGGCTTGGTGTTAATTGATTTGTAAGATCTGCAGTACCTAGGTGCAATCTTCTGGCAATTATTTGGCAACATAATAGTATAGGCTACATAGTCAGATTGTAACATACATGTTAACAGTTGGATTTTAATACCATTTATTGATTTAATAAACATCTAGCTATTTGTACTCAGATGTCAAATATAGTCTGGAAAATCAACGGAGAAGTCTGGGAATTTTAGTCTGTAAAAGTGGAAATTAATTTTTTTAAATGGAAAATAAGTAGGAACTCTGGAAAGAACTCACAAAAACAACAGTTCAAAAAAATATTAACATGTGAATTAATCGCACGAAAGAAACTCTGGCGGTGTGTAACAGCCTTTTTGAAAAGCTCCATGCAAATTCTGGGTGTTTTCAATTAGAACCCCCCATTCTCAGTCTTTTGACTGCTGGCTTTACCGATAACGACGCTGTCTGTCAAATACCATTCAAACACCAGCAGATAACGTTTCCTGACAAATTAGAGCTTCTGATGTGTCTTGATGTTACGATAAAAGTTGATATATTTTTTTTACATCTAGCCATGCTGGAAGCAGAATTTCAGTGTTGTTGGTAATGCAAAACTCTACATCTTTTCCAGTTAACAAAATAGAGGGGTAGACCTAGGATTGGAAACTATAATCAGTTTATTAGTGCTTTATCTACATTATAAATTCTACAGGAAACATAGCCTCTTCTCCTGGCAGTGTTAATGCCTTGCAACCACCTCTTTATGGAACCTTTAACTGATTGAGTTACACAGCAAATTAACTTTTTTTTGAGGGACAAGAGAGAGAGAAAAGAGTGTTACTAGTGATTACCGCCATCGGTCTTAGGCTGAGTCATTATAGGGTGAACTGGTCTGGTAATGACGGAGCTTAAAGCAGAAAACAGGCCCTCACTCTTAAGCTAAGTGGCATAAAAACCACCATTGATTGCTTCATGCCTCTCTGTGTGAATCTTTATTACTGTTCGGCAGCGCAAACAGTCCTTGTCAGAGGCCAAGACATTTATTAGAGGGGAGGAGAGGCAAGCAAGCAGAGGAGGAGAAAAGATAAATGGACGGATGGATGCATTGTATGAATATCTCTCTGCTCATTGAAGTAACGCAGAGATGCATCCGCGCTGTTGATTGTGGCAGATGTTGTAGCGTGCCAAAGGAAACAGCGTCAAGAGGAAGAGACAGGAAATGTGACAGGATTATTGTTTACGTTGAGGTTTATTTATTCAGAGGCACAAATAGATGGGACCATAAATACTGTACAGAGATGTTTGCTTCGTGAAGCTGACGTAATGTGGACTTAATGAAGCCTCATTTCGACTGTGAACTCATTCCTAGATGCACATATGTACGCCCAGTCACACACATGTACGGCCACAGACATCAGCATGCACTTTGGGGATACCGGTCACATAAATGAACATGTAGTTATTTTGAGGAGTCAACGTTCGTACACAGATACCGGCCAGGAGAAGCGACGCTTTCTGTGATGAGATGTGACATGTGTCAAGTGCCAATATCATTTGCACATATTGAAGTTAAGGCTGTTATTTGTGCTCCTATCTCAGTAAAACACAATGTCATCCTCAAGTTACACGCAATGGCTTTTTTTTCCTGCATTTTCTACGTGCAAGTTGAGCCTGTGCAGATGATTGAATGACAATAGCCAACCTCTGCTCTTTGTGTTCTCCGGCGTACAAAGAGTGCATTTCATTCTAATCCTGACATGTAGTTTCAGGCTCTGCAGATTAATTTCAGAGTAATATGCAACACTAGCAATGCTAATTAAAAGTAAAGTCCCAGATCGGAGTCGTAATGCGTTCCCTCCTCTAAGCTGGTGTTCGTGAATGTGTGTTGCGTGTTTGTATTAGTACGTGGCAGCGTCCATTAAGTCCCCTGAAGAAAGCCTTATTGCACTTCACTAATTGCATTCATTGTTTCTGTGTTTTACACCTTTATGGGTGTGATGCCACTCAAGGAGTCGTCAACTTGAGTTATTATTATAGAAGAGAGAGAGAGAGAGGAGTGTGGGAGTTACTATGCATGAGAAGGATGGATTCACAAAGTGGCAGTTTCTTGACCAGTTAAATTGTCTATCCTACATAAAATATAGTTTATGCAAAAGCAGAATAGAACAAGTATGTTTCTGTGGTGCTGTTCCTCATTATTACCATTATTTTGTCACAACTGACCATGTCAACACATAAACAAAATTACTGTAGCACCATTTCTAGAGAAAATGTTCTGCCAGTATCCAAATTTGTATTATTTTATCATTATATAATATGCTTAATAAAATGAAACAGTTAAAAGACGACCTATTATGCTTTGGTGCTTTTTCCCCTTTCCTTTAGTGTGTTATATACTGTAGTTTTTGTGCATGTACATGAACATTGAAGCATGTAAACAACCCATAATATAAGTATGCACCTGAAAAGAAGCGTAGCAGGTCCTCTTTAATGCTGCAACTATAACTTCAATCGCTGCAATAAAAACAAATTCATACTAGAATGGCACTCGGAGAGCGCAAACCTCCGCCAAGGTGCGCAACTTTAAAAACAGATCACAGCTCACAGCCGGCGGTACCGTGAGGTGGTCGGCTTATTATTAACACGGTGTGTTTCCGTGTAACGTATCGGCGGATGCCTCTCTCATTCAGCAGCCTTGTTATGTCTGTATAACGTTACACAATGTCGTCTCTCATCCCGTCATCTAGCGCTTTTGTCTTTCTCACCGCGGACGGCCAGCAGCTCCAGCACACACATCCACACCATGGATGTATTAAGAGAACCCACACACGTATGTCTCTGCTCGAAGAAGGCGGGGCCATGCGTCATCAACGCTTCATCAGTTACACCGCGCATCCGTTATACCCTCTGGTTTTAATGCTCAGGCTGATTGGAATTCTTAAAAAAATTAATTAAAAAAAGTAATTTTTGATCAATTTTGAGGTAAAAATTGGGGTAATTTGGCAGTAATTGGGCAGTAATAAGAAATTTCAAATAGGCTACCTGCTAATTATCACCTAATTACCATGAAATCTGAGGCCCTGTAAAATGAAGTGTTACCTAATATTTTAATAACGCAATTAACATCCACATACACACGACAACTAATTTACTTTTTAATGACGGTACATAAACTGAGACCTTTTAAGATAGTCAAATAAAAGTTTAAGAAAAGTACAGACAGGAGTGAAGATGAGGAGGAGAAAGATGTAACAGCATGGAATACATCGCAGGTACATAAAGCAGGACACGCTGTCACAACGATGCAGAGGAAATTTACAAACTGCCTGTGGACCAAACTCTTGTTTCCTCCTCTTGTTCCTTGTTGTCGCTCTCATCTACAGTGCAGTGTACTGGGGGCTTAACCACAGTGCCAAGAGCAATTTTTTTCCACACTTGACAGTTTGAGCACACACTTTTCAAAATGAGTTTCAAGCAGTGGTCAGATTTTCCCCATTGTCAAAAGATTTTGCCATGGGACCCAAAGTGATGTGGAACACTGTCAAACCTCGTCTCAGAAGTTTTTCCTGCAGTCTTAAGCTTTTAATAGACAAGCACACAACATTTTATTCCGTCTGTCTGTAGGAATGTCGGTAATATTAATCCAGAATGCAAATTTACACGTATATATTTATCATTTATCGTGTCTTTTATTCTTTCAATGAACTATCACGACTTACAATGGTCACAACTTTGGTGCGCAATTATTAGAAGGATTCTCTGGCCTTCCAGCAGAGACATAATGAAGCGTTATATAACTTGCTTTGTCATGAGGAATGCTAGCAAGTAGGATGACTTTTTGGCTTTTGACAGAAGGTTCATTTCTGTTCCCAGCTGCAGCATCTATTCATCATTATATAGCATAGTGTGTATGACTTAACAAGCATGGCTGACCCAGATATGTGTGTCTACCTCCAGACATAACATCATCCTAATAACCTTATCCACACTGGCTGCTCCTGAACATCCCCATCATCCTGCAGAATTTCATACCTGGCTTTGGTCTGACCTTTCCGTCTGTCTTTATGTTCTTACTTTGCACCTCCACAACATAAACATCTTCTTTGGTGCAAATCAAATCAATGTGCCCGCGGTGGCTGACAGCATTTCCCCAGCCCGTATTTATCTTTTCTCTGCATTATCTTAATTGGCTAACGGGGCAGAGCGGCCCCGAACTGGCAGTGCAGATTAAAATATATCTAGGGGACGCTGTTCTTGTTAAGAAAGCTGACTGTTGCTCTGCCGGGATACACTGAGGAGGGATTATGTTGCGCTTCTTTTTGATGGCATCTCTAGTGTCATGCCCTGAAGAAAACAGTGAGTCAGCTTTTTTCACTTTGAGGAGGACATATTGCTGCGACAACAGCAGTGATGAGGGATAAGAGATGTTGTCTCGAAAAAGTGAGTCAGGAGGATTGATGAAAGAGAAGTTGGATCCATCTCTGTTCTCATTATGTACATGCTGCAAAATGTTCTCTTTTTCTCATCCCGTCTTTCTCTCTCTTCCACCCTACCCACCTCACTTTCTTTCCTCCACTGTCATTTGATCTGTTAATGTCTTTTCCTTCTTGCTTCCTTCCCAATTACATCCTCTTACTCTTCATTTCTCCATGACTCTAGCTGCATCCATCACATTTGCTTGTGCCTCGCTCCTTCTTGTTTCGTTCCTCCCTCTCTCTCTCTCTCTCTCTCTATCTCTCTCACTCTCTCTCTCTCTCTCTCTCTCTCTCTCCCTCTCCCAGCAGGTGAAATTGATGGTTTCAAACCTAGTAGTCAGAGGAAAATGATTGGATCCAAACAGTAGTAGAAATGTAATATTTTCTCCCTGTGCAGTAGCCCGTATTAAACCAGGGCTGAGGAAACCTATTGAGAGCTGGTTGGCTCTGTGTGAGTTTGTGTGTGTGTACGTACCTTGTTACGTACGTTTCTGCTTTACTGGTCAGTGTGGAGTGGAGAGCAACATGACAGATAGGAGAGAGAAGTGAAGATGAAGTAAAGAGAGATAAAGATAGAAAGGGAAACCGGCACACAGAGGTGTCTCTACCGTATGCAGCACAAATTAAGATATATTTTTTGTATCTGTGTGTACTAAAGAGGGAGTTGACCTTGTCAACTGCCTGGCGATTATTCAAATGCTTGACTCACCTTCAGCCTGCTGAAAAAAGGTGCCCCAGGTAACTGATGTGCCCGCAGACAGCACGTATTATACTGTTGAAGAGAACCCAGAATCACACTTTTGACAAGCTGTTGTACTAAAAATAGAACGATGTGTCATGTCTAGTTGTTGGGCTACTTTATCCACTTGCACATTGTGCTTTGTTATTTCATCTAGCAGCAGGACACACACTCACATACATACAAACTCTTTGAGTGGATGTGTCTTTTTTAAGGCTGCTTTGCTTTCAGTTAGGGCCACCTCGCATAATACATATGCTACTTTTCTGCAGAGCATAAGTGTGTGAATAATTAAGCGAACAGCATTATGTTGTGTCAAAAAGTACTCTGTGTGTGTGCAGAATATATTGTTTCTTTTAAAAGGTTAATTTGGATGATTTATTTATGCTCACATCATCAAAAATACATGTGTTAAGAACCTTAATAGTACAAATGCAATAAGAAAATAGAAATAAGAACCAACACTCAACACCGGCTATGGTATCTTTGTAGATGAGAGTATGTTTGGGTTTTTAACAGTGCTGCTGAAGTACATGTGAAGGGCAAAAAGAACTGGAGCACACTTTTGCAGCCTTTAATTCGTTGAAATTCTTAGTCGACTAACACTTGTACGATTTTGTTGACTAATCGATTAGTAAAAAACAGAGTTTCTCCACAAAGAATCGCACAAAGAAATGTGCTCATAAGTTTCTTAGAAATAAGTCATTCAGAATGAAAAAAAACATAAAAAACGACTAATTGACTAAAGAAGTCTTATAGGACCAAAACGACAGATTAGTCAACTAAGGAGCCGTTTACATATAGTGTCTAAAAATGCGTGGAAAATGCCAGCCATGCCGCTTTCATCCTTTTATCCAAAGTGCTTGGGAGGTTGTGCTCCTGTCGCTTCTGCCGTTACTAAGCAACCAAAACATGCGTGCTGCGATGACAATAATGATGAAGTTGCCGTAAATTAACAGCAAAACTGGCTAAACTAAACAAAGTGAAAACAAAGATAAATGCATTTCCAGCACTGTAAATCCCCCACAGTAGCTTTACTGCTCGATTTCTCTGTCAATTTGGCTGACCTTTCAACGGGATGTTGTGATGTCCTCGGACAGAAAGGGTGAAGCTAGTCCGTGAGACAGATGGTAAAGCTCTTGGTAGCCCTGCACTGGAATGATTGACTTCTCCTCCATATTTTTACCGTAGACTGATCTGAAACCGTACGGAAGAAAGAAAAGATATCTGCTGGCAGTGATTGGTTGTTCCTCGTCACATGACATGCAGTACGCGCTGCTGTGTTGCAAAAGTATAACTATTCTCATCTTGGGGCGCAGCCTTGGCGCCCTGATAAATAGGTGCTTGGGAACGCTCCAGCGTTGCTCTCGCTTTTGAGTGTGCCTGCCACGCATCTACATTGACAATAATGGATTTGAGGGTGCAAAAAACGCGGCATGTGAACGGCCCCTAAAAGGGGACAGGTCTAACTTCAATAGTGCAAACAGACCAACATTTTGACACCACTGTGTCTTCATCACAGTCATGGCAAATACATATATAGCCAACAACATAAAGAGGTGTATAATTGTCATTGGACAGTTGGTTGAACTGAATTTCAAATGAATTGGATAATGGATCCAAGGGCAGGAGTTGTCATGGCTAAGGGATATGTCATGTCAGCATCACTGTTTAAAATATATTTTTTATATCAAGTCAACATCTTTGATAATTTCCTGGTCTTGTTGATGTGGTAACACATGACAGCACATAGTTAAATCAAGCTGTACTGCCAGTGAGCAGCAGTAGCAGGAAGTCAATGTGACCTTGTCTGTCTCAGGCTCAGGAACAGTGTGGATTGCATTACATTAACAAAGATGCAGGTATGCAGGTTCACCTTTCAAATACAGCTTTGGGATGTGGGCTACAATTTATGTGTCATTGTCAAGATCAGCAAATGTTTCCTTGTCACGTATACACTATAGCACACTTATGATTGACAGTGTTACAAATGGCCCATGTCTAGTAGAGAGTGGTTTGAGAATGATAAATTAAACTCTTTTGGGGGTTACTATTGTAGGTTGATGGCTGTCAGGGGTCTCCACATATCTCCTGAGAGTTGTGGCCTATCTAGTGTCCAATCTCGCCGATGTCTAGGTGTAAATAAATGGTTCCTTCGGGAGACGTGCTCATGCAGGATTGTGACGTGAATGTCTTTTCTGCTCCATCAGGAAAGAGTCCATACCTGATGTTCACCAACCGCCATGAGATCCGTCGCATTGACCTGCTGAAGAGTGAATACACGCAGGTGGTTCCCACGCTGAAGAACGCAGTGGCCCTGGATGTAGACGTGTCCACCAACAAGATGTTCTGGTGTGATCTGTATCATCGTAAAATATACAGGTAAACACACAAACACACACACGCACGCACGCACGCACGCACACGCACACGCACACACACACACACACACACACACACACACACACACACACAAACACAATAAACATTACATATAATTTGTGTGATGTTTGCCATAACATGTGATGCAAGTTTGACATGAAAACATGTCAAAAGTGAAAACACAAGTATTTATTTGGACTACCAATGAAGCCTAAATAAAACCATGAATGACACTGTACAGAATCAGGACTTTAGGTGTTTGGAAAATGCTCTTCCCTCTTTCTTCAGCCATTCTGTCATTCTGTTTCTCCTCTATACATCCACCTTGTCTGCTTCAACTTGTCACACCTCTGGTAGAGAGGCAGAGAGACACCTGGGGGCCCTGTGTGTGCGTGCATGCATGTGTGCGTGTGTGTGTGTGTGTGTCATCTGTCAGGAAAAGGTGGAGCTGTTTGTCCTTCACACACAAACAGTAGGTGCACACACACAAATACACAAGCTGTAGGTATATCATGACTGTGTGTGCGTGCGTGCGTGCGTGCGAGTGATGGCTGGCAGGTAGTGGGAGGGGCCCTCTATCATCTCAGCTGAGCCATATGCTCCCTCTAATTTCACTGCCTCAATAATCACCACCATTACTCATCTGCACACACACACACACACGCATACTTCCACATAAAACTCATGTGTGATACACTCAAGGGCTTGTGACAGAGAAAGGACAAATTAACTCATTCGTCATGATGAACTCTACTTTGGAAGCAGCAAATAAACACACACACACAGACACTTTGAATGGTCAGCAACAAGTGAGTTTGTACAGTTAAATATGCTTACAGTTGTTCTTGTTATGTTTTTTTTAAACTTAAAAGTATACCATCGGCTCTGTGTTGCATGATATCATTTTGAAGGACTGCCATACAATCTAAAACTCTCAGTTTACAAGTACCTTTTAGATCATCTGCTCCTTTTCATAGTTCATCTGCTCCATAGTTTTAAAATCCCCAAGGCCTTGTTAAAGATACAATGCACGATGCTACAGTACATAACAGCTATGTCACAAGTGCTAAATATGCATTTATATTTTGTCTGGTTCCATATCTCTCAATTGCCGCCCACATCTACCCATTTGTTCAGCGATTAGCACAGGTCTGGTGCTCGTTCACGGCTGTTTCCCCCAGTTAGAGAGACCAATCAGAGTTTTATCAGCAGCATTAAGAAAGGTGAAGTCATCTTCCATCATAGCTAACTTGCTACCAATCTACATCCATTAAAAGATAGTGACAGAAAAATGATGAGAGGTGGTAGGGGGATCTATTGGCAGAAATGGAATATAATATTAATAAGTATGTTTTCTTTAGTGTATAATCACCTAATAATAAGAATCGTGTTTTTGTTATCTTAGAATGAGCCGTTTATATCCACAAAGGGAGCGGATCCTCTCTTCACGGAGTCCAAACAAACAGACAAACCAAACACTGTTAACTTACCTGTTATGGCCGGAGTTGATAACGTTACTCACTCCCGTCACCGCCGCTCTCTCTCTCTTGCTTCACCAGTCACTTCCCATGTACAAACACACTCTACGCGCTGGCTCTGCTCCAAGAGAGAGAGGGCCATTCGCGTTTTCGCGTCGACCATCATAGCTCTCCAACACGCTTGGCACACAGGAGAGGCTTCAGTTGGTTGCAATCTCCTCACTTCACCACTACATACCACCAGATCTACAACACACCGGACCTTTAAATCGATATATTTCTTCAATGTTTTTGAAAAATATTACGTAAACTGCTCTTAGCAAATGCTTATTCCCTGTCTTTATTACTTGGTTTCTCATATATAATGTGTCAAGAATGCTTTCCTAAGGATGTGATTAATCGCACACTTTACTTAAGCAACTTACTCTCCAGTGCAGTACTTTTCCTTTGATAAGGAGCAGTGTACCAAATAGAAATAGCTGTGTATTTAAAAGTGATTCATCCTCATTGTCCCTCACTGCGACGGTGTGGTTTTCCAGACTAATTCATAGTGATTAGCAAGATACGGGTCGATGACTTGTTAACTTCTCCCTGTGATGGAGATGTCTGTTGCAAACAATAATACAGCCAATTAAAGATGCAATCTGCTCAGTGGTCTTGGACTCATCTGTCTCTGTCTTATTCTTTACACCAGTCTGCCCTCTATTCATCCCTCCAACCTGTTCATCTCAGTCTATCTGAATATGTGTAACTAAAAACAAGGACGTAATGAATAATTCCAATACTCTGTGACAGGGTGGTATGTTTTGTATTTTTTTTTTTATCCCACACTTGTCAGTCATTTGCAGTTCTTAAATAGACCACTGTTGCACTAATAACATGAGGGATTTCCTCCAGTTTGCTCCAGACCTCATTTTAATTTCCAGTGTGTGAGACAGGTGTTATAAACTCTGGGACACAAGAGAGATGCTTTAGATTATCCATCACAAGACAGCAGCAGGCTAACTTTCCCCCCATAGATGAAGATGTCTGCAAAGCCAATTAACAACACAAGCTGCTTCCAAGTCCCTCACTCATCCATCTCCACCTCATCCTTCGCTCCGACTACCTCATCAGCCTTTAGTTAAGCTGCTCTGCCCTTCCGTACTTTGTTAGAGAACTGTAGGCTATAAGATAACAAAATAGGCAAAACTATTTCAAATCAAACAATTTCAGTCAAAATAACATTTGTTATATCATCTAGGGAAAAAGCTATACTTTAGATGATCCTAGGTAGGCCTCGCTGCCGCCTTCAACCTGCTCTGGCAGGAGGTGGAGAGCTCTGTGCCTGACTGCATCATGGATGTATAAAGAGAACCGGATACAGCGCTCATTCTTATGAGAGTTGCTCAGTGGAGCCAAAACGTCTCGACCGCCGATTGCCCGGATTATCCGGCGATCTTTCACATCCATTGGGCCCATAGAGCAGGCGCAGTAGCGTTTCCTTTAACTCCGCCGCCCAGCCCTCGCTCCAGGGTCTCATTCACATGAACAGAGGAAGGGAAATAACTCTGGATTTGGCTATTAGTGCATTTTTCAACTTTGAGGATTGAAATGAATTAATGGTTTAAATAAGGGCTATTCAAGTGTTCATACTGGGAAGTTGATTTACTTCAAAAAAAGATATCTGCTGATTTTACTGACTCTTTCTCAATGTAAATCTATGGATAAAAAATTGTTTTGGGCCCAATGGCATCAGGTGATGGACACAGAAGTTGTAGTACCGCCGTTTGGCCACTACGGAAATTTGCTCTTCCTGGGGGCTTGGGCTGCAGCGGCAAAAATCCAATCACAAAGGTGTGTTGAGGCAATGTGTACTAGCCAATCACAGCACAGTAGGGTGGGACTAGGTGGAAAAAATTACATGTATGGTTTGCCAACATGTGACGACGGGGTGCAAATCGAGACGTTGCGTTTCCCTAACTAATGACAAGGTTGTCTTATATTGTCTTGTAGTAACGTAGTGAAGACAATAATGTGCTACGACTGAAGATGTTGAGGAAGGAAGGGAAATGGGGACAGAAGCATGGGCAGAAAACAACTGGGAAGCAAGGGGAAAATGGAGAGAGATTGAGAAAACAAGAGACAGAAAGATACAGAGAGGTAGAGAGTGAGAGAATCCGAGAAAGGCAGGTTGTATTGTGAGCTCCTGATAGATAAAGACAGACTCTTTCTCCCTGGGAGGTGCTGTTTGGTGGGAGGCCTTAGGTTTGAGTGGCCCTGACATAGCATTATCTAGAGTAAAGAATACCTGTTCCCATCCATGTGCAACTAGTATCTAAGGCACATACACAAGTCTCTCTTCACAAGAAAGGGAGACAAGAAATCTAGCAAAGCACAACTTGTGTGATTGCCTCTCTTTTTCTGCTTGCTCCTAAATTACTGGGTATCTCATGATTTCCACAACGCTGATTGTCTGACACGGCTCTTCTTGTTCTCTACAATCCACCAGCGCTTACATCAACAAGGCCAGCGACTCGTCGCAGCAGGTGACTCTCATCGACTCGCTCCACTCCCCAGAGGGCCTGGCCGTCGACTGGGTCCACAAGAACATCTACTGGACCGACTCTGGCAACAAGAGCATCGCCGTCGCCACGGGAGACGGCAGGAAGAGGAAAGTGCTGATAGCCACCGAGCTGAGCGAGCCGCGGGCCATCGCGGTGGATCCGCACCAAGGGTGAGTGGGGGAAGATTTGGACAGATGGACAAGTGTAAGAAGGTGGCAAAGGAGTGTAGGGAAGAATGGAGGCCAGACAAGCCTGTGGGTGTTATTGTCATTGTCCAAGCCAATGTTATTATAGAGAAAAGAAATTTTGTCTAAAAGTAGGCTTTTTACCAACGGTATTTGCAGTGCTGCGCCCATCTGTTAGATTAAGCAGCTTAACAATTATTTGCAGATACGACGTGACTCTATCTACTCTTTCTGCCTTTCTCTCGGGTGTCTTGTGTTCCCAAAAGGACCCTTTTCACAACTCTACAAAGACTACTGTAGCATGAAATGCATGCAAATGAAGCCTAGACATTTAAAAGTTTCCAGTACCAGCAGTTTTGCACAGTATCTTCTTTCCTTTAGTGTCTTCGAGGCCTGTTTCAGAAGTAAAACTATTTGATTTTGTGGATAAAAGGAGATAGCGAGTCAGACAGGGACATTGTGTGATAGAGTAGATTCAGCTGCATATTAGTTGTCTTCTAAAAATTGACTATGACACATGAAAACCTGTTCACTGCTCCTGAAAAGGGGCTCTTTGTATCTGTTTGTTTACTGAATTGTAGCCGTCCATGTCCAATTGGTTTGTATGTGTCTTTCCACAGGTTTATGTACTGGTCAGACTGGGGAGGTCAGGCCAAAATTGAGAAGGCTGGGATGAATGGAGTGGACCGACAAGTGTTGGTGTCCGAACACATCGAGTGGCCCAATGGGATCACCCTGGGTAAGGAAGGACAGAAAACAATTATCTTTGAACATGCATTGAAGAGGGCAGAGAAAACTTTAGGATGATACAGGGACAGGGAAATCAATCAGCTCTGATAAACAAAGTTATAATGCTGATATTGCTTTTGGAGAGAGAGGGAAAAAAATTGTTGAGTAACTACAGCACAAAGAAAGAGACAACTGCAGAGGGAAAGAAACAAAGAGACAAACAGCGAGAGCTCAGGGAAGAAAACAGTCTATGGGTGCTGCAACCCGTGAGTAGCTCTTATTGTTATAGCTCAGTTTGTGTCTGGCTCTCATCAATCAAGCCAGCGAACACGGCCCTCCGAATTAATAAGCCAGACGCTCCGCGCCGTCAATACCTCCCATCATCCCTTTCAACTCCCTCCGCGGCACCAGCCAATTTCTCTCAGCTGCCCTTGCCCGAGGAGAAAGAGAGGCACGCTGTTGCCACACTCTGTGGAATTGAGGTGTCACTACATCTGTATGAAAACAAATTATTTCTTAGAGTAAGGGGAATGAGAGAGTTGGAAGCCGCTGTGGAAGAAGGGGTGGATTATTTTCTCTTGGTCATTGATTTCATACAGAGGCGGTGAACAGAACAGTTGATTGTCTGAGTCAAGAGGGGTGAAGTTGTGAATGAAAATAACTCTGTGGTTTTTATGTTCTTCTTTTTTATGGCATGATGATGTTGAATCAGTTCCTTTATAAGTTCAGTCAGCTTACTTGCCTATTACTGTACATACTATGCATGTGATCAATATGAACATTTTTGGACTTCCTTATCATATTAAAAGGGAAATCACAGTGTTGTTACTGCCAGTATTGCACCAATCTGGAATAGTTCCCGAATTTATATTTAAAAAAAATATATAGTTTCACCTGAGGATTTAGCAGCAGTTTGTCAAAAACAAAGTAATTAACCTTTTAAAAAGCACAGCTAGAAGATTTTTTTATTAACTTCAGATGATAAATTAATGTCCGTACTTATAACCATTTCATTTGAGTTTCATTAAATACATATAAAGCAGTTTTTTTTTATTCTCCAGCACTGTTTTCAACTTAGTATACATTTATGTAGTAAATTGTTTAATAAAAATGCTTAATTTGAAAGGAAAGATGTGTAAAAAATACTTAATTGCAATTCCTTATTCATGCACGTCTGGTAAAAGCAAAGTCATACTTGGATTATGTCCCTTGCTGTTCCAAGTCACCCACAGGGTTACTTTGTGATCCATAGCAAGAGCACAAAAACGGAGTCCTAAAGTAAACAGCATTGGGGACCATCACATGGTGATAGAAATGTAAAACAGCAAAGCGTTCCTTTAACGCAAGTCCAGCAAGACTAATCAATTTGCTCAAGGGCACGTACATTTTCCCCCGCAAAGAAGTCAACCGGCAATATTACAATCACATCTGTGGTTTCTCAGCGCAGCCGTCATGTCAAAGAAGATTGATGGTGTGGCTACTGGGCCATTACATTCATATACCTCTCACCCTAGGCCTTTTCTCATGGAATGACCCCTCTCTCTCTCTCTCTCTCTCTCTCTCTCTCTCTCTCTCCATCTCTTCCTCCTTGCTGTTCTTCTTTCTCTCTTCCTCCTCCATCTTCTCAGACTTGTCTAACAGGCGTCTCTACTGGGTGGACTCCAAGCTGCACCTGCTGTCCAGTGTGGACCTGAATGGGGACAACCGCAAAGTGCTGCTGTCCTCCCAACACCACCTGGGACACCCCTTCGCCCTCACTGTGTTCGAGGTATGGAGATTAAAAAACAGCCACAGAATCAGTCCAACCAGTGGTAGCTTTAAATCTCTCAGTATGCTGATTATTTGTTTGCACAAGAAGTAAAACTTACCTGTTACCCATGTTGAGATCAGTTGAGGAAATACCAAGTCACAAACTTTCTCATTTTACAGCTAAACAGTACACTACAAGATGTTTCTGAAAACATTTGAGGCGAGAAATAGGCATTACAGTAACAGAATAGATTTTTTAAAGCCTGAAAACAGAGCCATGATGAGGTGCAGAAGTCTAGTTTTCTCTCAGAACACTTGAATTACAATATGCTGAAAGGTTATTATGGAGTTTTTGCCCAATGATGCCAAAAACTTTCTGCCTACTGCAGCCAAATATCCAATCTTGGGTATTACTGGTTTATACCGGCAGTCAAGCACAGTCTAACACGGTCTAACATTTTAGCATTTTAAATATGCAAGAGCACCACTAAGGTATTTGCTTTATAAAAATAGATTCACCCTCCCTTGTTCAGCCAAATATGAAGTATCTTATTTCAAGAAAATATCAGGCTAATAAAAATAGAAACACAATTTGGCGTGCAGGTAAAATCAGTTTAAAACCAGTTTGTTTGAACAGTATAAATGAAGCTGGGCACAATATTAAAAGCAAACAAGGGAATGAACCTCAAAATACAGCATAAATATATATTTATTTTCAATTTCCCACTATGGGACTTGGCATGGATCGCCTGCAAACACTTGGCAGTGTTTGTAGGAGGTCTTTAACTGAAAGGAAAACAAGATGCTAACGTCCTTATTTGACCTCCAAAGGTAGATAGACGCAGAAAAATAGGTCTGTCCTCACTTATCTCTGCCTCGTGGGTGACACTCCTCATATCTTGTTTGTTGATTTCCATCTTGGCAGTGTATTTTTAGATTTTCCCAGAGCCAAATTTAAGCATTGGACATGAGTTTTTGCTGTTATTTTTATCTGAAGTTGCTCGTAACTTCCTTGTGTGAGAGATTGACTGAGAATAAAAGAGAGATGGAGATGTTTTAGAGGTATTGTAGCAAGATGAACCCAGAGAGGGAATCATCTTCTCAAGGGCTGACCAGTGTAGAGACACAGTAGAGCACAGCAATCGATGAAACTAATTTGGGTTTATTTATTGAAGCTGGAGTGAGTCAGTCTGTTAGAGCCCATCAAGTATGGATGATGTGGAAGGTGAAAAAGAGAAGCAGAGCGAGGAGGATGAGGGAGGCGAAATGCGATCAGTAGGAAGTGCTTTCTCCATTCCTCTCTTTGCTGCACACACTGTGATGATGAGGAGCAAAGGGAAGAGGGAACATCCATCATGTCCAGCTGAGTGTGCCTGCATGTGTGCTCGGATGTGTGCGTAAGAGGGAGAAAACCAACGTTTCAGGCAGGCAGTGAAAGTTCATCCCTGGAGATTTATAGCCCTCCGCTCTTCTGGTCTTTGTTCTGTTCTGGTTATGATACAGACCAAATTAAAAATCCTTTAGCGGTGCAGCAGATTGTCCCGCTCCCAACAGACCGATAATGGGAAGTTTGTTTCATTGGAGTTGCCTGGTTCGAGTTGTGAACTGAAACACTGAACCTTTTTTGTCCATTTAATATAGTTTGTGTGGAAATGAGCCTCAAGGGAGCCTTTTTGACTCAGGGTCCTAATCTGTGTTAAACTCCTTACTGGGCCAAGTTTAGCCCAGTTGTGTAACATGCCATACTTTACACCAGATAATAGTGTAGCTTTTGTTGACATGGAAATGATGATAAAAAGAATAATGGATATATCAACCCCTCATATTCCTGAGTGATACAGTGAATGTTAAAGTCAGTGTTGATGTACTTAAGTTTCTTAACACTGCAGAGGAAAGACACAAGTGTTCCTATATCAAAGTCTGAACACGGCGCCTCTAAACACACACATACAAACCCTTCCAGTCAGTGTCCACCCCCTACTTCGACATCAAGCCCTGAGGAAATCTAGATTGCAGAGGCATGCAGAGAGTAATGTTTTTCTCTTTCTGTGGCTTTAGTATCATTGCATTACTTTCATTACTTTTTATCCCCCTCTTAGAGGAGAAGATGGGATGAGTTTGGCAATGGCAATAAACACAGTCAGGAAGAAAGAGACATAATGGTGCTCGTAAAGCTCCGAAATAAAATTCCAACACAGCAAAATTTGAATTATTTAGTGAGCTTATTCATATATCATTGGTCATACATGTTTCTCTCGCTCTGCTTCCGCGAGTTTGCCAACGGTCAGTTAGCAAACTCATTAGCTTGTAAGCTTAGCTTAATCACTAATGAGACAATGAGTTCACACTTGATTCAAAAGATGTATTTGTACCATTGACCTCTGTCTCATAACTGTCGACAAACCATTGCTCTTTTGTAGAAGATTTTTCCTGTGACACTGGAGGTTATATAAATATGAATCTTGCAACACAGTTAATAAGTTACGACCAGTGGGCTACCTCCGGGTCTGAAAAGTGAAGCCAATGCTGAAGTGCCCTAAACTTACTTCCTACTTACTTACTCCTACTTCTCACTTGATTTATTCCCTCAGTAAACATTGTAAACATGAGTTTATGGTCTCAATCGCTAGTTTCAAGTCTTCTTCAATACAGCATGATGTTCATTTAGTAAATTATGGTCCCATTTAGAGTCAAAGCAGGGTCTGCTTTATGGCGTAGCCACCTTGTGATTGGCAGGTCTTAACCATGGCGTTGTCCGGTCTGGGAGTTGTCCGTGTTTTCGTCTTACAACTTTAACCCTTTCACAGTGTGTTATCTGTTCATGAAAGTTAATTGTAACATTTTGGTCACCTAAAAATGTCTTATTCAGAGTTCGGTTGTACTTAGTTCCACCCTCTAGTGTCACTTCTGGTTGCAAAAAAACAAGATGAAGACAGCCAAAATGCTGAACTCGAAGGCTTCAAAACGGCAGTCCACAAACCAATGGGTGACATCACAGTGACTATGTCCTCTTCTTATATACAGTCAATGGCTACGACGCACAAATTTGTAAGTCAAAATTCACCAAAGTTAAGTTTCGCCTCCCTGAGCAGATTGTCTGATTGTGATTAATCCATTGAAATAAATTGATTTCACCACGAAATGTTGTCATCCTGATGTGTCCAGGCCTTTAAAGTATAGTCATATTTGCCCACAGTAAACAAAATTGCATAGCACCAGCACCAAAAAAGGATACAAAAAGTCTGACGTAAACAGTGTGGTTTTGCTTGTCAAAGTCAGCCAGAGCTGGTTGGTACTGACACCAAAACAGGACACACATTCTCGAACTCAGTCAGTCAGACAGGGATCAATTAAATGAAGTAAATATTGAGACTGCAGCGTGCATGGTCACAGCTTTAACAGAATAGTGAGGAAAATGTCGGTCAATCTGTCCACACCCACAGTCCAGATAAAAGGTCTAATCGGCTAAAACAACTGGAAACACCTGTGTGGGTGCACCATGCATGTGAAAAAGGATTAAATAATACTCGTCTGCAGCTTAGTGGAGATTAACACAAAATGTCTCCTAACGTCATTCGATTCCTACTCTGATTCAACACCAAGCCTACATTATTTTTTCATAACTTGGGCTGATTCAACAAAGAAATCCGAATCAAACCAGAACAATCAAAGGCTTCAAAAGTTGAGTGGGTTGGCTTTGTTTGAGCTTTCATTTGTAGTTTTCTGGCATGACATCTAAGTATGAAGGATGCACCCGAAGCGCACCAGTCAAAAAGGGCCCAGCATTTGTCGGAAGGTTCTTCTGGGACAAAATCATGACAAAATCATCAAGGGCTGTTCTCCCCTTGACCGTAAGACGACTTCACATCCATTTAGACGTATCCCCTTGACAACCGCAGACAGACGCTGACAGCTCTGACTGAAGTGATGCAATGTCATGTTCAGGAGAGTTTTTTGCGCGTGTGCATGTGTCTAACTTCTTTGTGTAGAAGATTCACCTTGATCTTCCAATGACCTTCTCGGGTCTCGCGGTGCAGTTTGAAGCTTTCAATGTGAGAAAAAGTGACAGATGCAGAGATTGACAGTAGAGAAATTGAAAGAGAAAAACAGACTGACAGAGACGGAGAAAGACATCCACAGAGATAGAAGGGCAAAGGGAGAGATGGAATGATAGATTTGAGTATTGTTCTATCAACACGGCTGATATTTGTCTTTCATTGTTTCAGCACTGCTGTCATATGAGTAAAGGTTATCTGAATCTGAGTGTGGGGGAGATGGAGAGATAGAGAGCTATGTGAAAGATGAAAAAGGAGAAGGTGGGAGAAAGGTTAAATCCGCTGATAACCCAACACAAATGGAGAGTGTGGATTACAGCACAAAGGAACACTAATACATATATATACACATACCAGACAAGTCTGTTGGACCCCTACAGGTCCTTGCCCTTTACAAATACCATACAACTGATAACACAACCTCAAACTAATGAAAAAAACACCTATCGGAGCCGTCATTCCTGTTTCATCTTCCTGTCTCACACTCACCTCCTGAATTGTCTCTTCATCCTTTTTTTTAACCTTCCTGTGATCTCAACGCCTCTGTGTTTCCTCTCACTATCATTTATTGTGTTTTTCTTAATTGATGTGTGTCTGCGGAGATGGAGCAGTCTGCAGTTGCCATGGAAACCAAGTGCCATAACCACTTGTGCGGCGTATCCTGTTATACTGTAGTATCACTAAAGAGAAATGGGAGGAGGTGTTAGAGAGAGGAAGGGAAATTGAGAAAGAAGCTAAAGTGAATGATCTCACAGTTCAGGGCTGGCAGTATTTACTCCTTTATTTCTAAAGAAACAGTGGTATTTGATTTTTTTACACAAGGAGGGGGCGAATTCACAAAGAATAGATCCCATCCGCTGATGGCACCATGAAGTGCGTATCATTTGCAACCGTTATCTGCCCCCTCTCAAGGTCCAATTCACAAATGATATTGCGCTAATAATATTGAAGCACAAACGCGCCCGTAAAGTTTTTTGTCTGATTACAATTATCTATACGGCAATGTATAAATGCTCTTGAGGCCAATGCGTCGGTTGTGAGGGATGAGAGTCAACAAGCCCCAACGCGCTGAGTCGATTCGGGCCGGGCTCAGGTCGTACTCAGGCTCATTTTACTTCTCTCTTTTCATTGTGCCCATATAGCGGGCGAAATAATACATCATTAATGAGGAAAATATTAATTACATTATCTTATTTGAGGAGATTTTTGAGACATTTTTTGAGTGTATTAAATACCTGCTGCAATCCCACCGTAGCAGAAAAGATAGATGCTTCTTCAAGAGATTGAAACAAACTCCTCGTGTAGTACGGCAGCTTAGTCAGAACACAACTGTCCAGTAAATGGTAAATGGACTTGCAATTATATAACGCCTTTCTCGTCTTCCGACCACTCAAATCACTTTACACATGTCAGCACTCACCCATTCACACACACATTCATACACTGATGGCAGAGGCTGCCATGCAAGGTGCCAACCTTCCCATCAGGATCTAATCTAAATCCTCATTCACTCACCAATGGCCTTCGGGAGCAATTTGTGGTTAAGGACACTTCGACATGTTGACTGGAGGAGCCGGGTATCGATCCACCGACCTTCCGATTGGTGGTGTATTTGATCCATTTGGTCCAGTAACATTTGGAAAATCTAGAAGAGCCGCATAAGTCTAAGACATGTACGCTCTCAACCGGCTTGGCGGCGTGAAGGACTTTAGTGTGCATGCTTCATTTGCCCATGAACACAGAAGCGTGAGGAAGCCTGTGAAAGCTATTTTGGTGTATGCGCCCAGAGAGCAACATTCATAGGACTGAATGTGGTGCCATCTTTGAATGCGGTATCCACTTCTCCTTAACACAGCCATGTTACTGACATATTGTACACCCAACCAAGTCTCACTACTTCCTGCTTTGGCACTGAGCATAAACTGAAGTTTATTTACCAGGGATGTTTTTCTCAAGAGGTTAAAATATGTTGGGGTTTTTTTTACTGTAAAACACTTTTTGGTGTTTTTTCAACTGTGCGCTGAGAGGTTATTTTGACTCCAAAAGATGCTTCTTCTGTTTCATTAAATTGGTTAAATTCAAATTATAATAAAGATGACTAAAAAATACAAATAGCAGAGAATACCGCTTCCACTTTTTTCATCAGTTGAAATGCTATATCAGTGTTGTATGTCCGTTACTATATCAGAAAAAAAAATGTTTTGTTTTCATCAATACAATCGTTATCCCTTCACAATCTTTAATTTCCAGCTCTATTGAGATTTCTCACAAAGCGAAAACTATTGCCAAAAGTATTATTGGCTCAGCATTAGTTGATTGTCAGGATTGAGTGCTGGATGCTCAAAGTGTCAGAGGATACCGTTAAAACAAACAGCACACTCCCCATTACAATATAAGTTATTCAGTCTGTTTAAACCTCTCCTTGATTAAAATGCAGTGTTTTTAACCTGACTTCAATAAGTAATGTTGTAACCTTCAAACCTTTCATTTCTCATATGCCTCCAATTAAAATTTAATTAAAGTTACCCCAGGCATAAAACATCTCTTTAAAATTAGTCTCTCCTGTCAAGCAAATTGTAAATCAACAAACATAAATATAATTAAATGATGTCTCTGAAGAAACTGATGAGTAGAGATTTGATCTTTGGATATTACAGCTTTTATTTTTTGAAACTTGATCCTTCATTTTTTAATGTTTATAGATTAAGGAGAGTGAAGGATTCAGTGGCTATAATGCATGTTTGTATTTGTGTTTTAACTCTTTCTCTCTATCTTTTCATCCAGGATCGTATATATTGGACAGACCTGGAGGACGAAGCGATATACAGCGCCAACCGACTGACGGGACACGATGTGGCAAAGGTGGCAGAGCACCTCAACAACCCCCTGGACCTGGTGGTGTTTCATGAACAGAGGCAGCCCAAGGGTAAGACATGCAGCAACAACGATATGATGTGGACATTTATGGTGCTTTTTTTGTTTCTCGGGCGGTAACCAGGGCCGGCTCTAGCCCTTTTGGTGCCCTAGGCAAAATTCTGATGTGTAGGCCTCCCCCCAGCCAGCTCTAGGGTTTGGGTTAGGGTTCAATCCCCCACAACCAGCACCCTGCAGATGTTGGTGCCTTGGCAACTGCCTATATGGCCTTAAGCCGGCCCTGGCGGTAACTTGTTGAGGAGCTACAGGAGGCAGGCTTGCATTGCAAATTGGACATCATGGGCTCTGATCATGCGTGCTCCATGTTCCTTTCTCATTGGTGCATCCTCACACAATTCCCAGCATAGCTCCACCTAACTCCACCCTGAGCAAAGGTATAATCAAAACAGAATAAGTTAAAACCAGTGGGAAAAAGCGGGTCTGAAAAGTGAAGCCAATGTTGAAGTGTCTTAAAGTTGCATTCTTTCTAATAGCCAGCAGGGGGCGACTCCTCTGGCTGCAAAAAGAAGTCTGATTGTATAGAAGTCTATGGGAAATGAGCCTACTTCTCACTTGATTTATTACCTCAGTAAACATTGTAAACATGAGTTTATGCTCTCAATCACTAGTTTCAAGTCTTCTTTAATACAGCATGATGTTCATTTAGTAAATTATGGTCTCATTTAGAGTCAGATGGACCATAAAGCAGGGTATGCTTTAGGGCGGGACTACCTTGTGATTGACAGGTCGCTATCGCGGCGTTGTGCTGTCTGGGAGTTGTCCGTGTTTTCGTCTTTTAACTTTAACTCTTTCACAGTGTGTTTCAGTTCATGAAAGTTAATTTTAACATTTTGGTTGCCTAAAAAATTCTTATTAAGCATTCGGTTGTACTTAGTTCTAGCCTCTCGTGTCACTTCTGATTGCAAAAGAACAAGATGACGACGGCCAAAATGCCGAACTTGAGGCTTCAAAACGGCAGTCCACAAACCAGTGGGTGACATCACGGTGACTACGTCCACTTCTCATATACAATCTATGGTTAAAACACCTGTGTGAGCGTGTGTGAATGTTTGCTCAGTGTTGGTCAGTCAGGTATAATGAATACTTAATCTAAGTGCCGACCCAAACAACAAACTATAACCAAATAAAAATCCTTTCAACATAGCACACCCTGGTAACAAAGGCCTGAATTATCCATGTATAGACCAAAGCATCCATTCATTAAAACTGTCTAAAATAATAAACAAATAATCCGATGTGTGTGATTAGATTGATGCGTGCGCTGTGCGTGTCAAATGATGTGTTTTGATCTAGTATTTTTCACAGGATGGATGCTTCCCCAGGTGTGCGAATGAACACCTGCGAGTGTGTGTGGTAGTTAAGCCTGTCTGTCTGCGTGTGTGTGTGTGTGTGTGTGTGTGTGTGTGTGTGTGTGTGTGGGCGTGTGCGTGTTTGACAGTGTGTACAAGCAATTTGCTGGTGTGAGTCTTTGTTTTCATGCTTTGTTTTCTCCCCTCGCTCACAGCTCAAAGCAGTCTTGTCTGAGTGCCGTGGGGAGCTAATTGCATTCTCTCATTAATAAATCAAGAGTTCTGCTCAAAGAGATATCACAGAATTAAGCATGTTTTTTCCAAAATGCCAACAAAAGCAAGGCTGAGAACAAACCAGGCCTAACTAGGCTAAAGAAGATTTACTGAATGAACTAGCCGCCCTGTGAAGGCACTAGTAGTACTGATAAGTGAAATACTCGATAAAATGTGACCTTGAGTGAAGCAATTTGCGAGGTCCCTTTGTTGCAGTGTTTTATCTTTCTCTTTTGCTTTTTAAATCAATTTTTTTCCCGTCAGAAAATATGCTAATCCAAAGAAAACCTAAAAGGGAAGATCATCACTCAATGATTTGCTGCCACAATACACCTCCACACATGCTGGAGCCATATTTGTTGTCTTTTTTTTTATTATTTATCTATTTATTTTTTGTCCATCCACCTGTTTTCATGTTTTAGTTGTTATTCTAGACCTGAACGGAGGCAGTGCAGAAGAAGAGAAGGAGACACTGAAGCTATTGCAACTTCAGAACATAATTTTTTCAAAATTGAATCTCACTTCCTTTTCTTCTACGGTCTGTCCTCATACACTTCCTTCTCATCTTATTTTATTTCTTTTCCTATTGCTTCCTTTTCTCTCCCTCTTACAGCCTTTCTGCCCCTTTCTTCCTCCAGTATAGAATTTAAATGAGTTGTCATAATGTGTCTTTGCATTTCAAAGACTTCCTTTTTTTTACCCAAAGAGCCTCATTTTGTTTTTTAATAATGAAGGCAGGTATATATAGAAGATATTTAGAGTTTAATTTAGACAGCTGTTGATATTACATACTTGATATGCTGAGATACTGTACACCGAGCACAAACGTATTCCCAGTTTATCATAGTCTCACTGTGTGTCGTGAGTGATGTTGCTGCTTCCCCTGATTGCTGATGGTTCCTCTGATGTGCTGCTCTTTAAAACTACGCACAAGTCAGGAGGAGGAATCGACCGCGACCTGACCTATTTCTGCTGCTTCTCCCACATGACAAGAGTAGCAATATTTTTTCCATAACGCTGAGTCTCGGGTTGGGAAACTACATGTAAATTTTTCATTTGAGTGCGGAGATTTAAAAAAAAAAAAAAGAAAGTTTAGACACTCTTGCTTTAACCTACTGTAAGCATCTCTTCACTGGACCGGTAAAGAGGTTGTGGAATAAATATAGGTCCCTAAATAACACTGTAAAAGGTGGTCCCTCCATCTATTTCATGTTGTTTTTCAGTATGTTACACCAGTGGTTCCCAACCTGGGGGTCCTGACCGCCACTAGGGGTCGCCAAAGCTTAACGGGTTATTCTTTTTAAAGTTTGGATTATTGTTTAAGATATTAACTTTAAAAAATATATCACAGGATAAGGGTACAGTGAAGACCTGAACACAAGTTATATTCACAGAGCCGTCACTCTCTGTTAAACAGCCTCGTCCTGCATTAGAAAAGTACGCAGTTAAAACAACCAAAGAGCTGATAGAACAAGCGTCAGGGAAAAGCAAACACTGAATTTATCAAAAAAGAAAGCCTATTAAGTAGAGACAGAGAATTGTATTAAAAGATCCTAAAGATAAAAGGAAAACTCATCTCTTATGATGCAATATTCACAGAAAATAATCTGCTCAAAATCCATCCAAATTGCTTGTTTTTAACAAACTTCCTGCAGTTATCGCTTTTGATTTTTTTTTTTTGTGGTTTCATAAGAATATTGTCCATACCAGTCACCAGTTTAAAATCAGCTCACTGTAACTTTGTATATTTTTGATGCTGACTGAGACCCAAACTGGGACTCTGTCTTCAATTCTTAATAGGCTTTTCCTCTTAACTATTCTGGTCTACTGTACATGTAAACCGCTGTGCTCATCACCCTGGAGCTGACATGGGATTTCACTTTACAGAACATGTGGAGAAAGCACCAAATGTTTATAAAAAGTCATTATTGACGGTTTTCAATACACAGTAAGGCTTCAAAATGTGTAAAGTAAAATCAATTTATTTCATTTATTTGTGAGGGAAAATGTACAAACTAGTATTTGCCCATCCCCTCTTTTTAATCCTATTTTTATTTCTGCTTGTGTCCCTCAAGCCCCAGATACCTGCAACATGGGCAGCCTGCCTAACGGTGGCTGTGAGTACCTGTGCCTGAAGGCTCCGCAGATCACAGACCACTCTCCCAAGTACACCTGTGCCTGTCCTGATGGCATGGAGCTGGGACCAGACATGAGGCGCTGTGCTATAGGTAAGTCGGTCACACTCTGAAGCCAATAAATCACAGTGCGGGAGCGCCTCATCATTAAAGGGATTGTGCTGAGGAATGTCTCTTGAAGTTTACGACGCTGTAATCACAGTGACATGATGGAGTGCCGGGGCCATACGGATATTAAACTGGGCTCACTCAGCACTGCTAAAAGGAGTCCACATCATGATTAAGTATTTATACATATCTTTAAATAAATGTTTCGCTTGAAACTATTTTATTGGTGGTATATATATACATGGTTATACATGGATGGCTGTGGGAAACATTTTCCATGCCATCACAGGCTGAAGGAAATACTAATAGGTTATTTATCAGTCTTGTATGATGGCTTGAATCTTGGCCTGTCATTTCAAATATGATTTAGGTTCTGCTCTCACCACAGCTGGACCAAGACCAACTCATATCTTTATAGGTTTCAGTAATAGAGTTGTAGCTTCACATTTGGATATTCCCACATATGCCCTGGAGTGTAACATTTGAGGTGATCTTCTGAATCCTTTTAGCATTGCCAGTAAAATATATACAGTAAATGCTAAATATATCAAATACAAAATATAATATGAAATGTGTATTCTTGCTAGTGGTGAATTTATCTGCTCTTATACACAATAAAGCTTTTATATTCACACTCCTTCATATTTATATGTGTCTCAAATAAAATCAGCCCAGGCTATTGACTATTACAACTTTTATCCAAATCCAGTGTTCACCAGTGTCACCCTTCAACAATGCAAAACGTTAATTATGATCGATTCAAAAGCCAACTCCTTCAGAGGTTTTCATAGCTGTGCCTAATGTAGCACTATCTTGGGAAGCGGGCCTGGAATTTTCCCAGCACACCTCCATTATTTCACCGACCTTATTTCCCCCGCTCAGCCATGAGTCCCCAGCCTCTACAGTCACCACATTTGTTATATTGTTATCCTTAATAGACCCGTGCTGTTTTGCATTTCATGTTGGCACAGGTGAGGAGGAAGGAGCTGAGAAAGAGAGATGGTGATGTATGTAGGCCAGCATAACAGGAATTCCTCTGAGAAAGGACGGGAGAGGGAACATGGCCATTGAGCGTGCACACACAGAGAGAGAGAGAGAGAGAGAGAGAGAGAGAGAGAGAGAGAGAGAACATTTGCACATTGCACTCACAATTTTTGGACTTCCTACTGCAGCACAAATCTTTCTGCTGAGCTCTTATTAAGGTTTGATAAAAATGCCCCCTTATATTATGTTCCTCTTTCTCTATGCTTTATGACTCTTTTGGAGCAAAGCCTTATCAGTTTTGCAGCAACCATAACTGTATTTGGAAATGCCCAATCAAATTACAGTTTTTATAATGTCATTTGGTTGTCTAATGTCACAAATGGAAAGATGTCGATGGTGACCTGTGCATTTGTGTTATATACAGTATTGTGCACGAAAAGGTGATCAGAGACAGAGTTGGAGATGATGAAAAGATGCCCGTTAACTTGAGCTACACACCTTATATACATCATTCTCCCTGTGCTACAATGCTTATCATTGCTGTCCCTGTTTAATAAACACACCAAAAACATGAGTTTTTAAAAAGGTGGTGATAGCTGATATACCCTTACTGTACCTTCTAAGCGAAAGCAGGGGTTCATCAGCCGTGTTAGCCACAGAGCTACATTTCAGTATTGAAAACTAGGACAATGAGAATCAAATATTGTTATTGTTGTAAAACGTCTATTATCCAAGTGAATGATTCTAAGCATAACAAAAGTGATTATTGAAATTGAAGAGTTTGGTCTATCTAATGCGTGATTGCTTTGAAAATCAGTTGAATTACCTTATTGCACTGGTTACCAACACGGGGGTCTCAACCCCCATTAAGGGTCGCCAAAGCTTCACGAGGGGTCGCAAGGCCTTCTTGATTTTAATGGGTATAAGACAAGTTTTTAAAACAAATATACAGTTGGCCTCAGCATTTCATTCACAAATCTAAAAGTATGGATTATTATTTAAGATTAGATTAGACAACTACGCCCTTAAAACAACCAAAGAGCTAATAGAACAATGGCCAAGCGTCAGGGAGAAGAAAACAGTGAATTTGTCCAAGAAAAAAAGCCTATTAAGTAGGTGTGATTGTTTAAAAATTCCTAATAAAAATAACAGGAAAACTCATCTCTGATGCAATATTCATAGGAATAATCTGCTCAAATTCATCCAAATCACTTTTTTACACAAACTTCTTGCAGCTATTGTGTTCACTATTGGGTCAATTGTGCAGTTTATCAATTGTTCTGTGACATTATTGTTATGCATTGAATATAATATGAAATATCCATAAAATATCACTTAGTCGGGGATTATCAGATTACTCAGTCATAGGAAAAAGGTTGGGAACCACTGCCTTACAGTATATATGATTTTGCGTATAGTTGCAAGTAAAACCGCAAATACTTAAATACTTTACCTGTTTCTCTTGTGCAGTCCGACCCAGAACAACCACAACAACTGCTCCAACCACCACCATCACCACCACAGCTCCCACCACAACCACTACAACAAGCGCTACAACAACGAGCATAACTGTTAGCACCACCACCACGACTGCCCCTACTACCGCCCCCACCACCACCACGACCGCAAGCTCCACTACCACCTCTGCTGCTACGACACTCAGGCCCACAACCAGACGCTTGACATCGCCCGCCCCTCCTCCGCCCCCCAGGAGAACCTCTACGGAGCAGCCTCGAACCCCCGTCGCCACGAGTACAGAGACGACCAGTTTCAGCAACACACGTCGGACGTCCACATCCACACACACACCTCTACTGGGCCCGGTGGCCCCCAACAGCATTCAGAGAGAGAGCAACGCCAACCTCTCCCACAGAGGTAAGGATCACGGTGAGCAGGGTTTGTGGATTGCAATGTGAGTTTGTGTGAAGTGAGTGTGTGCATACAGTGTGTGTGTGTGTGTGTAATGCTCCCCTGCCATCACTACCGGTACCACTTGCCATTAAAGCAGCAGGGAGCTGAAAACCACTACTTACATCATTTTCATTCCTCTTTCTGGCTTCTCTTCCCTTTCGTTTCTTTGTCTGACCATCTGTCTATCTAAAGTACGTCCTCTGCTTTTCTGTCTCGTACACACTATACTCACTAGTGTATCTCTCGGTCCGCTTGCAGTCGGTCCCCCATGAGCAGCGTGTAACAGAGCTGTCAGAGCTAACAAACGACAGACCCCTCCATTCTCACCTTACACCTCTCATCACTCATCCTCACTTTCTGACAGCCTCCCTCTCTCTTTCTTTGTGTTTTTCTCCTGCTCTCTTTCACTCTTCTCGCTCTCTAAAAACTGGCAGCGTTCTTCGTTCTCGCACTGATCGTGCTTTACTGACGCGCCAGGAAAATACCGCTTTACAGTTTGTTGCCCAGATAAATAATGACAGCAGCAACAAAGCTTTAGGAAACAACGTTAAGACTTAAATTGCATTTGGAAGAATCCTTTGTACCGCGAAGCAAAATTGATAAAGCACTGCGCTGCACACCACATGCTGTTCATGATGTTTTTTGTTGCAGAATTCTGTGTTTTAAGCTTTCTGTTTAATACTTTGTGGCCTTTGCTATATAGACATTAACATGAGATAATGGTAACTGTCAAACTGCCAAGGCAGCTATTTGCCCTCAAGTCATTTGTTCCTTAAAACAGTAGAACGTTAAAAATCCTCCAAATTGCCTTTTTAAGTACTGACTTTTTATTGAAAGAAAGTGTCTAGAAATGTGGACGTGTGCATTTCTTTTTGTATGTTTTACTTGCTCCAATCAGACCAAAGCAGGAGACTAACCGTAACGTGAGCAGACCTCTTGCTTTTTATTTTGGCGCCATGTGCGTGTTAGCTGCGTCTCCTTTAGAGGTTCGAGGTGTCTTTTTTCGCGATTCACAGCAAAAATAGACGGTGAAAATAATCTTTTGATCGTATATTGACATCATATCAGCAACATTACTACAATTTCAATGTCTGTATCTGTAGAATATGTCACGGACATGAAAAAAATAAATACTTATTTTAAAGTCAACAATTCCTCTTTCCATTTCCAAATAAAATCTCTCTAGTTTTTTTAATCTGGGGACAAAATGCCTTCATTTGTTAACACAAAGCTTTTATTCTGAAATATTTGCAGGACAGTGTTGGTGAAAATGAAGTGACTTGCACGGCTCCATAAATGAATAGAGTACTGGCTTTTAATCATGGATTATTATTATCATTTACAAATTAGCGCACGCTTTTAACCTTTTTCTGTCCGAAATAAATATAAATGAATGAAATGGCCATTATGAAAAGCAAACTATGTAGAAAGAAAGGGCTGGAAGTAGCAGCAGCAGCCACACTGTCGGTGTGGACACCACAAGACACGCAGTAGTTTAGCAAGGCAGTCGCCACACGCTGCTCATGCATCCAGTGTGGCCCGGGGCAAACGGTAAAATGTCCAAAAATTTACTGAGTTATACAGTTACTTCATGTCTCAGTCTTGAATGACATATGCTCAGTAGATAATTAAAGATAGAATAGAAGTGTGCAGTAGAGAGAAAGTGAGAACGATTGCAACCTGCTTTATTGTGTTTGAACTCAGATTTGACAATATTGCATTTTCATCAGAAACATTTCTCATTATACTGAGAAACCAGGAGAGTGAGGACTGAGATCGAAAAAGCTATACAGAGGGAAAGGAGAAAGGAAGGATGATGAAAGTGGATGTGAGAGTTGGAGGAAGAGTTAGAGGCATAGGGAGGACGGGGAAATGAATGAGATAAAGAGCGAGGAGTAAAACTAAGGATTGTTAAATGAGAAGCTACAGTGAGAGGCAATAAAGAGGCCATGGAGGGAAAAGAATGAGCAGAGCACTAAAAGGAACATGACAGTCCAGCACTTGAACAGGGAGGATGGGAGTTATAAAACGACACACTGTTGGGAGGGAAAACAGCATTTACAGGGATGGATAGAAAGTGATTTTCCGGGACTTAAAGAGAATGGCTGCTACAGCGAGTCTCATCACTTTGGGGGGCCTGGGTTAGGTAAGAAGCAAGAACATGTTTCCTCTAGTCTCTGAAGTTGTCAGCCTCCTCGCCACACCACAAGTGCCCCAGATGAGAGGTGGAGCAGACACGGATGAGAAAATGGGGCATGAACGAGACGCGTCTCCGAACCCACGGGCCTTGTGTTATAATTTTCAACTCAGTGCACACTGTCAAAGTGTGCCGGCATCAGCTGTTCCACATGTGCGGCGCCGCGGCTGGCATGGTGGAGCGAGGAAGAACCAGGAGTTTCTGGAATAAAAGATAAACCACAGCTGGTACACACAGCTCATGTGCATTTTATGCTCTTACTAATGTGAACCTTCACTCTTGATGCCAGTAATTATTCATTAACTGTTCAGCCACATTGGAGAAGACTGCAAAATGCTATCTTGCACCGTCTTAAAACAATAATCAGGTGCCCATATGAACAGTGAAACAGGTTTTGGTTGCTATTCATAACGAGATCACTTTCTAATGCGTTGTCAATGTAAGTGAACAAAATCCTCAGTCCTCTTTCTGTGCAAAAAATGCATCCCAGACCGTATCTGAAGTTAATATAAGGCTACAGCAGTCTGACACAAATCAAGTGAGGGTTATTCAAAGTTGTTTATTACCAAATTCAGATCATCAGTTAATATTTAAATTCATCTATGTTGACTGTAATATTATCTACTGTAGGCAACCCACGCATTAAGAAAAGGTTATATTTAAATACAGGGATATAAATAGGGACATTTTCACCGAGGCAAACGGAAAACTCTTTTTGAACTTGAAATCCCTCCAGCAATAATAGTCTTAATAAAACTGAGACTTTTTTTTCTCACTTTCTCTCTCTTTGCCTTTACTTTCCAAGACTGCTTCTTTCATAACTGCTGCTTTAATAAGATTCTAATAATCCGCCTTTTTAGAGTCTTAGGACCCATTGGGTGTCACTCATACTTTAAGAAAAGCCAAATTCACTACTACTGACTCAGAAGCTTCACTGCTCAGTCTGAAGTCCTATCACCTGCTGGGCCTCTTTATGTTAACAGTATGTCTTTGTCTGTCTGTCTGTATGTCTGTCTGTGTGTGTGTGTGTGTGTGTGTGTGTGTGGCAGTGTGGCAGTGTGCAGTGTATCCTCTACATGATTGCATTTATCAGAAAAATATGTCTTAATTGTACGTCCCATCCTTCACCTCCCATCTGTGCCTTTCTACGTGCACACGACTACACAGTCTCTTTCTAGAATGAGCCAATCAGTATGCAGGGCCAGCGCTGTGATCTTTTCTGTTAATCTTCCTCACTAGACTTCATTACAGCCATCTGATCACACTTTGGCTAATGGCTAGCCTGCTGCTAATAGGCGGGCTGGGAGCAGGATTAATGTCACGCTGCGCACCGACCTGTTGGGGGGAGAGTTGAAGGGGAGTGGGGATACAAAGCATGTCTAGAATAAGTGTTGTATTGTGACACAACATGGAGACATGCAACACAAAGTCGTGTGTTTTAAATTCAGTCTCAAGGTCAGCTGAACTATCCACCATGTTTCAAACCTCCCTTGAAAGGTGGATTGCTTTCTGAATCAAAGTTTGTTTTGGAATTGTGTTATTACAAATTCTGATTAGAGCTGCTCAATTTTGAAAAAATATCTATTTGCGATTGTTTTGACTGACATTGCAAATTGCGATATGGTTTGGGATATTAGAGGGAATGATCATTTTTACATCATTATTCTCATTTTCATTGAAAAACATTAAAATTATTACGGCATGATTTTTGCGGGGATCTGTACCAAACAAATATTTTTTTTCGTCTGTAGACTATGATGTGTAGGCCAGGAAAAATAAAAAATTGCAGTAGGCCATATTGCGATTTCGATAATATTTTGTTTAATTGTGCAGCACTAATTCTGATACATTACCTCCTGGAATTGCATTTTTCTGCTCTTGTTTTAAAATGCATCTCATTGCATATATATGGCATCCTGCTGTGATTCATCCGCATTTCATTTACACATGCTGTTTTAAAAAAGAAAAAGAAAAAAAGTCCAAAGTGAAATCAGATGGATTCTCTGCCCTTGTGTTATGCAAATAAGTTTTTCCCAGCACATTGCTTCAAACTCGTGTTTCTCTCTAGCAAAAGCCTTTGGGGAGGGTGTTTTGGAGCAAAACTTTTTATTTTTATTTCTCTTTTTCTTCTTCATCTCAGCTGCGAGTGATCACTACCTCATAGGTAACAACATCACAGTAGCTGTTCTGGGGATAGTCATTCCTATCGGTGAGTACTCTTTACTTTCTCGCTGTGTTGCCTTCGCTTTCTGCCCGCCTGCTTCTCCCTCCTCGCTTCTCTCGCGTCTCTGCTTGTCGCTCAAGTCCTGCATGTTGTGTGATGATGTGGTGTTTAATGTGTCGTGTGCGTGTTCTTGCATGTGTGTGTGACTGGGTTTGTTTGAGAGTTTGTACTCCCACCTGACTGATTAAAATAGTAGTATATTTTAGATGTAACAGTAACAATTCGTCTCTTTTGAGCATGCAAGTCCTTTGTTAGCCTCAGCTGATGTTTTAGCACAAAATAACAGTTTAGTAATTGAGAAAATGTTCTGAGCTGTGGTATTATCCAACAATAGCCTCCTGGCCTACGGCTAGAAAAAGCCATTATGGGCCGGTGAGCTCGTCAGCCAGCGATAGCCAAGCCTTTCTTTGTGCACATTATGTCATTATTAATGAGATTTGAACAAATGGGAAATTCAGTTCATGTTTTGTCATCACATTTGACCAGCTGTTATAACATTAAGCTCATGTTGCCGCTCTGGTTATATACAGTATGCTCACACTGCAATCAATCCAGCTCTCTGACCTATTTCACTGACCCAGTGGACTGAGAGCGGGTTACACAGCATCTGGAATCAGATTTGGAATAGGAGGAAAAGGGGCTTAATGAGATAAAATGCTGTTTTTGGCTCGGAGCAGTGGAAATTTTGACCTGGGAAATAACGTTATTGTCGGAGCAGGGTAGAAAAAACACTATTAGGCCACCATACCACAATACGTAAGGGATAATGCCCGACGATGTGTCCACCACACGTCGGACAGTTCTGGCCTCCACGTCGTCCATTATTATGATTATGTACACCTTAAAGGGTATTATCCCGCTTATATCATGGTCTCTTGCCAAAGAAAAAAAAAGTAAGACCATTAATTTATATGTTCATGCGTTTGGCAACCAAAGTCTTAAGTTTTTCCACAGTGCATTCAGTCAGTTCCCCTGGTGACCCTGAGGGTTTGCTAATACCTGGAAAAAATCATGACCATCCCATAAGGTTCTTATGCAATGGAAACGTTGTTCACTGCTCCGGTAAATAGGATGGACTTTATACACAACTTGGCAACGGGAGATATTTCTAGTCCGCTCAGCTCATAGAACCCTTTGGCTCAGCTACAAGTTAATGTGATGAGACTGAGATGATCGCTTATGTTGTTGCCTTCAAATGAAACTCGTGAGCTCGTGTTTACAACATGCAAAGTCGTGTACACGATATGCTTGGCGTACAAGTCGTAAAGTCGTGAGGACACTGCTGCTAAACAACATCAATGTTAGCGTTACTGTCGGCGACTAGGAGCCACAGACGCTAACAATTTAGCAAGCTGGTAACATAATGCAGGAAACGCAAAGGCATAATGACAGAGGAAAAAGATTAGTCAGTTCAGAATATCAACATTTTCTTCAGACATATTAGAAAACTAGAAAAACAATATACGACTAAAATTTCAATATTTTCACTTATTATATACCTAAAAATTAACTTCCATGGCCTCCATCAGGAATCAATGGACACCCTGCATCCAATTAGAATCAAGTATTCACCCAGACCATGGTATAAAACTACTATAAGGTATTCATACAAAGAAAGTTCTTACAATCAAACCGGCTTGGTGAAGCCAATCTATTCTATTAGCTTTCATTTAAATGATAATCAGATTTTATGGAAATATTTAATACTTTCATGCATAACATAAGTGCGAAATCAGCTGAATGTGCAAATGACCTTACAGTAGCAGCATATGTCGCTAATTGAGATCTCTTTCATCCCCTAATATTGAATACTTTGATAAATTATGGGAGCTCCAAAACATCGCGAAGCAATTTTTTTTTTCTCTTTTCATTCCTGACGATTGAGATATCAGCTCATTAAAACAACCCCCGAGACTGTTAACCCTTTCAATCCTTCATTCTGTCCTGCTGCCATTCACTGCAGCGATAAATCCCCCCATTCTGCGTTTCTTGGCAGCTTTGAAACGTTAATTATTGTTAGAGGTCCGCAAGGGCCGGATTTCTGCACCCCAGTTCTCCGCTCGCATCCATTAATGCACCATGCCCACCCAACGGCTCCGCGAGGGGAAACAGCCCAACAATGATTATCGGTATTTAGCCAAAGTCAGGCTGCTCTCTAATTGGAGTGAACATTTTTTAAATGAGACAGAAGCTGATGTTTTTTTTAAACCAGTGAGCATTTAGAGAAGAACAAAGGAAGATCTGGGGTTTCCAGCCCAGCCACACAGGGACCTCAAGTGCCTATCCAACAAAAGAGCAATTAAACGGGGCTTCCACAGGGGATGCAGACACAACCACACACATGCACACACTTGTTTTTATCTCTCCTCGTTGACACACCTCTGGTTTGGGCGTTGGTCTCTACATACACATTAATTTATACATGCGTTATACACACACACAGGTCCTAAAGGGCAGCTAAGCAGCCATGCTGATATGCTAATGAGAGGAGAGAGACAGAGCGTATCTCAAATCCTCCATTCCCCTTTTCTCTCTTCTTCTTCCCCTGTCCATTCTTCTCTCATAACCCTCCCCAAAAACACATGAGTAGTAGTCTGCAGATTTGGTTTCCTTTTTTTTTTTTGCCCAGGCTACTGCAAAATCATAAATTATAGCCCAAATGTAGCACAAGAATAATGAGGTGATGACAGTTAAGCAACCTTGCGGGGCTTTTATTAAAAACAAAATCTTAATTACTGGCATCAGGACCTGAATACTACAAGATTTAATAGAAAAGTGTGTGGTTCAGTCATTGTGTATGCATGTGTGATGTGCATGCAGGCATTCATTGTTGCAAATTGTGCATGTACATTCATGTTTATATGTTTTTGATCATTCTGTAAGATTGAGACTTAGAAGGAATGTAATTGAATGCGTAAATATATACAGTATGAAGGCTCATTGTTTTCAGTTTTTACCAGTTTCATTGAAAAATACCCAGATTATTTTTAAATAGCAGATAGATGTACAGGGTTTCCCACAGGAAATTGTGTAGCCGAGTTATCCTGACTGGTCTTGTGATCAATTTAAGGCACTTTCACAAGCCATACTCCGTTTGGCTAGTCCGAATCAAAATGAAATTCATAATTTTGGTTCGTTTTCTATTTAGTCTGGTTCAGTTTCACGGTGCACAAATTAAAGCGGACCAAATCAAAAAATGATTTGCTATGGGGTGTGTACGAAGGAGTGATTTATCTTTTTCGTCTCCAGAGCACAGTACCTTATACAACCCCACTTCAAAACGTCCAAACTATCCCTTTAAGTTAATTACAAACAAAATGATTTAAACAAAAGTGTAAAAAACAACATAATTAACTAATTTTATGCTTCCAAAAATTAGCATTAACAGTGTGTAGGAGTCCACCTTTGGTTTAATTCCCCTATAAACCTGTCTCACAGGTGTGCATTAGATTATACACCATGATTTGAAAAATAAAGACTAATAATAATGAGCCTTCAGTCCATGAAGGAAAGTGTGTGAGGCGTGTTTGTGCGTGTGAGTGCTTAAAGCGCCGCTCTGTGTCCCCTGGGCTGTGTTAACGCTCCCGCCGTGTGTTGTTGTTGTGTGTGTGTTAAACACATGCAGTCCCTATCCTTGCCACAGTGGTCATCGGCTTGCTCTGCACCGGCGGGTACCTGATCTGGCGCAACTGGCGGCGCAAGAACACCAAGAGCATGAACTTCGACAACCCCGTTTACCGCAAGACCACGGAGGACGACGACGACGAGATCCACATCGGGCGCCACAGCGAGTCCATCGGTCACGTGTATCCAGCAGTGAGTGGAAGCCACAGTCAGCCGTTCATAGCGCTTCCTCTAGGGGGCGGTGTCACAGACAGCAACTCTCACTGGTACTCAGGGGCGCCGATGCTCGCCAGCGGCAAATGAGAGGAGCCTCGGAGGAAAGGAAGGAGTTTGGAATATTTTGGGATACGGGAGGATGGGCAGGGGTTTGGTAACGCCCGTTTGTTGTACACGTAGGCCTGGTGGAAAGAAAGAACAGGCTTGCACACGCCCACAATCTCACACAACCATTTTTGCAGTAATCACTGAAAACACTAATCATACACACACACATAAGCCCTTCACGAGTACATCACATTTATTTCACCTCCATGACCATAATCATACAGTACATATGTTCGTTGCCAACCTGCCATCCCATTTACTTGTATGTTGTGTTAGTTTTGGTGATTCAAGTGTTTGTTCCGTTACTGGGCGACATGTGTTTCTTATGAGGACCCCGTTTCCTGACAAAACTCCTTACACAGACACATATCATAGTTTGTTTACAGAAGCAGCTGATGCAACAGAATTTTGTGGATGTTTCTTTGTTATGTTTGCTGCTAAAAATGATAACAAAGGGTCATCCGGACAGTAGAGGGGCACTGAGACTTAAATAATTGCTGCTGTCTCTATGCAGTGCAGCTATATGAAAGAGAGATGCATGATGGGAGGGCCTTTACAGTGGCGTTGAGATTTTAGTGTTTCGATGTCTTTGAGGGGAAAGAAGACTAGCTTTAGGGGCCGTGTCCACCAAAGCGTTTTTTCCTGAGGCCAGCATATCTTTTAAATGCTTTGCAAAGGGAATACACTATGATAAGAACACCAGCAGCGTGGCGAGGCGCTAAATGTCTTTTCTGCGCCGAGCGCTGCACGTTTAAAAAAAATTTCAGGTCGCTGAGAGTTAAAAAATGTTCAACTTTGGGTAAAACGCTTCACTCGTCACTGTCACTTTTTACCCAGCCGTCCAATCAGAGTGGAGGAGGGGCGGGACAAACAGCATTTGTTATCAAATGTGTTTATTATTATGCGTTTGTTGTGGTCTTATTGTGTATGTTATGCTATTATTTTTATGACTTTATGTTGTCCTCATGTCTGGAGCACTGGACCACACAAACTTCCCCCGTGTGGGATAATAAATGTCATCTGAATCTGAACCGAACGATCGTACTCGCCCACAAAATCTCATGGACCCACATAGACTGGCAGGTCCATCCTCTCTCCCTATGTGCTTCAGCCTTTCCTTCATCCAGAGCGAGAGCCAGAGCAAGCACCTTGTGCCCACATGTTTACTTACGCAAATATTCCGTATCATAGCAACCAGATGCAACCAAAGCATCTCAGCTGAAAAAAGTGCTGCGCCTCCAAAGCGCTCTCAAGCACTCCCAGCTGAGCATTTTTCACAAGAGCGCCTGGTGACTGGCGTTAGCTTGGGAAAAATGCTTTGGTGGACACGGCCCCTTATAGGCACTGCAAATAAATTGCTAATTTTTAGAGTGGATTGTAACATCATGTCATTGCCCTCACAGTAAGTGGATTTTACTTTTGTCGTTACAGTGTAAATAAGACATGGAGGATAACAAGGGGAGCACAAATCAGAACCAAGGACAGTCCAAAAGAATTAATCTCATATTCTTTCTTAAGTACAGTTGCAGAAAATCTCCACATTTCATGAGTTGCAGACTACCCTGTTGATTTCCCACTGATGCATTTCTGAGAATCACTCATCAGGCGTGGAGCTGCGTTTTCTTTAATCTCCAGGAAACAATGCCAACTGTGATTTGCACAAAACTGCACTTAAACGTATAGGATGCTTATGACATGTATTGAATTTATTTGTTATTCTATGTATCGGAAAGCCAGCAGGGAAGGGCAGCCAAAACGGATTATACATAGGGGGGGTGGGAGTCTAGCGCTTTGATCGGTTGGCATGGTAACACAGATTGCTTTGTGTTGCTCCAGAGAGAACGGAGGCAAAGAATTCTGGGTATCATTGGCATGATGTCAGGCTGGAGACACACACTCACACACACACTCACAGGAAACAGGTGCACGACTGAATCATATTAAGATTCAAGGTCGAATTAGCAACCAGCCTCAGTGAAGGGCTGCAGAGAGGGAACTATACTCTCTCGTCTCCCAGTTTGATTATTTACATCTGCACTAATCTCCTTTATTGTCTTTTACTTGTTTTCTTCCTCCTGTCCTCTCCTTCGCTCTCCTTTTGTGGCAGTGTGGCAACTCAGACAGCCAGAGGAATCAGGTTGGCATTATGTGGGCCAGACATTTGCAGCCGTAGGGAAGCATCCTGCATTCCAGAGAAGGAGGGAATGAACAAGGGAGGGAGGGGTTGGAAAGAGGAGAAGAGGAAGGTCAGGGAGAGGAGAGGAGGGAGAGGAGAGGACTGCAAGAAGGAAGCAGAAAAATGGATTCTATATGAACCTGCCTTTTTCTTTTCTGGGTGCCGTCTAAACGTGAATTTCGATTTCTTTCTTTATTCTCTGTCCAGGGTCTGAAATGAACTTTTTTCGTTTTTGTTTTTTTTTGTCTGCCAATGACAAATTGTATCTGCCAGTACTGTACAGTACTGTACTTTACTATTGTCATCTATAGTGGTTATTTGCATAAAAACACACAATTCAAATGATTATGATTATTTGAATATTTGCTTTTTAATATATATCTTAGCATCAGTAGTTTTAATGATGCATTATAACCTTCTAACAGCTCGTGTTAGGAAGTTAAACAGGTCTTAACTCCCTCACTAATATCTATTTTACATTGCTGTGAAACCATCTCCTTCAAACAACTGGATTTATTCAAGGTTTTCGCCAAAAGCTGCATTTTATGAGATTATTTGAACACATCATGATAACATTGTAATTTACCTTCACTTAAATACTCATTTTTATTGAACAGAGCATTAAAGCACCATAATGGCACCTCCGGTAACGTTACCAGCTCCGTTATTTAGCCAAGCAGGACTGCTGCACAGCGGTTTCTAACCGCTAACATTACTAACTCTCCTCCTGTTGATTTCAACACAGATTTGTTGTTCACAGTGCAGCATTTTCAAGGTAAAATAGGGTGCACCTCTAAGGTTTAGTAGCACCACGCTTTTGAGCGCTTTTGTTTTTCTCACCGCCGTGGCTCCGGTCCCAAACAAACTGAAACATGATACAGCGTGCTTATGCATCATTGTGCATGCGTAACTGTCAGAAAGCATCAATACAGAGGAATCAGTAGTCACGGAGGCATGAGATGCCAAGGAATCAGGCAACTAAACCAGTTCTCTATTCACATCACTAGAGTTTTTTCCTGCCTGGCAAAGTGGCGGATGGCCTGACGATTTTACCTGCCACTGCCAACAATTTACCCATATTTGGCGGGTGGCGGGTGCTAATTTCAGGCCCTGTCTCTGTCCATGTTACTCTGTTTTCTTTTTGTGTATCTCTCTCTCTCTCTCTCTGTCTCTCTCTGTCTCTCTTTCTCTCTCTCTCTCTCTCTCTCTCTCTCTCTCTCTCTCTCTCCCTCCTTCACCAGCCTACCGTGGTAACAGTCTTTTTATCTGCTGTTTGCAGCGCGTGGCACTCAGTCTGGAGGATGATGGCTATCCCTGATGGGGGAGAATGCAGCCTGCCCTCCCTCCTCAATCCCATCCTGGCCCCTCCTCTCACCACTACAAAGAGGCCAGTACAGCGCAGAGGAGAAAGAGAAGGATTCCTCATTTTGCCTCCCCTTTATGAGGAGCAGGGATGACATGTACATCTTGTATATCCCCTCTTCCTCTCCTACTTTCTCCACTGGAGTAACATTACTACCACTACTAGCCACTACTACTTCCCTTTAGTGCTAGTTCATTAGTCTCCACTCCTCTCTTCTCTCTGCCTCTTGTTAGCTGTAGTGGTGTGTAAAATGCTGCTTGATGATTTTGTTCAAACTAACCTCATTTTGCCGTCTCAGTGCACATTGTAAATAGAAGGATGTCTGGCCGCCGTACAGGGGGAAAAAGCCAGCATGCGTTATTTTTAATTCCTCATACCATGACGTTTTATTTATTTGTATGTTTGCTGTTGTAAATATATAATCAGCTCAGTGCTCCAGCACTACAGGCGGATTTGTTCCAGTTTGCAAGGATATACAGTAGCAGGCAAGGACGTTATTTTTCTTCATAGTTCCCTTTACATCTTGAGTTGACATGACAGATTCTTTTAAAAACAGTCATCCTTTTTCACACCCAGTCGCTCAGAGACGCCCCTTGGCATACTGTATTGTTATGTAGGCAGGAAAAGCTAAATATAGCCAAGGGGAAAGGAGACAGAAAACGATGGGCTTGTCTGCGTGTTTGGAGGTGATTTCGGGGTGAAAGAGTTGGGGAGGGTTTTTTTTTTGTTTTGTTTTTTAGGGGAATAGGAGGATTTGTGCCACCAGAGGGTAGTGCCTCAAGGTAAAAAGCAGCAGGGCAGAAAAGGCAAAGGATTATGGGTAATCCTCTTTCCTGGTATCAGAGGTATGCGTACAGTCGATAATGAACTTGGGATTGTTTGCTCATTTGGGTGTTAGGACTCACACTGTTCCTGACTCATTGTTTGTGTTTGTGTCTGCTGCCATCAATATTTCAGAGGTAAAACTTCAGACGGTCACAAAACACCTTCCTGGGACTGTTTTGAGATATGAAAATGATGCTTTGAGTTCTATGACTTTCAACCCTAACATGGAGCATGAATACACAAAAATAGTTATTATCTTTTCAGCATTTTAGAAATTCAAAAGACGGGACAATTTATGTGGTTTCTGGAACTGTATAATGTGTAGTTGCACATATTGGAATCCTGTAGGAGTTAGGTATGAGAAAGCAAGAAGCTGACTGATTAATTGACAATAGGCAGCTGCAAAGTGTGAGTTTTTGCAGTATTTTTGGCTCCAGTAGTCTTTAACACTCCATTAATCTTGTGGGTATCACTCCCACAACATCATTTGTCCTTTGAATTGGCATAATGTGGCATAACGTGGTTTCATAAACATCAATCCCGGTGTTTCAGTGGCTTCACAGCACTGCTCCTGGTGTTTCTTAGCGTAGCATTTCTTAGTCTTTTAACAACGCAGCTGTGTGTTTTCTGGATGAGATGCTGTAGAAAAAGAGCCCACGTTTGGAAGGAATCACTTTCCGCTGTCGCTGACTGCTTGGCCTGGTTGTTAGCGGCCCTGTTTTGTACGAGCAGATGAGTAATACGCCGAGGCTGACTGAGCCGAGCACTGATTTGATTTGAAAGCTGGATAGAGAGGCAGAGTGTAAACCAGCGTAAAGAGCTGATCTTCCATTGGCTTGCCACAGACATGCTTCCAGCCCATTGAATCAGATGGAATTCATGCCCCATGACTATCGCAATAATTGCTCATAATGCGTTGTAATAGTGAATTACTGTTGGCCGTTATGACAAGTTAATATGATCGCTGTTACAAGTAGTCATGGTTAATGAGCAGCTTTCCCGTTATGGACGTCATTTAGTGTCAATAAAGGGCATCTTGGAGGTGTTAAGCACACTTATAATGCATTGTAACACCGGTCTTCCATTCTCAGAATAACTCATTTGAACAACGTTGCATTTCAGCTGAGCTGAGCTAAGAAATGCTTTTGTTTGTCACATCCTCAGTCTTTTTTAATAATAAGCAAAAACAAGTTTAGCATGCAAACATTAAAGTCTTCCAACGTCGGCTCAGTATAGACTCAGCATATGTATTCAGACAGTACGTGCATACAAACAAACAGTTGATTAATGGTAGTTATTATTCATAGTCTTCACTGTTTCCTGGAAGTGTTTGCTCAGTGTGGATACTTGGGTAACCACAGGGGAGGAGGAAAGAAACAGAAGAAGACAGACGTCGGCAGGAAATTCAGACTAAACCGTACATGCGAACAGGTTTGTGCGTGGGAGATGAATAGCAGGCCATTTATTTTACCGGATTTCTGCTGATGTTGTGTCGCAGCACTCTGACACTCATTCCCGCTCGCAGCCCTTAGAAGGATCTGTACGTACTGTACGTGACAAGTGGCGTGCTAGACAGGTAAATTATAGTCCACCCCAGCACTGCACTCCCCTACGTCTATCTAATGAAGGAGGATTGAGCACAAGGGGGTGGACATCTCCCCTCATCTTAACCTTGCACAGATGAAGCAAGATAAAATGCATTACACGGTGGGGAAGACTTTCACTCAGCTCAGCATGATCCCGGACTGGTTTGGTCGCTACATGCAGTGTTTGTTTTTTGGGCAGAACGTAGGATTGACATGTTTAAATTGACACAGCTGCATTTGGTGTAAACTAGTCATTTTGTAATATTTTCAGTGGGTACGATGGCCACAATTACATATTTTTTTCATAAAAAACGATGTCCAAGTCTTAAAATAAAGATAAAGATGATGTAAAATGCCAAGAAAGATGAAACGGGTCAGATATCTTTGTGAATTTGAAATTAAATAAACCACAAACCCGCTCCTGGATTGACCCCTGGGCTCAGCCAGCTCTGCACTCCCCGTAGTTTCCTTCATGTCCACGTTTGCTGCAGGTCTAATGGAGTTCCATACGGAGGCTTTGCAGTTAGGAGAATAAATTGCTTATTTATTGAGGTGACTGAGCGTGGCATTGTAGAGAAGTTATTATTGCAACAGTGTGAAGACAGATTGGCCGGTCCCCTTCGTGGCCACCTTGAGAGCAGCCGTCTCCACTGAAGGACGCTGAAAGAGTCCAGAAAGGGATTTTTGTCATTGATCATGTAGTAGGTAGTGATGGTAGTGGTAGTAGCGGACATGCTTTGACAGTATGCTGTCTGGACATTCTTGATTCAGGAATCATTTAGCAGCTAATCAATGTCCTAATGGCAGCACTATCATAGTTTACTTTCAGTCAACAGGATCAAGTTGAGCACTCTGCCTCAGGCTGAAGAGGTCGAAAAATAATTCATTGTGTGTGTTTATGTTCATACGTTCAGTTATTCAGTTGTTGTAGCACAGGTATGATGTGTAGGTACTAGATTCTCAGTCCACGTCAGTTTTTCAGTGTAGTTGCTGCAGGGTTGCATGTGCAACATAACATCTAGCACAAAGTTGGTCAACACCACAAAATTACTATCTAAATACAGAATATTTCCATTGTAGACTGTGTCAGTCTTAACGACCAGGTGCACCCATGTTGAGTTTAAGATGTTCCTAATCTAAAGATCTGGAGCCGGTTGCACCAGCAGTTCGTAAATTCAGACGTTACCAAGTTGTAAGTGGAGATCCACACATCACTAAATGAAAATGAGGTGTAACCACACACTTGTTCTTACGTAGAGATTATTTGTAATTAAATGTTTACACCAGGTATGAGCTAACTGAACCAACAAAAAATGCAAACTTTAGCTCGTTAAAATATCATCAAATTAGGCTGACGCTACATAAAAATGCTGATCAAAGGTGCTAAATACGGGATTGGGAGCATTCCTATTGCCTCTCAACAGCTCTCAAAATGGAGCAGCGTATTGCGGCTTGTAGTTAACAGCGCTAACAGTGCAAACAACAAGGAAAGTGCTGACAGAGTTAACAGTGTTTACCTGAGGGGAACCAGAGGGTGGGTGCTACACTTCTGTGACGACACCATCATGCAGAGCGGCGGCCGGCTACTAAAGGCATGCACGGCCAGCCTGGCTATGTTATCAAAGCTCAGAGAAGCTCAGAGAAACTCAGATTACAACACACACAGAAGGAGAGTGACTTCATTCTCTGCTCAGGTAGACATTACTCCTCTATATGTTTAAATAGCAAATAGTTGTTTGCTGCTATATTAATGCTCTGGATATCAAGTTTAGCACCTTTACTAATGATGTAAACTGGGAAGTTTTGAAATTACATTTCACAAAAAATAACGCATTATACCTCAAATAACAATCGTTATGCTGATGACATGAGACTAAATGACCAAATAATGTCAAGTTAGTGTATTCAGATATTTTACACTCATTTGATCAATACCACTAAGTCTGAAACACATATTTCTCCATGCATGCATATTTAAATAAAACAAACTGATTTACAAATTACTTAAGTCTTTACTCGCTGAGACATTCCTCAAGTTTTAATGGGGAAACCCAGTTCAGTAAATCGCTCGTAAAAGCTACTGTACAGTAGCTGGTTGTTACTAAGGATTTGGAAAGACTTAACACACAAACTTAGTGGTGGATTTACAAACAGCTGGTGCAACATAATCCTGGTTCTAGATCTAAATGTAGACTTTACCTAGGATACAAACACCTGCTCAGTAAAATTGTTGTTTTTGCCGATTCATCTATAGATTTAACTCACACATTCATAAAGCATATAAAGGATATTCCTACTGGAACAAACCCTAATGCATAATAGGCAGGTTACTATCACCATCCATCCATGACCAGGTTGCGTCTGGTTTATTTTATGAGAACGATGTTACATTATTAGCTCATCATAACAAATTCTAACAGCCGTGATAACCCATAATCCATTATAATTGTATGCTGTAATTATAGTGTTGCTGATTTGTGCTCCCTGTTTTTAACTGCTTGTCCCTCTCTTCCTCTCTGCGATCCTCTAATTAGTTGCTTCCAGTCTTTTTTTCTGAGCAGAGAATCTGACCCATGCTGCTTTTAACCCGGATGCACTGACTGCTTTAACATCACTCACATCTCTCCACCACTTCACTTCCTCATGCACCGCATCAAGAGTAATGCCAGCTGTGAGGCGTCCGTGGTTGTTATACTACTGAGTTTTTGTTTCGTGAGCAAAGTCAGCATTGCTGTCTCATTCTCTTGCCTCTCCATCTTCATCTGAGCCATCGACATCTTTCCTTTGGCAAGGGCTATCAGTCTTTGGGTAGACAGGCACACACTGGAAGAAAACACTGGAGGAAATAACCTGGAAACTCCAAAATAGCAAGGAAACCCCCAGAGTTGGAAAAAAAAACAACTTCCGATCATGAACCAGCAAAGAAGCCCCCCTTCAACCCCCAGCTACAGTTGTGGACTGTGGAAGGAGCCCTCATTGACTCTACTTGGCTGGATATTAGCTCTTGTTGACCCAGTGACTTTCCTTCACCAACTGCTTCCTCTTATTATCACGTGTTTTTGGACTATTAGTCTGTGAGTTGTAGTTGTTGCTCTTTCTCTCCTTGCCAAACCATTCATAGTTTCATATTTGACTTCTTGATGTTTGATTACTTGAAGGGCAATGTTCAGTCACCTACATTTTTCTACCAGTTAGTGTAAAACGAAGGTTGGGGGAAGAAGACAGCGATGGGGAATTATATCTTTTTATGGGGTGGGATGATGATATACACGGGCAAATATAAGAAACTATTGGCTCCAATGTCTGCAAAAACTCTCGTGAGACTCGCTGCCTGACGACCTATCCTAACCTTAACTATTCAAGGTCAATGCCTAAACTTAAGTATTGACCTACAATAGTTAAGTTTAGGCATTGACCTTGAATAAACTTAACCATTGGAGGTCAATACCTAAACTTAACTATTGGAGGTCAATAGTTAAGTTTAGGCACTGACTTCCAAAAGTTAAGTTTAGGCATTTAACTTGAATAAACATAACTATTTGAGGTCAATGCCTAAACTTAACTATTGACCTCCAATAGTTAAGTTTGTTCAAGGTCAATGGCTAAACTTATCTATTGACTTCTAATAGTCAGGTTTAGGCACTGACCTCCAATAGTCACATTTAGGCATTGACCTTGAATAAACATAACTATTGAAGGTCAATGCCTAACCTTTACCATCTTGCGAGAGTTTTCCCAATTTGCTGGTTCCCTTCTAGACACGACCAGGGAGCGGGTCTTCTTCACGGAGTCCACCATGTTGTGAAATCTGTATATCTTTTTATGGGGTGTGATGATGATGTACACGGACAACGTTTTGATAAATAACGGTAATGTCACAGATTTGAACATTTTACTTCCACAGTGATTGAGGTGGGAGATAATCACTGCAAATATAAGAAACTATTGGCTCCAATGTCTACCTGCATTTTCTCAAAATGTTGCTGATGTATCATTGCAAGGAAATCTCAAAAACCATCGGGGGCTCTGTCCATTCCACAGCCATACGACAGGCATTTTTTTACGCTGTTTGTTGCACAAAACTTTTCAAGAAGCCTTCTGCACTGTGTAAAGAGATAACGTTCTTAGGAGGGGGAATAAAAGGGAGGGGGGGTCCAATGGTACAGTCCAATGGTTTTGAATCATGACTTGTAAATACGTTTTCATACAGCAAAAACTTTTTGATAATGTTTTAAATGTATCTGTAAAAAATGATGTACATAAACCTCTGGGGTAAAAAGGAGTGTAGACTATATATGAATTTATTTGTACACAAGAGCACTGGATTTATTTACTACTTGATTGTAACTAAAAATTAATAATCTGCCAAAGTGTTTTTATTTTACGTTTTCTCCAGTCTGTTCCATTTGTTTTTTTTGCTTTTTAACAGCATTGCAGATTTTTAGTGTTCATACTGTATTTAATTCTGTTGAATAGATTTTGTTGTCGTGTGTTTCTAAAAAAGAAGAGGGGTTATCATTTTAATTTATTGGTGCCTTGTTTTGTGCTCCTGTATACTTTTACTCTTTCTGTTTCTCTGTGTTATGTGTCTGTGGGAAGGCGGGGGGTTTAACTGGCGGGTTGGTGAGGGTCGGGGTGGGGGGTGTTAAAAACTTAGCAACTTCTGTACTTACATGGAATATCTGTACTGTATGCCAAAATGGTCTCACTCACGTTTCTATGAAATCAAGCTGTTGATAAATATCTCTATATATTGATATATTAAATTTATAAAAACTGTCCAACCTATTTGTCTCTCTGTGTTACATCTGGACGCTGCCTTCTTGTGTTTTTTACCAAGAAAATATGAAGCTTATAGTAGCATATAAAGGACACATTTAAAGGAACAATGTGTAACATTTCGAGGGATTTATTGGCAGTAATATAATATTCATAACTATGCTTTCATTAGTGTATAATCATCTTAAAATAAGAATCGTCGTGTTTTCGTTAGCTTAGAATGAGCCTACACGTCTAGGGGCATTCATGTTTTTGCATCTGCCACCATACAGTAGTTCTCCTACACGCTTTGCACATGGGAGGAGTTTCAGTTGGTTGCAATATGCAACATCACCACTAGATGCCACCAGATCCTACACACTGCACCTTTAAGAACAGCCTAATCTCCTAAACATTATATTACTATACAACAAAACTGCATTTTTCTCCCGATTACGTTTATTTTTGACGCATCACAAATACGTTTCTAATAAGTCCAGGAGGAGGTCGGGTTGGATGGCATGAGTCAAACAAACACAGGACTTTCACCTATAGGAGACTGCTGTTCGTATCAAGTGTGAAACCAAAAGTCAACGTTGACTAAGTTTATTTTATGTTCGTAACTTAAATAACGTAACACATTTTAAGCCAAACTATGAGGTTTTACTAAACATAATCAAGTAGTTTTGTTGCATTTTAATTTCGTTTTGTTTCAGTTTACACTGATAACCACGTGTTTAAAACTGCGACGGTAATCTGGGAGAAAATACATTTTCCCTCCAAACATAGTTGAGAATGCAGTTCATAAGTTGTCTCATGATTCATACATTCACTCATGGACACACTGTCATGTAATCCATATAATAAATATACCATAGCTTTAGCTTTGAAGCTGAAATAAGTATAAGTGATTTTGACATCTGTGTGTCCCAAACAGATCTTTCTGTGTGTTTGATAATGGATAAAAATGTCCCCAGCACCCTGAGTCTTTATTTCCTCTTTGTTCTCATACTGATATCCAGAGAAAGAGACCAGACAATTTACAGTTAAGGGCAGGATAAACAGAAGTGTGAGGGTAAAATGGGCTGACAGTGTAACCAAAGGGGAAAAGAAAGTACCAGGAGACGGGGGATATGTGTGTGTGTCCTCCCTGGAGAGTTGGGAGGACTGACGGTTCACAGGGGGTTTGATGGATGAGCTGGCGGTGGAGAGTTGGCTGAGGATATGGGTGCTCTGTGGCCTGCCCATTGTTGCAGGGGTGCTGTTGCTCTTCGTTGAAGATTCAGCCCGGCCGGTGCCCTGCGCTGTCATCTCCCCGGGCGTTACACAGGCCAAGGGTTTCATTGAAGATTTATGATAACTGAGGGAGTCGTGGTAGATCAAAGGGTTATGGTGTTATGGGCTTTACTCTGGTCTGAGCAGACTGAGGCATGTTTCAGGCTATCCCTTTGAATCTCATCTTGCATCTTTGGTCAAGTTTATACAAGTTAATATAAAGCTGTGGCTTGAGCAGTTTTCAGAGGGTTGAAATAGAAATGTTGTGATGACATAGAGTCAAGGACAGGTGTTTGAAGTCAGAGTTCTCAGTGCAATCAACCTGAACATAGAAACGGAGTCCACAGAGAGGCCTCCAACAAGCAGCCAGCGCTACAGGCTGTTAATGGCCTCTGTGAGTGAAATGACTGTTATTCTGAAGAAGGCCGTGTGCTAAAACATTGATTTCTAGAATTTGAACTAAAACAAAGATTACAATTGTGACATGATTTGCTAGATTTCCCCTCATTAACATCAGACAGCACATTAATAGGTGTGAGTTTTCTCTCAGTCTTTCTATGGAGGACAGAACCTTCCAAAATAAAATGAATAAATAAATATGCCATTAAATGAACCAAAAAAAATAATATTAAAAATAAATATAGGTAGTATTAATGAATAAAATGTGACATAAATTGATATTTCTGTTTTAATTTGCTTCTTTATTTATTTACCTTTGTATTACTTCCCTTATCTACTGTATCTACTCTGCTATTTAATTGTACCTTTTATTTATTTTTTTATTTATTTTTTATTAACTTTTAAATGTATTTATTTATTTTTGCGTTTATTTCTGATTTATTTTAAATTTATTTTTAAATGTATTTATCAATTATTAAATTGTATGTATTTATTTTATTTTTTGTTTCTGCATGATGTTCCCTTTGCATTTCCTCCTATATTTATTTCACCCAACTTATTTATTTCTGTATTCTTTTCAATATACATTTAATTTTAAATTTGTTATGCATTTCTGCCTCTTTATGCAAATGAGGGGTCTGTCATTCAATATGTGTCACAGGGTCAGAGTGCATAGATCAACTTTCGACTCCACATCCCATCCAAAAACGCCTCAAAATTAAAAGGTAAAGAAGCGAAGTGCTGTCACAGCGCTGAACAAGAGGTTCTCTGTTGGTAGAGATCCACCTTCTCCCTCACCCTCCAACTAGTTCCCTCTCCGCTGCTAAATGGAGTTAATGTCCGACTCTATTAGTTAACATCTGGAGTTAGTGGGGCATCCAGGTGGCTGAGTGCAGAAAATCTCCACTCTGCACCTGTCACTTAAAAATGAATAAAATATTTTGTGAGCCCGGCACGACAACTCTACTTATAAAAATTATTTTTGGAATAGCACAGCTGACCTCGGTGTGATCATCTCCTCCTCCTCATCCTCCCCAGAGAACAGCTCTGTTTTAGGTGTTCAATTTGTTCTTCAGAGTGTAAAAGGTTTAACGACTATTAAGCAATAATGAGGAATAATAATGATCATTTAAATCTCGTTTATAGTAATAATGCTAGTGATTTATCACCTAAAAGGACAGCATTGTTGACTATTACTTTAAAAATCTCCCCTTTCCCCCCATACACTACACTATGAAATGCAGTTTTACATCACGCACCAGACAACAGACGAAGTTATCGAGTAGCTGCTGAACATAGTGGAGCGTTTAGCAGCTAAAGAGTTGCTTCCTTCAGTATTGGTGGTGACTAAAAACAAAAGCTTAAAAGAGAGTGAACATTCGACTCACACATGGGGCCAGAGGCATGACTTCAAATGAATGCTAATGTTGAAAACAAAACCTTTTCCATCAATTTACCAGGCTATTTTTGTTTTGTGAGATTGAGCTATTTCACCACCATCATTTTTTTAAGCTGTAAGAATCGTTTCTATTTCCTTTATGCATTACATCGTGGGACAATACAGTCTACATCAACTGCACACATTCAGTATGCAAATTACATTTGAACATGCTTAATCCTTTGTAAACGAACAAAAACCTGCATTTAATTATAGTATGGTATAGAGTGGTGCAGGAGTCCTAAAAACCTGGAAATGAGTTAGCATTTCAGCACTTCCGGTTGCCTCATCTGGAAGTTAATGGGTCTTTCAAATGGGTTTTAGTTAGACGCCTTAAACAAGATTTGTGGTTAACACAAGCTTAAGAGATTTTAGGTTTTGTTCTAGGATGTAAAATACGTCAGTAAATACCCCACTCGTGAATTTTGAAGCCTTTAAAACGTGTCTTAAAAAAGGCGGTTGTTAAATGAGACCACTAAACGTCATCCCGTCGCCTCGTCCTCCTACAGCCTCGTTGTGTATTCTCACGCTCATGCGACCGTGGTGTAGTTCGTTTATAGCCTAACATTAGCTTTTTACTTCTGACGATTGCATTCACACTTCAAAAATCATAAAAGTAAAAATAAATTTAAAAATATATATATATATATATATATAAATATATATATAGTCTATGTATGCAAAAACACCAACAGCACACTTAAAAATCAGGGGTATTCAGTATGCAAATTGCATTTACATATGCATAATCATTTGTAAACTAACAAAAACCTGCACTGAATTACTATGTATGTATTTAGAACAAAACAGCGTGATGCTCTGCTGCCCCTGCTGGCTGGAGGCCTCCACTACACTAATGTTACTGCCATCAAAACTGTGAGTGCAGCAACACGCTGAAACCCAAACAGGCTGCCAATCTGCTTGGCTCTTTCATCCAAGAAAGATTAATCCTCCGTTTTGTTTTCAGGGTACAGCACTTTCTGTAAAGCACAGGGACACAAAGTAAAGTCTGTGCTTATGTTTGCTGTAGTAATTCCTTTTAATCATTCTCCATTATTGTCTCCTCTCTTCCCTCAGTTTCATTATTTCTTCCTGTCTCTCTCTCTCTCTCTCTCTCTCTCTCTCTCTGCCTTTGAGTTGAGAGCTTTGCAGAGGAGACGCAGGTTTACGGCGCTCCTGTGTGTGAACAATTTCACAGAATTAACAATTGAAGTGTTTCACAACCATTGCAATAAAACGTGATTGTTAAAAGCAAATTAACTCTCTCTCCACCTTTCTATCCCTCCTGCATTTTCCCTCTCACCTTCTGTCTCTCTCTTGGTCCATTTCATTTTACCTCTATCAGCACTTTTTTTGCTCCTCCTTTTGTAACGCTTTCACACCTTTCTGTTGCAGCGATAAAATGTTTCCACTTTGTGAAAGGAGCCAGATCGGTTAATTCGCCGCATCTGGACTCATAAAGTTATTGCAATAAAGTCTCTCTCTTTTTAAAAATGCAGTGAACACACGGCCACCCATCTTCCTCTCCCTCCCTCGTCTGCCTCATGGATGACAGCTCCTATTATCTCCTGGATAATAAGTTGCACAGATTAGCCATGGGGGCAGATGGAGGAGCAGGGATATGTCACAGTGTATGTGTGTTTGTTTGTCTCTATCCTCTGTTTAGCTGTGTGTGTGTGTGTGTGTGTGTGTGTGTGTGTGGCTATTAATATTTGTGTGTCTGTTTGTTTGAGCGTACTTCTCTTTGTCTGTATTCATGGTATTTCTGTCCAGCTGTGTGTGTGTGTTGGTCTGTCTGCATAGTTGCATGCCAGCGTGTGTGTCTGTGTCTTAATATGTGTGTGTGTGTGTGCCTGCACCGGGACACACTAGAGGAGGAGTTGATGGGCTAAGTGCCATTACCAGATAATTACGGCTAAAAGTCTCCATGCTAACGAGGATGGCTCATCATCATGGTGCTGGCAGACAGGGAGGCCACAAAAAACATCTGCAATTCAGATTAGGAGCACTTGTGTGTGTATGTGTGTGTGTGCATTCCTGCTTCCTCTATATGTGTGTGTGTGTGTGTTTAGTACTTGTATGATGAGGGGATTACTGTTATTCACATTTTTAGTAAGAAGCCAGCCTCTCAGTGTGCATGTGTGCGGGTGTACATCACACCAATATGAACACGGTATATCAGTGTAATTGGCTGGCACAGGAGCCCGGTGTGAGTTGAGTTTGAGGGCATCCATACACCACATAAAGTGGATGCCTGTAATGGGCTCACTCTTCACTCCCTGTGATGGGCTTGTACGCTTCCTAAATGGTGTCCATGGCACAGAGAGAGGCAGCCAGCAACAGCAGCATAAACACGCCTAAGGTGCAATTACACCAAAACAAATATCCTACCCCGTTTTGTGCTGCAGATGTTGTTTTTGCATATATGTGAGAAATGAATTTAATTAAATGTTCTACCTGCTGGGACAGGTGAGGGTGTTCAGACCCAGAAGTGCCACAAATCTGATTTGCAAGCAGCCCTGTTAAGCCTTCATCTTTACAATCCCCTGGCTTCAGTCGATGAGGAGAGAACAACATCATTTTTACTCATTATCCTCTCTTCTGCCATTCTCAGTGTATGGGAATACTAAGAGCGTGCGGAGGGAAATACAAAATTGCCTCACTATGCGTGTGTTTTGTATTGTGTGTGTGTGTGTGTGTAATTACTGCAGCCGGAACAACTCCAAAACAGCACGAACACATCATCCACTTCAGTTAAGAGCAAATCACTCTCCTCCTCTCAGTTTGTGATTAACGGCCATCTGTTTCCTGTAAAAAATTAATTTCCAGTCTGCTTTAATCAATCAAATCATTCCAATAAAGTTTCATTGTAAATTGTCATATGTGTGGGTGGTGTGTTTATGAAAAATAGTAACAGCAATAAAGTGCATGTAACCTATAAAAACCCATAGACATGCTTTTATTTTTAAATGAACCTGTTATACAATAGCTGGTCCACGTCAGCTGTATTGGCTCACTGTGTGTTTTATACCAAGTGTCTTACAGCTGAATCTGGTTCACACTTTGGTATGAATGATAAAGGAATTAGGATTTAAGATTTCATCAACTGCACACTTAAAAATCTGAGGAATTCAGTATGCAAATTACATTTGAACTGCATTGAATTATAGTATTGTATAGAGTGGTGCAATAGTCTGAAAACCTAGCACTTCCGGTTCCCTCGTCTGGAAGTCAACGGGTTGTTGGAATGAGTTTTTAGTCAGATACCCAAAATAAGATCTGTGGTTAACACAAGATTAAGAGATTTTAAGTTTTGTTCTACAATATAAAATATGTCAGTAAACACCTGGCAAACACCTGGCATCATTTTTATAAAGCAGTCACTATATCCTGACAGTAGAGATCAAGTTGAGGAAATACCAAGCACCGCCCACAAGCACAGCCAATAGGAACGCTCTCTCTCTCTCTGAAATGACTTGTGATTGGTCAAAGTCTTCCATCACAGGCTACATTTTTTAAAGCCTGAAAACAGAGCCATGAGGAGGTGCAGAAGTCTAGTTTTCTCTCGTAACACTTGAATTACAATATGCTGAAAGGTTTTTATGGAATTTTTTCCCAATGATGCTAAAAACTTTCTGCCTACTGAAGCTTTAATTAATCACTGATTTATGGCACCACCCGGGCATGATGGTAATATCAAAACACACCTAAGATGTTGTGAACAGGTGCATGCTGGGTCTGGCTAATTGCTAACATGCTACCATGCTTGGGTCCTCCAGCTTCAGCATTCACTGCCTTTTTGACTGCAGAGCGTCTTTCAGCTCAAAACATTTTCATTTTGATGAGTACAGTGGGACAGAGAGGCCAAGTGGACTGGTTTGTTTGTGCTTTGAGAATGAGCAGCAGAGAAGTCTGACCTGGAGCAGATTGAAGAGGACTACCAGGTGCTCCAGACTCACAGAAAGCAGCTGAGACAGGTGAGTACAACAACAACAAAAGGTAAACTGTTGTGTGACGCTACACTGCGTGTTTGTGTCTGCAGCTGCTGTGCTGTGAAGTCTATATTGTTTGAACATGGGCTACATGTCTGTGTTGTTTGTCTTGGTGATGGATATTCTGCTTTTGAAGTGGCAGGCCACACGGAGGAAGGAAGTTCATGTTGTAGGCCTACCGTATGTGCAGGCTGCAAAGTGCATCTATAGAAAAGCTGATTTGGACTTGATGATGTTGTTGACATTAAATGCAATTTATTTTGTAGTCTAAAAATGTTCTTTAATTTGACTTAACGCTGTCAAGTTTGCTCAGAGTACATCTTAACTGATCTACTGACAAGTAGCCTACTGGTACTTTTATTTGAGTAAAATGTTCTTACTGGACTTTTACTTCAGTGCAATTTTCTAGTACTCTTTCCATCCCTGCAATAAAATGATAATAACACTGACAGAGGCCAATTTGCATAATGAGTAGGACTACTTTTACTTGTGATGCATGGTACATTTTGTTGCCAGGACTTAGAATAGAATAGAAAATACTTAATTGTCTTTGCTTCACATGTGCAAAAACTGCCATTAAAAGAGTACATTAAGACAACCTCTCACATCCAGACAGATCACATTAAAACACATTCACATAAAAACACAATACACCAATAGAAGCTACATTAAAAAGGAGCATCAGGTACCAGGACTGAATCAAGGTTAATTAAATAGATATAAAATGATGTGTGCTGAGGTAAAGTAGCAGGCTGGCTTCAGAAAGTGGCTAAAATACTTTATGGCAACATAGACAAACTATTTTTTAGATATGTTTTTCTTTGCACAGGGGACTTTGTACCTTTTGGCTTGAGGGCAGTAGCTGAAAGTGGTGGTTTAAGGGATGACTGTGGTCATCTAAGATTTTGTCACTTAGGCGTTGCACTGCTTTGCCATGGTGAACGGACAGTGGGGTCTGTTTGCAGCCTGTAATTGTGCTGCTTCTGTACTTTTACTTAAGAAACATTTTGAATACAGGACTTTTACTTGTAATGAAGTATTTCATAGTGTGGTATTGCTACTTTAACTTAAGTAAATGTTATGAATACTTCTTCCGCCAATGATTATGGGGTTCATATTTTCTCATTACATTTTTACCCCACATTCCTGCCTCTAAAAGCAGATCTCAGTCATCCAAGTAAAGAAAAGAGACCAGTTAGTGTGTTCTTACCACATAGTAATACCACCATCTGCTGGTCACTGTTTATTATTACATCATACTGTATACTGGTGTTGGTGCTGAGGCCCACACATGCACATCAACATCCTGTGTTTCAGAGATTAAACATATTCATCTAGTAGCACTAAATGCACACCTTCATTTTGGTGAGATACACACATCAGAACATTTTGAATTAATTTATTTTGTTTGTATATATGTTTTCTGTGGGTATATACAGTTTTGCTTTGTTTTCCATTTTGAAGCTAAAAAAAACAAACTAATGTAACCTGAACGAACCATCTCAACACAATGATTTGCCTGTAAATGTTGTTCAGGCTGCCATTAAGGTACCTGATAGGAAATGATGTGTATCAAGTTGCATAGTCCGACATGTAGTTTTAGGGCTGTGTATTGACAAAAATCTGGTGATACAATACGTATCATGATACAGGGGTTACGATTCAATATATTACGATACTGTAAGCAAGTTGATATATTTTTTTTAAAACAAATTTTAGGAAAATATGCATAAATTATAAATATGCATGAAATCTGAGTAAAAATGTTTAACTTTTTTTATGCAATAAGAACAGTTGGGTCTGCATTCATCAGAGTCCCTGTATCATCCAACATCATAGCACTACTTTGAGAGGGCGTATATCTTTGCAAATAACGTAAGTGAAATAAAGTATTGACTGAGTTAATCTTTGTATGTAAACTGTTAATTAGAAATTGATGAAATGATTTTTAGAATCAATACAGCATCACAAAACATAATATTGCAATACTGTATATTTTCAATATTTTCTTTAATTTTTTGTATTAAAATAACGGTTTAGTTTCAAGGAGTAATGAGTAACTTTTGTCTAAAAATTACAACTATATACTCACTACTGTACCACCTTGACTTGGATTTAAGCATTTTGAGCATATCCCAACTGATCATAACTGAAAATAAACACAAGAATCATTTTAACTTAGCAGTAGCTGTTGTCTTATGTTGGAAATGATTAGGGCTGCAACTAGCGATTATTTATTTTCATTGTCGATTAATCCATTAATTATTTTCTCAATTAATCGATTAGTTGTTTGGTCTATAAAATGTCAGAAAATAGTGAAAAATGTCAGTCAGTGTTTCCCAAAGCCCAAGATGACGTTCTCAAATGTCTTGTTTTGTCCATAACTCAAAGATATTCAGTTAACTGTCATAGAGGAGTAAAGAAACCAGAAAATATTCACATTTAAGAAGCTGGAATCAGAGAATTTTTACTCAAAGCAATTAATCGATTATAAAAATAGTTCAATGGTTGACAACAATTTCATTAATTGTTGCAGCTTTAGAAATGATCAAGAACCACATGAAATGAGTTTTAAATCTTCATATTTATTTATTTAGAAGTAGTTCTCTGGTTTGCAACATATACGCCCGTTGTACAAGGAATATTACAGAGAGGTACAGGTTTTTACATGTGACTCTGTCATGTACATAGACTTGGATTTTCAGATGGGTACCCAAACAAGGGAGACGTTGCCCGTATAGTGTTTAGCCAGTGTCGAATCTGCTTCATATTTCCCCCACAAATGTTAAAGGTCGCATTAAAGGGCACATGACACAGTCCACAACCCTGTCAACATCACACATGTACTATACCGCCCAACCAGTCAAAGATAAGCTGAATAATCACATCATCAGGGAACACTCAGCATAGTTTCCAATCATTCAAATCCCCCTCCAACAGAATCACTGGAATATTTGTCCATGCATACATAAGTATACTATATATGGTAAAAAATATAGCATTTGGAATAAATACTTATATAATTTTTAGAGCAAACTGTCAGACAATACTTGTTATATATTTTTCACAATACTGTATGTACATGTATTTGGGTACATTTACAGGAACAGATAAAACTATATATTTAACCCCATGTGGAACAGATTTGATTTCACTTCTTTGGTGTTGAGCCAGTTATGAAACCATATTACATCTGGGTCACACTGGATTAAACATATGGATGCGATTCACTTTAAGACTTAATACACAGGCACGGAAGACCAGATATACCAGATATACTTCACACAGCACAGATCGGATCATCCTTTAGCTGTCTGAAATGTGGGAAGCTACACAGAATCTAATTTATGACCCTTAATATTCAGACAAACCAGTAATGATCAGATGTGCTGCGTTGAGTTAAAATAAATTCTTTCTGATCCTGTGTAAACGCAGCCTTATCGTTGAGAAAATCTGTGCTACTTTGTGACTCAACAAATGATCTGATTACTAAGCCACTGTTGACAAATCCCCATTGTTGCTGAGGAATGCAGCCATTGTATATATATACTATTATATAACTTTTATATAAGAGGTCTATCTTCATGTCAATCTTTATTATAGTCCCATATTAGCACCCATATTAACAAAGTGTCTGGGAATGAGAGAGCGCTGGGGCAGCACCCGTGGTCAGATCAAACTGCACCTCAGAAAGAAGGTTGTTAATTTCAGCACTACATGCCGTAGGCATAGAAATATAATTGTATTATGACTGAAGCAAACCAATTATTTTGGAATCCATCTTTCGAAAAGTAGTAATAAGAGCTGAGATGTTTTATGTGTCACTAAGAAACAGATACTGAAGACTCTCCAGAGTCTTGGACCTCAATCTGGCCTCTGTAGAAAGTGATTTATTTTCTGACTGTAAATGCAGACTGGACCGTCGTAGACCACACATATATGGCAGTTGTTACAAATGAGTGGTATTCCCCTTTAAACTCCACCTTCAGTAACCCCAGCAAACCCCAGTCAAACAGAAAAACAGTTGTTTAATATCTTCTCTGGAGGAGTCAGACACAGTAACCTAGACCTCTGGGTTATCTTGTCTTGGAGAAGTTTATAAAAGAAAGCCTGTGTTACAAACTGGGAGTATGGAGTTTGAAAGATGTGGGCGTTTACCAGGCAGGGAGGGTCAAACAAACAATACCACTGGTTGCATTATGGGAATTAGAGTATCCAGTGTTTTTGGAGCTTGAATCATACTAAAAGTAAGGATAAGTCGGCCTCTGCTGCTTCCATTTTGACCACTGAGGGATCCCCAACTTTATGAAAGGGCAATGCTAAATTGCTGGAGTACCTTTAAAGCTTTAAAGCTGCACTTGATTCGACTGTTATCAGGCCATTAAATAGGCGTTATCGGTCGCTATAAGCACCAAAGTTGTGGGTCATTAGGGGCCTACTATGCCTACTATGTTGCAAAAGTGAAAGCGAAACTTAAACGCAACACGTAAAACTGAATGAAACATTACGTTTTGAACACATACAAAAAGGCTTCTTTAGGTTTATTGGCAACAAAACCACTTGGTTAAGTTTAGGGAAAACCATTTTGTTTTGGCTTAAAATAACTAAAAATTGTTGATTTCACATGGGATCATCCATCACCCCCGATCTCCATATATATCAAGTTGTCTTTACTACAGTGCCTGACTTCTGCTTCTGCTCCTTCATAATTACTACAGTCGCAGGAGGTCGCTGTTGTGTTCTTTTCTACCTTCTTTCAGTGATCTACCATGTGAATAGATGATAAAACCTACTATTGGGTGTAGTAGGCTCCTATTGACCCACATCTATGGTGCTTATAGCGACCGATGACGCTTGACAACAGTCTAATCGGCTGAAAGATTTGATTTTAATGTCAACTTTCAAAACACAATGACGTATGGTTATGTCCCTCTCCATAGGGGTGAAAACACTCCAAATTATTGATCACTTTGTTTCCTGTAACCTTCCTGACCTGCTGGACATTTAGGGGTTTTTTGCAGGGGTCACTGAAGGGGAGCTGTTAAGTTGTAAACATTTTATCAGACCAGTACTCCTGTTTTTAAGATACTTTATAGGAATATGGGTGTACGCTTGTGGAGAGAAGAAGAAAAAGACCTGGAACACATTTAACCTCTAAAATGTAGGACGGTCATCTATTAAGGCTAGACCAAAGCCACTCCCTCTCTAGCTTCTGATTGAACAGGTAGTATTTTCATTAATATTGCTTCTTTTAGGACTGCAAGCCATCAACAGCCCATTGCTTTCGGTTTTAACATCTTTACCATTTTTGAAATACGAGTGCCTTGAGGCAGGAACAAAGGGAACCAGTGTTAGTAACTTAAAGACAGGCAGATCAGATCTTCATAATCAAGATTTTCTTAGAGATTAAGTGTCTTTAGTCGCACATGGTAAAAATATTCATTCCTATGTCAGCCAGCCTATGTCTCAGTTAGTCCCATGATCCATGCCAGTATATAGTTAGACTTGCTACATAGTTTTCTTGGAATGTATCACAGCCAGCCTGACATTCATTGTGCATTTCGTAGCAGTTGCATACAGGATTTGATTTTTAAACGAGCAGGCGAACAAGACACACGTTATATTTGAACTGAGGGACGGAGGACGAGAGAGAGAGATGTTAATCATGAGAACAGACAGTATTACAACATACTGTTGTTTAGTACTATAGGACAGACAGTAGGGGGAGTAACTGTGTATTGGCATGCAGCACCTTCTGAACAGGACTTCTTATTAGAAGACTTTCTTTAATCTGGTTATATATGTAATTATAAAAATCATTTCTTTTGTGTCCAACAGAAACATTTTACCTCCAACTAAACCATTTGTTTTCCAATAATTCACACATGACGATCACCCATGTCCCCGTATGCGAAACATATCATTACTATGGCAAAAACAATACATTAATAAATATTGTTAAATATCCACTGAATGATGGGGAATTTCACCAGACGTTCTACTCTATAATTCACACTTTTGGAGATATATAGCTTCTTGTGGACACCGATATTAGAGAGGACTATCTACTGTACACAAACACAATAGAAAAGTGCAGTAGAAAATACAGTTTCTGTGTTTGTTCATGATTATAATCTGTTAGAATAACATTCTACATATACTATGTTCTCAATAATGGCTTATGTCCAAATATGAAAAGAATGATGTCGATGTCATGAAGGAAAAAAATAGAAATAATGTCATATTTAATATATCTGAAAGGTAGATCATGTGCTTAGTATTTTGCTTGAAGAGCTAGTTGATGATAAGAAGCAGCAGTTCGTCAGAGTGTCTCTTCATCTGCTTGCCAGTTCGTCCGTCCCTGCTCCCTCTTGGAATATCCTGTCAATCACACTTGTCGTCATGGCCACGTCTTATCATCAATTCTACCAGGCCCCGTTTGTTGTCTGTCCACCGAGTGGTTGATGCAGCATATCCATAAACACCCACGGGGCATGTTGGCAGAGATGTGGAGGAAAAATGTGGGCATACACTCCAGTGTCAGAGGTTTCTATGTAGTTCCACGGTAAACAGAGCAGCTCACCCACTTTTTTTCCATACAGAGTCTTGTATGGTGTCACCACATGTCCCTCTTTGTTGGTGGGCAGAGGGAAATTGAAGGATTGGGGGGTTGGCGAGCTGGAGTGGTGGGGAGAAGTAAACAGGATGGCCATGGCTCAGAGGAGGTCTGTGGTAGACGAGGGCTCAGAGGGCTCAGCGTTGGCCTTCAGGAGGTCAATTATCTCTTGGTGGGAGGCTGCCTCTGCCACCGACCGGGCTGTCTGTCCATTCTGGGGAGAAACAGAGAGAGAAACATGTGACAGTTTCACGTCAAAGATCATTGCAGTGACTCTTCTTATCCTGACAGTGGCAGTGTTGTGTTGCTCTTTTTCAAGACGTTATAGTATACTGCACCTGCCCTGATGTAGGCAGCACCACTACTGAGCTGTAAACAACGAGCTGGGTTCAGTATCTGGAAATTAGTTTAACCTTTTTTCCCTTCTTGAAATGCCACATGAGATTATCATTTGTCATTTTTCTGTAAATCTGATTTTATCATTTTCTTCCCAAATTACACATCAAAATGTGCAACAGAGATTATAATAGTATCCACTGATAATAAGCTTCTCTACGTACGTCATGCAGAAATTGCCTGTGTAATAGACCAGGGTTAAATAATAAGCCTGGGGAGGGTTTGTAGGATATAATGAAAGGGAAATGTCCGAAGACATAAACATCAGTAAGAAAATTGTTGACCCTTTTAATATAAAAACATTTTTTAAGTACTTTTCTCCAGGACCAATACAAATAAATACTGCAACAAAAAAGACCTATACAAATTAGAAAGAAATATGCTATTTGTTGCAGCTGCACCTTTTTCTTTCATATATAAGCTAACCAAACAATTTAAAAAAATAATGCACAAGCTTTACGGGGATCCGTCTGTTACTCAATCTTAAATTTATATGGATGCTTTTATTGTCACTGCTCTTACTGATGAAAAAACAACAACTATGTTTGTGGTTTTGTTGTAGATGTTTACCTGTAGATTCACCAATATTGGCGATGCTGTTCGGGTCTATTTTCAATTGCTATATTCATCAACAGCTCAGATATGCGTAGCTGTCTCTCATTGAACCCATCCTACTCATTACTTATGGAACAAGTCATGCTCTACTAACAATTATCCAAAATGAGAATGATAAAGCCGTCTGTATATAGTTTGAGATTGGTGGGTGTGCTTGACACGGAAACACTAATTAAGAAACATAGCTTTACATTTTCTCCGCTGACTGAACGCTCTGTAATGCAGCTTATAATAACTTCCTGCATCATTCTCACAGTGTGTTCTGGTGTTTCCTATTCATTCTTCTAATCAAAGGCTTGATATTAGACATCGCAGCAAACTACAACAGACAAGGCTTCTTGATGTCTCAGCACAGTGTGAATGTTGTGTATTATACTTTGTATAAATATACAAACCTGCTTGACTTACTTGCACATAATATAAAATAGCTTGCCAGAGCTGCTGATTTCCTCAGTTTTGATATAATGTTTGTCCTCCACTAGCACTAAATATAGTGCGTGCTCATGTGTTGTCATGGAGTCACACAGCAAATAATCTACCAGAGGCACACGGTTGAGTTATTGGATGATTGCAGGACATGGCTGTACAGATTAATCTTGGTTGTCCACGTGATGAAGAACAATCTAGTGAACGGCTGTACTGAAGGCTTATCATGATTTATAGCTAATTGTTGAGAACACATGACATGAGGTGTTCTCTGAAGTCCCATCCCGCAGGACTGGGCAAGAAAAAGTGTTGTAGAAATGCTTTGATGTTATAGTAGTTGTTGGAAGAAGCGACATGTTGTGTTAAATAAGGAGTGACAATACTTGCATCCTTCAGGAGCTAGAATCAAAGCCCACAGTTTGATTCAGGTGTTGAGGTGGGGTTTAAGAAATGCTACATGAGTGGCAGCAGTGTTGCAAACATAGGCTGTATTTATAGATAGACGACGCGTCTCCACTTCCTCCCACTGTACAAAAGTAAAGTCAAAATATCCCGGATATGAGTAGGGATGCACCGATACCAATACTGGAACGCATATCGGGCTGATACTGACTCAAATAGCTGGATCAGGTACCTGTGACAATGGGGCCAATCTATTCAATTCAATTCTATGTTTATATACCACGCCTGAACCAATCACAAGCCGAGAACGGACACAACTTGTTGGCATGATCCACCTAGCTGCTACGTTAGCACCACGGCAGCTGTTTGGCTAGAAAGACACAACAACTAACCATAATATCTCTATAATGATCAAATTGACACATGTTCTATTACAGACTTGTGACGGTTATGGAAATTTAAAGTTACATCTCCTCTCTCGTACAATTCCCAAGCCTCCAGCTCCACGACTACTTCACTCAGAGCAGCTGTCAATCATGACATCTCACCCCCTTTTTATACCATCAAACAACTAATTAAACCAAACTTATCAGAAAAATGAAAAACTACCTAAAATGACAGAAACCATCTTTGAAAAAAATTATTTGACGTGTACTTTGACATTTTTTTGTTTGGCCCATGTCCCATGCGCTAACATGGCGAGGGCGGGCTTTTTGACCTATACTGCAGCCAGCCACCAGGGGGTGATCAAGATATTTTGGCTTCACTTTTAGGGAGCTGTCATGTTATCCTTATTTAGATACAGTCTATGGTTACAACAGTGTTTACAGGATTGTTTGCAAGGAGTCAGTGCAAGGCATCAGTGGTGATGTGGCTGTTCTCTGACTGGGCACCTCGGGCTGCAGGGGAGAATCGACAATCCAGAGAAATCAATAATGTACTAGGTTGAACAATCAATCTACTTTGTGTGGGCCTCGCATCAGCTACTGTATGCTCTTTTACAGGGCAGCTAACACTGACCGCAGGGGCAGCCTAATATCTAGTGACATATTCCACAGTATGTGTGTGCTGTGTGACCATTCATGTAGTACAAGCTGCAGATAACTAGCTCTTGAAATGAAGCAGTGATCCCTGACATTTCAGTAACCCTTAAGGAAGAGTCATCGTGGTCCAAATGAAGCCAAAGACACATAAATACATGCCACTGTGGGGGTTAGAGAGGTGAACCCATATTGAAGTCATGTTTTGCCTACAGACTCTTTATTTGTCTGTATTTTATAGTAGGGGTGTGCCGATTCACTCAGCTCACAATACGATACACAATATTGGGTTTGGCTTTGTCTCAGCCAGCTGATCAGTTTACCAGTAAGATACATGACAAACTAGAATGGCACTCGGAGAGCGCAGACCTCTGCCAAGCTGCCCGAGTACGATTCTCCCCCCTCTCCGTTCAGCTTGAGCCATCATCCGCGTGCCTACTGCCAGCTTTAGTTTCAGTCATGTGTAGCCAAGGGTTACGCTGCTCCTAGACTTTATGAAGATAATAAATTAATAACACGGAGGCTCCGTAGTATAACGTATCTTGGCTTTACACTTGCAAAGTTTTATTGCACGGGCATAATTGTCAACTCGTCTCTGATCAGCTGTTCACTGACTGCGCTGTGTGTGTTGATGTATGTGGGTCTATGAAAGGAGGATGGGTCACGGGCGGACATGGCTCTTGGGGTATGGGGTATGACACATGCGCAGTGTAACTGAAGCTGCGGCCGTGCGTTGCGATTGGTTCATGTCGGCGAGGGCAGACCAGGTTTTACTGCGCATGTGTTGTACCCCAAAGATATGACGTGTACTCAGCCTCCTTCCATAGGCCTTGCAGAGCAGCAGGAAGAGGCTGCAGCTTTAGCCCCGGAGCACGTATGTACGTATGTACATAGTAGCTATTATGCCCTGATATCGCGATTCAGTTTTTTGTCTCAACGATGCATATTGTCACGTTTTTATATCGCGATATTTCATGACACGATATTTCATGACACGATATTTCATGGCACGATATTTCGTCACACCCCTATTTTATAGCGTCTGTCAGTGAGCATATTTGGTCTGTGTTGAGCTGCATTCTGTTATTTACAATAACATTGTGATATACAGTATTTTAAACCTGGCAACACACTAAGGCAACAGTTCACGCATGGGACTGCATGCTAAAACATCAGTGGAGCTGCACTGTTTATGCAGTGAAGTGCATAAACAGCAAATGACTCAATTTATGTCCAGTTACAAGAATAGAACAAAAAAAAAACAGCTTTGAGGACAAAACATCCTGGTCAATCTGAGCAAGAACTTGAAGAGGTCTTTAACACATTCAGAAGGCATCTCACCTTTGATAACTTCCAAACAGTCCAGTTGACAGTGTAATTTCAACTTTGCAGTATACCTTATCTATGAGGCTGGTGTCACAGCGACCTGTCTCCAGCAGCATACGAACGATGTTTGTGTGTCCATGTTCACTGGCACACATCAGGGCCGTGGAGCCCTCGCGGTCCTGGGCATTTACATCCGTACCGCAGCTCAGGAGCAGCTTCACCATGGCAACGCGGCCGTGGCACACCGCAAGCATGAGCGCCGTCTGACCTGCCTAGAGAAAGAGAGCGAGAGATACAGATAGTTAGGATTAAACTGAGTGAGAGGGAAGGTATGAAGGGGAGATAAAGGGATAAAGAGATGCAGGGTCGGGGATGAGGGAGGGAATAGAGGACGAGAAGGAAACGTAAGTGAAAGGGGCAAATTAACATGTGCAAAAAAGGTAGAGTAAAGTGTCATGTTTTGAAATTGAACATATGTATCTGGACTATATTTCTGCATAAAGTTTAAAGTCACACAGAAGTTCAGTTTTAGCAGATTAATTTCTTTCCGAATGAGCAAACGGTGCTTTTAAGGGTTCCTGACACTTCAGTATTCTTCACCTAACATGCTATTCCCTCCCATTTATAAATTGTGTTCGGTTTGAACTGTAGATGGCCTCGCTGTCGAGAAACATAGTGTGTATTTCTGTTAAGTGACCCACTTGTAAAAATATCCTAAGATGCACTGATTTCCCCAGAGGTTTCATTAAATTCCCAGGCTTACTGTGCCTGAAATACAACTTCCTGTCCAACAACAACACAACACAACCAATCCTTTGATAATCAGTGAATTTAGTGGACCCGATGAGTTAGTGCAGGCATATACATTACCTGTCTGGAGCATGCGTTGACGTCACCTAGTTTCAACAGTTGTTGCGCCACCTCCAGGTCATCAGAGCTCTCAGCAGCCGTCAGTGCAGCGAGCATCACTGGCGTATAGCCCGCCTTGTTCACATTGTCTGTCTCGCATAGACCTGAACACACAAACATAATATTTTACTAAGTCAAAGAGAGCATTTTCGAGTCATTTTGTGCAACTGCGTGTCTCTGTGAGTGTTTGCATCTCACCAGTGTCCAGCAGCAGTTTGACAACAGGGAAGTTTGAATGCGACACGCTGTAATGGAGGGCCATATTCCCGTTGCCGTCGGTCAAGTTAACCACGTATGGCAGGAGAGTGGGTGTGGTCAAGCCCACTTGTCGCAGGTATAATCTGACGGTATCGGCCTGCGAGTCTTTCTGACTGGAGATCTTGAACCACTCCTGGTAGAGCACCACTAAAACCTGGCGCTGGCGAAAGAGAAAGGAGAGAAACGATATAAATGAAACAGCCGCCCGTGGCAGCATTTTTACTGTTACCTGAACATCATTTTTACTGTTTGGGCTGTTGAGCAGCCTGAGGAACGGCACTGTAAGCCACATTATTCTACTCAGTGAAGTTAAGGAGCTCTAACAGAACATCCACAAAGAGTCTGAAGCATTTTCCCTAAACAAAAATACATTGTATCAGTGATTCAGAAGCTTAGTAACTGACTAACTGAAAACCATCGACATTAACTTTGCAGTCCAATCAGATTTGATAAAGTACATAGAATAATTTTCCCCAACTTTGAAGAATTAAAATAAAAGCCAAAAAAAAGTCTTACCATTTCTTTATCTGGGGATGAAACCTCTTCCATGCGGTCTTTTACATAGAGGCAGGCGTCTATAAACCCCTGGTCAACTTTCTCCCTGCCAACAAAGACCAGATGACAGTAATAATTTCAATCATTTTTAAAAATATTTTTTGCGTCAAGAACTTTCAAGCAGACCGGGAGTATCTGAAAAACATCCAAATTTAACCCAGCACCCCCCGACATCTGTTCTTTCCATGGTTTTCTTTACTGCTTTTCCAGGTTCAGTGTGGAAATACCATCAAGTCTGCATAACATATGGCCACTACGGCTACTTTGGTTCTTGTGTAAATTCTATCTCGGATGAAAACAAAAGATAAAAGATGCCTTGCGGGCCTCTGCAGCGTATACACACACATCTGTCAACAGTCTGATGCATTGATGGCACATGCAAACCTCCACGGTAACAGTTTACACTGATTCACTGTCCAATAATATCCACCATGTGCTCAAACGGCTCGTCTATCATGCAAACTGTACATCTCAAGCAGCACTAACGCCTCGTTTACACACAGTTTTGTTTTGTGTCCATAAATCCGTATACAGAGTACGCACCCTTGTATTCAACGTAAGGAAATCATCTAGCATCTCTTTACGGTAGTGGATAGAAGGTAGAAGATATGGGAGAGAAGTTACAACATAGATATAACAAGTGTTTTTATATATCTATATGTTACTGTCTCTACTAATCTAGGGCTGTCCTGGATACCATTTTTTGTGGCTTCGAAGCTTCGTTGGGATTTATTCTTTATTTCATGGGCTATTTTGAGATTTATACATCATTATTTCATACTTATATATAAACAAAAAAACGAAGCATTCGAATAGTGATTTGGAGTTCGAATACCATGGTAACGGTCAAAGCTTCGAAGCATTTGGGTCAGCCCTAGACACGTCATATTTATAAATTTTTTCGAAGTGAAAAGTTTCACATATTTACATTGGTAACTGGTAATAATTTACATTGGTAGCATGCCTGCTGTGTAACATAGTCTTTAATGGTTCATACGTCTTTAAACAAAATAGTTCACAAAACTGCTAAATATGCCGTTGAACTTTTCACTTAGAAAAAAAAATTATAAATAGAGCTGTGTAACTTTCATCAATCAGTTATTCATTTGATAATTCAACATGCTAACTTCCTGTGGAACACAGTGCATATGGTCCGTCCATAATCTGCCGCAAAAGTTACATTTTTTCAACATACTCGAGGCAAATTACACACCCAAAACAAAAACATAAGGAGGAGTTTCACAAACACATCAGAGATGACGGAGGTTCCAATATGAATGAATGAACTTCTGGTTGACTCGCATACAGAGCTATATGGAAATGAAGCGTAAGTCTGAGTGGATCACACTCTCACTGTGTACTGTACTCTAGCAATAACACACACATGCTATATGTACCAGCACACACACACATAGGACTGATCAGACAGGTGCTGAGTGATGAGTTAATATAAGTCCTGCCTTCTCCCAGGGGCCCCATCTGGTGTCTGGCCCCGGGGCCCTCAACCCTGTCCACATCCCTGAGACAGATAAGTGATCAAACGCTGCTGGTTATTTGCTTTTTGTCCCAGACCACTGGCACTTCAGGGTTTAGTTGTGTGTGCTTGTGTGAAGCTTACTGTACATTAAAGTGTACGTGGAAACAGGTGTGCATTTAGTGTGTATGTGTATGAAACAGAGGCTAACGGTGTGTGAGTGTGGCAGTGAGTCTGTGCAAGATAGTAAGAGGTAAGCAGGGATGTACAAAAGTGTGAGTAGGTATGTTTTAATTGGATTTCAGTGTGTGTGTGTGAGGCCCACTGTATTTTAGAGCGTCATTCAGCACCTGTCTGATTATGTAGGCTGTAGCTGGACATAAGACAAAGCACTCGCTTGTGCTTACCCGACATCATACGTCACGCTCTCTATGGCTGTGTTGTGCTTTAATTGCTTTATATTCCTTGCATTAACTGTGTTTACATTCTTTCATTCACTTCATGATATGAGCTACAGTGGGAAGTTGTTTCATCACTGAATATGAAGCTATTCTTGCTGTGTTTATTTTGTTTCATTCACTGTGATGGAGAGCGTGGATCACAGTGAGCAGAGGGGGAGTTGCAGTTCAGATGGCTTTGTGTTCCTGAAAAATAGAAGATGCCTGAGCCTCTTTTAAACCTGCCTTACGTATTCTTCACTATCAACAACATCTGTGCCAGCATCAGAAAGCTGTCCGTGCTCCACAGCTACAGCGCCACCTAACCCCTGACACACAACTATAAATGAAGCCGTCTCACCCTTCAGCCTGGTCTTCCAGGCTGCCTTCTGGATCCAGCAGGCCTCGTTCAGCCTCCTTCTCTGCAGCCACATCACCTCCTCCCTCGGCTGAGACCTCTTCATCCTTCTGCTTGGTCTCTGATCCCTCTTCAGGCTTCTCTGCCGGCTGAGGCTCCGTCTCCTTTTCCTTCTCTACCTCTGGTTCTGAGCTGTCTTCCTCCTCCACCTCTACCTCCACCTCCACCTTCGACTTCTCATCTCCACTGGACTCTTCACTGGATGTGGACTCATAGCTGGGAGTGGACACAAACAAGTTTCAGAGCATTGACACCAACATCATCCACATTATGCCATCTAGAATAAAGCTTTTGCATACTCTAGCCCAGGGGCATCCAACCTTTTTTACCTCTGAGAGCTAATTTGACAAAATGAACATGGCCGAGAGCTACTCATAGCACCACGTTGTACATCGCCAATAGCAGACATCATTTCTGTCTTCCTTTTATGGTCCGTTAATAACGTTTCAGCCACCACAGTCATCGCCTCTATTACAATCTCGCCGTAGGCAAATGGCTTTTTGTGTTTCGTTAGGATATGCGCCACTAAACGAAGCCTCTGTTGCTGCGGTGGCCTTTGTCAGTTTGGTAAACAGAGACTGTTGTCCTCACTAGGGCCTTAAAACAGTTTCTGGATTCAATTTAAATTGAAAGTTAAATGCATCAATCTGGTGGACTTTGAGAGCTAAGTTAAAAGTCTAGATCCATAAAGAACTTTTCTCTAGTAAACAATTTAATCATAAACCCATTGGTTGTATAGATGTAAATGGTGATGACACGACGTCAAAAGTCACAGCCACAAAGTATAATTAACGAGATGGGCTCCGCCCGGTTGAACATTGCACCGGGAGCCCCATCCCTCCCTACAGGGAGAGAGGGCGCAGCGAGCACTAAGTCTACGGAACTGGCAAGGTTGCACGCATTTTAAACGTCAACATCTCAGGCGATCATGTTCATTTAATTGTGAGAAGTCAAAATCTTGCTCGCGATTAATATTTGATTAATTGTGCAGCCCTACTATGCAAGTAAAAACAAATATGAAAGCAGTTGAGTCAACACAAGCCAAGGCTAGATAAATACTAACAGATCATTACCTTCCAGACCTCAAGCGTGACATGAAAAAGATGCTTGTCTAATGCAGCCTTGGCCCACATATCCAAAACATCCTTCACACGGTTAAACATACACACGTAAATCCATAGGTATGTTTGCACACTCGTATATACAAGCTTGGACAAAACCCAACCTTGTTCAGTGAGGAAAGGCTGATGACATATTTAGAGCTGGTGTGTGTGTGTGTGTGTTTGATCACTGGTGTGTATCATGAAGGAACCTCTGTGACGCCAATGATCAGATAAGTCTTATATTCAATGCCACTGATTCATGCGTATTTGTAGATATGCACACACAGAGACACCACACCACAAGAGGCGTTCAGGGGCCGCAGCATTCCCCGGATTCCAGAGAAGCTCAAGGGAGAGCAAAGATAGGTTAGACCATCCCAGGAGAAGAAATGCAAACAGCAGCCCACTTCCTGGTGTGGGCAGGAGACTAAAGATAGTCCGAGAAAATATTGTTGTCTGACATGTTTGTCTCATTATAAATAGCATCTGTAACATAGACATGGAGAGATATTTATTGACAAGAACAGGAGTTTAAAAAGTCAGAAAAGACAAACTAGATGTGGACCATCTTATATAACTTGTTAATATTTTTATAAGGAGCAGATCCTTACAATACCACGAATGATAATTCACTATTTGCTGTGGAGAATGGTTGCAGATCATTACTAAAACAGGGAGGAAGGAATAGACTTCACCGCAGCTCTGACAAATAATAGCAAAGGCGAGCAGGTCATAAAACAGTGAAGCTCATGAATGTAAGAACAGGAAAATAGGAATAAAACAGATCTCCTAACGGCAGCCGTTTCCTTGATATGCAGGAGGTAACACCACCGGGACGCTGTAGACACGACTTTCGAAAACCAGTAATGAGGAATAATAGAAACAAATGTGTCATTAGATGTGTGCATGGTGCTATTAATAAACATTTTATTCTTCTTGTGACTCATTAGATTAGCTTTGCCATCTTTGTAATTTCACGCGAAATGAGACCAAGCACACGTTTAAAAAAAAAAATCTACGATATCTTGGCTGAAGAGAGAAGTGTATCATTGTCAAGGGCCGTGTGCACAACTGAGGTCATTACTATGAATGTGTGCATGTGTGTAGCTCTGTAGCTGTGCATGTTTGTTTGTCTACAAAAGTGTCTCTTCACATTCTTTTGTGTGTTATTGTGAGGACAAAGGTTACATTGTGGGGACCCACTTCCCATCTGGAGACAAAATGTGGTCCCGACAACCAATTTTTATTTTAGCACTAGACTTGGTTTTTGGTTTTGCTGAGACGTTTAGGCTAAGGGTTATGATCACACATGTAGCAGTTATGGTTAAGGTTAGCATCCAGGGAATGTTTGTTTGTTTGTGATCCGATCACAAGTGGACGCACATGTTTATTAAAGAGCGGGGAAGTGAGATCCGATCACAAGTTGTCACTCAAGACGCATGTGGAGACGCGTTCTAATGCCAGGTGTGAGCAGACGTACTTAGAGCTGTCCACTTGTGATCGAATCAACCAAGACGCATGTTAATACCAGGTCTGAACAGTGCCTGTGTGTGTGTGTGCGTGTGTGTGTGTGCTTGTATACAGGTACTTTATGTTATAACTGTAACACCAGACAGCTAACTATAATCACATCAGCTGGAGGGAATAATCTCCCTGCTTTGAGACGCACCTTTGTTCTTCCAACCACAACCATCTGCTTACTTAAAATTCATCAGCGTTTACAAGCACACGTACACACACATACGCACACACACTCTCACACTGCATCCAGCCTCAGCAAACGCTGATGTAAGCACACTTGCACAAAGCACTGAGGTATCATCAATACTGACAAAAATATGCGCACACATCACATAGTGTACAACACATATTCATACGCACTCACATTCACACTCCCTGTAGCAGCAGCGAGGTCAAATTCAGGGCAGTGTGTCTTCAAGTCAGCCTCGACGACTAACAGCAAGAAGCAGCTGTGGGAAGCACAGCTGGACTTAGTTCACAGACGCTGTGGTCAAACTTACAATTTAGTTTGTACTAATTTTCGGATTTTAGGACTGAGAATATTGTTACTGCTGCTTGTGGATTACCAAAGTGTAAGGATGAACGCATATTTACCTGGCTAAAATTGATCATGATGAACATTCAAAAACTATTTTTAGATTAAGTTTATACTTTACTTTTATCATACTGTATTATGTTTTTGTTTTTTTCTATAAGACCAAATCCATCCAAATCATTTGACATACTCTACCTCTAAGGATTACCTGGAGTTATTTTCTGGCTAACTGGCTAATCCGACTGAAGCCACTTTGCAAAATGTAACACACTAAACCTGAAAACTCTGGAAATTGAAGACATGTAATCCCTGTTTTTGAAGAATTTCTTAAATTAAATCAGGATAGAATAGAACATAGCATTCAGTTATTGTGCAATAATGTCCACAAAGGATGCCCAGATGTTAGTTCTTCTGCAGAGGAAAAAAAGTAACAAAACATTCATGGACACACAAATATAAATGCACAAAAACACACTGCAGCCCACACAAAGATATGAATCACATAGAGAGATTGGACGCTGATTAAAAAGAAGATTTTACCCTCCATTCACCCCAACAAACTTCAGGTTTTTCTTGGCTCCCTTGCTCCCTTGCTTGTCAGCAACACCATTTTTCTTCATAATAGATTTGAGACCTGGTGAAGAGGAGGACAGAGAGAGAAAAAGAGGGCGAACGAGAGAAAGAAAAGAAAAGGGAGAGTGGGAAAAATTCATTAGGCCTTTGTGGAATTTGAGTGGGTGTTTGTGTGTTTTGTGTATAGAAAATACTAGACAATTTCTATTCTGTATTATTCCCTACATGAACTCGTACGTAAACACAAAACACAGTAGGTTGTTTGTCAGTAGCTCCTATGAGCATTTAAGATCTGCCACCCCTTTTGTTAACGCAACTATAAAACTGCGTCATTACACCTTGAGCTATTGCTAGATGAATGATTTGACACTCAATTCAACTATACTTGCTGTCGGTGAGCGAATGAGCAGACTGGTGACAAATTTGAGAAAAAAGTGAATGAAAGAGTAGAGAGAGGAAATATGTATGATCTTTGCAGTTACCAGATCCTTTGTAAACTCAATACACACTTATGGGAGATTTTGAACATGTTCAACCTCCAGTGGACTTTGTCACCTACATGTATCTGTATAACAGTTACTGTAATGGAAAGCTCTGTAATTTAATAACCTCTAGAAAAACATGTCTACATGTCTACCCACATACACATACATTTTTGTAAATGGAACTACTCAGAGAGTCATACATAACGTTTCCTCAAAAGGCCAATGTGTATCACTTCGGAGGATCTATTAGCAGAAATGTAATATAATATTCATAACTATGTTTTCATTAGTGTATAATCAATCTAAGAATTGTTGTATTTTCGTTAGCTTAGAATGAGCCCTTCATTTCTACAGTACATAGGGAGCAGGTCCTCTTCACGTAGTCCGCCATGTTTCCACCAAACACTGGCTCTAGAGAGAGACCTTCAAGTTTTCACGTTACCTGAAGGCCATCGTAGTTCTCCAAAACTGTGAAACTGCGGTAACGTGAGCCGCAGATTGCAAAACTGTGGTACCGCCAGCCGCCATCTGACTTCCGTTGCTCCGTGTAGTAGTGTTATTCTGGTAAGGATGGCCTCTGAGCGAGGTGAATGGCGTTACCACAGTTCTGCACTCGGTGACTCACATTACCGTAGTCTTGGAAAGAGAGGAGTGAGCAGAGGGGTACTCAGTTGGTTGCAATCTGCAACCACGCCACTAGATGCTGCCAAATCCTACAAACTGTACCTTTAAATCAAAATGAAATCTTTATCTTTTAAACATCGAAGAAAAAATTCTGAGGAAGCAGTCTGTTTTTCTCCACTATGTGTATCCAGCAAAAAAACAATCAAAACAACTAAGTAACTGCGTTTAAGTAAGTTATACGTCTAAAGGCTGAGTAAAAGCAATACATCAAACTGATTTTGGTAGCTCATGATACCACAGACAATAATGGTTTGCACATGTTGGCTGTATTTCTTCGTGCAAAGTGTATACAGTATGTCTGAAACACTGAAACAAGCAGTGTGTGTAAAATGTAACATTTCAAGCCTGGATGATGTTGAGGAACCTGGATGCAATTACAACTAAATATAGCTCATCGAGTACAGTAGTGTGGAATCCATGTTGGCAGAGCAAAGGGAAGCTAGGGCCTCATCTATATATCATACAAAGACAACAATAAAACCAATGTGAGTGAACACACATTGTTGAGAAAAATAACTTTTCTTAGTAGAAGTGCCTGACAAAAAAGTGTTAATGTGAGCTCATTAAGGATTATGAAAGTAAGAAATTGTTGACAATTAAACCCTGAAGAACTTCATCAGGTCAATTGACAATTGCAGTTATTTTGGCTCTACAAATGTTCAGGAACTCCCCAGAGTATTTCCAGGGTGATGTACATAGGTCAACATTATAGGCCGTATTGACAACATACAACCTTGACATTGTCAGTCCTCTTTATATATGTAACAGCCCTATAATTGATGCTGCATGGGCTCCTTTGCTGACTCCCCTTGGCTCTAAGCCCGGCATGGCTGTCTTAGTTGTGCCTGACAGCGAGACATGGTGCAGAGGCTCTGTTATGTTTTATGCAGGGACATAAGGATGTGGCTTTGAGCCAGAAACCACCAGCTGAAAAGATCCCAGCGACCACCACCTACAAAGCTTTTAGATCCAGTATTTCTCAGGAGATAGCAGCAGGGAGAGGAGAAGCTTAGAACTTATTCAGCATTTAAATACATCCACCATCTTCTAATAAATAAACCAATAGTGTAATTTAACCTTCCCTCACTGTGTCAGAGATATTTCACTCATCCATATAAATCTCTAAAGCTCAACTCGAGTCTCTGATGATGGGGATGAGTGAGAGATCTCAATGCAAAAGTAGAGGTTTCTGTTTCAAATATTTGTGGAAGTAAAACACTGATGTAACTGTAAGGAGTCGGGCTGGGAATCTCAGATGTCAGAGATGTGGAGAGCAACCACAAAGACACGGGGAAACTCTTGAGAGAGCACATACTGTACAGTATCTAGGCATGCGCATGCACACACAAATCACTTAAAACCACTCTGGTCTGTACTGTACTCCCAACACTGAACTTAAAATGAACTCTGAACATAAAATATGTGTGTGATAGCAGAGTGATTCTGTGTTTCAGCTGCTGGGCCAGAAACAGAACAGTGAGACATCAAGGGAGGGGAGGAAGGCATCGTCAGTTTGATGTGTGTGAGGGTTTGTGCTTGAGTGTCCATTTGACTGTGTACTGTAAGTAAGTGTTTGTACGCATATTTGTGCACATGAGTGCAGATGTGTGTTTGTCCATACTATGTGAAGCAAGAATTACATACTTGATATACAATATATATGTGAGTCCAACCAACCGCTACTCTCATGGTCTCGTATATACCCCATGAAATCAATTTGTATGTAATCCACGTAATCGTGAACCAGGAAGTATAAAGCCCCCCCCCCATGTGAAATCAGAAGTCGATGTTGATTTATTTGTCACAAAACTTCCTTACTTAAGTTACACCACTTTCAGAGTTATTTTAACCCAAACCACAATCTTTTCCTAAATCAAACCAAGCTGTTTTGTTGCCTAATCCTAACCAAGTTTTTTTGTTGCCTAATCCTAACCAAGTTGTTTTGTTGCCTAATCCTAACCAAGTCAATCTTTTCCTTAACCTAACCAAGTCAATCTTTTCCTTAACCTAACCAAGTTGTTTCCTGTGAAGACAGAAGTTTATTTTGAAAAGACTGTATGCATGTAACGAGCGGAAATTGACACGTGTCATATGTCAACATTCGTAGGAAAATGCACAAAAAATGAGGAGTAACTTTTTGTTAGATATCATACGAGTCGTTGTATGAGGATACGTTGACCCACCCTGTATGACAGCCAATACATACTGTATCTTTGAAACACCGTATGTATTACATATAGACAATACAAATGTGCTGCCATCATAGATGACCTAATATAATATAATATATTTTAATGCAGTTTTTCCAAAGATAATACTATTACTTTATCTTCCACTGTTACACTAATGTTACTGCAATTCAAAGCATGTATAAATATAAAAGAGGGCTATTACATGCATATCTTATACCTGCATTGTATAAAATAAACTATAGAGAAACAGGTTGTGCAAACTGATTTTAAAAAATTATAAAATAGAGGTGGGGCCAGTTGAGTTAAATCCTGTCCTCTGCAATGTTATAGAAGCTTCAGAAGAAGATCAATCGCATCCAAAAAGGGAAACACACCAGACAGAAATAACTTAACTATGAACTAGAAGGCAAGGGAGACATTTCCCTTTCAGGTAGACCACTGAGAATAACTGGGAGAGTATTAGTGGGTAGATGTGACTCTAAATCACTGTTCATATCACTCAGAGTCATTAGACTACTGGCAAAGTATCAGATAATTAAGTACCTAGAAGAGAAACCGGTATTATATTTCAGACAAGGGAAATGGGATCCTTTTTTCCTGACTTTTTCTACTTAAACTGCAGAGTCAAACTAATATCTAATCACACTGTCACAGTTCAGCCGGGGACATGAACAAGTGTGGGAATGACACAATAATTCACAAGGCAAAAGCTTGCAATAAGAACGCCGTTCTTGCTTTAGGGGTGTCATTTTCACCTACTGATTGCAATGTAAATGAATCCGTGTGAATATGCTACGCTCAGAGCTAGTGACATAAAGTAAAAAGTGAGAAAGACCGCTTATGACGTGTGGGAGGGGAGACGGATGTGTCCAACAAACACAGGACTTTTAACCAGAAGAGTGTTCGGAACCGATGTTTTGTTTTGTAAATGAGAATGTCGGTGAAAAAAAAAATGTCGATCCTGCTTTTGATTTCGATGCTCGAGATCGGAAGCTAATTTCAATCGATTTCCGATTTAGAATCGACAAACAAACACAGTGACAGTGTCCAAATCCAAGGAAGTAAAGTAAGTAAGTAAAGATGTCAAGCAATACCCTTCACTCCTACCCCAACCCCAGTACTGCATGTCTAATTAGTCCAGTACACAATAATCATTGTGTCGAAATAGTAATATTGATAGAAGCTCCAAAAGACATGATTTGATGGCACATCAGTATTAATTATTTTTTAATTGATAATAGAATAGGACTGACTGGTGTGGTTTCAGGTTGTAGTGAAAAACAAACTACAGTCGCTAAGAAGCATGACAACACCACCTTGTTGTCAGTTTGATAGTAATAGTATGTGTCTTACATCAGCTGAGAAGTATGCTGGTATGAAGGAATAAGCTTTCTACCTGGACTTCTAAAAAGCGTTACACAAGTGACACCACAGAAACCTGTCAAACCATTCACGCAATGTTTTTCTGCTGCTTTAGACCTTTTTGTTCAGGGGAGAGAAGTAAGCATGGGAAATAAATAATCAAGGATACTGAGGTGTACATGTACACATTAATCACAAGGCTTCTTGGCAGAGATCAGAAGGAACATTTTGTAATTAAGTGGCATGGAGAGAGGGAGCTGTGATGGATCATTTCAGTGAATATGAGTTTGGAATGGATTCAGCTCATTGTGTCCATTACAAATATGTAAGCAGGTACTGTATATGACAGATGTGTATACAGTAAAAAACTGTGGGATACTAAATGAACCACAGGCCTACCTTGATCTTGCTGTTTGCTGGCAGCAGCTGCTTTCTGGGCTGGGGAGTAGAAGGCAGAGAGGACACTGAGGGAGCTGACCAGTTGACTTTGAATGGAGCTCATTTTGGATGGACCAGGCTTCCCTGCTGGTTTCCCTGTTGCTGCTGCAGGGACTGCCTTCCCTGCAGGCTTGGCCGAGGCTCCTTTCCCTGCCTCTGCTCTTTTCCCTGCCTCTGCTCTTTTCCCTGCCGTCTGTTTCTGTGTGCTGGGGCTTTCCTGCTGGCTGGCCGTCTGTTGAGTTCCAGAGCTGCTCCCCAGCTGTGCCCACTGCTCGCCCAGAAGCCCCGTTATCCGGGTTACGACTTGGCCCAAAGCCGCAGGCGATGTTGGTGACTCACCGGAGCCTCTGCGAGGAGGCTGGGCCTCGCCAGCATCCCGACCGGTTTCAGTTGAACCACGACGTTGGGCTGTTTCGCTGGAGCCTCTGCGCAGTGATTTTGTCACGCTCGCATCTTTGTTAGGGGGTTGAGTCTCACTGGAACTTCTACGAGAGCCCTGAGACTGAGGTTGGGCGTCACATGACCCCTGGCGAGTTGGGCGGGTCTGGGCTTCTCCTGATCCACGATTAGGAGGTTGCGATACACCGGATCCCCTCTGTGATGCTTTATGCTCTTTGGAGTCCCGTCGAGTTGCAGTGGTTTTAGACTGTGCTTGAATTGATTTGGGACGGGTTTGTACTTCACTGGAGCCCGGAGGCGGGCCCTGAGTCTCAGTCTGAGGTTGTGATTTAGGTTGTTTCTCACTAGACTCCCCAGGAGGCTTCTTTGCTAGGATGGGGTCCTGATCCTGAGATGGAGATGGGGTTTGTTTTACCTGTGGTTCAGAGAGCTGTGTTGGGATTTCGGCCTCAGGTTGAGGTGGATCCTGTACGTGCACCTTGGGCTGGGTTTTTGTCTGGGGCTGGGGCTGCTTGGCTTGAGTTTCACTGGATCCCCTACGAGGACGCACAGGTGCAGCCTGAAGCTGAGGAGGTACTGGCTGTGCCTGCTCTGCTGAGGGCTTCCGGCCTCTCTGGGGTCGTACAGGAACTACTGTCTTCACAGCTGCACTCTCTGCTGCTGCTGCTACAACCGTGTCAGTGACCACCGTTTCTTTGATTGTTGCCCTTACAATCACACCCTCTGCTGTTTGTTTCTTCTCTACAGTCTCCAGTGCAATCTGCTGCGTTTCCGTTACTTCGCTCTTTGGGGGTTCAATTTCTTTTGTTTCTGAGTCTTTCTGTTCTGCTTCAATCTTAGATTCTGTACTTTCTTCTGCTGTAACAACTGGACTGGTGCGCCCTTCATCCTGACTTACAATATCTGAAACTACAGTTTGTTCAACTCTGCTTTCTAGAACTGTAATTGAACTCTCTGTTACAACTTTCATGACCACACTTTCACTGTCTCCACTATCTATTTGAATTCTTTCATTTGCTTCCTTATCTTCCACTCTTTGACTGGCCACAGCGCCTACATCTTCTACTCTGTCATTGCCTGCACTTTCTCTCACTTGAATCTCTGATTCTGCAGCTCTGGCTGGATTGTTATCCTGTCGTCTTTCTACCTCTGTCTCAGTCTGCTGGTCTGTCCTCTGTGCCTCCACTGTCTCTGTCACCCTGTCCACAGTGTTCACTCTCTCCGTCTCTGTCTCACGGTCTACACTGCTGGCCCTCGGCCTCTGTGGATGGTCTGTTGCCGTCTCGCCCTCTGTCTCTGTGACTTGGTTTACCCTTTCTGCTACGGGCGTCTCGGTGGTCTGATCCTGAGTGGGGATCCTCTCGGTTACTGTGCCCCGTTCCATACTGTTGGCTCTGGGTCTTGGTGGGCTCACAGCAGCTGCTTCTGCCTCCACCTCGGTCACCTGTTCATGTGTGTCAAATTCATGAGTCTCTGTTCCTTGATCTATACTTCCAGCCATTGGTGAGGGTACAAACACTTCAATACAGATCCTATCTGTATCTGTTCCCTGATCTACTGTACCAGGTGATTCTGTCTCTGTCTCTTGGTTGGCAAAATCAACTTTCTCTGTCTCTGTTCCTGTGTCAATACTCTCTCTTCTTGGCCTGCTCTGTACTTCTGGAGAACACACCTCCACTCTCACTCCATCACTCAGTTGTAGTATCTTCTCTTCTTTTACCTTGTTCTCATCCATTTGTTCTTTCAAACGACTATTAGTTCTCTCCAGGTCTTGGCTAGCCTGAGTAAGTTTAGCCTCCAGTATCATTAGCTTCTCCTGCAAACTTTGCATACTTTCTTGGTCCTCAAGTTTGACTCCTTTTGCTGCATCACCGTCTTGAATACTGCTAGTCTCTGAGTCTTTTATAGCCACCCTAAGTGATGTTAATTCCTGTCCTGCATTGTCCCGTGATAGCTTTTGCACTGCATGCTCCAGTGGACTCTCTAATGTCTCTTTTTGTTTGTCTGATTTTTCTAACGGCTGGGTTTCTTGCTCTGACAACCCACCCATTTCTCCATGTGCTGAGGAACTCTTCAAAGATTCCTGATTTATCTCCCTCTCTTTTTTACTTTTCTCTGTAACACCTTGTTTCCCTTTCCCTGTTACCAGCTTTGTTGGCACATGCTCTGAAGCGTCTAAACCGCCCAGGGGTTGAGTCATCAGAGCTAAGTTGAGCCCTTCTGAAGGTCTCTGTCCTTGTTGCTGAGTGCGTGTCCCAGAATCAGAATTCGGTGCTATTGTAGAGGATGATGTGGAAGCTTGGGCTTGGGCTTGGGCTTGGGCTTGGGCTTGGGCTTGGGCTTGGGCTTGGGCTTGGGCCTGGGCTTGGGCCTGGGCTTGGAGCTGGGCTTGGAGCTGACGCAGTAGCTTCTCCCTCTCCTCCCTCAGTGAGCAGATCTGAGCCTTGAGTTCTGGGATGGTTTTCACCTGCTCTTCCAGCTCTCTGACCCGCTTCAGTGCCACTGTGATCTGCTGGTGCAGCCCTGTCCGATCCTGAGGAACACACCGTCTCTCTGTTATGTCCGGTGAGGCACGGAACACGTTCTCCGTCGAGCCACTCTCTGGTGTCACCACAACACGGTCTGGACTGCTTGAATCAGAACCTTTCCGCTGTGGTAGGGTGATGGGCATGCTTGATGCTCGGAGCAGGTTCGGACGGCTTTGAATCCCTCCAGTTTTCTCTTCAACATCCCGGGCCACAGCTCCTACTTCATCTCTGGGCTTTGCTGAAACGTAGCCAGCTCCCTGACTGGTTGTCCCCCTGCTCTGGGTGGAAGTTCCCCCTTCACTTGCCCTGAAGTCGAAGATCTGTTGGACCTCTGTCACCCGCGATTTAGGCTTGGGACCCAGGGTGGATGTTCCAGACCATGTGCTGTCCTTTTCCTTAGGGGCAGGCCTGGCCCCATGCCCAGGAAGGCTGAAATTTCTGGGCAGAGTGCTGAATTTGGGTGGGCCCTTGACCCTACGCTGAATGTGGACCCTTTTGATGGTATTGCCTTTTTCAATGTCGTCAACATACTTGAGGAAGTCCAGGTCCAGATGGAAGCCATAGGGAGTTTCCACTGAGTAGGGCAGCTGCTTCCTCTGAACACCACCCTCACTGGCTTTGGTCTGAAAGCCGTTGGCTGTTAGGAATTAACATGAAAATCGATCAATGAATCAATCAATCAATCAATGCTTCTCCTCCCACTATTGCACATAATAACAATGATAATAGCTCAAATTATACAACTAAAATGTATTTATATGTGCAATTGCTTGATCAAATGATCATGAACCAAATCACAGATTATCATCTACATTATTATTCCTTTTCACCCACTTGTACAGACAGGTAGTGTGCTGCACACATGGTGCTCCATTATGTAAAACCATATCACTTACTGGGAAGTAATTATCATGCAGCGAATGCGCCAAAACAAACTAATCAGCATGCGACATGCTGCTCATGCTGTGTCAATTTATGAATACTGGAAACGGTTATCACCTGAAGGAAATAAACCCTTTATTACTTTTGGCCACATAGAGGAACAGGAAGTTAAATGTTTAACCCTTTTTGTCAGATAATGTGTGTTCTACATGACCGATTTACTATTGTAGAAAAAGAAGAAAAATCTGATTTATGGCACAACAAGTTAGAAGCAAGGGGATTGTTTGTTTAAATGCAGGCTTAGTGGCACTCACCACTTTTCTTGTCCATCATGGGAGGCGGAGTTCTCAGTCATCGACTTGTGTTTGCTTCCTGGATAAAACAGAAGTGAGAGAGCTGTGTGAGAAACTGAAATATTATCCATCATTGTCGTCTGAACAGAACTGAATTCTGCAGTGTCTAATTTTTACAGGCGAATGACAGATCTGTGAAATCAAATGAAAGAAAGGAAAACAGCGTCTGGACCTTGTGGATAAGGTTCCAGAAAATGTGCAGCCTGAAACAGCCTGAAGGTTTCCTACATTGAAGTTATTTGTTCTCCAAGAATCACTTATTACAAATATTTATAATTGTAATAACAAATATTTGTCTCTCTGAGATAAGATATTCAATAAGTTATGTAAGGCAAAAAAAATATATATATAACATGTAAGCCATTTGCAACAGTATTTTGATCCCAGAAAGAAGGTATAAAAGACCACAAAAGCGACCTCTAGCGACTGTAGTAATTATGACAGGAGAAGAAGCGCAAGTCAGACGCTGTAGTATAGATAGCATGAAAGTCCATAAGGGGTGGAGGTCGGGGACAATGGACGGGACACAAAACACAGGGTTTTCACCCAGGAGACCTGAGTTTGCATCCCCTTGTGTAACCAACAATGTGTAGTTGTCTTTATGTTCGTAGTTATTTATGTTTTTTTTTTGCCTAAACATAAAGAAGCCTTTTTGTTTGTGTTCAAAACGTGACATTTCATTCAGTTTTACAACATGTTAGAATGGGTTGCTTTTAAGTTTCACTTTCACTTTTACAACTTAGTAGGCGTAGTAGGCCCCTCATGACCCACATATATGGTGCTTATAGGGACTGATAACGCCTATTTAATGGCCTGATAACTGACGAATTGTTCAGTATACAGCAGGGCAGTATAACAGTGCTAACAGTCCAGATGGTTATACTAGAGTGAGGAAAGGCATTTCAATTATTTGGCTCATATGCAGCTATGACTTTCAATGTACTAAAAAGGTAAATATGCAGTTAATTATTATGCAGTCTCAGCTACTTTACTGAAGACAACGTTATGAAGTTACACCAAGCAACAGCAAATATGACTAGTACAGTGAGGGGAAAGGCAGCGCCATGGTGGCCCTTAACTTTAATTTGCCTTGCTGAGCCAGACTTTTAGAAGCCATTTAAAGTCAACACGACCCTTGACAGGCCCACAGAAGGGAACACGTTCCATTTGGTGCCACTGTGCATCATTTGTTCCACTTGGAGAAGCCAAGAAACCGGAGCCACTTGCCCTTTTTTTTTACAATGAGCTTACTGAAGAGAAGAGCTAAGTGAGATGGAAAACAATTCAGCAAGGGGAGTCAAAACTTTTAAGGGCTTATGTAAAGCTTCCTAATAAAATATCCAATACTAATAATAAAAGAGTGAGCTGCACAGCTCAAATCTATATTAAATGAACACTTGAGCCCTTACGGGCAAATATCAACTTTAAGGCTATTTAGCAAATAGGCACATAGTATTCATGCAATTTCCATGCAAATTTGTGTCACTGGAGAAAATGTAGGAGACATAGCGCACAACAAGCGCCTGAAGCTGGAGTTCAAACTTCAACATTTTCATTATTTTTAGTAGGTGGTCTACCACAGTATTATGCAGTATATTGTATGTATTGGAGCAGGTAGTACAGATGGTGTTGTTTTTTTACACAAGACTGTCATGCGTTTTATTCTATTATGCCCCCGGGTTACAAGTCACTGCAGATCTTACAACTGATGTTGTATTTTAATGCAAATAGTTGTAATAATGCAACAGTGCAGGTTTGCTTTAATGGTGTTTCCTCTGTCCTTTCCTTTCCTATTTTGATACAATTCTTACACTCAAAGCAGATAAAAGTCTAGCGGGAATATGGAAACGCTGTCTCTGAAGTGGCAGCTTTCCCATTTGAAATGGCTGCTTTGATGTCTCAAAAGAAAGGGAACACACACCTCCACATTGTATCTTTCTACAATAAGTTTGTGATACTGAAAAAATTGTCAAATGCATAACGACGCTCAACAAACCAGATGGTCTTTTCTCTGTGGCAGCTCAGTTATAATCAGATTTTCAACTGACACTGTATTGACTGGTATTTCTAAAAGTCACCCACACTCTATTGCATGTGACTGTAATTGATTATAATAGTAAACATGCAATAAGACATCCATTGCAGCATATTTAGATATGCTTGTGTGGTTGTACACCACAGTATTTAGCTGATATACAGAAGTTTGGAGCAAGTGCATAGTCCTGGCCATAGGGTAAACTGTGTGTTTTGCCGTGTGGGGACATATTGCAAGGCAAGCATTAAATGAGTTGGAAATGCAATCAATCAAAATGACAGCCAATCCACCCCCGGAGCCTAAACAGGAAGCTATACCATCTTCATAGATTGAGCCTTAATAATGAAGAGAGCTGGTGACCTGGAGCAGAAATGTTGTCTCTGTTACAGATGAACAGATATGCACGCACACACATAGAGAGAGACGCACAGATCGACTGACTGACAGCCTCTGCACAGGATCTGACGCCATGTGACTGCTACCATGGCAACCGTTCTTCAATCCACTACTTCTGTGCGTCCCAGGAGCGAGAAGAGCACAGGCATTCCCGACTCCTCCTGATGCTTAATGCGACTACGATCGGCTTGCTGTCCTTAAGGCTTAATTAGCCGTTTTGGGGGCAGAAGAATGCTGCTCGTAATCGCCGAGTGAAGTACAGGCAGACCCCACTGGCAATTATACACAGTGGGCAGGCAACAAAACCCTCCTTAATTAGATCATTACCGAAACAGAGACAGAGGTAGAGTGGGAAAGAAGAGACAGGAAGAAAAGAATAGAGATAGGGTGGGGAATATGTGGAGAAAGATGAAGAATGAAAGCTTCAGTTTGGCAGATGAGTATGACAGAAGGAACTGAGGAGGGCACAAGTGACAGAAAAGATAATGCTGTGAAAAAAATACCACAGTAACAATCAGTGACTTGACAGAACTGGGTTTTATGATATCTCACGAAAAGTTATTCCTCATTTTTCGTGCGTTTTCCTACAAATGTCCAGCAATACGTGACACGTGTCAATTTCCGCACGTTAAATGAATATAGTCAGCATGCAATGCATACAGGAAACAACTTGGTTAGGTTTAGACAACAAAACTACTCAGTTAGGTTTAGGAAAAGTCGTGATTTGGGTTTAAATAACTCCATAAATGGCGTAACTTAAGTACGGAAGTTACGTGGCGGTAACAAAACAACCTAGTTAGGTTTAAATAAGATCATGGTTTGGGTTAAAATAACTCTGGAAGTGGTGTAACTTAAGAACGGAAGTTACGTGACGAATAAATCAACATTGACTTCTGGTTTCACGCGCGGTACAAACGCCGGTCTCCTGGGCGAAAGTCCGGTGTTTTTGCCTCATCCATCCACCTTGACCTCCTCCCTATACGCGGAGATTTATACTTCCTAGTTCACGATTTCTCGGATTACATATGAGTTGACTTTGTGGGATGTATACGAATTACAATGCATTACTTTTCATAGGTATAGCTACGAACGGTGTATGAGAACAGCCTGACCTGGCCTTCTCCACAGTGCAGGATTTTTAATGTTTCCTCTTTTAATTAAAGTCACTCTTAATGCTTGTGTGACTAATGAAAGGCCTCAGCTCAGAGCAACAGAGGAATCATGTTGTATTTGGTGAGCTTCAGCAGGGTAATATAGATGATTACCATAAATGATGAGCCATAATATCAGTCTATAAACATCCACTGCAAATGCATAAGTTTGTAAGTGTAGACAATGTCATTGCAGCACAGTAACTAGATTATCCAGGTTAGGCTAGCGATTAAATATTGGAAGCCCCTGTTGATGCACAATCCACGCTGGATTACAGTCATAATGACGATGAGCTAAAAGCTCACAAAGGCTACGGTAATCCAAATTGACAGTATTTGCTATTGGCTACACAAGGCTAAAAGGAAGCCACGGGTATGTGTGTCCAAAACTGTGTTTGCGTGTGTCAGCACCGATTTAGTCACTCTCTTTGTCAGCGTTTGCTTATGTGCGTGTGCTCACAGTATGTAGGTTTACGTGTGTGTCTGGTTGAGTCACTGTTTTTGAACAGTCTCACACACGCACATAATAACCCCTTAAAGGACGTGCAGCAATCACTCAACACCAATCCAATAAGCGTGACAGCTGGTCGAGAGGCGACGACATCGGTAATGTGAAGCCCGGAAGACTGGAATAATGAGAGTATAGTAAATAAGCTCATACTGACAGCCAGGGTTTTTCATATGTCATCAGCGTGGAAAACTCAGCCAAAGTAATGTAGTTGGGTTTTTTTAAGGGTATTTTGGGAATCAACCAAATACTCAACATTGTAAAATGTCAAACACACAACAATCGACGTGGGAAAACTGCTATTTCTGCAAACACAGCATGTGATGATATAAATTAAAGTTACACTGACTGTGAAGCTTTTTCAAATTATACCTACACCCACTCAGGGATTCACACACCAGACAAACACACATGCAGAGAAAATTACTGCTGACCTAACCTACCAAGAAAAGGGGGGGAAGCATTAATTGAATGTCATGGGTCATTACATTGGAGTGCCTGTGTACTGGAGATTGAATTAGTCTGATACACTGACACAGAGCAGGCTTAGATAGAAGACAGGCAGACAGGAAATAAGATTGGAGAGAGCGAGCAGGGGACAGGAGGTGGGCGGCTGGGAGAGAGAGAAAGCGAGCGGTGAGAAAGTGAAAAAGAGGCAGCTATGGGAGTGGCAGCTGTAGACGCTCATATCTCACACGTGCAGAGCAGCTCTACTGTCATGTTTCCAACTCTACCAGCTCTCATTCTGTCATTTTCTGTCTCGTACTCTATCTCATTAAAAAACAAAAGGTACGCATGACTGCGTTACAATCTCTCGTACACACACACTGAAGCGCTGTGCACCGGTGCACTTAGTGCTCGGCGTGCAATCTCTCCCTGCGGGGAAGGACGGGGCAATGTCGGCAACCCACCCGACCCATCTTGAAACACAGACCCCGTCTCGTTTACCATGCTTTGTGGGGTGTGACTTTTTCGCCGTGTCATCGACCATTCATATCTACGCAACCAATGTGTTTAGGATTAAATCGTCTTATAGAGCACAACGTTCTCCACAGATCTAGCATCTTAATTTTGCTCTCAAAGTGCAACAGATTGATGCATTTAACTTTAAAATATACAACATTTTATTCCGGGGAAGCAAGCAAGCTACAGAATCCTGTGGGAAACACTGGGACAGCAACAATAACACATGTCCCGAGTCCTTATCACAGCCCTGACATGGTGCAGCTATCTCTGTTTACCCGTGTACTACCTTGAGAATGGAGGCAGGATTGTCCAGCTTAATATGTCGACTCTCAGCCTGAGAGAGACTCAAACTAATTCAAGCAAGACCACATGTGCAGGCAAACACAAGGACACAGATAAAGACACATATGCAAAGTACTGAATACTTCGGTTAAACGCCTACTGCAGCACAATCTTACAGGAGTGCAATTTCAACAAAGCAGCAAAAGATGGAATCTCTTGGGGCACAACAGTCAACGATTACATTGCCACCTAAGTTGTGTGTTTAAAGGTACCCCATTAACATTTAAAGCCAGGATATTTGATGACATTTTCTAAATTTAAAGTTACTGGATTAAAAGCAAAATCTAGCAGTTTTTACAGCAGTTTCTAACTTGCTCTCCTCACCAGAGGTATTCAATAAATCAGGCAAATTTTCAGAATTGAACAGCTTTGACTAAGCAGGTTGACCTCATTCAAATTAGAGGAGTTATTGTTGAAAGCTTATCAGGACCACAACTGTGATTGTTCGGTCTGTGAAGAGTAAGATCTCTGCCTTTACACTGCTACAGTGAAGTGGATGCTTTTTTGGTACTTTGGTATGTTTTTGTGTTATGCCTTTTTGTTATTTAGGTCACTTGCTATGGATGTGACTGCATTTAAATGTGAGAAATGGGGGATGTATAAGTAAATAAAAAACACTTTGCATGTGCACTTTTGATGTCATGGATTACACCTACCTGTGTACACCTGCTCAGAAGCACACAATACAAAGTGCAGTCTGTCCTGTGCTATTTTCATACCTTTTAAAGCAAGACTATGTAACTTTGAGAAGAGGAAATAACACCGTATTACTTCTACAAATAAAAGTTGAATTAATCGATAATAATATGCTCCATTGCTCAATTCAACACCATTTAATGCTCAGGTTGTTCTCATACACCATTTGTAGCTATACCTATGAAAAGTAATGCACTGTAATTTGTATAAATCCCACAAAATCAATTTGTATGTAATCCATGTAATTGTGAACCAGGAAGTATAAAGAGCGACAGGGAGGAAGTCGAGATGGATGGGTGGGTCAGAAAACGCCGGACTTTCGCCCAGGACACCCGGTGTTTGTATCCCGTGTGAAACCAGAAGTCAACGTTGATTTATTCGTCACGTAACTTCCGTACTTAAAACTGAAGTAGGCGAGATTGGAGCAAATATGATTTAAAAAAAGTTATTTTTATAAAACGGTCGCTATATCGTGACAGTAGTATATGAAACAGGTAACCTGAAAACCAACTGTACATTCACTAGATATTGTAAGAGCTAAACTAACTCTTCTGCAGTGTGTAGTGTGCGCGCATGCATGTGAGGTGGAGCGAGCTGAGTGAAGGCAGGCAGGCAGAGGAGCAGAATACAGCAGAGACTCCGGCCCTGGTGACCAAAGCTACGGTCTCCGACCGCGGCCAACACTGTTTTGCAAGATGGGCTTCACTAGATAGAACTTTGCGGTTTTGGTGCCTCCGTATAGTTTGTGTTGGAGACTTGTCTGAACAGCGTAGCCACGCGCGAGCGCGCATACGCGAACACGCATGGGACACCGACCCGGGTGATTTATACGTGTAAGAAGTTACAAACAGTCCCTTTAAATCTGATGTTTGTTATCCATCTTGTACTCATCTGCGTCCCATTACAGAGACATTCCTGATGATACAAGTGTGAGTGAGGGACACAGCTGGTGCAATTAGTTCAATCTAGTGAGTTGCAGGTGTGGATGACAATATCGCATATAATGACACGCTACAACAAGGAGACACTCCAGAGCAGCGAACTGAGAAAATGCACTGACGAGACGACTGGGAACAGGAAAGTTTCTGATTGCTGAACCAGATCGAATGAAGGTTGGCATCCAGAACATGAAGACAGAACTAGGAGACATTTATCTGATATCTCGGTGCTTTGTGTGCTCTGTAGGAACAGATCAATCCCTCTGCTCTACAAGAGCTATTTGAGAACAGTCTGGTCCATCCCACTCCAGTCTAAGATTATCTCTGTCTAGTACAATATAATAGAATACATCTTCTGGGCCAATTTGCCTCTAATCTTCTTCCAGTTCTAGTTCATCATCCAGACCCTTTCTTTTCAGTCCTCATCCAGTATGATCTAGCCTAGTCCAGTATGACAGTGTCTGTATTCACAAGAGGACATATTGCTCCCTTTGTGCTACACAACATCTGGCTATCAACCCCAGAGACAAAATGAGAGAGGGAACTTCTGTCTATGGGCTTCATTAAACAGTGGCTGAATCATCCCGCGGGGCTGCAGTGAGTAGGGTACTGTTTTATTTTAGGTCAAACTGCTTTTTCTGTGAGGAACTGCAAATTAAGATTAAGGGTTGCACCGGATACTTTAATAGAGTGGAACATGAATTTTAATGTTTTTATGATAAGCAGATACTGTCTTCACAATACAATAGTGAAAAATATGGGCAAAAACCATCTGTGTCTAGAAAGAAATCACTGCTTTAGTTTAGCTTACATCAAACAGTATGTTCTGTTTCTGACTGCTGAATAGAAATGTTCTTTCTAAGCTCAGGGCAAACAATAGAAACTCATGCTTACACAAAAACGCAAAGAAATCAAAAGGCACAAATTGATGACTTTTAAGTCTATCTTTCTATTGTTCAGTTGCGAGTTTCCTTTGCCTCTGTGTATGGAAATTAGTTGGAAGGACATCAAACACTACAGGACTCCAAAGATGACTAAGAACCTACAGGATGCATGTGGAGGGTGACCTCCGATGTATCTTTCTGTTCAACTTGGAAATATCTGCTCAGGCTGCTGCCAAATATTAGCGTTCTGTTGCTTTGCAGCATGTGATGGGTGCACTGATCCCCCGATTTCCTTGTCAACATGTCTGTCTAAACAGACACACAATGTAAACAGATCCAGCCCTTTATTTGGACCACTAGCGGTCGCTTACATATGTCGGACCATGTTCCCAAAGGGCCTTTACACGTCACCAGCAGAATCACTTTGCACCTTGATGTTCAACCTTTCAGCGAGGATATGTTGGCCACTGAACATCACTCAGATTTACACCACACTGCTGCTCTCAAAGTAGAAATTATATGAACTTTAACAGTCCAAAGTTTGTCCAATCTGATGACAGTGAGACAGACTAAAAAAAAATATACGAAATAAATAAATGAAAAGGCATTTCATGTCATGTCAACAATCAGACAAAGCTACAAGGTTTGGTTTGCTATTCTACCATACAATATTTAAAAGGTCATTGAATCTCATCATCTTTTCCCTTTTTTGTTAAATGAATGAGCAGGGATTAAGTGGATAGACTGTTTTAATGACATTGGCAGATACTCTGCTTGGTCTCAGAAGAGTACAGCTACGTTCTGTCACCTCTGATCCTTTCTGTGACCTTTTATTTTGTATTTCAGTATACTGTAGCTGAACAAACACCTGACCAGGCAGTTCTCATAAACCGTTCGTAGCTGTACCTACGAAAAGCAAATGCAATTTAATTCATATAATATCCACAAAATCGTATGTAATCCACATATTGGTGAACCAGGAAGTATAAGGAGCGACAAACGCAACATAGGGATGAAGTCGGTGTAGATTGGTGGGTGAAAAAACACCATCATTTAACCCAAGAGACTGGTGTTCATACCCCGTGTGAAACCAGAAGTCAATGTTGATTTATGTGTCACTTAACTTCTATACTTATTTTTTATTTTAACCCAAACCACGATCTTTTCCTAAACCTGACTAAGTAGTTTTCTTGCCTAAACCTAACCAAGTTGTTTCCTGTGAAGACGGAAGACTATTTTGAAAAGACTATATGCATGTAATGAGTTGAAATTTACACGTGCGTCAGATGTTGCTGGACATTTCGTAGGAAAACGCACGAAAAATAAGGAATAACTTTTCGTAAGATATACAAACTGTTGTATGACGATACGTTGGACTGACACACTGTATCCTGTGATACCTGCTAACAGACGTGGTAATTCTTGGACTGCTGCATTCAGACTATAAATCAAATCACCATTTTATACTCAGTCATATGACACCTGTACTATGAGATCGGTTTTCTTAAATACACAGCGAGTGACCACAGGAGGGAAGGTTTATGGAAAAACTTTCTCCATCTACATTGTGCGAGATGTTTTTAAATTTTTGATTATTTTGCAGAGGTTTCTTTTTTTTATTTATGGAAAATGATGTGGATGAAAGTTAAATAGATGCCATTTCAACTTTATCTGCATTAGCGTGGACAGAACTTCAGCGTTACAACCCTTGTCCTGCTTCTGCCTCATCTGTCAAAGGACAGATAACCCTTACGCCATGCCCTCCCTGCAACTGTTTTCTTATCAGCCTATCGCTTGATCACTTTATCCCTCCGTACACAGAACGAAAGCATCTTCCCTTTGCAGGCGGCTCTCCTCACGCCCTAGTGGTATTCCTGCACGAGGAGCAGCTGCCTGCTTTCATTAGCGATAAGGGAAGTGACACACCATCTATTATTCATCGGAGCACACAGCCAACCCCTTCTAGCTGGAGCTGGGTTAGCATTACGTCTACTTCCGCTCGTGGAAGTTAATGAGGGTGGTGGAGTAACTGCTACCGCTAATTAGCATGTGGGCTATCTGGACTATTCCCGTGTCAACATTAGCAGATGTTAAAATGGGTCGGAGAAGGATGGTGACAAGAGATAAAACGAGCAGGGACAGTCTGAGATGGGTGGCAGAGGAGATGGAGAGAAAATAAGGGAATGTGGAAAGTGGTGAGAAATAGACAGAACAGATCAGTCAGGGTTGGCGGGAATGAGGGGAAAAGCGAAAGGAAAGAGGTGTGCCGCACGTTGCTATACTGAGTAAGATCACTTACAGCGCTGCCATGTCATATTACATCCCCTTCGACACACTATGACAGGTAAAAACAACTCTCACACACACATACAAACATGTATAAAATATTCAAATGAACAGTATATAGAACTTTGGGCTGATGTATTAACACACTCTCATGGAAAAGTGGGTTATAAATAAATCTGAGTCCCCCTGCTCATTAATTATCACTTTCTACATACCGAAATAGAGGAGACGCACACCCTCGCATGCAATCAGAAACTCCTAACACAGTCTGGCAAACATGAAATAAGACATTTGTGCATGGAAGCACACACAAACATGCTTTCACACACAATTTATTCCCCCTCACATCCACACACACACACACACACACACACACCCCCTGGCGATAAAGAGCCTGCCTGACACCAAGTGTGAGTGTGAAGCCAGGCAGGCAGGCAAAACACAGTCTGCCGAGCAGGCAGGACGACTCTGGGAGGAAATCAACACTTCTAAATTCACACTCTATTGATCGTAGCATGATGACAGCTTTCCAGCTCGGCCTCCGTGTGCGGAAAAACACACGTACATGTAGGAGAATATAGATCGGACACGCACATTCAAATGCCACCTAGGAAAAAAAAAAAAAAGAGTTGGCTGATTGCCACGCTGAGTCGCTCAATACTCATTTCACTGTGTTGCATGTTTGTGTGTGTGTGTGAACGGCTGAATGCATGCATGTGTGTTGCCTGATTGTCAGCCTGCCCATTTATTCCTCCCGCATTGTGTCAGCTGCCAAAGCTGTGTGAGAAGCGCTAACATTGTGCGGACAGAAAAACACCCCACTGCCTCTCTCTCTCTCTCTCTCTCTCTCACACACATGCACTTACACATTTATACAAACGCATACACACTCTCTCTTCACACTCTTTGTCACACATCCCAGGCACAAAAAAAAAAAACATGTGACCTGTGTTCTACCCTCGCAGAAATAGACTGGGAAAGAAAGAGGGAGTGAGAAAAGAGAGAGGTGAGGTGTAGCAGATCAAAGAAGAGAAGATGAGCAATGTGAGTGGTAAACAAATTGGATTTATGGCAGATGAAGACAGGGAAATCAAGAGAGCAAATAGTGCATGAAAAAATGAGAGTAAACAAGACAGAAACGGGAGGATGAGTCAGAAAAAGGGGAGTAAATTCTCATGGGTTTTTGGTTTGCCTCTCACCTGCTATGCAGCTCCACTCACCTCCTGTCCTTCCTGTTTCTGTTTCTGTGAGTGCTACTGACCCTGTGTCTCTTTTAACCTCAGCTGAGAGAAAGAGGAGGAAAAAAAAACAGAAAGAAAAGGGAGGGAGGAAGGATGGGAAAGGGGTGGAGGTGTTGGCAGAGATGGCGCTGAGGGGTGGAGGGAAGAGAGTATAGAAGAGAAGAAGCTCTCTGACTATCTGCTCTCTCTTAGTATGATAGATTCGCCAGCCTGCTCGCTGCAACCAACTGGCCCAGAAAAATATAACACCCTAGAAGATAAATGGGCTCAATGGAGAACACACACACACACACAGAGACACACACAAACCCAGTGTTGATAGTGCAGCGACGTTAAGTGTGTGAGATTTCCTAAAGTGCAAATAACCAAAAGGCAGTCCTGTGTGTATACAAACTTTTTTAGTATACAGGTCTGTGTTCATTCATGCATCTACCAGTGTGTTTCCGAGGTATGTGCACGCGTATGTGTGTTTAGCCTGCGGGCACAAGGCGTGCCCTACTGTGAACTCCCAACATGCACCAGTCTAATTATTACTGGAGGTCTTTAAGTCAACTCCCGCTGTGCTGCCGCAGGGCCACACGAGGCCTGCTTTGACCAGATCGAGCTCCACACAGGATCAAAAGTGCTTTTTTAGAAGCATCAAACTCGCCTTCCTGAGGTATCGTTTCTGTGAAATTTAACGAAGTAAACCCCCTAGTTAGCTCTAAGTCCGTTTCAATAACAGAAAGCGGTCTAATGAGTAAACCCTCGCTGGCCCGGCTGGCTCTGTAGTGTAAATGAGGTAAATAATTAACAGCCTTTAAATAGGCTAACTGCCCGGGCTAATGGGTGCTATCTCTTATCTCGCTCCTGCACCGATCCCTCAGACCACCAAAGCTTATTCCCCCTCTGTGTGGAACACATTTTAAAGGCAAACATCCACCCTAAAACAGCTCAGCAGCGAGCACGCAGCAACTGTGAAATATAGCCTCTACACTTTGGCTTGACATGCCATGTGAGTGCAGAGATATACAGAGCACATGAAATATTCATATGGATATATGGCGTAGCTGTAGAAATGCCCGGCCTCTAAATAAAACCCGTTTGAATGGATGTTTTCTGAGGCCAAAGGGTTCGTTTTAATTCAGACTTGAGGGAGAGAAGTTGACACTCAACACTGCTGATAGCCTAACTGCTCATTTGCACTTTAATTGTGTCATAAATTACTTTTACGTTTACTTTGATGATGCGGTTTGTAATGACTAAATAAGAGTAAGGGAAGCAGGACATGTGAGGATGTCTGTGAGTGTGGGCTGGAGTCAAATTGTAATGCTGATGTGAGGTAACGCCAGTAACTTTGCTTTGTATGTGGATACACAGAACAGTGAAATCAATACACATTAAATATGAGGAACATGAACATAAATTAAATATTATGATGGACTTTCAGCACTAGCTTGGAAGGACCTTTCCGTATTGTTTTTGCTCATTATTTTAAGGGCAGGATAGGGTAAAAAAATCTAACTAATAAATAAAACCATGAAACCTCCCCAGTTGATTAATTACATAAAGACAATTATGTTTTATAATACAAGTTTTCTGATAATGTATGTTTAAATATGCAAATGATGCATTGTCTTATTAAATATGTGCTAATTTGCACACATTTCCAGAACAGAAATCTGAACATTGGATAAAGCCGGGTTCAAAATTCTTGTTTCATTTTGTTGACACATTAGAGTCAAAGGTTTTTACTGAGGAAATGTTAGATATCTCTTTTTATCACTCCATGAATCAGAAAGTACTGTCAACAGCCATAAAAAAAATCTATTTTTGCCATGTTTTTAGGAAAAAAATGTTCTATAAATCAGGCTATGAATGATATATAAACAAACCCCTCTGTTAAAAAACCTTCAGAATATAGATAGGAATGAAACTGGAAAGTTAGGTGTATGTAAGTGCTGCTGAAGTGGAGATTTCTGTCTCAGAGTCTGAGAAAAAAAAACTCATTTTGAGAAAACAGCCTTTAATGGATTGTAAAATTACACTACAGGTGAATATGGTAAAACATTTAACTAATACATATTACAATGAAACTTCCCCAGTTGATAACTTACATTAAGACTATTATTTTTTGTATTACAAGTTTTCTGAAATTCTATGATTAAATATGCAAATGAGGCCTTAACTTATGTTAACTTTTGGAGAAATCTACAGACGCAAATAGACAAAGTAGTAAAATAAACACCTTAATGTATATTTTGGATGTTTTCTTCCCACTAGTCTGAAAGAAGACGTGTTATGGAAGCAAAATAGCCCCAAATCTCAAAATTGATCAGTGCATTAAAAGTGATGTTTCTGCCTGCATGGGATGTCTCACCTTAAGGTTGATAAAAGAAGACATGATTTTCTTTCCTAAGAGTGTTGCCTTGCACTGAGAACCTTTGTCAAACACAACCTTAGACAAATCCTCCCCTCTCCCTATGTGTCCAACACGCTCCATAAAATCAGCTCACATCCTTTCATCTAAAGCAGCAGACTGAAAGAGGGTGTAATGCGGCCTCGAGGGTTAAGCTTCCCTGTTGCCGATCACATGAACCATCTCCTGTCAGGAGGGATCAGATCCCACCTCGGACCCTTAGGACATCTAGAGTCTCACTCCTCTCTTGTCTTTTCTCCGTGTGTCGAGGTTAGACATCGTCTGTACGTCTCGCTTGTTCTTATGTTAAAAGAAGTGAAAGTGCAATGTCAAAATAGTGTGGACTCAAACAAACAACGGCTGTGAGTGAGTTTCTGCCTAAAGTTCAAGTTTGTCTTGAGATCTGAGAGATGGAGGAACAGCACATTCAGTAATACAGGGTGTTAGACTGACCCTCTCAATCATGGTGGGAATCACAAGACCACATGACCCTGAGAGCTGTGGGGAAATAACTCCTAGATAGATCTCCCAAGGCAAAAGCCCAAAGAGCCTAAAGGTTGGGTGAGGCTTGAAACAAACTAGTTTGTACGGAACGTCGTCTCTTCTGACCATGTCTGAAGGTGAAAATGTTTATATCTACATAGGGAGCGGGTCCTCTTTACGGAGTCGGCCGCCATATTTTTACAGTAGCCCAGAATGGACAAACAACTGTGTTAACTTTTCCTGCTTAGACCGGAGTTGGTAACTTTATCTTTTCTGCAGTTAACCCTCGTCACTCCACTCAGCTGCTGGGAAACAAGACACAGGAAACCTCTGTTGGTCTTGAGGAGCTGAAGCATTTATTTCTACAAAAACTGCAACTTCCACTGTTGCTAAAAAAGCTAAACTAACTCTGTCTTCTGCTCCACTGAAAACATTCGCCGCCACTCTCTCTCTGTTGCTTCACCACTCACTTCCCACATACACACACACACTCTGACTCTGCTATACTTCAAATGGCCTATGCTACTCTTACAACAACTGGCTCTAGATAAAGCCATTTGCATTTTCACGTCAGCCACAGCAGTTTTTCTACACGCTTGGCACACGGGAGATGTTGCAATTTGCAACCTCACCACTAGATGTCGCCGGATCTTACACACTGGACCTTTAAGTCCAAACTTTTTTAACCCATCCATCCATTTCTCCCTTTGCTCCTGTCATAATTACTACAGCTGAAGAGGGCTTTGTCACTTGAACGTAAACATGTCGTTTCGGGGCTCTTGCTGAAACGATGGATTCTGACATTCTTCTTGGTAGGCCAGCCTCAGCCGTCACCCATTGGCTCACAAGAATAGGTGTAAGAGTACAGTTTGGGGACAGTCAGGTGGCCACTGAATGCTGGAACCTTAGCGGACCAAAACCTGGCTTCAAAGATACTTTACTCTCCACGTCTGAAACAGAACAATATTCCTGCGTGGGGCATACTGTATGTGACAAAGTGTATTGTTGTTTATCAGCAGTCTCCCCGCTCCAGCGTAGGCAAAAACATACAGTTAAAATGTTAAAATAACAACAGGCATCGCTATCCAAAGTCTGGCACCCCAGGATTCTGCAAATGTGCGTGTTTGAATATGTGTGGCTGTGTGTGAAAACCTAAAAATGTTTTAACTACAGCTCTCCACAGCTCGTAAACATACAGTTCAGCATAACAGCTTGGAGTCATATGCACACTGTTTTTATAACTGTGGGAGTCACAAAGAAACACTGCAAAATAAAGTATTTTTAATATGCAGAATGTAATTATAACTAATGGTTAGTGGCCACCCCCATCACTCACCATCTGCCTGACTTAAGTGAATTTAGTTCTAAATTTTTCAACTCACCTCAAAATCAGGTTACCTTGTCAAATATATTAACTTTGCATGCATGTTTTTAAATTATCCCACTTCTGGGAATAGCAATTAATCTGATTTTCATCACACTGGAAGTAATACACTCCTGCTTATCATTTTAAATGCCTGCTGTGGCTCGTAACATAATTTTGTGTGCTATTGTTACAGTTTCACCACACTGGCAGCTTGAGATTTATGCCTCTAAGTCTTGCAACACACAATTATCTGTGCAAGTGTAGCCTGCAGTATGTGTGTACATGTGTGTGAGTGGGTGAACGTGTGAAACACACAAAACTGTTTTTACTGGCAAAGCTCACAGTTCTCGAACAACATTAAATCCAACAGCTTGAAGCCTTCTGGAAAAAAAAGAGTTTTCGTCTCAAAATGAACTTAATGCACACGCACAGAAAAATGGTATAAAATGTAATTAACTCACAAATGTTCAGTTTTTAAGATGGATAACTTCGATTTTGTCTGTGTGATGACAATTTTAGCTCTACCCTCGAAGGTGCTCAATATGGAATTCAGAACATATCTATTGCCTCCACATGGCTCTGAACATGGAGACGGTTGAGCTGGCGGCGAGCAGTTAATGGTGCTAACAGCATAAATAGTGCAAGAAATGGCAACAGTGCTGACAGAGCTAACAGTGTAAACCTACCGGAGGGTGGGCGCTACACCTCCACGACGACAATCTGTCTCTCTGTCTGCTAGCTCGTATCCATCTATCCATCTATCCATCTATCCATCTATGTATCTATCTATCTATCTGACCAGCTATTGTTAAATTGGGGGTTCTTGATTTAATTTAATATTTTTTAACACCCCATGGTTAAACATGCAGTGCGGACCTGTATCTACCCCTTCTGGCAGTGAGAGTAATTACAAAATCTCTGTTTTTGTACACCAGCCAACCGGTCTCACACAGACAGCAGCTCCTCACAGCTCCAAAAACGTCAGCGTAAATTTGATATATATGCTTTATTTGGATAAACTGATCACATATTGGGAATCTAAATGGTTACTTGTTCGCCTGAAAAATTATTAAAACTTTATCAGATTTTTTTTAAGCTTAAAAACTCTTTTTTTTGGCAAGTAAAGGATGATAAAGCTGTTGAAGATAAGCAAAGTAGTCGCGCTTTTTTTACAAAATGATGCCGTGCAGCAGCGCCCTAGTTCAGGCAAAGAATAAGGTGAATATTAATGCTCTGTGTCCCATATATAAAACCTTTAAATGTGTGCTCCCATTAACCAAACACAACTGTGGTTGGGTTTTCAAGTTCAGAGTTGGGTTTTAAATTTCACATTTCTTTCTTTCTTCATAACAGTAATGTGTAATCATTCATAAACTAGACCACGTTTTGCTTGGGGAATACATAACATTTCAGTTAAATCCTATTTGGCAATACGTGAATGTTGAGGCTTGTCATTGTTTTCATAGCATTCCTCATTTATCAAGCAAAATACTGGATATGTTTTGAACAGAGATTCTTTTCGTGATTTACAATATTTAGCAAATATGTTGGCTGACCATATCTGTCAAACTGATTTAGATTTATACTGGCATCATGTTTACAATGAAATGAAATGCATGTTGTGTATTGAAGCCATACATCATTGATTGGATACACACACGGCATCAAATATATCTCTTCTTGGAAGTAACAAATTCCAGCTCAAGACCATATATAGTCTAGACTAACCTTGCACCACCGACTGATGATATCGTTGGCCCTCATCCCTGACAAAAAGAACGTGTGCTGCATTTTTTTCTTTGTTTTCATTGCTCTGTTTACTCATTCCTGTAAGGAAGATGCATATATAGACATGGAGACGAGGATAACGCTTGAGACCCGCTACCTGCATATTCTCCTCTGATGAATTTTTAGCCTGCGTAAGGAAGTCCCCAACCTCTCTTGGGTTCATTTTTCAGTCATATGTGTAGGCGAGTGTTGGTTTTCTTTGTGTGTGGGGATGGGAGAAGCAAAAGTTAACACTTTCTGAATGTTAAAATCTAGTCAATAATCCAACTCAATCTCATGGGAATAGCACGACATTACAAGGACACTCCACGTGTCATGAGGACGCATTTTAGGCTTTTCGTGTGTCATTTGTACACCACGCAACAAAAGTACGGTAACGTCCGCAGTTAGGTTTAGGCAACAAAAGCACTCACTTAGGTTTAGCAAAATCATTGTGGTTGCGCTTAAAATAAGTATATAAATTATAAATTGTTTTTATAACTACCATTTGGGAGACATAAAGGCTCATGGCAAACGAAACACTGTGATCAGTCCCAGACTAAGTCCACTCATTTCAGGGTGTACCCCCTGCCTTAGCAAATTCTGTAAGTGCAACAATAAATATCCATTACTAACATGGTTTTAAGATGGAAAAAACAGCGCATTAAGTTATGACCAGGATTTTCCACTGAGAATATGTGTATGCGTGTATATATATATTTGTGTGTGTGTGTGTGTGTGTGGCTGGGCCTGAGCTGGCAGACATCCTGAGGAAGGCCAGTTGCTGATAAGACCTCCAGGCAGGGAAAAGACTGTTTATACGTTGAAACAGACGCCCAGTGAACTGACCACAGCACACACCTCGCTGCACAGCTCAAGTAGACACGACCTGAACTGTGGTGAGCAAGAGTGTGTGTGTGTGTGTGTGTGTGTGTGTGAAACAAAGAGACAGGGAGAAAGTGAGAGAGAGGCAGCCTTAAAGATAGACGACTGCTGATAGAAATCTATACAGCCTTTTCTTGTACTAGTGCAGAGCCTGTTCGGGGCGCATGCCCGTCCGAAACAAGCCGATTACTTGTCGAGAACCGCGGTGTGGCTGCATGTACACACAAAGTGTGAAGTTGATTGGATAAACGGTTCTTGAGATATGTGAAGGGCAGTCATACATACATACACAGACAGACAGAGATTCCTTCCTTTATAATTGCTGATACAGCGCCACCTATCGGCCAAATGGCACCAAATTTGTCATGTGCACTCAGACATTACATCTACACATGTCCACCAAATGTGGTCAAAATAGCCCAAAGTGTTCAGGAGATATGACATTTTTTGTAATATACGCCCTGCCCACAGCATTTGAGCTAAATTTGAGGGCAGCTATAGAAAACTGTACGGAGCATCAGAAATCCCAAAACATTACTATTTCTGGCTTGGTCCAGAGATGTTCTGTACCAAATTTGATGACAATTGCTCAAAATTTGTAGGAGAAGTAGCAAAAAATCAGATTTGGACAAAATTAAAAATTGCGGAAAATGGGCGTGGCTTATATGGATAGATTCATCTGGACCCACAAAATCCAGGAAAAAAAATGTCTAAGAATTTTATTTCTGAGACTTACGGTTTAAAGGTTACAGGCGAAAACGTAAAGGAAATTGTTATAGCGCACCATTTGGTCACATTGCACCACATTTGACAATGCACTCCCTTGGGTCCTGAGAAATACACCCGCCAAGTGTGAAGTAGATTGGATGAGTGGTTCTTGAGTATGTGAATAACACACACACAGTCCGAGATTCCTTGCTTTATAGTTAGATGTTTGATACATACAGTAGTGAAAAAATGCATTGTAAGAGTATACAAAAGTGCATGTGTGCCTCCCTGTAGTTTTCCTCTAAAACCACAGGAATATTGCATATCCCTACTTCAATAATTTCTTATTTTCTATCTCTTACTCTACTCTACATGGAGCTGTAGTCGCTGTGAAATGTGCAGGCTGACATGGAGGCGAAATGAACGCAGAGAGTTGTCTGCTTGCAAGGAAAGCAGCTCAGATGGACAACAGGGAGACAGAAAGAGTGGACACAATAAAGTGTCCAGTGAGACACTATATTCCTCCTCTATATGTCTCTCTTGCTTCTCGTGCATTCATTCTGACTTGCCCAGATGCTTTCCTCTGCGTTTCATAACGCCACATTTCCCTGGTTTTGCCATTTCAGACTCATTGGAGCCCCAAAGGAGTCTCTATAAGCCACAAATTCTGCTTAACATGCTAATGTGTCATTCTAGCTGCCAGAGCTTGTTGTGAAAGAGGAGCAGAGGGAAAATGCATCTGTACTATAGTTAATAGAATGCATAACAACAGCTTTGGTGCTTTTTCATTGTGTGCTGAGCTGGGAAAATCTGCTTTTTGTACAAGATTAGTCACTTTAAAGCAGGTCTGTCTTTAAGAGGGCATGATAGCTTGTGTGGACTTTATGACTTGTTTTTATTTGCGTCAATAAACCATAAAACAAAAGAATCACATTGATTCCTTTGTTGGTTCGGTGCACTAGATGGAGATGGAAATGTGCATTAGCCGTCAGGAATTTAATCTGGGCAATTTTTGAGCTTGCACGTTTCCATCAGCTGTGAAACAATGCTCGAACACAATGTGATCAGTTTTCATTGATTTTTGGAGAAAGCACTTTCCAGCGGCCGGTGGCAGGAGAGGAACTTCAGCATTAGTTTGTTATCGTCTTCCTAAATAAGATCTGTTTTTATTTATCGCCCAGTGTCACTCAATCTGATCTCAGTGTCACTTTTATCTGATCTCAATCTCTGTCTTTCTAAGGCGGTGATCTGGTTTAGAAATGATAAACTGTAGAATTACATAGGCCTGAGGAAGAGGACTTCGAGGAACGGTAGAGACAGAGGAAAAGAAACAGAGAGAGAGTTTTATCATTAAGTATGGGTGAAGCATGGCTAAGCAATAACCTGATTGTGGCTTTGGTCTGCTCTCTCCCACAGACAGCCTCTTCCTGTAGGGCTGAACTGTGCCGACCTGTGGGGGCGAGCGACTACACAGACTACAGCCTGCACTCTAATATCACTAATAATCACTACGGTCAAGAAACCGCAGCTAGAGAGCACTGAGGGAGTGGAGCAAAGTAGAGTGATACTGTTTATGCGCCTGTTATTTTATCTGTTTTATTGTCTTCGAGGAAGCACAGCACATCTCGTATTTCTCTCTTTGTTGGCATATCTTGCCGTGTTTATTGCAGACTGTGAATCAACCCTGAAGCCACTGAAGCCTAAACAATGACCAGAGTAGACAGACAATGTGTCTCGCCCTCCAGTCTATAAGGAGAGAGTTGTAAACTATGCGCGTAAACAAATGCAATGATATGCAGGCAACGATGGGAAGCAGTGGGCCTGTAGAGGAGATCAAAACAGTCCGGCTGTAGACTACATTACTACATGATTATAGTGTAATTATAGCTGACTATAGGCTGACTGTGATTGATTACCTATCTAAAGCAGGTTTCAAGTTTTTCCACATTGATTTTTGTCACGTCATGAGATGGACAGAAACCTGCAGCTCTCAGGAAGGTAGGAAATCAATCTATAAATGTATGCTTTGCTAAATGGTTGTAGTAGAAGCTGGTGGTTACAGTAAAACAGCGTGACATGCTCAAAATAATAGGTATGGTTAAAGGGGAATTCTTACATTCTCAACCTGTACATTTTACTACCTATAGTACATTGAAAAAGATGTGGAAACTGCTCTGGCAAGCAGATCCGCCAAGGCAGGAAGTTAGGTCAGCTGGCAAAAGTGACGCAGAAATGGTTTAACTATGCCCACGATGGGGACTTGAATCTGCGGCTCGAGATTTTGGACTCGTGAACAAGCTTTATTTGATTTTTTAAGTGCATTAACAGATGACAAGCTGACATTTCCTCCCTTGTTATGCATAACCATTGTGCATCTGGTGAGCGTGGCCACAGATGACTGTAAACTGCAGCAACAACGCAAGCATACCACCTAACCTTGATTAGATTGGCGTACGCTGAATACTTTGAAAAGATGAGTGAGTGTTTGTTTGCTTGCTTTAGTTGTTCGCATAGAGTGCTGGCTTTGCCGAGACTACAGAAATGGTCGGGTAACTTAATTATCCACGTTCCACTGTACTGTACGCGGCTTGCACTCCTGTCCCGTTTGATGTCGTTGTTGCCGGAGTCCATGTTTCTCAAATCTGTACAACTGAAGGATTGTTGCGCAATGTGATTTGATCATATCTGTGGGTGTATTAGACCATTGTGAACAGTGTTGCTGATCTATGAGCAGGACTGATTTATGCCATTACTGGATTTTTATATGATTTTCAATGTGAATTGTGATGATCAATGTGATGAGATACCTTGATTTGCCGGGTTTTTCATTTGCTAAAAAACAACAACATTATTGTTATTTTACCCTTAACAGTTTCTCAATTGATTTTCCAGAAAATATACTATATCAGAATATATATTGATATCATAATATCAAATTACATACAGTAGTCAATGCCTAACCTTAACCATCCAAGGTCAATGCCTAACCTTAACCATTCAAGGTCAATGCCTAACCTTAAGCATTAGAGGTCAAAGCTTAACATTAAGCATCCGAGTTCAATGCCTAACCTTAACCATTCGAGGTCAATGCATAACCTTAACATATCTTGCAAGAGTTTCGCAATTTGCGCGTTACCTTCTGGCCACGACCTCCTTAACAGGAGTTGATGAGTAAAATGTTATCATGGCCGACGTTTATCCGTATGAGAATAGCGCCAAAGAAATTCACTTTCAAATCATGAAAAAGAGCAACAAACCCAAAGCTGCTGGATTAAGCCCAAATGGGTAAATAATATTCAATTCCCGCTGATTTCCTTTACATTTACCCAACCGTCTCCAGGCCCATCTGCGCTCACTCTGTGCCACACTGTACAAGTGGAAAAACAGCGGTGCTCTCTCAGCACAGGCAATTTGTTGAGTCTGACGGGAAACTACATGGGGTTGCGACCTTGTCTGAACAATTCTCAGGAATCTCTCCTTACATAAGTGAAAATGGGAGGGGGGAGCGATGCGTTGTGGGTCAGAGGTGTTTGTCGATGCTAAAGGGGTTAAATCTGTTCGGTTGGTCTTCTTCTGCTGTGAGAGTAATGAAAACATGTGGAAAGATTTGACGGATACGAAAACATAAATGCCAAGAAAAGGCCTCACAGAAATCAGATGTGAGCCTTAATCGTAAAGTAAAGAGGTTTAAAGATAAGCAACATACAGTATAGTCATCTCACTCCTACTCTGGACCACTGAGTATTGCTCACACAAAGCAGAGCCATCTTTATCTGCCCTGAAGGAGTCCTTGGTGTGAGCGTAATGTTTTCATTTGAGCTAAAAAGGGAAAATCGCAAGATAGCATGTACATAAATCTTTATAATTCAAACAAAATGCTCTGATTTTTTTCTTTAAAACTGGGGCCACATGTTGGGAATTGCTTAGGGGGATTTGCATAATTGCTGATAACAATGGAAATAATTTCCTTGGGTAAATAAACTCTTTTGAGGGAATTTGGCCGGTCTGGGATCCAGTTACAAGCAAACAAAAAGAATGTGGACTCAGGCGTTTTACTCCAACTCAGTGTTTTTATAATCTAGAGGAGAGGAGAGGAGGGGAGAGATTTTCAAGAAAGATGAGGAAAAAGGGGAGAAAACAAGGAGATGTAGAAGGCAGCAGCGCTGGTGACTCAGTTGGCTGAGCTTCTACCATGTGCTTGTGTGAAATCAAAGGTTCAAGTCTGGCTCACAGCCGTTTTCGTGTGTCACACCCGCTCCCTTATCTTTCCTGACACTCTCCATGGTTCCCTATCTTGAAAAAGCCGGGGTGTCAAACTAATCTGGAAGATGAAGTGCAACCAAAGGGGAGAGGTTTGTTTATTGGCATTGTAGAGCAACAGCTGCCTGCGGCTACAAAGAAGACGGTCGGGGCTGAACCCTTTCATTTCTTCAACCTCCTTCTCTCTCCACCTGTATTTCTCTCTGTGCTTTTCTTCTCTTTTTTCCATTATCTGTCTCGCCACACTGTGAAGCACACTAAATACAGCAGAGCGCTGCAGGCAGAAGGACTGCACAAAGAGCAGCAGCGGGATATTGGACAGACGTGAGGAACGAGGCCCGCCGGGTTCAACACCGTAGATGTGGCCATGTAGATGTTGACTGGCCGTTCTTTATGTACGGGGATATTCCAGGGGGGCAAATAGAGATATGGGTGAGGCTGAGGGAGCATCAGAGGGAAGAAAGTAGTAAGAGGGTGATGATAGGAGGTATGAGCAATTAGGAACGGTTGAAAAAAGGCAATGGTAGAATCCAGAAAAACGGGAAACACATTGGGAATGGAGAGCTGGAGAGTCCAAATTGGAGAAGGCTATCATAGCTTATTAACTTGGCAAAAAGAACTACCGCAGTGTCAATAAATCACAGGCAATATGGCTGCAAAGCCACCATCAATAGCAGCTAAATCTAAATACGATTGAACATTAAAGGACGTCCTATTATGCAAACAGGGCGTTTCAGACAGAGAGTGAAAAGGGGTGTTGCAGAACAGCCGGTATAAGAAAACTAAAGCATTTTTGAGCATTAAAGTAAGAGAACATGTTCTAGTAGAAACCCAAAATACAAGTATGAACCTGAAATGAGCATAATAGATCCTTTTTAACTCTAATAGAATCGGTTCAGCTAATATAACAGAACTCAAACACTGTTTGGATCTGGTTTCACTTGTTAACAAACCACTACAAATACTGTATGTAACACAACAAATGATGCTATTTTGCATATTTGTATGGAGTGGCTACAAGGCTTTTTCCTGTTCTTCCTATTCTGCCTATTTTGCAAAGATGTGCAGATGAACTTTGCTGTGCCACTTTCCGACGTGACCGTGTCTTTAATCATAGTGAGAGGGGAGGATGATGGTAAACATTAGCGGGCAAGCAATTAGGACATTTTGAGAGAAGAGAACCGAGGTATATCAGTCAGACGAAATAGGAAAATACAGGAGAAGTGAAATGAATCAAAGTGAAGAGAGGAGATGAAACCACACGACAGGAAAGAGAAATGACAGGCAGACGAGCAGCTGATGATGAGGGGGTGTTGATTATTGGACATGCCTGTAGTGCACAGCTTGGACTCATTTTGACAACAGGGCTTTTAATTTTCTCTCCCTCCTGCTGCCAGCAGAGATAAATCATTAGCTGGGGTGTATATTTTGTATTTTCTAGAGGATTTCAAGGGGGCTCATTTCTGTGAGGAGAGTGCTACTTCCCTGCACTTTTTGTCTTTCTGATCACGTCCCTGCAATCCGTTTAATTAAACAAAGTTTTTTTTAAGTGCTTTTGATCCTGCGCTGTAAGCATTTTCACTTGGTCCTGCTCAGTCCTCACCCAGCCCTGCTGCAAGATGTAGCTACTTGATTTTCATATTGACAGCACTGTAGTTTGCTTACCCCAGAGATACTGGAGGGATGCTGCGACTGCTGCGCATCCATCTGTCTGTCTGTCTGTCTGCTGCCAGAGTGGGTGGATACAGTCAAATATGCACACCACCATTACACAAACAAGGAGACACACAAATAGCACAAGTAACCCACATTTACTGAGAGGAACACACACACACACTCACAGATGTGAGGATCTGGGACATGCTTAGTTGAACAATGCTGAATCCCCAAATCTCATCGACCCCAAATCTCTCAAAACAATGTCTTATGGGGGGTATCTGCTTCTGTGCAGCTAAACCCCCATTCAACTCACCTCATTCTGTCTCTCACTGGCTAATAGAAGCTATCTATCTCTGCAGAAACCACGGGCTGAGCTGGGAATAAGTAAGCAGAGAACAGACCAAAGGCGTTATCCCTTCTTAAAGACACACACAGAGCGAAGGTATAGCGACAACGTTTAAGTAACCTCTGCATGTTTATGTGGAAAACCAGCACTCCCAGTTTCTTGACGCCAAAGCAAATATTACGAGGCTCTGAGACAATGGCTCAACATTTGTGTCGCTGAGAACATGCCAGGCTATCTTTTCCAAGCATGCTCAATATGCATATCCTGTTAGATAAAGGCATACTGACCATTGTAAACGTGTTGTAGCGGTGTTTGCTCTTACAATACGATGTGCGATATGATAAAATGCTATGAATTTATATCGTTCTATATATATTTATAATAGATGGAAATGATTGCTGTGAGTTGAGTCATTGAAATAGAATGAAAAAGCAAACAGGCATATCGAGTTGAGAGCGGGGAGATGTATTTTTTTTTACAATTTTATTTTAATGATCTGCTCAACATTCAACAACACAGCAAGAGAGGAGTATCCTGGGTACTTTAACAATACCATAGGTTTGTTTTACTTTGTTTCTTATCTTCTCAGGGTTAGAATAATTACAACTGATGGCCAGTCGGACGCACAAATCAGAACTGTAGAAAATGTAGGTCATTAAATAGGTGTTAACAGTCGCAATAAGCACCATAGATTTAGGTCAGTAGGGGCCTTCTACGCCCACTACGTTGTGAAAGCAAAACGTGTTGTAAAATTGTTTCATGCTGTCTATAGTGCCTGACTTCCGCTTCTGTCATAATTACTACAGTCGCTAAAGGTCGCTGTTGTGTTCTTTTATACCCTCTTTCGGTGATCTACCATATGAATAGATGATAAAACCTACTATTGGGTGTAGTAGGCCCATACTGACCCACATCTATGGTGCTTATAGAAACCGATGACGCCTATTTAATGGCCTGACAACAGTCTAATCAAGTAAAAAGTCAGATATTGGGTATGGTGGCGTGCTGTAGTCAAATCCTCATCCTCATCCAAGTGTAGTACACATTTAACCACAAACATAACTGGTGCATAACAAATTCCACATCATTGAAAGTAATTCATCCTTCTTTGAAATGTTGACAGTTATATTCCCCTCACGTTAAAGATTGAATGTGACTTTTTTTTCAGATTTACACATGAATACTCTGCATAAAACCTATATTTCATATAAAGAAGTACACATATTCTAAACTGTGGATGTTGTCCTCTCTTCTTCAGTCAGCTTAGTTCCCAATTGGCTATCGTTCTTTCCCACGTGACTACGTCGTCGGCTGTCTCCGGGATTCCCCACACACAACAGGATATCCGATCGTAAATATTGAACATGTTTAATTTTTGCAATTTGAAATCGGTGCGGCCCGGATGGACTTGGATCGGAGGATGTAAAAAACACTCTCAACATACCTCACATCACAGGATTATCTGGAAAGATAATCTTTAGAAACATAAAAAAATCTGTGTTTTGCTGATCATTGTCAGGAGGGGGGAATTGGGCCCAAAATTGTCTTGATTCTCGTGTAGTGTGTGCCCGGTATAACGGAGATTATATTCGTCATCTGGTAGGCAGCCTGAGACAAAAACAATGTTATTTGTGGATTTTGGCATTCATCCATTCTGACACCGCAGAGACACAGAGCCAATTAGTATTCTCATTTTAGGCTAATTTATTTTCTGTTACTGATTCATTTTCTAAATCTGTTTCTGATATTTAGTTTGTAAGCCGTGACGACCTAACGCTGGTTTGTTTTGCTAATTGCTTGATATGGAGATCTCCATATACTGACTGAATGGGACCTGAATTATTAGGAGATTAATCATGTATGTCCACTGAGAGATATTTGTTAGAATATCATTTTTTAAAATGTACCCTCCTGAAATGTAACATCCAGGTAGAAACCCTAACTCTGTGCGTAGTGTACTGGAAGTGTAAACAACCCCAAGTTGTACTCCACTCCCCTTCTCACTCTCTTTCCTAATGAGCAGAAACAAAAACTCATAGTCCCAACTCTGTACCAGCCGGCTGTGACTTTGAAGTACTATTTTTTCTCACCTCGTTAACCAACTCCCATTTTTTTTTAATCATCAGCCCGTTTCTGCTTTGCCGTGAGCAAAATCTGAAATCTGAAAATAAAACATCTCAGTCTGTGTCATGTAGCGTGAAATATGATAATGTATGGAAGAGAAACATTTTCTCAGGGGGAAATTGATTTTCCACTCGGTTGCGACTGTGGCATAATCCATCACTTCTGCATCTCGCTGAACTGAGATGAAGAACGTGTTGGTCAGAGGGTCGTAGCTGCATTAGTTGCACCTTGTACTTCCTGATGGGGAATATTTCTTTTCAATTGGCAACTTTTAGTTGTGTTAGGGAGACTAAACAGCTGTATTCAGTTATTTGTTGTAGCGATACCTTCTGTCATATACATCTGTTTTGGACAAAGGGTGATGATGGATGAACAGCAGATGTATAACTACACTCCCTCCTTGTTGAAGACAGCCCAAGGGGCATTGTTAGTGAGAGCCTGGACCTGGGCCAATGCCAGAAAGATTTACATATTACAAGAACGGAGACAGGATTCAATTCAGGATGATTGATGAGGTTATCAAAACACAGAGATTGAAACCATCAAACCAGGGTATAAAAAAGGTGGCTAAACACCAATCCAAAGTTGTGTGTTTGTGAGTGAGTGTGCATCTATGTGAGACGGATTTAATACGAAAGTGCCTCCACTTTCAGTTCATTCGAAAACACAAGAAGTGACTGCAACTTTTTAGAGGTTTCATTGGGATCCGATTCTTTTATCCTTTCCATTAGTAGGTCTCCAGTTTTGCTGAGGTTATTTTTCAACCCGTCAAAAGACAAATATCTGTATAATATTCCACTTAATGAGGAATTGGTAAACTCTGACAACTGATGGAACTGCAATTAACCCTTTACAGACATGCCCACTTTATGATAATCAGATGCAGTTTGGGGCAAGTCATAGTCAAGTCAGCACACTGACACACTGACAGCTGTTGTTGCCTGTTGGGCTGCAGTTTGCCATGTTATGATTTGAGCATATTATTTATGCTAAATGCAGTACCTGTGAGGGTTTCTGGACAATATTTGTCATTGTTTTGTGTTGTTAATTGATTTCCAATAATAAATATATATATACATGGCTAAAGAAAGCATATTTGCCCACTCCCAAATTGCGATTAACTATTTTAGTCGATTGACAGCCCTATTTTTAATATAAGGTTTCTAATGGAAAATAGATAAATCATGTCAAAATATACAACACTTATTAGCCTATAAATTTATGGTAGTTTTTAAAATACTCAAATAATCTACTGCTGATAGTTACAGTACTCATTCAAGAGCTTCATAAAATATTGTATCTCAAAACTGGTTTAAACACAACCATGTTGCACCCACGTACATGTTTTCACTTTTAAACACATCAAACACAGTTTGTTTTTCTGCACCTGTTGGGCAGGACAAATCTCGCCTTTTAACATTTTTCATTACAGTGCGGTCAGACCGGATTGTGCTGGGCGAAATGTATGCACATGCCGTGGCTAAAAGCAGATGGGACAGGAAACAGCTCGGGTAGGGTTGTAAACATAAACAGTGGGACAAAGCCATGTTTGCAAGCAAACAACAGTGTTCTATAAATTTGAGATTATTCAGCGTCTTTACCGTCATTAATCTCTGTCACTTTCCTTGCCCAAGTAGCATCAATCTGTAATGTAGTTACAGAAATATAAACAAAAATATCTATATATATAAATATCTATATAATGAATGGAGAGCGAAATTCAGGTCGCACCATCTGTTTCTTCTTTGTGTTTATTGTTGAATCGCAAACCAGTGTAAAGATGCATACTGCCACCTAACTACTGTATTGGAGTGGGTAGATTCGTGACATTAAATCATTTGAATACTGATTTGTAAAAAAAAAAAAAGTAATTACACCCCATTTCCTAATCCTGTCTCCATAATATAACCCATCGACCCCCCTCTGAGTTCCCTGGATCCTTGACCTATATTCAATAATGCTTTTTAACTCCATCTCTGCCCTGCCTCATGTACAATATCTCTTAGTGTCTGGATTAGATTTACTACAGTGCATAATAATAATCTTCCTGGAGATTTACACCACTGAAAATGAAAAAAAAATCCCATCAAATATAGCGTTTAATTAAAACCTGCCTAGCCGTGTAAACATCACCTCTTCTTTCCAAATTACGATACCCTCCTTTGTATTAACAGACTTCTGTATTCTATAGTCTTCCTTTACTGTCTGAATCCCATTCCACGTCCGGACTACACCTTTTAACGCCTTCGTCCTTTTTTAATTAAGCAATGCAGGTTCATGACCTCACATAGCAGCCTTCCTCGTCCCTGTCTCAGTCTGAGCAGAGGTCTAATTAGCCAGAATAAATGAAAACACCTGTGTAGGTCTGCAGGGCCTCTAAATGGGTCACACTCTGTGGCGCAGGTGGTGCTTGTTGAGCTAATTGCTGGTTCAGACTAAACATGCATGAGTGAAGAAAGGGACAAAAAAAAAAGTCATTCTAACGCACAAATACAAGACAGCTGATCAACAGCTTGCAAGCTCTGTCAACTCACTTACACTTCATTTAAGTGCACCAAGCACATAATTTAGGTGCACTCAAAAAAAAATTCACCGCACCTTTTGGTGCCGCAATAGTACATTTTAAACGTTTTGTCAGTTCCCATAGGCCTACAATAGGGATGTCACCATACCAGAAATTTAGTAGTCGATACTAATACCAGTGAAATTCCACGATTCAGTAAAAAAAAAAAAGTAAAACAATAAATCCCATGTACTTCAACATCCACTCCTTTATTACCATTTGCATACTGGTTTTTGTTAGGAAGTTAAACACGTCATAATTCCCTCTCTATAATTTATATTGCTGTGAAAACATCTCCTTCAAACAACTTTATTTATTCAAGTTTCTCGCCAAAAAACAACATTTTACAAGATTGCATTTGAACACATCATGATAACGTTAGAATTTACCTTCACCCAGTACTCCTCGTTACTGAAAAGAGCCTGAACGCATCATAATATAAATCAATGCCACCTCCCATTAACTAGCTCTTGTCCTGCCGATTTCAACACGGATTTGTTGTTCATAATGTAGCATGATCGATAGTGAGTTTACTGCATCCCAAACTGTTTATCTACGGTACCGTCAGGTATCCACATGTTTACATATTACGTTGGCATCAGGGTAGCGTAATGTAATGTGTGCATTGCGATTGTGTGGACGAGTGACAGAGAGAGAGAGAAGCGCTACGAGCAGATCAGCTGTTTGGCGATCATCGGAGCAGAGAAGAAATTAGCGGTAAAGATGTCTCACGTTTTTAGTGTCTCTCTCACACACACTCACATCTTTGCCCTCTCCACTTGTGATTCTGGTGCCGTGGGCCGTTCAGGACCAGGGACAGGTGTAACAGACATCATGACTCCTCATCTCTTCTTTTGTCCTGACAAAGCTCACTGCCCGGTGTCTTTCTTTCTTTGTACAGCCTGGCACTTAAACTGCTCACAGCACTCACTTAGATCTCATAATTATTGTTTGGGTATTTGTGAGTCATTTGATCGTACAGAAGCTCACAGCACAAGTACATGGTGCAGTTACAGTATACCACTGAGAGGCCCAATTTATTTGTGTTCAGGCTGGCTTAGCCTCTAGCCAATTTATATCCGCTACATCAGCTACAAGAAGAGAAGGGAACATATTGATCATAGCTTTCTTAAAACCAGTGAATGACGCAGCGGGTAGAAGTTCAGTCAAACGTAATGGTATTAGGATCTCGAAGTTTGGAAGTCTCTTTGAAACTGTTTATTTTGTGTTAACAAGGAAACACAAGTGGAAAGCAGCTCTTAATAGGCTTGACAAGGCATTAGGGTTTGTCTACTTTTGTATATCATAATTTAGTGCACCTAATCTGAGCTTGATTCTAATTTAAAGTTTCATAGAGGTCAGACTGCCCTATAAAATCCACCCATGATCCCTGAGCAGATCATGTTTAAATTCCATGTTAATGGAGACGAAGATCCAAGTCATTAATTCCAAGGGCAGCTTTTATTCTGCTGTAAACCAAAGAGAAAGACACACAGATAGCCAGACTGAGAGAGGAAGGAGGGTGTATTCCCTGAGCAGGGGGGAGATATCAAATGAAATCCGTCTCCCACTCCTCTCCTTACCGCCTCCTACTCGTTCCTTCAAGGAGAAATAAGACACAGGGAAAGAAAGGGTTGCCAAGGTCACTTTCGTTCTCTCTCCCTCCTTCTTACTCGTTACTTACTCTACAGACACATGCATGTATATTCTCAGAGGACAGAGGGTAGATTTCCTCCGATGATGATGGGAGTCCTGCTTAATTAGTCGCTGCAGTGGTCATGTGACTAATCTCTGGATTATGCTCCATACGCACCCTGAATATACCCACGAGGATACTCTGTTGCTTTACACAGATCAACATGAGGGATTTTAAACATCAATCATGTCGGTGTCAAAATAAAACTGATACCTCAGAAAAACTAGACTCAGAATACTATCAAGATTTATGCTGGGCGACATGGTTGACATCATTATATCAATATAAATCAGGAAATTTCAGAATGTTTTTGGCATCATTGGGCAAAAAATGCATAATAACCTTTCAGCATATTGTAATTCAAGTGTTCTGAGAGATAAGTAGACTTCTGCCGCTCCTCATGGCTCTTAAAATATCTAGCCTGTGATGGGAGACTTTGGCCAATCACAGGTCATTTCAGAGAGAGCGTTCCTATTGGCTGTTCATTCAACGGAGGCAGCTGTCAATCACTAGCGAACTCTGATCAAACGGTCAAACTAGGCAGCGCTGATCAAATATTAATCAATATTCTGTTACTGTAATGTCTATTTCTCAGAAACATCTTGTAGTGTACTGTTTAGCTGTTAAATGATAATGCTTGCTCCGGCTGGTGGGCGGTGCTTGGTATTTCCTCAACAGATCTCAACATGGCTGCTGGGTCACAAACTTTCTCATTTTACAGCTAAACTTGTTTTGTTGTTGTCGTTGTTGTAAACTATTAATAAAAATCAATACAGTGTTTTTGAGAATCGATACAGCATCACAAAACATAATGTCGATATACTCAAGTATATTGATATTTTCTTACACCCCTAAAAAAATTTTGTTTGTCTATATTTACAGTTTGCTCGGAATTATTGATATGAACCATTTAAGTTTATAGAACAATAAAACAATATGATCTTACCACCACAATATGATTCAGATGAAAGATGATAAACAAGAGCAAAGGATAAAGGTCAATGGAAAGATGGACGCAGAATGTAAAACTGCGTCACACTCGCACACATATTTTAAGCTTTGTATTGTAGTGTCTTTTTTTAGAACATATTAATATTGAAAAATGGCTTACGCAGTACTGTGGAGCTTAACGAGTCTATAAATCTCAGAGTGTTCCTCATACCCTAAATCTTTCTCCATCTGAAGAAAAAAACGGAAGCCTACATGATCCCTCCTCCCTCACCTCAACTGCACAGATCTCTATATCAGCCCGTCTAAACCAGAGAGAGAGCAGAGAGAAAAGACCGCTTTTTCGTGAATCATTTTGTTTCCAAAGCTCCCCAAATTACCAGCTTCTTGAAATAGGTTTGAACTGCTCTCTGGTGAAATGAAATGGGAATGTATTTAGGTTCACTGTGGGACAACGGGGGAAGATTCAAAAGTGACACAGACACACGCATTTCGTGTCTCTGTCATACCCACGTATTGTTACACTTGGCATGACAAAGACAGACATCCGCTACGAGCTTCTGCTTTACCACTGCTTGCTTTGTGAGATTATTATGGAGCACCGACTGAAACAAAACCACTGGTTTTGTTCAATTGCAACTAAAATAATAGTTATGATAAATCAAAACAAACAAGTTATACAACAGCAGAAGGAGCACAGGCGACTTGAGACACCTAATAAGTCATTTCTTGCAACACTGCCTCACTGACTGTAAAAAAAACAACGAGGTAGCCCCCTTTTATGTCCCTCAGATCTTCCTGAAGAGATGTTTTGAAGCCTGGAGTTAGATTTGTCACCAACTGTCATCTTGTCAGTTGTTTGGAGAAAAAAAAAATTGACTTTGGGCAAATGGGTTGAAGTGTAATCGACTGAGACATCTTGAATGAAGCGAGAAGAATGCCCCATTCACACGAGATCAGGCGGTGTGGCGAAAATGCAAGTTTCAACTTTTGGAGAAACACAACCCGACATCATGCTGCGATGGCCAATCGCGTAACAGGCGATCCAGAGCTGTACAACCCAGCCATAAGGAAACAAAAGACATTTATCTTCGCAGTTAATGGGCCATTAAAGTGACTCGCCCAGACCTCTGCACAGAGAATCACCGCAACGCCTGATCTCGTGTGAATGCAGCCTTATTGACTCTGACTGCAGTCAGTTTCCTTGGAGCCAGCGTTTAGTGGCCATTAGGGGAACTGCAGCTTAAGGCACTTCTGTTTTGGCTTCCACATTCAGCCGCTGTGACTCCAAAATGCGTTTTGTAAGACACTCCTGAAGAAAGCCACAGTCAGACCAGGACTCGGGCACCGGGTCAGTCGACTGAACATTCACACACAATGACAGCAAGAAAATTCAAATGGAGAGAACACAATATGGTTTGGCCTGAAGGGAGCTAATTTAAAGACACAGACTTTGTTTGGGCAGCAGAGTAGACACTTAAACAAAAGGCTGGCTGGCAGTAAACAAAGAGCTGATAAATAATATATGTAATAAATGAAGGTTGGGTGATGTGATGATACATAGAGAGGGAAACATACCTGCTTTAGCTGTGATAAACTAAACTTAAAACGTAACATGTGCAATGAAAGGACCATTTTTACAATTTAAATTATAGAGTCCTAGCCGCTAGTGAAAAAAAATGATGAAGTCTTATTGCTTTCCAAAATGAGGCAGTGGCAGAAGGCACTCAAATGGGAAAAGAACAGGCCATGGTCTGTGAAAACTTGGCTGTGTTTGGACAACCCTCTGTGCTGGCTCGGAGCAGTCACTCATGCACGTGCCTCCTTGATTTGAATGATTCAAGATCAAGATGATTCAAATGAGCATAAATCCTTTTATTACCCACTGATGTTGATTTGTATAATTCTAGCATGGATTTAATGTGACTTCCAAAGTGTCCAAGAGTGCAGGAGAAAATGTGATGCATTTTTTCCACACTGGACAGTTAAACATTCATACTGTTTCAGACATATACACCCAGGTGCTGCCCAATACAACCGAAATGATCTACTGTTTGGTTAATGGGCAGCTTTACTGGTGCTGCTGGGATGTAAAGGTACAGTGTGTAGGATTTGGTGGCATCTAGTGGTGTGGTTGCAGATTGCAACCAACTGAGTACCCCTCTGCTCACTCCTTTCTTTCCAAGACTGCGGTAAGGTGAGCTGTCGAATGCAAAATCATGGTAACGCTGTTAGCCTCACTCAGAGGTCATCCTTACTATAATAACACTACTTTAGGAGCAACAGAAGTCAGGCGGTGGCTGACAGTACCGCGGTTTTTCACTCTGCAGCTGATGTTACCACAGTTTCACCTAGCGTGTCGGAGAACTACGATGGCATTCAGGTAACATAAACGTGTTTGGTTTGTCCGTTCTGGGCTACTGTAGAAACATGGCGGAACACCATGGTGGACTCCGTGAAGAGGACACGCTCTCTATGTAGATATAAGGGGCTCATTCTAAGCTAATGAAAACACAACTATTCTTAGTTTCAGGTGATTATACATTAATGAAAACATAGTTATGAATATTATATTCCATTTCTGCTAATAGATCCCCCGAAATGTTACGTATATTCTTTTTAAGTTCCGCGCTTAAGAGTAACTTAGTGGCAGTTCTTAAGGGAGGACAGAGCTTTACTTATTTCCTCAACTAGTACTTCTCTCCATAAAAGTGTACTCTGGATGGTTTTCTGTTTGTCAAAGAGTGTGCTGTCATGATCATATGGTACAGGGAAGAGGAACCACAAACAGGAAACTGTCAGAATGAGGGATTCTGGGAGCTGGTCACCTCAGTGGGATTCCCCTGCTCTTCAAAGGACCATAACTGCATCTCTCTCTCTTCAGTAGATGGAGTAAAGCCATGTTTGTTTCCTGCCTCTCTTATTTTTAGCTCCTGAGTTGAGTGTACACTTGGCCATTTCTCTAACCTGTCTCTGCTTTATGCCGCTGCTCTCTTTTACCTGCTCCTCTCTCTCTCACCACTGTGACCACAACACCATGACAACTTCATGCTGTTCCTCTCTCGTTCTCCGTTCGCAATGGATTTGGGAAATGCATGGATTAGCTGTCAACCTGCCAGAGTTGAAAACGCCACGTTGAAATTACAGCTTTGCAAGCTAGTAAGCCGGGAGAGCTGGACACAGGGTTGAGTGCCTTTTTCTGGACCTTCACACTTGTCAAGATGAAGAGAATAAGCGACGGGGACACGGGAGGTAACGGCGATTGAATCTCAAAACATGAGGGATAAAAAAACATTTAATTGAAGAAAAAAGGATGAAGACTTTAAATACCCCCTTTTCCATTATAGACAAAAATAGCTTATTAATACCAGCTCGCAGTGAAACTACATTAACCAATTTTTAATCAAGCTGCACAGCAAGGAATCATTGATTAATCGTTTAGCTTATGAAATGTCAAACAATGATAAGTGCCCATCACAGCTCCCTATAGCCCAGAGTGATGTCTTCCAATTAGCTTGTGCAACCATGAAAAAACCCATAGGTATTTAATTTGAGGTGAAACAATGAGAAGCAAGCACATCTTAAAAAAGTTTGAGAGGCTGTGACAAGTTAATGTTCAGCATTTTTACTTAAATGATCACCTGACAGTCTTAAACAGTCTGAAGAATCAGAATCAAACATCTCTGGCTCCAATGCTTGTTGCCAGATATGGTTAGTGAAAACAAGTTTATGTATAGGTACCAAATCTGGCAACCTCACTGTGATGACAAGCAGGGACGTACAGGGACTGAAATTCAGACCAGGACTTATGACATGGAGAGGCCTTTTAAAAAAAAAGTTAGCAATAATTTGCTAAAAATAAGAATTATTATTCTTATTCAGATAAAAATCTGATAATGCTGAAGACCTTCAAGACACTTTGGTATGTCTTGCCTCCCCAGTTTCTATAACCACGTCAGGACTGCACTGAATCAAAACAAGACCTGAGCTGGAACACTATAGTCACAGTTTGTCACATTCACGATAAAAATGACTGAGCCAATCAGATTTCAACAAAAACGAGGATCAGTACAAATTTGAATGGGCCGCACGTATCCCCCCTCAATATTGAAAGAATTGAATCCAGTCTGAAAGGCATCGTGCTGTTCCGTGCTGCCTGTCTGCGACTGCGAGCGTCAGGCTGGCCAATGCCACGGCCGAGGATCAGACAGTAACTAATAACATCAGAAATTAAAAAAATTAAAACTTTATGACCACCCCGAGATACTTGAACTCCTTCGCTTGGGGCAGTGACTCACTCCCAAGAAAGAAAGTGAATTAGCATATTTTCCAAAATGTTGAATTCTTCCTTAAGTGAAAGTAACATGATGCCACCCCCATAAAATGATGCAGAAGTGCAAATGAATAATAAGTACGGTTGATGCAGATAAAAGAGGAATACAGGAAGTCATTAATATGCATCGAAGCTGCTCTATGTGACACATGACGACATGAGGATGAAATGTAGGTCCTGAAATACGGTCTAATCTTGACAGTAGCAGGGCACAGCAAAGTGACACAGACAAATGATCCGCTGTGGTGACCCCTAACGGGAGCAGCGAAAGAAGAGGAAGATGGATGGATGGATCGCGCTGTTAATGGTCTTGAGGGGTGAGAGGTGAGGACACTCTGGACAAGTCGCCAGTCTATCACAGGGCTGACATTATTTCCCCAAATCAATCAAAATTACAGTAAGTCAGTAGTGTCCAATATGTCAACTGTAGCACAGGATGCAACGGATTAGCATACCAATAAAAAACCTGTGCTGTAGGTTTATTAGATAATCACCTTGAGGGAAGTGCCCTTCAAATCCAACTATCCCCTTCTTTGATGCTGATGTGAGAAAAACCATCTGTTACTTTATAGTCTCTTACTGGCACACTCTCTGTGAGTGATGTGAGAAAAAAAAAAGTCAGATAGCTTAATCTGCTGGCCTCTCCATCGAAAGCACTGAGTAACATTTAGACCACTGTCAGGAGGTTGAGAGAGCAGATGGCCACAGACATACAGTACAGATGGCTTAAGATGAACTCTGTCTATGTGTGAGGCCAGTGTGTCCAAAAGAGGGACAAAGACAGATTCAGCAAGTTACTCAAACCTGAAAAGCAGTTATGAAAGAAAGTGTTACAAATGTAAGGGAGGACATTTTCAGCAAATGATGCAAAAAGAAAGAAAAAGCAATAGCAAATGGCCAGCTACAGACTCACAGACCTACTTAACTACCCACCAGTAGACATGCTGACAAGCCTCCATATGTTACCATGCCAAATATGCCCCAAGAGGGCCAAATCCCTCTCCTTGATGAACAGAGAATAGCGGCAGAATCGGGGTCGACCACATCTCTGTCATCTTGACACATGCCAGCATGCCTCGTCTCATATCTTGGATCTCTATTATTCTCTCAATATTGATTTCCTTCCCTGTCCCTTGCTTTGTCTGCCAGGATAAGATGTCACCACTTGAGTTGCTATGATATTACGAAGTCCTTGAGTGAAAAGAAAGAGGGGAGAAAAAATGCACAGCTTGTGCAGGTGAGATAAGGGGAGATATCAGGATGACTAACTCTGTTGTGTGAAGCTGAAATAAGTAGCCTGGGTTGTTGTGTTATGTATTTCTGCCTTGCTTCTCTTCTCCCTAATTGCCAGTATAGACCACCGCTCTTTTGTTCTTTGTTATGCTCTCACTATCCACTCTGTTAAAGTTTCTTCTGTTGCCTCTTTCTTACACAACCCACAGTATAAATGCCAGAATAAACATTTCAGAGAGTGAATAAAAAACCTTATGTTATAGGCTCCTAACTGTGTTCCCATACTCAAAGCTAGAACCACACAGTCACCACAAAACCCAGCATAATGACATTTTAATCTCCCTCAGAACATGACGAATACGTCACAGCTGAATTTATCCAGACCATGGATGTGGTATATAGGCATCTAGAATAAATAGCCGCCTTCCTCTGTTGGGCTGCAGGCGAGTTCCCATACGCCACGCTATCACACAGAGACTCTACAGACTGAGCTCAGAGCTTTTCTTTCCCATCATGATAATGGCTGAGTAACTACTGATAGTTGACCTCAGCTTCATACTGTCACTGTCCCTCATGCACAATGTTCCCATGAGTCACACATCTGGGAACAGAGCATGGAAAACTGAGAACAATTCTGTGTCCATGGATGTTAACTTGTACCGCCTTAATGCTATTAGAGGCATACAATACAGCAAGACTGTTCATCTGACACATACTATAAATTGGTCATTTATTCGCATCTAGGGATGGAACTAAGGATTACTTTCATTATCAATTTATCTGTCAATTAGTTTTTTTGATAAATCAATTTGTCATTTAAGCTAGAGTTGGTAATCTTCTTCAAAAACATTTGTCATATTTGTTGAAATTCCCATTACATCCCGACAGCAATCAATAAACCAAATGCTCTGACAAAAAAAATACGGTATCTGTGGCTGTTGCCCCGCCCGTCAAACCATTTTATTCGCCCGAATGAACTTTCTCGCTAGATTTAGGGTATTTTGGAGCTAGTGCTGCTATAGCTACTTTCATTGGAAAAGAGTTGGCAACACTGGAGTGGGCTTTTCAGTTGGATAATTTTTCAAATCTAGCTTACTCTTGGTGGTTTCTCAAGATTACCGAACCTACCTTTAAGTTTATAAAATGTCAGAAAATAGTGCAAAATACTCACTACACTTTCCAAAAGCCTAAAATGCTTGTTTTGTCTGGCCAATCCCCAAACCCTAAGTTTAAAATGTTATAACAGCAACAGCAGGATTTCCTGTTGTTGCTGTTGCTATTTTATGCTGTTGTATGCAACACCAGCAACTGTTGAGCATTTTTGCTGATAAATTAATTAAATAATTGATTGATTACAAAACTTGTCGATTAATTTTCTGCCAACATACTAAATTTACGAGTAATAGTTTTAGGACTATCACCGCATTGCCAGCGTTCATTATGATTTAACTGTATTTACTGAGTTATGGTTCTAACAGAGACGATGCTGCTTGACACTTTCATGAATATCAAATGCCAGCCTAGCCTGATAATCAGACTGAATTGCCATTTTGTCTCCCTATTTGTATTTGAATCACTGAAAATAATCTGAGCTGTAGGCAGCAGTTCAGAGGTCTGGAACCAGGCTAAATACCAGTCACATATCGCCAAACCTTCTGTGGACATTATTGGGCAGAACCAATGTGTTTCCACTATGTCACGTTGTATAAAGAGAAGTGTGTGAAAGGAAACAAAAGTCAAGAGCCAAACTTAGACTAAAAACTTGCACTTGGAGAATACAGCCAAACCTTTTGCAAATGTCCACCAGAGTTCATTCAGTGGGCAACCTCCGGGTCTGAAGCCAATGCTGAAGTGCCTTAAACTGGCATTCTTTCTAACAGCCAGCAAGGGGCAACTCCTCTGGTTGCAAAAAGAAGTCTGATTGTATAGAAGTCTATGAGAAAATGATCCTACTTCTCTCTTGATTTATTACCTCAGTACACATTGTAAACATGAGTTTATGGTCTCAATTGCTAGTTTCAAGTCTTCATCAATACAGCATGATGTTCATTTAGTAAATTATGGTCCCATTTAAAGTCAAACAGACCATAAAGCAGGGTATGCTTTAGGGCGTGGCTACCTTGTGATTGACAGGTCGCTACCACAGCGTTATCCGGTCTGGGAGTTGTCTGTGTTTTCTTCTTACAACTTAAACCCTTTCACAGTGTGTTTTCAGTTCATGAAAGTTAAATGTAACATTTTTGATCACCTAAAAATATCTTATTCAGCGTTCGGTTGTACTTAGCTCCACCCTCTCGTGTCGTGACGGACAAAATGCCGAACTCGAGGCTTCAAAACAGCAGTCCACAAACCAATGGGTGACGTCACGGTGACTACGTCCACTTCTTATATAGTCTATGAGTTCATGTTAAAAAGGGGATTTACACACTAAAAACCATGTAGGAAATTATAGACAATAAAAAAAAGAATCTTTGAATTGCAAAGACAATGTAAGACAGTGTCTTTGGCTCAATATTTTCTACTTAGTGCACTACATTTCCTTTCTATCATTTTATGTGTGTGTCCAAAGTCTAATTGTAAAATGTATGCACTATGGTGAGTTCATACATGAGTGAAAAATGAGGTCGCCATACCATGTACACAACTTTTTGCTAAAAATCATACAGTGCTTGGCCTTAAGTGAATGTGTAAATCACAGTTATGCAGCTGCCAGTGATGGTACAAAATGATGATTCATGACTGTCTAGAATAAAAGAGTGCTACCCAATGTAGTAGTCTATTGTGTTTGTTATATGATTATGTACGTAGATCCTCTCTTTGTTCATCAGTGAGCCACTTAATCTTTAAATCCAGGCCCAGTACAAGATTGAGTCAGACCTATTTTTCCACTAGGTGTAAGCTTAAAGCCATCACTTAAACCTTCCATATACATTTTCGATGAGACACAGATGACATGCCAGCTACAGTGTTCATTTCCCATCTTGGCCATCTTCTCTCCATTCCTCTTGACCTGAAGCAATAGTCAAGGAAAGACATAATGTGAAAAACTAAGATGGAGAGAGATGTGACGGAGGACGCTGTCTGTTTGTGTTTGTGTTTGTAAAATAGAGATGGGGGCTGCTGCATGAGGGTGCTGGCCACACATGTCACATCAGGAGGCATGATTATCCACCAGGATTACACTTTAATCAATCTAAAGCACTAGTCCCTGTCTGCCACTGTGCTAATCCCATCAAAGGGAGGGCTCTTTCTGCCTGTCAGTTTATGCTCTTCCCATTCACCACCATGTTAAACACCCCACAAAGCTGCATGTCAAGAGTCAACCAGGCTTCAACGTGGTGACGTCTCGCCCCCACTCAGCTGCACTGTATCCAATCCACCGTCAATTCATTCAATTTCAAGATGCTGCACAGAGGATTTTCTCATTGACGAGGCAAATTAATTGTGACAATGCATTTTAATGTTAACAGTAATAAGAATAATAGCATTTACGTTTTTGGCCATTATTGTTGGCTGCCATAATGATTAGCTTTGTACTTTTCACATTCATGAAATGGCTGTTTCACTGAAGAAAAGAACCATTTATAGCATTGTTAAAACCATTAGTTGACGAATCAATTAGTCGATAAACAAAAACACTACTGGATGAAACTAATCAATTAATCATTAAAGTCATTCATAAAGCAAACATCCTGCGGTTCCAGCTTCTCAAATATGGACTTTTCTGCTTTTTCTCTGTTTTGTATCATTGTGGACTGAATAGTTTTGGTTTAACAAATAATCGGAAGACATTAGTGTTGGCTCTGGGAAATTATGATGAGACTTTTTCACAATTTCCAGGCAGTATATAGACTATACGATGATTAAGAAAAATAATAGACGGATTTATCAATACTGAAATGCAACGGGCTTGTTTGTCTGTTATAGTCTTTGTGTGTGTGAGAGAGAGTGTGTGTGTACAAGTGTTAACAAAACAGGCTTTTCTCATACTTTGTTCGTAGCTATAATGCACTGTGATTCGTATATATCCCACAAAATCAATTTGTATGTGATCCACATAATCGTGAACCAGGAAGTATAAAGAGCGACAAACGGTGCGTAGGGCGGAGGTCGGGGTGGATGGGTGGGTCAAAAAACACCAGACTTTTGCCCAGGAGACTGGCGTTTGTAGCCTGTGTGAAACAAGAACACGTTGATTTGTCACGTAAATTCCGTATTTAAGTTACGACACTTCCGTAGATATTTTAACCCAAACCACGATCTTTTCCTAAACCTAACTAAGTAGTTTTGTTGCCTAAACCTAACCAAGTTGTTTCCTGTGAAGTAGGAAGTTTATTTTGAAAAAACTGTATGCGTGTAACGAGCAGAAATTGACACGTGTTGCTGCACATCCGTAAAGAAACGCACAAAAAATGAGGAGTACGTTTTTGTAAGATATCATACAGATTGTTGTATGAGGAAATGTTGAACAAAAACATGCAGATGTGTTTTCATGCTCTTACTTACATCCAATAATATGAATGTGACTGCCTACCCACACACACACACACACACACACACACAAAAATACGTAAAATCGAAAATGCACTGTCGCGGTTTCTTGGTAACTGATTTATCCTGGTTATTTATATGGCGTACACACACACACACACACACACACACACACACATTTTGATGAATGACTTTTACATTTAGAAATTCTTCCTATTTAAGCAACTCCAAAGCACATTTAATCCTTTTAATTTCATCAGGAAGTGGAACATGTGAATGAATGTCAGAGTGCAATAAAAACACACATAGGAACACATGCAGTCAGTTCAATACCGTAGAAACACAAACTACATTAGGAGAGCTGCGTGTGTACATGTGTGTCTATGATGAAAACCCCGCTCTTTCATCTCTTCTCTCACACAGTCCACATGAATGGATGGATAGAAAGAGGGAGAGGAAGGGGGTGGAGAGAGAGAAAGAGAGAGAGGTTTGAAAGGGAGAGAGATGTCACTGAGGGACAGAGGTACATATAAAGGAAGACACATAGCTTACGAACATTCAGGATAAAAATAACCTACAGTAAGAGCCAAGAAGAAATTTTTTTCTGCAGACCTCGCTCCATCCATTTGTGACTGCATGTATGTGTGTGTGCATGGCGTTAAAGCTCAGAGGGAGGAAGGGGGTTGTCAGCATTGATAAAGAAGATAGATTAAAAACACACACATACTGTAAACCTGGTACAGAAGATGTAATAAATCTACTGGCTGATCACAGCCTACATCTTTTCACAGCAAACAAACAGATGGCCACCTACGATGATGTGCCAGATAAGTGTGCAAAACAGCAAGACGCTCAGATAAAGAGACGACAGGACTGGACCAAACAGACATACTAAACACGACCCATCTGCTTGATCCTGGTGACAAGAATTGGGTTTGTTACGCAGGCTAGTTATTTCTCTCCATGTTAATCTACCTTTGGCACAAGCGTCCGAACTGAAATGGTTTAGGACAAATCTGGGGCTCTGGGTTGTGGCCAAATTGCCGCATTGCACAGAGAGCTCTGAAGCGGCTTAGTCGGCTGCAGACAATGCACAGCGGTGGCATCATGACACAGAAAAACAAAGCGCCAGTGGGTCACTATTGGTTTGTGTTTGTGCCACAATGCAGGCTGGCAACGAATGTGTTGGCTTTAGAGAAGGGAGAAGGCATGACCACACAGCGGGAACAAAGTGTGATGTACTCGGGCCTGATGGCACTCACAGCCATTTTTTCTATTTTTAACAGTTTTTTCAGTCTTTCTGTTGACAGGTGCAGTGCAGTCTGTAGTATTTGGATAGTGACATTTTTTAATCTTTTTGGCTCTGCAATCAATGGATTCAAAAAGGAACAATGGCTGATTTTCAGTCTAAATGGTTTTTGAGATGTTGAGATATTTTACTGGGTTTCTATCCTCTGGGGACCTTGAATGTCTGTATAAAATGTCATCGCAATCCATCCAGTATTTGTTGAGATATTTCAGTCTGGACCATGATGGACCAACCAACATTGCCATCTCTGGAGCCAGACCGCTAACATGGCTAAAAACATCAATGTAATGAGTAAAAAGGGAATAAAACAAAACAAATGTAAAGGTACAGATACAAAGCCCACAAGAAATACCTTTGTAATTGCATTATCTTGAAATGCTGACATGTAAATTCACAAATGCTGTCAGCACTTCCATTTAGTATTTATATGTTACAGTACATCTGACATTGACTTCTGCATTGCTGCTCAATTATTGCACATCCGTCCATGGCAACCAAACTGCATTCAGAGCTACATATTGATTATATACTTATTGACTGCATGTTATGAACTGACTGCTCCTTTCTGTTGTGCTTCTATTGTGTGCATCCACATGCACAATGAAACTGCAAGTACCCTTGCCACGGAAAACATTTATTACACTCGATGGTTAAAATAATTCACAGTGACAGCTGACCAAGCAGGCTAATTTGAACAGGAAAGCCTTCTCTGTCCGTTTGTAAATGTGCGGTACAACCAGAAATCGTAGCGGTGAGGAAACTAATTTGCTCTGAGGCCTGGCCTGGGCTCAGACGAGAATTTCATTAAAGACACTAATGTTGCTAAGGAAATATGAGAGTGAAGGAGGGAGTGTTACTGGTGCTACAGAAACCCTCATTTAAGATGCCAATTATATCAGGGATGCAGATTGTGCCCTCCCACTCGCTCACCCATCGCTGCTGCCTCCTCTCATCTTCTCCCCTCTTGCTTTTTTTCTCCCCCTTTCTATCCTCAATCTTTCCATCTCCCTCACTCCCTTCCTCCCTCTCTCTGCATCTGATTTGCTGGATGCAAAAAAAAGAGCCTCAGTGTTTCAGGACCCGACTGCTGACTGATAGAAATATCTGATTGGGAGGCAGACATACAGGCAGAAAGATAGATAGCAGGGGAAACATGGCCTCTGGAATGCTCTGCTGACATTCTCGCTCTCTCCTTCATCCCTTTAATGTCTCTCTACCCGGCCTCCCTATAGCTGACATGGGAGAAGTGAGCTGAAAGAAGGTTTCTGTCTCCCTCCCTTCCGTCACTCAATCTTTTTATTCGTCTCCAACCTCCCTGCTTTTATCTATTCCTCACCCCACCTCACTCCTTTCCTCCTCCCTTCATTCATTTCTTCATCCTTAAGCACAAGATCGCCCCTCTGTTGCTTCTTCCTCATTAAGTCCATTCCTCAGATGCTGCTGCATACAGTAAACACTCCACAGGATCCTATCTGTCTAGCAAAATGCTTTTCTAGCAGCAAGATGAAAGGCAGGCAGCACTGACTTGAAATTAGGGGCTATCTGTTATCTGATTGGCCGACATGGAGAGCTGTCTGTGGATTTTCGTTACCGGGGAGAACAGGGAGATAAACGACACCGTGTCAGCAACTTCTGGAGCCGCAGGGGCCAGAAAAAGATAGAAGTAGATAGGATGGCCGGTCGTGCGGAAGTCTGTTTTGTCACAGTTTTTGTACGTATGAATTTTAGTCTTTGTTCTTCAGAACCACAGTCATCTTGTGAACTGTATATTCAAGCTCTGCGAACAATCACTATGAGGTGTGGCAAGAAAAATTATGAATGAATGAATGTATGAGCACATACTGTTTGGAAACACATGCATACGTTTTTCTCTGCAAAAATGCATCAAAGGGCATCTTCTCAGAAGTTGTTAAAATCGCATAGTTTTTCTCACGGTTTACTGAAATAATTTGCCTTCTCCATGAGTCATGATTGTTGCAATTATACTGCCACCGTCCAATAACAACTGGACTTCTGAAGAAACCGAGGAAATGTTCACAAAAACAGATTGTAAAACCAACATTGTTTAAAGGGTTCTGTGCTAAATGTGTTGTAGGCACTACAGGATAGAGTTACAGGAAAAAGCCCAAAAGAAGCCATGTGGTCCATTGTTTGTTTGAATAAAAAAACTTTACCTGTTAGGGTTCAATGTAAGTGGGTCAGAAATCTATTTGCCCAAAGTCAATTTTACTTGCCCCTATAAAAATAGTTTTATGTATTAGCAGTTATCAAACAACAAAGACCACATTTAATTGTCATGTTCAATCTTTATCTAAGTAAATTAATCTGGAGTTTCGCCCACATCCTCTAACGCCAACCAACTAAACTCCTGTTTTCAGGATAATTGAAATGCCAGCCATTTTTGTGCATTTGATTCTCTCTGGCTAGTCAATGGCCACCGCTCTGCGCTCACACGGCGGTTACCGACTCAGCGGTCTCCCTGTTGAGAGCCATGAAGAGTCAATAGATATGCTCTGAATGCCGTATTGAGCATCTTTAAATGTACTATTTATTCCCTTTTCATTCATTTGTTGTACTGTCTAAGAATAAAAAAAATAATAAATCTAAAGCAGTTTTGAAACGTTGACATTTCGGCTCAGGAACTGGATTTCGAAGTAAAGAATGGCTTCAAACGCTGGGCCCTGATTGACAGTCAGAAGAGGCATCTCTGATGATACAATCTTGCTGATTAGAGTCATTCATGGTGGGTGTGCCAGTTCAAGTGTTGCAATCTAGTCTGATTGTGTCACAGTGACACCTGCGCCTTCCCTCTCTCCCTCCTCTTATGCCTCTGACCCTCTTTTGGGAGTCTCTGTAGTAGAGACCCAAGTAGTCGGGAGCCGCCTCCTTCAAAAGGATTTAGAAATAAGAGCTGAAAAGGATGCTTCGGAGGACACAATTCTCAAATTCTCTCGGAGAGGGACAGCCCTGTCAACCCGCTTTGATGTATTCATTCTTGAAACGCACACCTCAAAGGAGGCAGCTCCCGAATTAGAACACAGTTATAGATTTAGCTTTCAAGCTATTGCCAGATTTGCCTAATGTTACTACAGTGGCAGGTCTCTACTGATTTCAAGCATTTATTCTGTTTATTTGCCTGCCTCTTACCTGTTGCCTGCCAGCTGTGTACGTTCTGACTGCCAAGTTGTGCTGTGTTTGTTTGCCTGATCCTGGGTTATCCTCCATAAACTGCCTTTTTTACTAACATTTGGATTATATTGCCTGCTGCCAGGCCAACCCAGTTGTGAGTTAATGTGCCTTTCTACTTTTATTTTTGTCCACAGAAAGAAATTTATGCCACAAACACTTTTTCATTGACGCACTATATGGAAATATTTGAATGGTCTTATTTTAAGACAGTTTTGTTTTGTGAAGTTGTTACACAGTGTTACGTAAACTCTACCTGAATTTGTTGGCTCCGACATTGGTTTCCTGAACATTCAGTCAGAACCATGGATGTATAAAGAGAACTGGATATAGCGTTGAAGGCGGGCTCCCGTTCATTCTCATGAGAGTTGCTCAGTGGCGCATGAAGCCAAAATGGCTCGACTGCCGAGTGATGAAGTACCCAGATCATCCGGCGATCTTCCACATAAAGTCTGACGTTGTAATACCACCGTTTGGCCACAATGAAAATTTGCATCAAAGCCCGGCGCTCTTCCTTGGGGGCTTGGTCAGAACGCACTGGGAACTCTGTGGCTATATATGTGTGTACAGTATGTTGTAGGGGTTCTACTTTGGTAGGTTTTGGTTATTAGCAAAATAATTAATAAATAATAATATAATTATTAATATTAATAAAGATTATCAATAAACATCAATAATAAACGGGGCACCACCCTGGGATCAGGGACCAATGACCAAAACGTTAATATAGTCTCATTATATATGCTAAACTATCAATTTGGAACGTTAATTAATAATTAAATTAATAACTATAACCAAAATAGATAGTAAAGATTGAAGGATATCGGAGTTCTTGACATAGCAGAGGTTGGCATTATTCACTCTTGTACAACATTAAAGAGACCAGCATGTATATTCCACAATCATTTATTCACAAGATAATAAAGGTGTAAAACACAATACTAATCTAACTAAATAACTAAACTAAACAAACCAAACACAGTGTGTGTGTGTGTGTGTGTGTGTGTGTGAGAGAGAGAGAGGGGGGGGGAAACAAGATGGGTTCTTGTCTCAAAATGTCTGTATGGCCTACAAACAAAATGGCGGGCACTGTAAAACTACAAAGATGGCTGAATCAAAGATGGCGGAATCAAAGATGGCCATCAGCATGTCACCACATGACCTCTTTGTTCTTCTGAGAAGAAGGACAGAGAGGGGGGTGATGTGGGGTTAAGATTATCTGAAGCTGTATGTTTATGTTTAACTAATTCACAGTTTCTGTATGTGATCTTTATGTGTGTTAGATATGCAGTGGGTTAGAAAAGATGGTTAGTTTGCATGCAAAACCTTGTCTATGTGAAGCATAAACTAAACACATCAGATGTGGCGAAGCCAGTTACCCAAAAATCAAATACAGATAAATCAACACAGTCAAACTCAATGAATAACATTAAACCAAATCAATACAAGTACTTTCTAGAAATCAAAGTTGGACAGTCTTGCTCAGCCCTGTGCGATTGCTAATGCTAAGGCCCAGTACGTTACCAATCCATGGAAGAAAAGGATTTGTGATTCCATGTGTTGAAGTTGTGGTTCCAAGTCAAAGAGGTCGTCTTTGCTGTTAGTTTGGTGCTTTCTTTGCTTGATAGCTTGAAGTTAGCTGGTGGAAAGGGCAGAGCACTCGCGTCGTCTGCCGTTTGGTTCCTTGGTTGCAATGGCTGTTTCCTAACAGGCCATTGATCAGAACCAGAACTGTTTTGCAAGTTCTGGACTTGAGAGCCGTTCACCTCAACCAGGTCAGCCTGGGTTGAGGAGATGAAGAGCAGAGAGAGCGCAGCAGCTCACCTCTGGCACGTCAGGAGAGATGAGCAGATGAGAAGAAAGAGACGAAAGAGGAGGAACAAAGAACATTCCTCTGGTTTTGTTCTGTGTGAATTTCACACCTAGGTGTGAAATGTTACTGTAGCCAATGAGGACTGAGATGAGTCCTGTGGTCAAGGATCAGGTTACTGAGGTCATGAGGTCACTTGAAACCAGCCAGATGCTGGGTCCCTACATCCCCCCATTTGGTCTTTAAGATGTGTAACATCCTTCAAGAGCAAATCAGAAGGTTGAACAGTTCACAGATCCTTGGAAACAACCTGGAGGTTGTACAGTCCAATCCCTGGGGACAACTGAAAAGTTGTTAAATCCATGATTGAAAAAGTTCATTCAACAGTTCATTCCATTTTGTAACGTCTGGGCAGTTCATTAACCAATTGGGCATTGGTTAAGACTATCTATCCTGGCTAAGCAAGAACAGTCCCTAAGTTACAAATAAAACCAGATGAACAAAAACAATAGCATTGTATAAAATACCTAACTATGTTTCTCTGTTATTTATAAGGTTAGTGAAGAACAGGAATGTTAGAGGTGTTAAGTTGTGAAGGTGAGAGGCGGAGAGTGTCACCTAAAACAATGCGGACAGGTGTATGACTGTTTTTGTACAGTCATAATGTGGTGTCCTAAGCTAGTGTGTGCACTAGTGATCTCTAAACAAGATACTACTAAGGAGTTGGTCCAAGTGTACTTGTAAAGTTGGACAGTGGTGTCTGAGTTGAGTTTTTTTTTTTTTTTTTGCTGTTGCTAACAAACTCAAGTTTTCCCTAATATCTGCAAAAGAGGAAAGGAAAATTAAGGCACCGGGATCTAGCGTCAGTCTCACTGTTAGCTAGGTGTTAGCTAGTACCGTGGGAAGGTAGCTCTGGATCTCTCGTGCTTACCTCGTGGCTCAGGGCTGTAACGCTCCAGGTAACCAGAGGCAGAGAGGCACTCAGAGTAGCTATCACTGTATGCTAGATTATGTCCATGTTCTGAACCTTGTTCAGAGTCTGAAATGTGGTCAGAGATGCTGTGGTCATCGTCAGACCGGTCACGCCAATTCTGGGACAGAATTTCAGCGTATGGCTTTCTAACACTTCTGTTGTGTGAATGCCTATCTCTATGCAAATGGGGGACATGGCGGTTACGCTCAGTGTCCCTATGCAACCTCTTCTGACCCCCCTTCGACCTGTTGTGAAGGTGGTCTTTTGAGGTGGCAGATCTGCTTGACACATCAGTGTTTGAGCTGGTGGGCTCAGTTAATTTACCCCCCCTTTTGGAAATGACCAGAGTTTCCCAAGCTATCTGTGTCATCTTCCTTATCTCACACAGTGAGGGGTTACCCTCCTGCGTCCTCAGTACGACGTGAGTGCGTACACAGGGATGCAGATTCTGCAGAAATAAGGACTTGAAGAAAGAGTTTTCTTCTAAGCCTGGCGCATTCTTACCTTGGAAGTATGCATGCCTTAAACGTTTGTAGTAATCTCTAGGATTCTCACTACGTGAATGTTTAATTTGAAGGGCTGCAAACATCGCTGAGGTCTCGTCAGCTGTGGAAGAGAATTCTTCTATCAGTGCATGGCGAAGCTCACAATAGTCATTTCTGACACTGGGAGGTTGTGACTGTATAAACTTGTGCACAGCTTGAGAGCTGGTTTTCCACACAAGTTTAACTTTCTCCCTTTGGGTGGCGTGTGTTAAGTCAATTAGATTGTGATCTAATTCCTTAAAATAGTCATCAATGTGTTGATCACAGTTGCCTGGATCAAAACATTCAATGTCCTTAGCTATGAATTCCAGCACTTCATGGCGGGGAGTCCTTTCTGCTGAAGGCAAGACTAAATTAGCATTACAATGCACTGGTGCATCACATGCTAATGTCCTCTCTGGCTGAGGAGCAGAGGCTGGACCGCTGTCATCACCCTTGTGACAGAGTGGAAAGGAGGCTGAACTTTTGGAGGGAGGAGCACAGAGGAAGGTGTCATTTCTCTGTGGCTGAGAAGAACATGAGGCAGGATATCTTCTTGAAGATAAACTACATGTGTCTTCACTGTCAGTTTCAGAACAATAAGTAGTCAGGTAGCTGTTCACTCTTTCTCTCAGCGGAGGTTGAGGATCTGACTTCATTCCCAAAGATTTTAAGTCGGTTGGAAATCTTTCACTTCTGAGTGGAGAGGGAGTTAACCTCTCATCGAGTGAGGAGTGCGAATCTGAGTAACCAGAATCACAGTGACTGACAGACTGTGGTGGGGAGAGATGTTCTAATCTAAGCCCTAACAATTTCTCTTTGTATTGAAAAAGAGCTAACTCTGCTGAATGCAGGTCTTCTAAGTAACGCATGGCTTTCTTATCAGCTGTCTGAACTTCATGGAGGAGACTAGCACTTTGCGTTCTTAGGCTATCTACCTCTTTTTCCAGGGCTGTTTTACTCTGAATGGCAAGACTGGTCTGCCTGTGAAAAATCAGAAGTAAGCATTTTAACAATGAGTCTTTGGATGCAGTCTGCGCATCAAACCTGTCTGTGAGGAGCGATTCCATTTCTTTCCTGCATTCACTGATACTCAACCTGCTGATGAGTTCAGGGCAGCCAGGGTTTAGGCTCTGTGCTAGGGAAGAAATAAAAAGCTCAACACAGGGGTTATCCATTGTTAAACCTGGAATGGAGGGTGAAACTAAACAGGATGTCTAGTACAAAACAAAACAATGTTGTTGGCTATGGTGTTGCGTTGGCAGACACCTTGGTGTAGTTTGGGAGGTACACTAGTCTAACAACAATACACTGGCCTACACTATGGGGGGTAGCTCCCTGTGGAGTAGCTCCTGTGGAGGAGGGGACCAACTAGTGACTCTAGTGGGCATCAAACAAAAGGCCAGTAAAGTAAACAAGGTTTACAAAAGAAGTTTGCTTACACACAACATGCACTAACTGAAATGCAAGGCAGTAACAGTTGTGATGATGTTTCTTAAAGGTGACTCAAGCTGGACACGTGGAAGTAACAGCTAGGTGCAAACTTATATCACAGGGCTGTTTAGCACACTGTGGCTCTTATCTTAACTCAGGCTGTGGAATGCTTGGCAGTTACACAGCAGGGTACAAGCTCTCTATGTTACACAGGGCCGGTGGCACGCTGTGTCATTAAAGGAACACTTAGATTAACAGCAAAATATGACGACTAGACTAGATTGCATTGAATACTTGGTATTCAAATGCTGAACCAAAATTCTCTCAAGTTCTACAGCATAGGTTAACTTGAATTAGCAGCAAAAGCAAATCTTAAAATGAACACTATAAAGGCTTAAAGTGTTAATACTCAAAATCTCTCAAATAAACAATTCTAACCACAATGTACTTGTTTAAAAGTACAGCTGGACTTCTACTCCTGTGGAAGACTAGTGGTGTAGAATGTAAACACTTTTAGTTTGTTTAGAAGTGGAATATGAAATTTTTGTTTTTGACCAAAAATGTTGAAAATTAATATTGCACAATTATGAACATTTGCCAACAAGAATACTATGCCTCACACGGGGCACCATTATGTAGGGGTTCTACTTTGGTAGGTTTTGGTTATTAGCAAAATAATTAATAAATAATAATATAATTATTAATATTAATAAAGATTATCAATAAACATCAATAATAAACGGGGCACCACCCTGGGATCAGGGACCAATGACCAAAACGTTAATATAGTCTCATTATATATGCTAAACTATCAATTTGGAACGTTAATTAATAATTAAATTAATAACTATAACCAAAATAGATAGTAAAGATTGAAGGATATCGGAGTTCTTGACATAGCAGAGGTTGGCATTATTCACTCTTGTACAACATTAAAGAGACCAGCATGTATATTCCACAATCATTTATTCACAAGATAATAAAGGTGTAAAACACAATACTAATCTAACTAAATAACTAAACTAAACAAACCAAACACAGTGTGTGTGTGTGTGTGTGTGTGTGTGAGAGAGAGAGAGGGGGGGGGAAACAAGATGGGTTCTTGTCTCAAAATGTCTGTATGGCCTACAAACAAAATGGCGGGCACTGTAAAACTACAAAGATGGCTGAATCAAAGATGGCGGAATCAAAGATGGCCATCAGCATGTCACCACATGACCTCTTTGTTCTTCTGAGAAGAAGGACAGAGAGGGGGGTGATGTGGGGTTAAGATTATCTGAAGCTGTATGTTTATGTTTAACTAATTCACAGTTTCTGTATGTGATCTTTATGTGTGTTAGATATGCAGTGGGTTAGAAAAGATGGTTAGTTTGCATGCAAAACCTTGTCTATGTGAAGCATAAACTAAACACATCAGATGTGGCGAAGCCAGTTACCCAAAAATCAAATACAGATAAATCAACACAGTCAAACTCAATGAATAACATTAAACCAAATCAATACAAGTACTTTCTAGAAATCAAAGTTGGACAGTCTTGCTCAGCCCTGTGCGATTGCTAATGCTAAGGCCCAGTACGTTACCAATCCATGGAAGAAAAGGATTTGTGATTCCATGTGTTGAAGTTGTGGTTCCAAGTCAAAGAGGTCGTCTTTGCTGTTAGTTTGGTGCTTTCTTTGCTTGATAGCTTGAAGTTAGCTGGTGGAAAGGGCAGAGCACTCGCGTCGTCTGCCGTTTGGTTCCTTGGTTGCAATGGCTGTTTCCTAACAGGCCATTGATCAGAACCAGAACTGTTTTGCAAGTTCTGGACTTGAGAGCCGTTCACCTCAACCAGGTCAGCCTGGGTTGAGGAGATGAAGAGCAGAGAGAGCGCAGCAGCTCACCTCTGGCACGTCAGGAGAGATGAGCAGATGAGAAGAAAGAGACGAAAGAGGAGGAACAAAGAACATTCCTCTGGTTTTGTTCTGTGTGAATTTCACACCTAGGTGTGAAATGTTACTGTAGCCAATGAGGACTGAGATGAGTCCTGTGGTCAAGGATCAGGTTACTGAGGTCATGAGGTCACTTGAAACCAGCCAGATGCTGGGTCCCTACAATGTACATAACAATAGAAAACACTAGGCAAACACTCTGAAATACAGAATGTTCCACCATGGTCCACGGTTGGAAACAAGCATTTTTAGCAGCTCCAACAACAAGCTGCGAGAAGCTGAAGTGCACAAACACTCACAGGTGGAGGAGCAGGCAAGGGTCAGGGCTCATTAAATCCCGGTCAGGCAGCAGCTCCACTGAGGCCAAACACTCTGCACAACTCACACGAGAAAGGTTCTTACTGAGGCAAACACAGACCTCTGAGAGCTCATAACCTGGTAGCTTACAAGCAAGCGTGTGTGTGTGTGTGTGTGTGTGTGTGTGTGTGTGTGTGTGTGTACCTACACTACATACTTGTGCAGTGTGCTTTCACTCTCTCACACCACACTCACACACACAGTCATATGCAGCGGTGAGGCATTCATCTGTTGATCTACATTCCTGAACTTCATGCAACCCATTAGTGCAAGCCATCTCACCCGTTAGTTTGAAAGATGGGAAGCACATCAAACAAGCTTTGCGCGCACACATACACACATGCACTCAAACACACATCCACTCTTTCACTGAAAAAAATCCTGTCTCTCCCCTCTACTCGCTCTCAGTCATCTCGTCACTTTCTTCTCCCTTTTCATCTTTGTTTCATCTCTGCCTTTCTTGTGCTCTTCTTTACTTCCATCATGTCAAATGTGTGTGCTTTAACCTCTGGGAAAGTGATAACTACCTTAGAAACAACACAGTTGAGTGTGTGTGTGTCTGTTATATGTGTGCATGTGTAAGAGGAGATAGAGCGCGTCATAAAGTCAATTTTCTCTTTGGCTTGCAGATGGGAGACATAAAACTTTCATAAGAAAAAAAGAGTTGTCAGACAGAGAAAGCATGTGTTGAGGTTGTCCTGACTGAGAATGAGGTTGGGGGCTTTGGAGTAAGAGACAAGTGCACACACAAGCACACCAGCATGAAACAATACAACACAACATCATGACTGACTTTCTCCATTCATTACCTTCAACAACAAAACAGAGGGTAAAGTCAAAAAGACGCTGAAAACAACTCAAAAACCTGCACACACAAGACGAAAGAATATAACAGTATTTTCAGCACCAGCAGCTCACACGATCACAAATGACCTTTAAATGAATGGCGTCAGAGCCTGAATATATTCTGGGAGGAAGAACAAGAAATTTTAGATGTGAAGCATCTCATGGAAGCAGCTCGTGACTCATTCACATCTTCACAGGTTTAAAATGTAAAATCTGAAATCCTGAGGGCGTTTTCATATTAGGTACGATTGATTTGTATCATGCTTGTAGCAGTAGGCATGTCTGTAAAGAGGAGACACGTTAGTACCCATAGAACCCATTTTCATTCACATATCTTGAGGTCAGAGGTCAAGGGACCCCTTTGAAAATGGCCATGACAGTTTTTCCTTGACAAAATTTAGAATAAGTTTGGGGCGTTATTTAGCCTCCTTTGTGACAAGCGAGTATGACATGGTTGGTACCAATGGATTCCTTAGGTTTTCATATAATGCCAGTATCATCACTCTAGCTTTAAAATTGAGCCCACTACAACTTAAAAATTGCAAGTTTCGTTAATGTGTTAAAGAAATTAGTGACGTTAATGTGTTAACTTTGACAGCCTTAGTGTAAATATTTTCAAATATTGTCAAAAACATTGTGATTGTGATATTTTTTTTTTTTCCATATTGCCCCACCTATGTCCAACTGTCCAAAAACACAAAGATATTCAGTTTAAAATGATATAAAACAGAGAAAAGCAGCAAATCTTTGAATTTTAGAGGCTGTAAAGATCAAATATTTGTAATTTTGCTTGAAAAATTACTTTTTTTTATGAGTCAATTATCAAAATGGTTCCATATTAATTTTCTAACTAAACTATTAATTTAGTTTCAGCCCTCATATATCTCCTCTACTCTTTTAATTTGATTCAGTCTTTTGACCTTTAGAAAGACAGTCTTAACTTTGTGACCAGTCTACAGAAAAGATAGCGGCACTCTATTATGTGGGGGACCAAAAAAGATCTATTTTCGACACCAACCAAGACTTGCAAACCACTGACTCAGTTTGATATAACCGTTAAATCCCTCAAGACTTCCCACTATTGTCCAGGAGCCACAGCGACAAGCACAGTCCTCTTTACTCTCACATAGCTGTGGTTTACCCACAATCTCTCCTTGCCACTCGTGCTGTCAGCAAGAGCAGCAGGAGGCAATGCAGATAGTAAGCAGCAGTCACTGAGTGTGTCTATGTGCATTTCAGTCAGCAAATTCACATGGAAAAGGCTTATAATGTGGATGCCGAGTATGTACAGTGTTGATAACTGAGGTCTAGGCTCTGGTCTTGTGGTCATGTTTGAGTTTAGAAGTGGAACTCAAGTAGTCTGCCGAGAAGAAAACACTACCACAACCTTCACAAGAAAAACATCACTATATACATACCCATATTCTATATATTTATACACACACACACACGAGCATCTCAAATATTCAAATATACACTCAGAGAGCCAAAGGTTATTTCAGGTTCAAAACACACAACAGCCTCCCACAAACACACACATGCACACACACACACTCAATATGTCTTCGACTTTTCGCAGGGAGTGGTCACTTCCAACAACACTCAGACAGGAAGTTCCTGCCTCCTGCAGCCAGCCAATCACAACACAGCATTCAGTGATGGAGGTTTCCATTAGGAAGTCCCATGTTCCCCTGTGCACTCTTGACTCCTCTCACAACGGACTCTGTTTTTTCCTGCCTGTCAATGCCAGGAACTCATTGAGGAGCAGTTGTGGGGATACAACATAGGGAAACAATGTGAGGATGGACCCAGCCATTGTTCCTCGCCGTTGCTACTTGACAAATGTCCGGTTGTGGTATTTTATTTCTGGCTGAGCTGCAGCGGAGGACCTTGTTTTAAATTCTACCTGAAGATGTGGTTGTATAAATTATGGCTCACTGGAAACTGCATCTGACGCTTATCCTTTAGGGGCCATACTGGGGTTGAGTTCTATTATCATCTCTTGGTAAGGCAGTTTTGGGAATGTTTAGAAGTGACTTATTTTTGGTGCATTTAAGGAAACTCTGGCATCCAAGCTTTTGCTGCCACCAGACACTGTTTTAATGATTTTAATCCTACCATGAATTGGTAGTATAAAAAAAATTAGCTTGCTTTGGAAAATGGTTTTCAGGACTGTGAAATATTCACAGTAAATAGTTAATGGCCTACGTGCAAAACCACTGATACAGTCTTTTAAAAAGTGGACAGTTTTGAATGTATGAAAGTGAAAAGCAGGCTGGTGTCCCCCACCCAACCAGAAGCCAGAGAACAGGGGAAAGCCTTACAGCTTGCATTGTCCCTCTGATCTCCATAGTTCCCCTCAGCGATGAACTGCAGCCCACCTCAGTGACCCTTGTCCAGCTAACCTCACCCACTCACACATCCACCATGGAAACACAAAAACATGTACTATTGTTGAGCTCAGTAACAATGCAAATCTATTTTTCAAAGACTGGGCTGATTTCCAAAGATATAAGTCACGAGAAGATATTACAAGCTGTTAATCTTTGAGTTGTTCATCGACTGTCTAGGTGCCTCCTTTTTTAAACATTTTAACATAAGTTGGGAACACTTTGGGATCTCAGCGGGACGCGCTGGCATTGTTCTGACAAACAAGTGAAAGAAGAATCAGATAAAGATGTCACACAAGAAATATTAAAAGCATATCAAAAAGGCTACTGTCACAGCATAGAGAAGGATGTTTCCTACATCATCTCCCCATCACTAACAATAAAATAGGAGAAATGCTGTGGAAGAATTGATGGGCTTTTTTTTTTGGCTGATTTTGATCAGATTTCTTTCTCAATGTTCAGTACATCAAATAGGATACGATAAAAGCACAAGTTGCAATAAAACTGAATAATAAAAGGTTTTATTCGCTGATAGCCCACCTGCAGTGCTCCACTGTGACTTTTCAAGAGATACAACATGGTCTGTTTGGTTCAGGTTGTTCTCATACACCGTTCGTAACTACGAAAAGTAATGCACTGTAATGTACCACAAAATCAATTTGGATCTAATCTATGTAATTGTGAACCAAGAGGTATACAGAGCGACAAACGCCGCATAGCCTATAGGGAGGAGGTCGGGGTGGAGTAGTCGGTGTTCGTAAACGTGTGAAACCAGAAGTCAATGTTGATTTATTTGTCACGCAACTTATGTACTTAAGTTACGCTACTTCCAGAGTTATTTTAACCCACACCACGATCTTTTTCTTAACCAAACTAAGTTGTTTTGTTATCTAAACCTAACCAAGTCAATCTTTTCCTAAACATAACTAAGTCATTTTGTTGCCTAAACCTAACTAAGTTGTTTTCTGTGAAGACGTAAGTTTATTTTGCAAGAACAGGAGCAGAAATTGACATGTGTGTGACTTGTTGCTGGACATTCATAGGAAATCGCATGAAAAATTAGGAAAAACTTTGCGTAAGATATCATACAAACCGTTGTATGAAGATGCGTTGTTTGGTTATATATTCTGCTAAAAGCTTTGTAACGTAATTTGTGGTTGAAGGGGTGATTGTGATCAACAAGAATATATTTTTCCGTTGCCCAACACAACTAAGCCTGCCTGATGAAAGGCATCATGCAGAAACACACAATTAAAATACAACAAATGGTGTACAAATAGTGTGGTGACTGATGACAGATCAGCTGCATTGTTTTCTACAATTTGGGCCACCCAAAAGTTGTCAGCTACTTTTGTTCTGTTCTTTTTCTGGCAACTAAATTCAATTAAATTATCAATCTTAACCTACACAGTAGTAGTTAAACACTCTGGACAAATATGGTGGGCTCCCTGAGTTGTGACATGTCATGTCATCAGTCAGTTATTCATTTGAATGACAGACACTGAATGACTCAAATAGGTACTGAGAGTAAAACAGAGTCTGGAGTAAGACTGTGCCGTGTACAGATCTAAATCCACTGACATTCCTTCAAACACAAAATGTGCTTTCAGGGCAAAGAAAGAAATCTGCCTACTTTGGCAATGACTTCAATGCTGGCTGGCTACTGTCCAAAAAGTGGGCTGGATCAACGTCAGCCACAACAAACTCAAATGAATTGTCTGGGGCCAAAGTGCTGATGTCTACAAACTCTTCATTTTGTCAAAAGTAAAGTTTCACACTTTCACTGAATCCATAAATTTATAATGTTAAACTTCATTTCAGACATGTGGTTCGTAGAAAAGAAAGATTAAAGACATAAAGAGAAAGCTATAAAATCAATTTACACTGGATTAAAATAAATTGGTTCTGAATGTAGTCACTAGAGAGTTGGATAATCCAATGAATTAGGCTACTTAGAGACTTTCTCCTCTCACCTAAGAAACCACCCGAGGACCAGAGAGCCACTTTATCAGAACTTTTGCAAAGTCCCACTGTTTCATAAAGTCGTGCAGTCTGTGGGAAGCTGTGGTTTGCAGAGCAGATGTGCTGCGGGCACAAAACATACACACACACCTCCAGCACGGTGTGAATTCACCCTTCTGCTGCAAGTGATAGGAAGGAACACACCTCCAAGCTTTAGGATACCAACGTGGTGAGGGAGAGAGAGAGAGAGCTGTGAAAGCATGGCACAGCTGAGTGTGTCAACAGAGAATGAGATTAGTAGTGCTATCCCTAGGCGTTCGCTCAGCTGGTGTGTGTGTGTGAGCCCGCTGACTCGTGGCTCTCATGTATCTGTGTGTGTTCTCAGCGAGGGGTTTTTGGCTTCTTTGACTGACACAGACAGAGAGTTTAGGGAGTCCCTCTCCCTCCCACAGCACAGCTAAGAAGCCCTAAAGCTCCTTAGCCCAGGCTCTGCCACTTGTTCGATGAAAGAACATCTTTTTTTTCTTTTTAAACTAGAAATACTATGGAGATAAAACAATAACAAATCCAACTTAGTGTTGTCGCCCTGCATGGCTCAATCTCAAGCACACTTGCAAGGAAGTGTTTTTAAAAAGCTCAAACACACTCACAGTTTCTTTCTTTTTCTAGCTTTGTTTTGTCTGTGTAGTGGATTATTTGGTTCAGTAAGAAACCGAACACCTTTATCCCTTTCGGCAATCAACTTAGCACACACATTTGTGAGCAAACACTCTCCCGCTGTGTGGGCCAACAAAGGCGTTTACAGGTTCAGAGAAGCCTTAGGAGGAGTCAGCGGATGTGAAAGTCTGGAGAACCACATGGGAGCACCGGGCGCTCGGCCAGTCCAGACAGAGCACACAGGCTGGCATCAACTAGCACTGGCCAACTTCACACACAGACACACACCATGCACATTATCTCGCTTAGTGAGAAAACAACCTGCAACACACTGCCTCAGATACGCCAGACACACACATCACTATGATGTTTGTGTGAAGGAACCGTGTCATCTGCCATGTGTTGTTTCTGAGCTGACAGCTGACTGAACAACGAATTAGAATAATGACCATCGTGACAATCACACAAACTCAGAAAACACAAGCAGAGTAGTGTGTGTTCGTTCGGTGTGTGTGATGGCGAGGGGAGGAAGGCGTAGCATGTTTAGTTGTTCAGAGTGAAGCAAGTGTTCTGTGCTTTGCTCTGTATCAGAGCAGCACATCCTAAGATGCTCACTGGAGTGACTACAGATTCTGGGTGGGCCCAGTGTGTCTGTGTGTGTGAGTGTGTTTCTGTGCTTCAATACACTTTCCATCAGATTAAACTGCTAAGCCTTTCCTATACAGTTCTACCTAAGGCTTGGTCCCTGATGGTCTGATTTCCACTGCAGGACCAAAGTGGACTACTTGACTATTCATGACACTTAGTTTACCCCAGAAAATCTTTATTTGTTTTCCCTTCCGTAGGCAACAATGCTAACAATGACAAGGCTAATATGCTAATGTTGAGCAGGTATAATGTTTACAACATAGAAATAAAATAGGAGCACAACGGACATTAAACTGTTTGTCGTGGTCATCTGACTAGAAAAGACAAAACAAATGGCGATTGTTGTTAGTTGTTATGGTGACAACTAGGGCTGTCACAATATCAGATTTTCACTACACGATTATCATGGCCAAAAGAATTCATGATAACAATATCCTTGCGATATAAGAAAATTTAAAAAATAAAAATAATAATAATGCTATCAGTCAAATTTATCTTTAACTTTTTGTAAGGGGCAAATGAACTACACTCACGTATGAGTGTGTCAGAGGTGGAGGGTGAGAGTCTGTTACCATATTTGTGCAAAAGCATGAGTTAAGAGGCGCTGCAGTATTTACACAACTATATCATATTTGTATTATTAATATGTTATCAATATTTCATTTTTAAATATCTCGGTGAGCCTATAGTCAATACAGATACATCGCGACACTTAAATGGGGCCATAAAGTGTGCTGCTCCGCCGCTAAGCCAGCAGCGGAGGTAGTCACAAACCTGAATCGACGTCTGTTAAGGCCAATGCATACTTTCTTTTTTACTTAACTTAATTGTAAAAGGGACAGACAGCATGGCGGGACTCCACATACACACACACTAGATGCTGACGCTGTTGTTTTACACGTCATGCCAATTGTCCCGCCAGCATGAGTGAGCCCGCAACTTGCCGCAAGTCGTTTTTTTATATACAGAAGTTAGCCCGCTACAACAGTTGCAATGGCAATCGTACACATAAAAGTGGCCGCCGCTCTGACCATCCTGCTACGTTGATTTGAATGGGAATGTCCATTTCACTCCTATTTTATTTCCATGGTACAAAGTACCACTGAGGCTGATGGGAGTGTCATTAGTTTTGCAGGTTTTTCATTTGTTCATAAACCAAATTTTAAATCTGACCTGATGATGGCACAAGATGAAAATCAGGGGATCACTAAAGTTACAATTCATCCTGAGGGGGACATGAATGTCTGAACCAAATTTTATGGTAATCAATCCAATAGTTGTTGAGATCTTTCAGTGGTGGACGGACGGACAAACCGACCCATTCCTGGAGCCACTTTTCAGTTTAAAATGAATATGAATCATTTTAATGTTGTCAGTGCAATGCAAACCTTAGCTTATCTTAATATTGTAACTGTATTTTAACATGCTCTTCTATGTGTTTACAAAATTCTTAGATTACAAAACAATCGCAGTACGCACTTCACAACCTTAAAAATCTAGGGGGCAAGCTAAAAAAGAAGCGGGAGCTGTTTTGCCTGTTTTCATTTTCCTGAAAAGTTGACATTTCACAGATACAGGGTTTCATCAGACAGTGCCTATTTGCAAATCACACATCATGGCATCATTACAGTGAATGCATCTAACAGCCACCAGCATGTGAGCTGGTATGAGTCACCTCTCTGCACCTCCAAGGAAATTACACTGACACACACACACACACACACACACACACACTAATGCGGGTTAGCCATATCGCGGAGGACAGTGTGTGTGTGAATAACAGAGTGCCCTTTAACCTGAGCATGGATTGAGAGTTCTTAATGTCAGTGAATGCAGCATAAAACACACTCACACACACAATGTGACACCCTGTAAACATGCCCCATGTAACAGGAACGCTTTGCCTTTTTAATGTTGTGTAGCTGCGGTTAGTCAACCAACCATGGCCGATGCTCTGTGGCAGGCAGGCAGAGTGGTGACCAAGACTAGCTGAGAATACATGCAGACCATAAAAGAGCAGAGATGGAGAGAGACAGGGAGGCTTTGCATTAAAGAGAGAGAGAGAGGTAGAAACGGAGGGATAGCAAGCGAAGCAAAGATGCAGAGTGAATGCATGCAGATCGCTAAGAAGCAACCATGCAAAAGTTGCATATATGATCGCTCTAAACAACCATCACTTGCTATTTCCTCTCAGCTCCATCCACTGCCTGGTTAGCCTGTTCTCCCTACAGTACGTGTGTATTGTAACCGTGTGCATATGTGCACGTGTAAGGCTCCAGCTGAAAGACATTAGTCAGGCCAGAAGGGAATTTTACTGAAACCCGGTCCAGCTAACGAAATGCTTCAGAGAAGGGATCAACCGGTATATTGAGAGACGTAAAAGACAAACAGACAGATGAAGAGAGAGATTCCCTCTGTCAGTGTGTTTGTACATGCATGCACAAATATGTATGTGCATGCCTGGCTTCCAGCATCTGATTACCCCACTGATGCAAGAAGATTCCAAAGCTTAGTGTGAAAACATCCCAAAAAATTACATTAAAATGAACTGCAGATGGAGAGAAACGAAAATAGAGAGCACTGGATAGTAGCACGTACATAGTAAAAAAGAATAAAATAAAAAAGAGACAGCAATGAATGAATATGATGAATCAATAACTGACAGAAGATACTTAATGAAATAGAGTAGGAGAGGAGAGGATGAGAAAGAAGGCACACGAGAAACAGCAGAGAAAGGAATAATGTAAAATACTACATCTATCCTTGCCTTACCTCTGCAGCTGTGTGTGGTATCCTTTGGGACACAAAACGTAGTGGGGAGAAAACTTCAGCTTCACTGCTACAGATCCCCACTTTCTCGCTCTTTTCCGAGGTAATGTACATATATCTGTATCTATCTGCCAAACTCTTCAGTCCACTAGGACAATATGCTGTCTACCTGCGTGGGTTTGTGTAAATGTATCCTGGATGGTGATGAATAGTGGTGAGTGAAAGGAGAGTAGTACGCTAGAGGGCAGACAGGCTGGCTGAAACAGGAGAGCAGACTGAGTAGGATGGAGGAGTTGCTGCTTCCTAACATCAGAGCGGCTGGGCTGGATACACCCACCTCGTCAGCATGCATCAAATGGGAGTCTCTCAGATGCTCTAAAGTATGCAGAGAGAGGGAGAGAGAGCGAGGGACAAATCCTCCTCATGTGATCTCTGATATATGCACTAGAGGTTACACACACATGCATACACTCATAATGGATCTCATTAACCCCCTTTTACTGACAGACACACACACACACTCTCTCGACTGATGTCTGATGGGGCTTTCAGTGAAAATAAATATACTAGCTGATGGGAGAGCAAAGCAATAACAGTCTTCGTGGCAAAAATAATGAGTTGAACTTGGTGAAAAGGTTGATTAATCTTGTGAAATATTGGATATTTTCACTGCTTCATGTCTCTAAAAATCGTTCAAATGAAACGATCTGAGAAGGAAAAATCACTTCCATGTCCAAACTGAGGTCATGACCTGTGATGAGGGCTCACATTGATTAGATGATCGACAACTATGATAATCAATTAATCATTTAAAGTTATTTATCGGGCAAAATTGTCTAGCATTTGCTGATTCCAGCTTCTTAAATGTGAGGATTCGCTGCATGTAAAGCTGCAACTAACAATTATTTTCATCGTTGATTAATCTGTTGATTATTTTTTTGATTGATCGATTAGTTGTTTGGTCTATAAAATGACAGGGAATGATACAAAATCGTCAGTGTTGACGTCCTCAAATATCTTGTTTCGGCCACAACTCAAAGATATTTAGTTTACTGTCAAAAAGGAGTAAAGAAACCAGAAAATATTCACATTTAATAAGCTGGAATCAGAGAATTTCTTTTTCTTTAAAAATTATTCAAACCTATTAATTGATTATCAAAATAGTTGGTGATTAATAGTTGACAAATCAGTGATCAATTGACTTATCGTTGCAGCTCTAACTGCATGTCTCTGTTATGATTCCTTGTGAACAGCCTTCAGTTTTGGGCTCTAATAGATTAAACGATTAAAGGAAAGGTTAAGGATTTCTTGTCCAGAGTTGGATGAGATGATTGATACCACTCTCTTATCTGTATGTGAAGCTACAGCCGGCAGCCGGCTAATTTAGCTTATAGCACAAAGACTTGAAGCAGGGGGAAGCGGCTAGCCTGGCTCTGTCCAAAGATAACAAAATCCACCTGTCAGCACTGCTAAAGCTCATTAATTAACATGTTATATTCTGTTTTGGTGTAATTAAATGGTTAATAGCGATACTACAACCTGCTACAGGCACGCTTGTGTGTGCAGAGGGATTTGTTGTTGAAAGGTAAACTGAAGTAGACTTCAGGACATGCCTCTCATTCTTGGAGTGCACCATTGCCTGTCGCTCAACATGCTTTCATTTCCCCCCCTGGGAGAGAAGGTGGGTGGAGGCTGGAGGGGGTGTTTCGTGTCATGGGCCACGACTTTGAGCTGCCACGCCGCCAACCTCTGCTGCTCTGGCCGTGAGAGCTCTGCGCCTCCTGGGACAAAGCCTGCCTTGATAAAGGCCAACTCCATCGCTCGGTGCATGAAGAATGGTCCTCATTACTCCCACAGGTTAGGGGTTAAATTCTTGTGGGGTCGGCCAATAGGTGGCAATAATATCTCTGAAATGTTTGCACTCTCAGTAGGTGCAGTTTGTCCAAATTCAACGCAGAACAGGTGATTTTTTCTTCTTCTTGTTTTTCCTATAATAAGTGGTTTTGTGTCTTCTGAAAATAGGAAAAGTCTCCCACAAATAGATTTTCCAGTGAGAGTACATTTCCACCAAATCTGTTCAGTGACCTTGTTCAGTGTCTCACAACCCTGTTGCATGCACTATGCAATGTTATAGCCAATCAAAAACAAGGCCTTGTGTTGATTTCACATGGCTGAGAAATTATGGGTGGCAGGATCTGCCTGGCTCAGAGTACAGGCAAAAAAATGCTCCCCTTGAGAAAATGATGTTATCAGGAGGTGATGAGGGAAGTGAGACACAGTAATCCCTCGTTATAATGCATCTCCTGGTTAGGCTTTAGATGGGATGTGAGAGAACACAACACCTCCCCACCAGTGTTCCTTGTTAAATCTGGATAAAATGCCTGCTGCTTATTACATCTGTAATTAAATCTATTTCATTAGGCAACTATTTATTAAACATTATATGTGGGGTTTAAGATAAGTCCACTTTAAATGAGGCATGGGGTTCTGATACACTCACTGAGTGAAGAAATGTTCTGTTAAAGCTGCAGTGGGTAGAAATGGAGCAAATATGATTAAAAAAAAGTTATTTTCATAAAACGGTCACTATATCCTGACAGTAGTGCATGTATCAGGTAATCTGAAAAAAAAGAAATCATGTGCCTCTGTGTCTTCTGGTGTCCCTAATGGCATCTGCAAGATTTCACAGACCGGAGGAAAACAACCAATCAGAGCCGAGCTGGAGCCTGCTGTCTCTGAGCAGCTGTCAATCACGCGCGAACTCCGATCAAAAGGTCAAACTAAGCAGCGCTGATCAAATATGAATCAATCTGTTACTGTAATGCCTATTTCTTGCCTCAAATGTTTTCAGAAACATCGTGTAGTGTACTGTTTAGCTGTTAAATGAGAAAGTAGGTGACCCGGCAACCATGTTGAGGTCAGTTGAGGAAATACCAAGCAGCGCCCACCAGCCGGAGCACAGCCAATAGGAACGCTCAACAGGAACACTCTCTCTCTCTCTCTGAAATGACCTGTGATTGGCCAAAGTCTCCCGTCACGGGCTAGATTTTTTTAAAGCCTGCAAACAGAGCCATGAGGAGGTGCAGAAGTCTCTCTCAGAACACTTGAATTACAATATGCTGAAAAAGTTATTATGGAATTTTTACCCAATGATGCAAAAAACATTCTGCCTACTGAAGCTTTAAAGCCAACCCAGAGACTCTGGAAATTGCAAAGATAAACATATTCTGAGGATGGATCACTATACCACCACCACAAGGCTATAAAGCCCCCCCACAGGAAGTCCTAACTATACTCCCATCCACTACTGTACATCCTTCTTACTGCAACATGCACTTGATCACCAAGCCAGAAAATAAATAGAGTGGATTGTGGAAGCTGAGGCAGAGTATAGCTCATGTGCATCGATACATCTTTGCTGCTGACCAAGCAGCCACTCTGCAGCAGCAGCAGCAGCAGCAGCTCGTCCTGTAATAGCCTACATACCACCATATGCCATCAAATGCCTTCTACACTGGCTGTATGCGAGGAAACGACACACCTGTCTTATCCTTTGCAGTGCATTCAATTGCTGCGATAAAAACACACGCCAGCATCACCACTCTGTAGCCCTATTATTAAAATCAACACTACTGATACAGATGATGCAGAAGCATGCATTAACTAGGCCACTCTCGCTGTGAGCCTTTCCAGCTGATTTTAGTTGATGAATTAACGCAGAAAGCTGAGAAATCGTTAATAGTATCTTACCGTTAAAACCCGTGGAAGGATATAGCCTTCTGCTGACTGTCAGATGAAGAGATGCTCCGGTTGGAGGAGGAGGGAGTGATGCTGGACACTTCAATCTCTCCATTAACATGAACAATGTTGCCCCCTGCCAGCTGAAGGGGGACACTGCACCATAGCAACCGTTGTTAACACGTTTCCGGTGACGCTCTGGTTTGTTTTTCTTGAGTTTATAGTAATATAAATGTCTACTTAAAGTATATTGAAGAGCAAGTTTTGTAACACGCGTCTCAGTAATATAAAATATCCACAAATATATATATATATATTTTTTTTTAAGGTTGAGTTCCGCAAAAAAGGACTGTTGTGAAATGCAACTATGACGGTACTTCCGTTTACTGTTTTCAAAATAAAAGCTCGTTGAAGTGTGTGGTTCAAATCATACATATAAAAACAGTAGATGTGACATGCTCTAATGAATAAAGTGTAAAATAGCCAATATGTCTTGTTTGTTCCTTGTTACTGATAGAGAGTTAAATCATCCAATCCACCAAACAACTCAAAACAAGAGTCAATACCAACAAGAGAATACACTGTTTCCCATTGGCAGAGCATTTTGGCAAATTTTTCTGGGGCACTACCCACATAATCAGCTGTGCTGCTCATCCCACAAATGCATGATCCTTACAAGTTGGACATCATTGTGAAGGTCAATAAACAGGCTTTCCAATTATGTAAAATACAATGCCAATTAGTATTGTAACTACAGAGAAATAATCGACCAAACACAAGTTTCCAAACTTTTTTTTTAAGACAAAAAAATCCATGAGGAGGCTTTCAAACCTATGTTGAGCTCCGTATCCAGCTTAATGTTTTTACTGGTTAATTTATTTATGCTTGAATTGATTATTAGCAACTGTTTTCAACAGATGACCGCTGCTATTCTCAGAATATCAGAAAACATGCCCCTTTCACGGTACAAGGTTTAGGTCAGAATATGACAAAAACGGTTATTTATAGCCTAGTTTAGACAATGAACCTAAACGGTATCCTATTAAGCAACACACCACTCTTCGTGAAGGCTACAGTTGTGCAATTGACTAGATCCCAGGTGTGTTAAGTTGAAATTAAAATAACATTTAAAATTAAATGAAGCGTGTCTAAGTCCCTTGTTTTCGGAGGAAGCAATTGACCAATGGTGGAAGTAGGCTATTCTTTTCATTTACTCATACAATTTCAAATTTAAGTAAAAAGTCTTGCATTCAAACTTACTTTGTAAAACTACAAAAGTATTGGATTCAGCAAAACAATTACACTGCCTTTACAAAGGTTTTCTTTTTTTAGTTGCAGCTTAATTTGACTTTTCATTGGCGATCATGTGTAGGATTCACTTTCAACTACTCCTTCACTTTTAATTTGAAGGAATAATCTACCGTTGCCGGTGTTATCCACTCTAACTAGACCACAGCTCGACCAAGACTATAATAATGGAAAGATGTCAATAATTTTATACTTGTAAACATTTTCTCAGATTTTGCACTGTACTATATAAATATTATATTTGGTTGCTATGATTACAGTGACAAAGACAGTAATGCATTTTTTTTTATTAATTAAATTTTAATTCTCACGAAGTTCCACATTCACAAGTGTAAATTTACTCAAAAAAAGCCTAATTTCTTTGTATTTATGAAAGAAATGGATTTATATCTCTCAACAATTTCTTCCTCACAAAACAAAAAAGCAATGAAAACAATGAATGTATGCAATATCTTTAAAGTTTTAAATTAAAATTATTGTCATATATGACAATACTCTTGCGTGGTCTTTTTTTTCTTTTTATTTGATGTTGGTTTTGTTTCATTTCTGTTGTCCTTTTATGTTTGGCACAGCTCTTCGTTTATGTTTTCGCTATGCTTCTTCTGTATGTAAATGTTTTTAATGTTTTCTGCTGTTACTATGTATACTGTCATTTTGAAATAATATTAAAAAAAAAAAAAAGAAAAAAGAAAAAAAGACTACAATAATGGCGTCTGAAACGGGCCTTAAATGGTCCTAAATTACATAGGTGGCTTAATCTATGCCTGAGATCTGGAATGTAACCTTTTCTGGTTATATAATTATACACACGTCTACGCACATTTTACAAGCGTTACGTGTATACGTGTGAAACACGTTTGCTATCAGGGGGTGACCGATATTAGCACATATTTCCCGAATATTCTGAATGTGTGTCGGTTATTCACTCTAACTCGACGCAGCTCGACAAAAGACTACAAAAATGGCTTCTGAAACTGGCCTGAAGGGGTCCTAAATTAAATAGGTGGCTTAATCTAAGCCTGAGATCTGGAATTATAACTTTTTTTCTGGTTATATAATCATACACACGTCTACGCACATTTATAAGCGTTACGTGTATACGTGTGAAATACGTTAGATATCAGTGGGTGACCGTTATTATGACATTTCCCCCGAATATTCTGATGTCGTGTCGGTGTTTCACAGGCAGAGTAGTCCGACACTGGGGTCTTGCATCAGGGGAAAAAGCGCCAACTTCTGCTGCTGCTGCTGCTGGCTGCACCGTCTGAACCGAACACTGTAAACATCTCTTATTAGACTGGATACACCGTGAAATACATTACACTTCAACCTGGAATGACTCGTTCAGGTGAGAGGAACAACGCTGCAGACACTGTGGGGAGTTTCACAGTTAGTTAACTAGTTTTGTTGTTAAGTGAACTATTAGAAACGTCGTGTTTTCTCCTACCACTTCTTCACCACACACCGTTTGACCCACATTTGTCGCTGTGTTGTCCTGCAAAGTTCAGTTTAATGTGCGCTACGTCCAAGCTAATACCTAACGTTACTAAGACAACGGTTACTAACGTTAATCAGACAACGGTTGCTAACCTTAACGGCTCTATTTCAAACGTTAATCAGACAACGGTTGTTAATGTTAATCAGACAACGGTTGCTCACGTTAACGGCTCTATTTCACACGTTAATCAAACAGCAGTTGTTAATGTTAACGGCTCTATTTCACACGTTAATCAAACAGCAGTTGCTAATGTTAACGGCTCTATTTCACACGTTAATCAAACAGCAGTTGCTAATGTTAACGGCTCTATTTCACACGTTAATCAAACAGCAGTTGCTAATGTTAACGGCTCTATTTCAAACGTTAATCAAACAGCAATTGCTAATGTTAACGGCTCTATTTCAAACGTTAATCAGACAGCGGTTGCTAATGTTAACGGCTCTATTTCACACGTTAATCAGACAGCGGTTGCTAATGTTAACGGCTCTATTTCAAACGTTAATCAGACAGCGGTTGTTAATGTTAATCAGACAACGGTTGCTAACGTTAACGGCTCTATTTCAAACGTTAATCAGACTGCAGTTGCTAATGTTAACGGCTCTATTTCAAATGTTAATCAGACAACGGTTGCTAATGTTAACGGTTACTGTTGCTAACGTTACCGGCTCTATTTCAACCGTTGAATGTGGGCACATGGTGATAAGAGAGAGGAAGCAGTAAGTCAGTTAGCGTTAGCCAACTGGCTAACATATGTTACATAATCCGTTGTTCAGTCGGTTAACCGGGTTGGACTTTTGTGAACCAGAGGCTGTCTACAGTCATTTTATTATCTAACGTTAAGCTTAGTTTGGTTGCAGTTCCATTAACTGCGTAGTGGATCACGTTTACTGCGTAGCTATACTTTCGTTATCGTTGAGTTCCTGATGGCGCCCACTGAAATGTTATTTCTGTGTTTCCTTTTCTAACCAGTGAGGTGCGCTGTTGCATCGTCAATCTTCTGAGGTAACGTTACCAGGATTAAAGATGCCAGGTCTGCAGGGTGAACATGTTGTTTCGAGCCCCGTCAAGAGGAGTAAACTGTCTCTGAAGTTCCTCCAGAAGAAGGAAACTAAACGGGCTCTGGATTTCTCTGAACCTCAAGCAGATGAGCCCAAAGCTGTTGTGGAGCCTGAGGCGAGGTAGGTCTCTGCTGTCAATGTGGGATTCATTTGGGGGTCATACAAAGTTCAAAACACTTCATTATTACCCTACTTTGTTGAAGAAATGTCGTGTCTGGTTATGCCGTCTGTTACTCCTTACATGCCAGCCAGTTATCACACATTTCACACAACTTCAATCATACCATTGTGCTATTTTCAGAATTCAGAAATAATCAAACAAGTAACTAGTAGGTGATTGTTTCTGTTTCTTTTTCTTTTGACACTGTGTTTTCTTCTCTACTGTTCAGCAACAGTGATCAGGTGGTTCCTGATCCTCCATGTCCAACCTCGCCTGGCCTTCTCCTGCCATGTGAGAAGAGAGAGGCCGTGGTCCCATTTGTGGGGTTCAACAACTTGGGCAACACCTGCTATTTGAACAGCATCTTACAGGTAGGTCCTCCTCACTAGAGACAGAATAGATATATGTCTTTAACGCTGTTTGACTACAAAATACATGTATATAGATCAGGGCTGTCAATCGATTAAAATATTTAATCGTGATTAATTGCATTAATGTTCATAGTTAAGCGCAATTAATTGCAAATTGCTCATTTTTTATCTGTTCAAAATGTACCTTAAAGGGAGATTTGTCAAGTATTTAATACTGTTATCAACATGGGAGTGGGTAAATATGCTTGCTTTATGCAAATGTATGTATATTTTTATTCTTGTAAATCAATTAACAACACAAAACAAGGACAAATGTTGTCCATAATCCTTCACAGGTACTGCATTTAGCATAACAAAATATGCTTAAATCATAACACGGCAAACGGCTGTCAGTGTGCTGACTTAAGGTCAGAGGTCAAGGGACCCCTTTGAAAATGGCCATGCCAGTTTTTCCTCGCCAAAATTTAGTGAAAATTTGGAGCGTTATTTAGCGTCCTTCGCGACAAGCTAGTATGACATGGTTGGTATCAATGGGTTCCTTAGGTTTTTTTAGTTTCCTATGATGCCAGTATCTTTACTTGCTCTAAACCTGAGCCCGCTATAACCTAAAAATTGCAAGTTGCATTAATGCGTTAATTAGTAGGAAATAAAGTGACCTTCCATGTCACTAAGAATATTGTTGAGTATTGACCCTGTAGACAGAAACACTGAAGTGTTTGGTATGGTGTCACAGTGTCTTGTGTGGCTGATGTTGAAGAGATAAAACCTGTAGATAAGTGGCTGCTCCACAGCATTATGTCTCCTTCTGAGTGTGACGTACTCTGTGTTCAGATCAGATCCTCTCACTGTGGCTTATCTATATTGACAGTGTTTGGTTGTAGAGAGACAGACAGGCACTGGAGGTTTTATCACTCATTCAAGCACTGGTATGATCTCAGCACCTGTTCAAATGAAGTTTCTATAGTTGTTTTATCTCTTGTTTGAAAGAGAGACTTTAGAAAATATGTGTCAGGGCAACTCTTCATTTAGGCCAGTGGTTAGACAATAAGGCAACCTCTTATGCAGTATGGAAGCAGGGAACCTTTTCAGTGTTCACTACTTGTGTTATTATTGTATACTGCATTGATATTGTACAAGGTATCTGCAGTCTTGAAAAAAAAAAAAATCAATTCAGTTTCATCAAAAAAAGGCCTTAGAAGAAGATATTGACAAGTCTTAGTTTCCACTAGTTAAAAAGGTCTAGAATAATTATTTCAGCCTGTTATATGCAGCAACTTTAGTTATAAAATGTTTTTGAATGTGATTCAAGCAAATATTGGCTGGAATATCCCCAGTGTTACTCTTCCAGACCACTTACCCTATATAAAACCCATTTGTGTATTAGTTGTAATTAGTTATTTTTTAAGAGGTTCATTTCATCCATCCATCCAGCCATTCATCTGTCCATGATCTGCTGCTTGTCCAGGTCCAAGTTGTGTTTAAAGATTAATGAATGTTATTATCAAGAATACTGCTGGGAGGCTTGGACAAAAATGCGATATAAATGTCAACCAATTCATTTACTTGGTAAATAATTCAAGGGCCTTTTCACCCTTACTGATTTTCATTGATATGTTTCATGCTTTGGCTGGTATGATTGTGAAACCGGTATTAAATTGCATGACAAAAATGTCTTTAAAAGTTTAAAATTCAACTTTGTGAACTCTGCAGAAACCCTCTTGTAATCTCCCGATTTGATACTATCACGATACTTGGGTGCCGATTTGATATGTATTGCAATTTTTAACTATTGCAATTCAATATTATGATTTATTACGATTTTTGTTAACTTTAAAACATGGGAAAACGTTGAATCATACACTTCTAGTCATACACTATTTGCTTTGGAAAATCTCTAAATTGATATGATAAAAATGCTTGATTTTGTGTCTGTATGTAGTCACAGATATCAATCATTGTCAGGAATTATTACATTTTTTCCAGCAACCCAAAAATCAAAGACTTTTAACTCACAAATGAATGTCATTTTCTTTTTACTTTTAACATGTTTTATACTTCTGGAGAATATAATTTAATCAATCTTTTTCCATGTATGTAGTATTTGTATATACAGTTTCCCGTTAACATCTTATTTTGAAAACTGGACATAGTCACACGTGTATACTTCCGCTAACTTCCCAAGTCTGTCACTAGCTCTTACCATCAGCTCCGTTCTCTTTATATATCCATGGTCAGCTCGATCAGGTATGGGTGAGTTACAGTTGTAGCGTCGGCCGATTTGACCACAGAGATGCAAGTGACGACTGGCTTGACCGCTCGTTACCGCAATACGATAACGTTACCTTTCCATGACAGAGTTAGCATGCAGCTTTAGCTATGATGTCTATCTCTGCTTTTCCTGTAATGTGTGAAACCCAAAGTGCAGTTTTCTGCATTCTTGTTGCTTTTTTTTTAGTTGAAACGGATATAATGTCACTTTACTCAGACTACAACAATAAAAGCGGTAACTTTCTTTCTACCTCCGCTTAGACTCAAATGAAGCTAATATATAGATTCTGGCATTCAAAAATCTATTTCAACGATGCCTAGGTGAATCGATTTATTTTCCCACCCCTACTTGTTTGTCTTCCATGTGACAACAAGCAGTGACATCCTGCCCAGAAAATTTAATTGAGGAACTATTTTTTGACTTTTCTGTACAGCTGGATTCCTTGTAAAGAAGTTAAAGTAGGATGGCTAATTTCTGTCTGATATCTCCTGCAGGTGCTGTATTACTGCCCAGGGCTCAGAGAAGGCATAAAGAAACTGCACAACCTGTCTATAAGCAAACCTAAGGAAGAAACTGATGAAAGCGAAGAGGTTGGTGCAAACAATGGCTTCAGAAATACATTCATGCATAACGTATTCACTCACCACCACTAATTATTAATTATTATTTGATATATTAGATATACGCTGTAATTCAAAAACTTTTTTATTGTATTAATTCTTTTGTTTGTATTTTATTTGTCAGCAGTCAGAAGCTGTCGCCGAGGCTTTGCCAGCTCAAATGGAGCTCCTTGGGAGCTTCAACAGTCTGATAACATCAGTGGAGCAGCTGCAGTCCAGCTTCCTGTTAAACCCTGAAAGTTTCAGTGAAGGAGAACTCGCTACACCGCCTCGAAAAATACTCAACACACTCAGGTAATGATGTTGTAATTTTGAATTTAATGTGTGCCCAGATGGCTGTGCAAATGATGCATTCATATAGTAAGGTAGCTAATTTCTACCTAAAATAAGGAGTAATGTAGGACAAAACTATGCTTTTTCTGTTAAAGAAAAATCATAAACAAGTTGTTTGTGCGACGGTTCGCTGTATGTTATCCCTTTCTTATTTCTTTTGAGCAAAAGTCAAATCCCCCAGAGAATGGCAGCACATGTTCACATTTTTAAAGCTGAAACAAGCAAATGGTATATTTTGATTTGAGTAGTCCCTTAAACAGTTGATAAATCATTAAGATACGTTTTTTTAATATATGTTTTTGCATCATTAAACTAATTGTGACCACTCTGTGTGTGTTGCAGGCAGCTGAACCCCATGTATGAAGGCTATCTTCAGCATGATGCACAGGAGGTGCTGCAGTGCATCCTGGGATATATCCAAGAGGCTTGTGAGACCATCAGGAAAGACCTGGAGGTGAAGAGGGAGGATGCCGATGAGACTGAGGGTGTCCATTTGGGTTCTAGCAGCTCTGCAACAGAATCCAAAACTCCCACAGAAGAGGACGGCCAAGTCAGTGGCAAGAGAAAGAGCGACACTGAAGTGGGAAATGCCAAAAAGAAGCCCAAATCTGTCAAGAGTGAGAAATCTGATGCAGAGGATAACAAACCCTTCACTCGCTCCAAAAGGAAGTCCTCGAGTGACATCACGATAGAAAGCACCCGAGACAAAGAGGAGGAGGCAAAGGATGAAGGGAAACTAAATGGGGCGGAGGAAAAAGGGAGCGACGGTGAGGGGAAAAGTGAAAAGGCATCTAAAGAGGCAGATGGGAAAAAAAAGAAGAGGTCTAGGCTGAGCTGGCTGAGGCCTTCTGGGAAACAACCAAGTATTTTCTCCAAGTTCCTCAGCGTGGGGAAGATCAGCTCTGCAAAGAATCAAAACAAACCAGTGCAGGAGAACGAGCCGACCGACGACCAAAGTCTGAATGAGAAGACCAGCGAGGAGAAATCACCGCAAAGCGTGGCTGAAGACAAGAAAGCAGTAAAACTTCAAGGTATGAGATTATTATTGTAAGAGGAATGGGTGTTGATTTAATATGAGGGATCTATTTTCCCAGGTGCAGGAAATGATTGAGTAAGGGTGTAAATCACTAGTTTCATCACGATATTATATTGATTCTTTGGCCAACGATACGATATTTGCCAATATCACAAAGTATGCCACGATACGATTTTGATTTGATTCAATTCAGGGGCCTGCGATCGATATCGATATGAGACGATATCATATGTCTGTTTAACACACAATCCGTTAGATTTATATCGGCTCACAAAAAGCAACCAAAATATGATTCGACAATTTTATTTCTGGGCTCTTCCAGGCATTTAAATAAGAAACAATCCGCGACCCCTAACGGGATAAGCGGTTGCAGATGGATGGATGGATGGACAATCTGTTCTTTTTAATAGAAAGTCAAAAAATCGACCTCCTGTTGTTGCATGTCTGGTTGCTGGTCAATGCTGGTGAGCGGCTTGTCAATAAAATGAGAATAGCTACTCCACCTTAAAGGTCAGCCCACCTTAAGTGAGTCTGAGCTGTAGTTGTTGCTAACTTTGGGGCTAACCCCCTACACTTTAACCAGCAGGTAGCAAGCAAGACACAGAAACTTGGCTTAGGTTTTGATGAGCTGCAGAATTTATTCACCAACAAATGAAGTGTAACTAACACACACTGCACTGCTGGCTTCACAGCTATTACGTTACTGCTTCTCACCATCACACACACGCTCCCCCTACTCTCTCTCTCGGCCGACTGGACACTCGCTAAAGTTACGCCACTAGCACTATTTGGGATTATAGGAATGAGGTGCACTTGGACGGAAATGGTGAAACAAACGTGCCATGGGAATTTCAAAATAAAGGTGCATCTTAAAGATGATTATATGCATCGATGTTTTCACTTTGCATCTATGTTATTAGATCGTTGATCATTCAATTGATACAACAATCCAGATCGATGGATCGTTATACCCCTATCATTAAGTAGAATTGATAAATATCAAACTCATAAAGTGACAGGTTGGCAACTGATGAAAAATTGAGAATTAAAAGCTCATAGTGATTTCAGAGATTTGCTTATTTACTTTTCATTCGAGAGGAAATTAGTTTTCACAGCCTCTACATTAAGCCTTTAAGAACAAAGTGTGCAAATGTGATTTAGCCGAGTTATTATATTTTAATTATCTATGGGGCTTCAAATAACTTTACAGATTATATTGTTTTTTAGTGTTTCTCTTTTAATGGTTTATTTCATTTTAAAAGCAGCTTTCAAACACTTGGAAAAGAGAATAAAAGATTAAGAAGGGAAGGTCACTGAATTTAACCTCTGCCCTTCGACTTCAGACATTAAATAACACTTTGTTTCTGTTCTATCCAGAGGGCCTGGACCTGATGGAGCATTTGTTCCAGGGCCGACTGGTTCTGAGGACTCGCTGTCTGGAGTGTGAGAGCTTCACAGAGAGGAGAGAAGACTTCCAGGACATCAGTGTCCCGGTGCTCGATGACGAACCCAGCAGCCCAGACGACCTCTCTGAGGGTGAGGACTTTCACTTTTAAATACCATTAATACTACAACTCTTTGCACCCGGTCAAAAAAGAAGTCCCCGTGCCGTAATTCATTGACAGCTCAAAGCATGGGTTGTGGTGAACAATGTGGGTAATGTGGATAATCATTTAAAATGATTGCACCCTGCGAACATATTTATGAAGTTTTTTTATTACAATGTCACCCTCCGCCAAATAAAATTGGAAGGCAGACGTCTCTGTACACCCTTCCTCTTTCTTCCAGACCACAATGCAGACAAAAACAACAACAACATAATTAATACCTGATGTCCTCTCTCTCTTCCCAGTTTCTCCTGACCCCAAACCAGAGCTGAAGACTCTGAAATGGGCCATCGCCCAGTTTGCTTCAGTGGAGCGCATCGTTGGGGAGGACAAATACTTCTGTGAGACGTGTCATCATTACACAGAGGCTGAGAGAAGTCTACTGTTTGACAAAACTCCTGAAGTGATCACCATTCACCTGAAGCGCTTCTCTGCCAACAGTTTAGAGTGAGTTGATTTATTCATGTTCATTTCAGTCAGTTTCCTGTCTTCTTATATCTTTCAGTATTTTCTTCCAAATTATTGTAGATTAACCTCTGTCCTGCATTGCTCTTATGATAATGAGTATAGACATATGTCAGTTAGGGGAGATAGCAGGGCGGCAGTAATACTATACTATGACTTTTTTTTTACATTGGCTTACTATATTGTGTTATGGCTTGGTTACTACTGTTTACTTTTTTCGACATACTAAACTACAACCTTTTTTTTATTTTCTAAATACAATTTACTTTTTATGACTTTCTTCAAATACTATACTATGACTTTTTTTTCGACATACTATACTGACTTTAAAAAAATTTCGACATACTACTATGACGTTTACATTTTTTTCGACATTCTATACTATGACTTTTTAAATTTTTTCGACATACTATACTATGACTTGTATTTTCTTGACATTTTTATGGTATTATATTGTTTTTTTGTTACTTTTTTGGACATACTATACCAGGACTTTTTTTGTTATTTTCAAAATACAATACTATGACCTTTTTATGACTTTTTTCGACATACTCTATTCCGATTTTTTTGCAATACTATACTGTGACTTTTTTTTTTTTTTTTTTACATACGACTTTTTTAAATTTTTCAACATACTATACTATGATTTTTTTTTTTGTATTATTATTTCTTCGGCACACTATACTATGGCTTTTATAAAAAAAAATTACACTTTTTTTTCCGACATAGTATACTGTGACTTTTATTTTTTCGACTTACTACACTTTGACTTGTTTGAATCTTTTTTGACATTCTTGTATCAAATTTTATCCGACATGCTATACAATGACTTTTTTAATTTTTTTTGACATACTACACTTACAACTTACTACTCTGACTTCTTTTCGACAAACTCTATGACTTTTTTTTACATTTTTATGGCTTACTATGTTGTTGTTTTTTTACTTTTTTGGACATACTATACTAGGACCTTTTTTTGTTGACTTCGAAATACAATACTATGACTTTTTAGGAAATTTTTCGACATACTATACTATAACCTTTTTTTTAAATTTTTTCGACATATTAAAGTGACTTTTTCATTTAATTGACATACTAAAGTATGACTTTTCTTTTGACATACTATACTATGAGGTTTTTTATTTTTTTCGATGTACTATGACATGTGTTATTCATTCCTCTCACAGATATTAACTTGTCTCCCTGTTTCTTTTCCCCCCAGCTTGGATCCATATGCAGGTCTATCTAAAGTGAACACTCCGTTGCAGACCCCTTTGACCTTATCCCTGGAAGAGTGGTGCACCCGGCCCTCATCCACGAAGGGTCAACGCTATCAGCTGTTTGCCGTGGTCATGCACAGTGGCGTCACCATCAGCAGCGGCCATTACACCGCCTATGTCCGCATGTCTGATCTGAAAGATGTGAAGCTCTGGATGCGGAAAAGAAAAGAAACAGAGGAGGAAGAGGAGAAGGAAATAAAAGAGGAAACGCGGGTGAAAGACGAGGTGCTGGATTATGATGATGGAGAGGTGTCTTTCAGCCTGAATGCAAGGGGACAGAGAGGTGCAAGTTTGGCTAGTAGTAAAACGGGAGGAAAGAAGTCGTCAGAGGGGGCTGTTGGACTCTTGGGGGGCCAAAGGAGTCTGTCAAGTTGTGACCTCGGGAGCAGCGGCAAACACACAGAAAAAGCAGCCAGCAGTGGATCAACGGAGAGATCCAAACGGAGGAAACCCGTCAACAGCCAGGGACAAAATACTGAAGCAGGACTTAAGGAGGATAGAGTAGGAGAGGAGGCGTCAACGTCTTCCTGTGGCGGAGTGGAGGCCACAGAGCAGCAGGCTTTGAGCAACCTCATGGAATATGAGGGCAAATGGATGCTGTTTGATGACTCGGAGGTGCGTTTGTTCGAGGAGGAGGAGTTCCTGCGAGCCTGCTCTCCTGAGACATCGTCCTCATCGACACCTTACCTGTTGTTCTACAGATTGATGCATGAACCTGGACACTAACATGAACACAAGGGGGGGTTTTGCCAGATGGGTTTTTTTGGCAGCAGAGCACCCAGACAAAGTACAGTTGTATTTTGAAATACAACACAGTGCCAACATACTGTGGCTGCCATATTAGCACCTGAACTGAAGATATGTTTCTCAGAGCAAACATCCGCGTGGACTCTCACCTCAGATGTCCATGAGCCAATTCAGGTTCAAAAGTCATATTGTAGAAATACTCAGACAAATGGGGATTTCATTTTCTACGTGCCATGATTACTTTAGCCTTTTTTTTGGGGGGGGAGGGGTCTCGTCTCTGTTAAGTACAGTGACCTGTTTATTGTTTTTTGCTCTGTACTATTATTTCTTGTACACTGGCTTTACTTTTTCTGTCTTTTAACATGTTCCATTTTCTCAATTATTGAGTTTGTACGATTCCTTCTTGCAAATTGGAAAAGCACTTTTGAAGTAAAATTTAATAAGTAAAAATGCAAAATGTTGGAGAATGTCTTTTTCTAGCTGAATACTTTTCTAAAATCAATTTGCATTTACAAAAGCCTGTGTATATTTGGAATAGACTATTCAATTAAAAGCCAAGATATGGGCCAAATATCCTTTCCATTTGCAATGCAATACTTAATATGATTCATGATTTTCTGCAGTATTTCTATAGTTTAAGAAAAGACTTTTGTATTCATTGGATTGGATAATTAATATTGCATAGCTTTGTGTGAAAAATATGGTCATTAAAATATTCAGTAACGGTAACATTGGTCGTCTCAGGTTCTACAGCGTTTATAATTCCAATCATAGTTTCAGGAATCGAATGAGTTAATAGCTTAGTGATTAATACCCATTATGGGCCATATTCAGTTATTACATTATATATCATATATACATGGGAAAGGTTACAAATCAGGTTTAATATGTCTCAATACGTGTGTTGTCTCATTTACACTGTACCTCATTCCAGCTGCAACTATTTTAATCTTGCCAGGTTCTTTCTATAAGCAATAAAGTTTTTACCTTCATCTGGCGATACTCTTATTCACATCTCCAACATAACATTAATCCTACACAAACACAAAAAATAACACATTAGGAGGCAAGAAGATTACCAGCATCCACCCAACTGAACATTAAAATATTTATTTAGTAAAATATTTAAAATAAACAAAACAAAACTACATAAAATTATACAAGGATGTTTAAAGTACCTAACTTTACAACATTCTTTCAAATAAAAATCATATTAAAGCATCATGATAAATAATGGTACCATTTTTTGCATGTTTTCCTTTTTTCCTTCCCCCCCGTTTTGAATTACATAAACTTTCAAGTTGTAAAATGCATTGCTACACCGTAATAAAAAAGTGCACACATGAAATTGAATACAGATCTTTGACACAGTACATAATTAAATAGACACCTTGACTTTTAAAATCTCACCTTTTCTGCAGAAGAAAAAATGTTTTTGGCACTTAACCAATAAAGGGATCTCAGAGCGTTCTTCATATTCAGTGGCTTGTTAGTTTACATCCAGCAGATTCTGTTGGTTTGAAAAGTGGAGGCTGACATTATTAGTATTTTGCTAGTGGTTGCATCATAGGGACAAATATAAAGACTTGTCCCCTTGTGTGACAAATGTTCAGCACAGGAAAAATTCTAAATGCCAAGGTATCTCTTTAATCTTTAAGATCCACTTGTCCATCCCTCTGATTGTGTAACAGTTTGTCTGTAAACAAATTAAGACACTGGAATGACGTACCAAGCTCCAACACTTTTAGCCTTTCTTGTAACACAATCTCCGAAACACTGACCAACCTTCAAGACACTCCTATTTACACTCGAGAATAAATTAATATTGCAATTTCTGTTATGTGTGTGTGCGTGTGTATTCTTCATCTTCAAATGTCAAGCTTGCGAAGACTCATTCTGCTGAAGGAATCTCTGGAAATAAGAAAAAAAAAAAACATGTTTTGATTTAGACTGACAGAAATATTATCAGATTTTTTAACTGAACAAGAAAGTGATTTGGGACTGGACTTCCAGCCAAATGATTTTAGCATCGTGTAGTTTGGTTTGTCTGCTATTTCAATTCCCCTTTTTAAAAAAAAAAGAAATCTATCTTGTAAGAATAGCAAGACTGCAAAGCTGGGAGGACTAAATTGTCCTTACATAATAGCACAAACACACGACATAGAAACTCAAAACAGCATCATAACATGTAGTCTGAAAGTCCCAAACTACCTTGTCAAGCTGTCCGTTTGCTGCATGATTTTTACAGAAGCAAAAACAATGGCTCATTTAATTTCACATTGAAAACATATTACAGGGCATATGAAGGAAACCTGAAGTTCAATTTAATATATTTTAATCGGGGATCTATTGTCATAAACTGAATATAATATTCATAACTATGCATACATTTGAAATAAAAAAGTCAGCATAGTATGTCAAAAAAAAATTTAAGTATGTCGAAAAAATAAAAAGTTGTAATATAGTATGTCGAAAAAGTAAAAAAAAGTAATAGTATAGTATGTCGGAAAAATAAAAAAAGTCGAAGTATAGTATGTCGAAAAAATAAAAAGTTATAATATAGTATGTCGAAAATTTAAAAAAGTCATAATATAGTACGTCAAGAAAAAAAAGTCATAATATAGTACGTCAAGAAAAAAAAAGTCAGATTATAGTACGTTGAAAAAAAAAAAGTCATTGTATAGTTCGTTGAAAAAAAAAAGTCTATAATATGTCAAAAAAAAAAAAAGTCATAATATAGTATGTCGGGAAAAAAAAGTCATAGTATAGTTCGTCGAAAAAAAATAAAAAGTCATAATATAGTATGTCGAAAAAATAAAAAGTCATAATATAGTATGTCGAAAAAAAAAGTCAGATTATAGTACGTTGAAAAAAAAAAAGTCATTGTATAGTCCGTCGAAAAAAAAAAAAAAAGTCATAGTATAGCTCGTCGGAAAAAAAAAAGTCATTGTATAGTTCGTCAAAAAAAAAAAAAAAAAATCATAGTATAGCTCGTCGAAAAAAAAAAAAAGTCATCGTATAGTATGTCGAAAAAAAAAAAGTCATAATATAGTATGTCGAAAAAATAAAGTCAGATTATAGTACGTTGAAAAAAAAAAAAGTCATTGTATAGTATGTTGAAAAAATAAAAAGTCATAATATAGTATGTCGAAAAAATAAAAAGTCATAATATAGTATGTCGAAAAAATAAAGTCATAATATAGTATGTCGAAAAAGTAAAAAAAGGTCAAAGTATAGTACGTCGAAAAAAAAAAAAAAGTCATAATATAGTATGTCGAAAAAAAAAAAAGTCAGATTATAGTACGTTGAAAAAAAATAAAAAGTCATTGTATAGTATGTTGAAAAAATAAAAAGTCATAATATAGTATGTCGAAAAAATAAAAAGTCATAATATAGTATGTCGAAAAAATAAAGTCATAATATAGTATGTCGAAAAAGTAAAAAAAGGTCAAAGTATAGTACGTATAAAAAAAAAAAAAAAGTCATAATATAGTATGTCGAAAAAAAAAAGTCAGATAATAGTACGTTGAAAAAAAAAAAAGTCATTGTATAGTCCGTTGAAAAAAAAAAAGTCATAGTATAGTTCGTCGAAAAAAAAAAAAAAGTCATAGTATAGCTCGTCGAAAAAAAAAAAAAGTCATAGTATAGCTCGTCGAAAAAAAAAAGTCATAGTATAGCTCGTCGAAAAAAAAAAAAAAGTCATAGTATAGTACGTCGAAAAAAAAAAAAAAAGTCAGTATAGTATGTCGAAAAAAAAAAGTCAGATTATAGTACGTCGAAAAAAAAAAAAGTCATTGTATAGTTAGTCGAAAAAAAAAAAAAAAAGTCATAATATAGTATGTCAAAAAAATTAAAAACTCAATAGTGTGTCGAAAAAAAATAACTCAGAAAATGGCGTTAAAGACTTTTTAAGGGCCTGAATTTTTTGCTTAATTGATTTATCAACATTAAATACTTTGTAAGACCCTGCGGACACTCTGTTTGTGTGAAAGTACATACTGTAATACAAACAGTGCACCTGTTCAGCCCTACCTGTGTGAGTTGACCTGCAGTACAGGTTTATAAAGCTGTGGGATCTTTCTGTTGATGAGGGGCTGCAGCGCCTCCTTCAGCCGGTGATAGTTCCTCTCCAGCTCCCTCTGGTACTCTTTCTGGTCTGGACCAATCAGGCTCTTATTCTTACGCAGGGCATCTTCACACCTTTGGCAGAGAAAATGCTGGCATGTAGGTTCTGTACGACACGGCCATTTTTGATAGGGGCAAAAGCTAGATGCCAAAAAACGCTTGCTACTGTAGATGGAGAATCTTTGCTTTGCTCATTGTTTTGTAACAAGGCTTATTAAGGCATCTGGTCATGTTAAAATTGTCATCTATAATCATAGTTCCAACGTTAACTTTTCAGCAAACTGGCGAAACGGTTCTATGTGATTCATCATCCACAGTCCATACCTCTTTGTGAAGTCTTTGAAGCAGAGCCGTAGCTTATTGTGGTGTCTGTACAGCTTTGGGTCACTGGGAATCTCTGACAGGAATACCTGAGCCACCTCCAGAGGACCCTGAGGAAAACCGATAACATGATTATTCATCTACAACTTTACTTATCCTGAGAAATTCCTCTAATAATACTTTCTTCTTTTTTCGTATGATCTTCTTTCTTCTAAAGCATCTTGCCCGAATGTACCAATGCAAACAAATTTGTTATCAAATATATACCTGACATCTTCAATTTATTTTACCTGGTTGACAGTTGTGCCCACCGACCCCTGTAGGACCATCTGCAGCATCTTTGCATCAGATGGGTCCTGGTGGGTAGCAAAGGCCAGCTCCTGAGTCTTCTTCTGCATGTCCTCTATTGCCACCTCAATGGGTGTGGAGATAATCTAGAAAGCGAGGAAGAGTCTGCGGTTTTAGTGATCAGGGCGCACAACCAGAGTTGGATAAAACAGCTCCCTTTTAGAACCACCTAATCTCCAGAATATCATCCTTCCACAGGCGGTGATAAGATAGAATTATGTTTTTTTGCACTATTAATAAAAAAATGTAAATCTTTATTAATGGTTTGGTTGGCTGTCTGAGAAGAAATCAAGAGAAACTAAAAACAGGTACATAAAAGAAATGCTGACCTGCAGAAAACTGGGTTATAGTGTTCACTCACCTCCTCTTTGTGGATGATGTTGATGCGTGTCTTGATGTAAGGGAAGGCGTGAGAGGTGGTGAGGATGGTCTTGCGTTTGTACTGTTCGTGCAGGTCCCCGTGGGCACGTCCGTCCAGAGTGAAGGGCGTGCAGTAGACGAAACGTCGCAAGTTGTAGTTCTTGTCAAAGTAAGTGATGCGGTCCTTCATCTCGTACGTGTCGAAGTACGGCTCCACGTATGTGATCTGGATGAAGGCCTGCGGAAATAAACACCATCAGATTATTGACTGGTTAAGTTTTCAGACTGTGTTCCCCTCTGTTAAAGATGGATTCTCAGACTAAAAGTTTGGACTGTATTCACAAACCCCAAACACGTGTGAATGTACACTATGCCTAACGACACCGACCTTATTTGGGTCCAACTTGCACTTGTCCACTGGGTTGGAGTCCTTAATGACTTCTACCTGCTCCTCTCCAAATCGCTCCCCATAGAAACCCTGAGAAGAAACGCAACACAGAGCCTCGTTAGTTCTTAGCAGAAGTACTAAAAGCACACATGGCAAAGAAGAAATTGAAATATCACGGTATTACAGGAGAATGGAGAGGCTTCATGGTGGTATTTACCTCTAGCCTGTGAGAGATTTCCGCCAGCTTTGTGATGGCAGGCTCTTTGTAAACAAACTCCTGCTCGTCTAAGTCGCCGAATTTAGAACCGTAAATTCCGACTCTGAAGTACGTACCAAACATCCTCTTTCCGTCCTGCGAGCAGAGGGAGATAGATGTTAGCGCTGAGCAAGAATAGGAATTCAATTTATATAAGAACGTGTTTATTTCGCTTCAGACTGTCAAAATTAAAAAATTAGATGTATAAGACATTGTCCAACTCTCACAACGGTGAGCTTTTTATGCTGATCACTGTTGGTACATATCGTAATTAACTGTGGACCAGTAAGAATTTGCAACCAAATGATGGCTCTTATTTTGCTTTATATTCTGATGAGGAGTCCATCAGTTCACAGGTGTAAAGAAAGGGAAAAAGGTTGTAGTTCAGAGAAATGACAGCTAAGGAGTTTCATCATCTACACAGCAATCTGCAAACATATCTCTAACATTGTAAAACTTGAAGTAAAAGCATTTTCTCATGTTATAAGTGAACTTTGTGCAAATTTGTTGCAGACTACACAAGTGTATATAAGTGGTTTCTATGGATGCCAGTGTCCGATAGACAGCAACCCGAGAGGAGGACAGCAACCTCCAGATTATCATCCACACATGTAGTCAATGTAAACACAGTCACACAGTAATAAGCAGGTATGACATATTTGCATCCACTCCATTTTTTAAGAGCTTTTTCAACAACTTTTCCACCTCTAAATTGTATAGTAGGATAGGCAGGTGCAGTGTTTCACCTCAGGGAAAAAGGTTGACAAGAATCAACAACCTCTTTTAAGATATCACTTTACCAGTCAGCAGAATATTCATGTCACGAACAAGTCTAATAGATACTCCTAAATAAGAATATTGTTCAATAAATTGTAATCAACTTCAGCTCTGACTTCCTTCTTTTTGCCCAGCATGTTGCTAAAAGATAGCATAAATCAGCCACAAGAGTAATGAGCAGAGAACAAAAGAAACCTTGAGAAAAGAGTCTCTGCAGAACAAAAATGACCATTCAAACTGATGCCTAAACTCAACCAATCTGTGATGTTCGGTGGCGGGAAAATGGCCATCAAATCCAGAAACTCAGAATTTTGTTCTGCACAAACATCCGGAGAGCAACTTCACATTTAAGTGCATACTTAAAGTTATAAAGCACAGCAGGTCTGATACAGGTGTGAGTGAACAAGTGTGTCTAACAAGAGAAAGGGAGAAGCTGTGGACAAGTTGCACAGGTTGGCATTTGACTTCTAGTAAAAGATAATTTAATAAACCCTCTTGGTAACTGCAATGTCGAGGCAAATCTTAAAGTCTTGTGTTTCTACTACAACTGCTCATTCAAAAACAAAATTAAAGAGGCCCTGAAAACAAAGGAACTTACCAAAAGACACAATTAAGTAAAGTGGGAAGGAAGGGTCGGCAACCAGGGAAATCAAAAGGGAGAAAACAGAACAAATTTTAATGAGGATTGGGTTCCTCCAGAGAATTTCAAAAAACAACACAAACTGACACACAACAGCAAAAATATCTCCATTGATTTTGAGAAAGCACAAAAAGTCATTGTGGAGGATCCAGACCATGCAAAGGCAGACAGTTATGAAGAAAAAAAAAGGAAAAATAAAGTGAGAAAATAAAGATCCACAACTGTCAGAAAAACACAACATGCACTCTCAGTGCATTTCCAAAAGGAACACAGAGTGCTCCGTTCATTTCATGCAACAAACCATGAAAACTCAGGTTAATACTGTTAACACAAGAACAGAATGGATGAAAAGAAAAAAAAAAAAAATCAGGGGTCGATTTAGTTTGAACTATTAAAAGAAAGGGCAAGAATAAGAACTAATCAAAATCAAAAGGGATAAATCAAGTAATCCTGAGATTACTGTGAGTTGAGCCCTCTTGGAAAAAAAACCTGACTGCCTCCAGGTTCGACTCGATGCAGGTCGGCACCACTTTGTGTTTTAAACGGCTCATTTCAATGTGTGTGGGAAGAATGACCATAGGCTAGAGCAGCTGGGCTAACAGATACCCTTCGCGTAAAAACAGTGCACTGAAATCGAGCCCTGTGGTTGAAGATGAGATGAAGTGTGACAGCAGATGGTGTCAGTCAATGAGTGTGTTCTGACTGACGCACCAGCAGACAGACAGATGAAGATGAAGACGGGGAGAGTGCGGTATTGTGCAGGTGATAGAGACTTGAGTCACACACTGTGGCTCCCATGCACAGCCTGCCAACACGGTCACGTTATCAAAACAAAGCTCCTCTTGCACATGAAGAGGAGGAAGGAGAGAGGAAAACGATGAGGGTGTTGCTGCTTATACAGCAAGTGTCCCTTAGCGGGGTGGGGGGGGGCAGACAGTTGACATTGTCTGCAGATGTTAATGGATTGGCTGTATGTAACAAAGCAAAGAGAGCAACAGAATGCCCACGGCTAGCAAATAAAAAAGATGAGTAAATAAAAAATAATACGAAAAGATAAACAACACGAGCAGGGCCAAGCAGGAACCGTTTAGCCACCTACCTCCCAGCCAGTACTCTGTGTGACAAAGAGAATACAGGACAAGTGAACGACAACACACAAACACCCTCCCACAACTGACCTCCGACAAAAATACAAAAAAACATATCCTTATATTAGGGCTGGGCGATATGGCCAAAATGTATCACGAGGTTAAGGGTCATTTCATATCTTGATAACAATATATAATCACGATATAGCAGGTTTTCTGGTAATTCAATAAATAAATAGTCTATATTTTCGTATACTCCTGTGACAATTAAATACTTGACAAATGAAAAGTACTGAGTATTTTCTCATTTAAGAACTTGAGTGCAAAATGAACATAACAGTTTTAAGTGAAATTATAGAGAAGAAATAAATATAAGCCTAGCCTATATGGCAATAAAAAACATATAGAAAAATACATACAATAGATATTTTGATATAATTTTGATGATACATATTATCATATTGTCCAGCCCTACCTTATAATGAAGGATAATTTCAATTTAAGTACATTTTTAGTATGATAAAGAATAATTTTCTGTCACAAAAAAGCGTTTTGTCTTTGTGAGATCAGTTGCTCTGCACACCAGACGACTGTGACTTTGCCCACACCGTTAACTTGACATCCTCATTTTGAGTCACACAACTGGCCTTTAAGAAAAACCACAACAGGAGTCTCTTCCCACCTCATGCATCCAGTTTCATACTTCCCAAATATAATAAAGCATGCAAGGTATCTGACAAATTATATATATATATATAAAAAACACACTGGAAATAAAATGCCAAATAATAAAACATGCAGAGCTGTGTGTGTGTGAAGGCTAGGCAACACGACTACATCTCCAGGATATTTCCAGTTGGTGTTGCTACTGCATTATTTGTGTGAAGACTGTGAAGAATGCAAAGTATTCTGAGGCAAAGTAGATGAATAAAGTTGCTCATTGTGGCCCGACCTTGGTTTTGTCGCATTTCTCTATTATGAAATCCTGCTGGAAGAAACTGAACCCCTCTACACCGCCCCATAAATGTGACAGATGTAATACGCGTGACGAAAGTGCCCCTGTGCAAAACATTCAAGTGACCGTGTCAGTGAGGTTTTGGGGTGTTCATACTGAGTGATCATCTCGGACCATGCTATTCTATTTTAACACTTGATCCATATTACTGAATTTACACAGGAACAAAAGACAAAATCATTTATAACCTCATGTAACCCAGATGTGATCTTTTCATAGCAAGAGACCGACAATGGAAGTTAAACAAAATCAAATCTGGGTCACACAGAGATTTGGTTCTTGTATAAATTCAGTGTCAGCTTCGCACCTCAAGCTGCTGGAGCCTAGTGAGGAAGAGGATATCTACACTGTGCGTGTGTGTGTGTGTGTGTGTGTGTGTGTGTGTGTTTACCTGATGTACTATTTTGCCAAAGGCTTCCTGTAGTTTACCATGAATGGTGGCTAGCTTCTTTGCGTCCCTGTTGGCTTCATGGACAGGGATCAGTACCTTGTACACTTCGTTTACTGCCTCATACATGCCCGCCTGGAAGGGAGATCGACACAAATGTTAGAATGGTACAATCAGTCATCGAAAAAATACAAACAACTCAGCCTGAATTTATAGATTTTCAGAGACTTAAAAGGCCTGAATCAGGATCACTGGAAAAGTTACACCGACATCTGACTACAGCCTTTGATTTGTTCATTACTCTTTGTTTACAGATCTTCTGATAAGAGGATTTCAGAAGAATACACCGCTGAATGCAACGACTCATAGTAAAATGCGTTCATTTGTTTGGTGAGAGAAAGAGTTTTAAAATCCCTGACTAAATCTTTTGCATGCATGCATGTCAACATCCATTCATCTAATCACCCATCTTCACTTCTCACCATGGAGAAAGAGGCAGCAGCCTGCTCCAGGAGTCCCACAAGGCCGATCTCAGTGAAGTATTTCCCTGAGCAAATGCCCTCCTCGTCTGGTGACACCACGTCATCAGAGACAGCAGATTCCTCCAGCACGTTGGAGGAAATATTCTGGAGTACACGTGTGTACATACACATGAACAAAAACAGCACAAGCACAAACATCAGCAGACGTTTCTATTGCCAGGCATGTGCAAGCACATTACATGTATCCAGGGCCTCTTTACCTGGAAGGTGACACAGCCTACAGGCAGGTACTTGCGGTCCTCCAGCATGCTCAGGTACTCTGCGACCAGAGCAGCACTGTGCACCAAACACTGAGCCGCCTCGGCGTGGTTGTTCCTCTCTGAGTGTTTTCCAGCCATGTTCTGAAGCCACGTCAGCCGCAGGTCTGGTGACGTCTGGTAACCCTTTGCAATCCTGGACACATGAAATCAAAAACAGACACACACACACATGAAAGCACATAAACAACAAGATGATGATCACAGTGCAGAAATACATTTGTTAGTGATCAAAAGGGGTTAGCGTGTACTCTGTACCTGTACATGAGATCTATCAGCATCTCAGGATCTTCCTGGTGCTCCTTCATCTTCACTGTGTCGGACAGGATCATGTGCAGGTTAAACACAAGGTCCTGGACCTAGGGGAAAAAAAGAATGGAGACCTTGAGTATCTGCTTCCACAATCTTTTATCTTACAGAAATCAATGTGTTCATAAGAAAAATCAGTCAATTCCGTAAATAAAATCATTCATCAATAATAAGTTGTCAGTCAGTGAACAGTTCTCTCACACTGTGATGGACGACAACTACACAATTTGATAGATAAACCAGTACCTGGTCTGGGAACGTGGTCTCCCTCAGCTCCAGGTCCTCCTCTGCGTAGGTGAGAATGGTCTTTAGAGAGCGACGCAGAAACTCCTCGTTGAAATTCTGAGACGTTCCCACCAGCGAAGAAAGAGACATGGTCACTTGCATCTTCACTCTTGCAAAGTTCTGAAAGTGCAACCACAAAAAGAAGAAAGGTTTGAACAAATAATATTTTGTCATGGGTGGTGTGACGGCCCCTCTGTGTTTGGATCCTCTGCTTTCTCTCTCCAGGGCTGCAGACCTGGGCCCGGTGTGCTCCGTGCATAAAAGCCTGAGCATGCAGCAGATCTCCTCTCACACCATACCGCTGTTTCTTTTTCCTTGTTTTTACAGAACACCATCCATGCAGCACATTTTCACACATCCTATACATTTGTTTTTGCTCTATTTTGACTACTTTTGGTGAATTAAATCACTTTATTTGTTAAGTATACCCGTGTGTCTCCTATTTTTAATCACAGTTCTAGAGACGGGCTGTGACAGTGGCTACTGACTCTTGTGTGACAGAGATGGACTGTGAAGGAAGCACTCTGCAGAGAGGATGTCCCTTCTTGCTTGGAAGTCATTTTCAAAAGGTCTGTGTGTGAAAAGTCTGCCTGTACTATAACAAAGGGAATGATGCATTGACCAGTGATTGGGCTTAAATTGCATGGCTCATTGCAATGTTTTGTTTTGTACTAAATTGAGTAATGTAAAATGAAAGAAAAATAGGAATAAATCAATACCAGAACAAAGCTGAGAACTGGCCAAACAGATGTAATTTAGTTCCTCATAATAATTGATTTAATTACTGGAAGGGCACTCAGAGAGCGCAGACCTCCGCCAAGGCTATGCCATATCTCGCATTGTTAACGAAAGTGAAAAATAATAATATAATACTGAGTATCCACCCCATGATTCAGATCCGCTCCAAAATATTATGGGTTCTTCCTTGGCCAAACCGAAACAAAAACATAACCTCCTTGACAGAATTGATAATAGCAGTGCTTTTGCTAAAGTAATCAGATAATTTTAACAACCCTTTTCTCTCAATAAGAAATGCTTGCAAAGCACATGACTTCACAAGACTTGAGATTCAATTAAATGTCATTTCTTGAGGCATGTGTGGTACAGGCGATGGTATTTTTAACCTTCACTAGATAGCAACATTTGTTCCTGAATCTGGGATGATGGGTTGTAAATGTTAAAGACCCCCTGGAGCGTAGCTTTCAAACTAATAACAGCATTTTTAGATTGTTAATCTTGTTTTTTTTAGTTGTACTCACGTTGCCGATCTCAAAGTTTTGCCTCATGAGGAGGTAGAGGGAGGCGCTGGCGTGGGCCCTGATGGTACTTATGCTGCTGCTGCAGCTCCTCAACAATCGCAAACACAGGTCAGCACACTGCTCTGTTTCCTCCTCGAACAGCAGCTCAGGAAACTACACAGGCAGAGAGAAAAACATCCATATTGACACAATACAAGTATCAAGTCCTGGTGGAAATTGCAAGAATTACCTGAAATTAAGCACTTTAATAAAAAAAAAAAAGAGTCTAACCTTAGACACCAGCGCTCTCTGTGTGGCAAAACAATGCTGGAGGTAGAGGGCGCTCTGGTTGCAGGCCATGCTGTGGAGCAACACCTTCAGCACCCCACCCAGGATACTCTCCTTGGACTCTGTCACTGAAACCGTCTGAAGGGAGAGTGACACACATGCGGTGTTATAGGAGCAAGTCTGGGTTTATGTACGCTTAAGTGTCTTGATGTCAGTATTTCTGAGTACACCCATGCATGTTGGCATTCTGCATGTTGAAAGTCCGGTTCACTTGCATACCTGTACAATGATCTCCAAAGTATCAAGAATGATTATGTTGGCCTCCGTCGCGAGGTTGCCATCAATAAGCGCTTCGTGTTCCAGCTCTGCTCTGGTCCTACAATCAAGAAACCAGAAAACACCGTCACAAAACCATTACCAACTCCCAAATTGCGATGTTGATGATGTACACCCTTGAATGTTGCATAAGCGTCCAGTCACCACATTAGTTATGAACAATGCAGGAATCTTTGTGTGAAAGAAAAAGGGGATGTGCTGAGTAGAACCTCGGCCAATTGTCTTGCTTTCATAAACTTTGATGAAATATGATAATTTCATAAAACAACACAGCACACAGTTAATAATAATAAGAAGTTTCTCTATCTGTACTTAAATTATTTTTACGTTGCAAGACGTCCCTTAACCTGCATGGCACAGACCTCAAACTATTCAAATGATCTACAGAAACATGTAAACAGTTAGTTTCAAGATGTTTGAAGGCATTAAGGAGGCTGTTCTTCATTATTAAATAAGAACAGCCAAGTAATCTATTCCTGGTCTACAGGTGGAACACTGGGGCTAAATGTTGCATGTCTACATGTCCTACATGTTTGAGGATATGAAACTCTAACAGGACTGGCTTTTAGTCGTAATGCATCGGACTTTTGTATTTTTCAAAAGAACAAACAAAGAATCCAAGAAAAACAAGACCGATGTTACATTTGTCTTGTTTTTTTGCTGCAGCAGCAACCAGGGAAACACACGAGTCAGAACCCCAAAACAAGAAGCAAGGTTAAAGGTTAAAAAGCAAAGCAGACCCACTGCAACCACTACCAACCCTGAGACAGACACTGTTACCAGGACAGAGGGAACGATGGGATGAGGAGGGTTCAAGGGGTCTCTGTTGGTGCATTCATGTGCATATGTGAACTTAGGAAGTCAAAATGGAGAAGAAATTAATCACAACATGGGTGCATCAGTGGCTAGAATTATTAACTTCGGACATCATGACTTCAGAAAGACATCTTATGCAAACTAATATATTCTTTTGTGTCCATTGCAACTGCCTAACAGCTCATACGCATGTGAATGTACCATACATGAGGAACTAAAGCAGAGGGGAATTCAAAAGGAGCACACAGCAAATGTGGACCATACAATACCTGACTGATCTGTGACTCCTACATAAACACACAGCAACGTGAGAGAACAAATGGAAATTAACAGAAAGGCTGGAGCTGAATTTACAACAAGAACAGAGAGAGAAATAAAATGTCAAAACAAAAAAAGCATAGCCTTTTATCTTTTGTCACTAATTAGCAAACTAGTGACAAAAGATACAAAACTGTAGTTTTTTTGTTTTTTTAAAAGACTGCATGCAACACAGATATCTGCAGCTGCTTGGCAAACATGGAAAATATAACATTTGGTAATCACACTTTAAATAAGTCTGATTCTGTTCCTATGTAAATCCATATGGAAAACATAAAACATGGAAAATAATGATCATTGAATGGGCTTTGGCACAGCTTTTGATGGTTTGTATGTAGTAGTTTGTACTAGATGGACTTTGCAGTGATATCCTGATAAGAGGATTAAAGGATGATCAATTTCACACTTTTAATTGAGTTTATGCTTCTCAATGACTGATTCTACTTAGATTTACACTGGCGATGGACATTTTCATCAATATGTATGGATTATGTTGTATACATCCTTTGTGACCCTTTAATCCTTTAATGATGTGTGTGTTCCTTCAGAGAACAAAATACTGGTCAGTGAATAATCAGCTTGGGGTGTCTTGGGAGTATCTGTATCTGGAAAAGTGGATTAAGTGATAGAAAGAGCGTACTTGTCCATCTTTTCGCTGTTTTGTCTCCAGTGGGTCATGTCCTTCCTCCATCGAAGGTTCTCCTGACTGCCAAAAGCACTGCCAGATGGACTCCGCTCTAAATGGTGGAGAAAGAATAGTGTACTCTTTATTGGTGGTGAAAGAAGGTATGTGTACACAGTGAAACGTGGCTGACTTTGGCTGAATGCCTGTAGTTGGATCTACAGTACTATTAAAGGGCACTGCAGTATGTGTGTGCGTGTCTTTAAGTTACACAATATCCTCCTTGTTTAGCAAGTATCTCTCTCACGTACTATGTGTTACCCCACATCATAGATAATGAAGAAAAAATAGGGAGTGCTGCAATGGTTCAAGTAACTCTGTGTTGGTAATGTTGTAAAAAAACAAAAAACAGGGGCTCTTCCAGGATAGGGCGAGTACTAAATATAAATAAAAAACAATGACTGTCCAGCTTACTTTTAAAGGAAGTCCTTGGTATTAGATGGCAGTCTGGAAAACGACCGAGGCACTCTGATCGTGAGTTAAAAATCCTTTTTAAATCAAATCATGGATGACCACCAACGCGTTTCGACTCAACAAGTCTTCATCAGGGAGTGAAGTGAGGACAGGTGTTCACATTTAAGAAACACTGATCAAGGGGTCATGTAACCTGAGTCGCATGACTCCCATGAGAGTGCTAGCAAATTGAAACCAAGGCTGTATTCGAAACCGCCTACTACATACTACTGACGAACGCAGTATGCAGTATACAGGACATACTGCATATTGCGTTCCTGAGTAATATGCACCGGTCAAAGCGATGTATTTTGCAGTAAAGCACTGGACAAATAAAACAAACTCGTACCACTATAGCAATTTATCGAAAAATACAACTTTGATTTTGTTGTTTATGTTCCGTTTGTTTACTTTATAAGATACTGCATGGTTTAAACAATTTATTCCAAGAGCTCATAGTGAAATAAGACAAACAGGATCATCAACGAGGGGAGTCGGTAAATATAAAACATTGCTCGACAAAATTTACGTTACTCAAACGGCTTTTCCAGTTACAGCAACAAAACAGTGGAATGATATCCCTACAAGTATTAGAGTAATGTTAAAAAGGGTCATGTTGTCTCAGCAGGTGTCTCTCTGCCCCGTCAGAGGCAGCTCTTTCCCTCGCCACTGCTCTGTGAGTGTCATGGCCGGCTGGCGAGTGAGCTACGCCTGACCTGAGTCACATGACCCCTTGATGATTTTTTAAAAATTTGAACACCCAAGTTATCATTACACTTCACACCCTGTTGAAATGCGTTGGTGGTCATCCATAATTTAATAAAGGATTTTTAACACACGATCAGAGTGCCTCAGATGTTTTCCAGACTGCCATCTAATACCAAGAACCTCCTTCAAAAGTAAGCTGGACAGTTATTGTTTGTTTGTTTTTTTGTTACCCCACCTAGCTGTCCTCGGCTGCGTCGCACCATCTCCTGTCTGGCCCCGATGCTGCCAAGTATGGCCTCCTCCAGCTTGGCCTTCATGTCTTTGGACTTCTTAAAGGTCAGGCTGTTCATCCGTTCAAACGCCTTCTTCCCCTGCATGGTGAACACAACATGGGCCTTGTATCCATGAGGCAGAGGATGAGTGGACGGACAGAGAAGACAGCGGGGAAGTTATTTGCAGCACAGCACTCAGCAAGCGAAGCAGGTTAGAAGCATAAAAGCAAATGTGCAAGCACAGAAAAGCAAACGGCAACCAGATAGCATTGCAGAAAAGGGAAATATCACGGAAAGAAATAGATGATTATAGCATAGAAAGCAGCAAGTTGTCTGCTTTGACTATTTTATCACCACATTCAGTCGCCAAAGCATATTAACTGCAGAGAAGCTGGTTCTATATGGAAGAGGATTGTGCATAGAAGATTAAGAAATGTTAAAACCAAATTAGAAAACATACTGTGTGAGCATTAAAATTATTTTTGCTCAGTCATATTAGGAGCACATATAAAAGTCCACAGCAAAGCATACCTCATTGAGATATGTTTGGGATAGATTTTGTTTTGTTTCCTTAACTTTTAGTTGGTTACAATATTCCTTGTTTGTTTGTGGAACGTAAATGTAGCAGACGGTACACTGAAGAGACGGGCATACTCGACATACCCAACCCTCTGTGTGCCCTTGACAACCATACAGTGGTTAATCAGTCTGTCTCGTCACTTAGTGCGCGTATTCACTGTTGATGTTACCTTGTACTCAAAGCAGGAGACACAGAGGTAGAGGAGATCCAGCAGGCGGTTGAGCTGGGACACCGACAGGTCTGTGAACCACTTCTGTAAGACTAGCTCGTCAGCGTTCTTCAGCACCCACAGCAGACAGATCAGCAGACTACGACTTGACTCGGCCGAGAAGCTCCCGTGCTGACGACTCGCCTGGAGAGAAGGACCAGGAGGATTTAACAGGGAGGACAAAACAAAAAGAATACAAAAGCGGAATGATAAGAAACGAAGGCCTCGTGTTTCTTCTACAATGACCAGCAGGAGGACTGTTCCATTAATTGCAGATTAGTGTCACACACAGGGAGTTACCTGCGAGTTGAGCAAGAAGCTGCTTGGTCGGGACATTGGGGTGGGGGTGGAGGTGCCTGCTATCGCCATGGCGACAGTCTGGCTGATCATGCTGTTACCCTCTCCCTCTGCCTCTTCTCCACCGCTGCCCATCGCTGCCCCCTGGGGACCGCCTGGCCGACCCCACTGGTTATGGGACTCTAGTGACACAAAATGGAGAGAAAAGAAAATTAACCAATTAATTGAAATTAGAGAAAATACAGGAGTAAGCTCTTAGTGTGATGTAAGGACACAAGAAAGACAAAAAGAGTAGGGGTCAAATCATTGATTGGGAAAACCTCCATAGACTGATCCCACCGCATATAGAAACATGACAGGAACTGCTGTTTATGTAGTATTATGTCGTACTCTGTACTCTGAATGAGCACTACAAGTGTAGAGCAAGGTTACCTTTATACTAAATGTAGATGTAAACCTAATTGGGATGTTCTGAATGGGATCTCATTACTATTTAAAATTGAATTACCACCTTGCGGTTGTATGCCTCCGCCAACCAGTCAAGTTGCAGTTTATATCCATGTCTGTCCAAAATGTCATCACTTCATCATTCTATCCTATTTGTATGAAATTATCATAATTAGCATATGAATTATTGAATTATGGCCAAAAAAATAGTTTTGTGAGGTCACACCTTTGACCACCAAATTCTAATCAGTTCATCCTTGGCTGTCGCCGGCGCGGAAGCATAAAAAGTAAAAACCGGTCTCACAGAATAGGACACATTTTATTCAGATCAAACTTTATAACATGAGCGTAACTGACTCTGGACCTACGGCTAATATTCAAACATGTATGAATGAGTCATATAAATACAAGCTTCAGGTCTAGAAAAGGCACGTTCACTCGAGTGGGGAGTTAAAGGAGAGAAAAAGAAATGCAATCGGGTCGAACTGAGGTTAGAGATCAGCTGTTATTGTGCAACATCCATTGCAGGTCAAATGATAACCTTCTGAGTTCTAAAGGATGCTATTGCAGGTCACATTGTAACTTTACAGCTGCATTTGTTTGAATAGCTCAGGTTATTTGGCGTTTTGTCACGTTATGTCTCAAGAGAGAGATCCTCTGATCTGAACCACAACGCTGCATGCCTCATTCTCAACTGTTTCATTAAGGATAATCTGATAAGAGTGCTGCTGACTAGACGGTGGGAGGCGAACAGTTGGATATGACATCAGACATTTAACAGTTGTGAGTGAAACAGGATAAAGATGCTAAACAAAATACTACACATTAAACTTATCTGTGCTGCAATAAAAGATATTTGTTGTGACTCCAGTTTGTTTTAGTGCCATTTTAAGAGTTTTAAGCATATCTTGATGATTATCGGGAGAGTATTGTGAATCACAGGATAATCGTGACGTGACATTTTCATATCGTCCCATGGCTAGTTCAAAGTAGCTCCTAATCTTTACCTGTGAAGTCATGGAGCTGTGGTAGTGTTTCCATGACGATGCCAATGAGAGGCAGGTAAAGCATGGCGACTCTGGCCTTGACCTCCGGATCGGCGTAGCGTGGGTCAGAGTCATGGCTGGACAGGAGGTTATGAACGACACTCACCACTTTCTTATGTAGGCCAAACATCCTACAGGGAAACAGTAGAAAAGACAAAAGTTAAAAAAACAAGAAGAAAGGAACAAAGAGATACGGTATTTCATTTGAAGTGTGAAAAGCACAATGGGGGAGAGAACAAGAGAACGCATTAAGATAATACTGAATAACCATAACTCACTTACATGAATGCATGTCAGCATGCATACACGCTTATCTCTCACCAACAGATACAGAGGCTCTAACCTGAAAATAGCACTTTCCTTTCTTTACGATACTAAGAGTTTATTGGGTAGACACACACACACACAGACACACGAAACACATAAACAGACGCAATGACACACACCCACAAATGTGACATGAAACTCGTCCTCACTCAGACATAAACTCTTTCTTTATAAAACAACCTCCATAAGTGTAGGAAGTGTGCATCCAAAGCATACTAACCCTTCGTTCTCTGGGTCCAGTATCACAGACAGTTCAGACAGTACCAGTCCAGCCAGGAAATGTTGCTCTCTGAAGGGGACAGACAGCTCAAACATGTTGGCTATCTTTTGGTCCTGGACATGTGTGGAGAACCCAGAGCTCTATGGAGAACAACACAGAACATCCAAACAAGTAAGACCAATTATATTTTACCTGAGTAGTTCTTAAACGAAGCAAACATGTCTCCTGTGACTTTTAGAGTATCTTTATGTTAAGGAGTGGTGAAAACGTATGATCTGACAAGACAAAGTGTTTTGATTGGACTTGAATAGAATTTTTGAAGTTCCCCTCCAGACACGTTTTGAAGTACGTAAAAATACTTTATGATTAATATTTTGTTTAACATGGTTTTCCCATGTAAAAAGTAACAAAAAAAGCGTTAGTTTCACCGTCTGGTCTATTTTCTTCGTTAGAGGAACCATTGGAAAAATTCAGCCAAACACGTTTGACTCAGATGAGGAGTCCGTTGTGCACCAAAAATCAGCGACTAGCAGACATACCAGAATGGTAAGTGTTGTTAGAATCTTTTATTTGTTCATATTGTTTGTTAGCTTGTAACTGGCAGTGACTGACACAGCATTAGTGTTTGTGAAACATACAATGATATCTAGTGGGATTTTGGTAGATATTGGAAGGAAGCTCCAGGGTGACATACAAAGCCTGCACACCATGTTTGCTGTCAAAACTTTCACTATTCTAATGTAAACTCTCGCTCACTGTATTGACAAGCCCACTCTGCGCCAGGGGCTTCAGGTTTCTTTTCCGGTGTTGTGTCGAAGACGGTTTCCCTATCGATATGTGTCGGCATTTGCATATTAGACAGCGATTGCTTTTCAAATTTGTGACGTAATCTAGCTTGCCCGGTGTAAATTTGAATCTCAGATTTTAGGTAAGTGCACAGACATCTCCCCCTTAAGAAGAGGTATTAGAAAACACCTCTCTAGTGACAAACTTTGCACAGATACAAGTCAGTATAATCAAGATCAGACATTTTATGGGACATAAAATGAAAAAAGAGAAGAAAATAAAAACAGAGTGGAGGGGATGTTTAAGTTGTTTACAGAAATGACAGCTAGTATAGTGGTACTCATGATCAGTTGGGAAATCACTGTACAATTTGTTTTATTAGTGTAGGACTATATCACAGGGTGCATGTCTATTTGCATGCAGGCGTTTGAATTTCCCTCCACCACTTTTCGTCTGACCTGTGAAGTTGCTGAAGACACAGAGGGGGAAGGCGAGGCAGGCGGGGTGAGCAGACTGCAGGGCAGGTTCAGGGTGACGTAGTGTTCATGGCTGGCGACGATTCTCAAGAAATCAAGCCTCAAAGACTCCAGGGTTGGGTTCTGCAGAGCGTAAAGCTTTGTGGACACCTGGAGAGAGGAAACAGTACAAATTAATTTATATTTTTTTTACAGAATACTACAACATATGCGTACATGCATACAAATATTACAAATAAAGAATTGGAGTATGTACTGTCAAAAGAAGTGAAATCTTGAAATATCACTAATTAGTTCTTAATAGTGCTGTAAAGGAGCCTGAAATGCCCGATATATCCAGCGAACTGAACAGCAATAATTGTGTTAGTTTTGCAGTAAGAACCATTTCATCTCCAGCGCTCATAACACACTTTGGACTACCCACCTGTGTCTACTTCATACTTGATTGTGTGGCGAGAACCATCACCAACATGTTAACTGCCCCCTTGTGGCGGGGAATACTAATACCCACAAAATGTAAACTAGTCCTTCAAAAAGAACCCCCAAAACACCCATATTGGCTCCAGCACTCATACTTCTGTTTGTAGCTAAATGTTACTCAGCCATCTGTGTCTGCTTTCTCTTCACTCATACTAATCCTGCTAAAATTGTATTATTCTTTATCATGAAAAAAAAAACACATTCAGTGAATCTAAATAAGACATTTACCTGTTTCCAGTATGCTCTGATGAGGGTGAAGACAAAGCCTCGGTCCATGACTGACAGCAGGTCGTTGAGGAAGAAGGCCAGACTAGTGTTTAGTCTCTCCACCAACTCCAGGTCCTGATTGGATGAGACACGTGCATCTTAAAAAGTTTCCAGAGTTGGCGGTTTGAACATTATACTGTTCATATGCTTCACTATATTGTATAACTTCAATGCTTCAACTTCAACTTTTGTATTGTTTACAACTCCCGAACACTTGGCTTTGTTGATAGACATTTGATTTTTATTATATTTTTATTTTCACTATTGTATTCTTTATTCTGTAATTTCTAATCTGTGCAAGTACATTGAGAGAGCTGCATAAAAACTGAGTTAAATTTCTTGTATGTACAGTATATACTTGGCAAAATAAACCTGATTCTGATTCTGATGAAACAAACAGACAAAAAGGATGATATGGGACATCCCTTGTGGCCTCAAACTTATTGTGCCGCATTAATATGTATGCTTTTGGCTTTCATAAAGTGTCAACTAAATTGTCAAATACAGTACAATCTGTTTATCAATTTAATATAACTTTGAAATGACTCATTTGTAAAATTCATTATTCCCTGACTACACTTGTATGCACTTAGTCTCTAAACCACCATGATATTCCACACACTGCGAGCCGATTGGGAACACTTCTCCTGGCCGTTACTTACCTTCTGGAAGCGAGACACAATGTCGCCAGCGATGGTGCTGACCAGGGCTGTAATGTCATCCATGAAGCGCTCTGGGAAACGGTTCTTCCTCGGTGACTCTAGGCGTTCGGTGAAATACAGGTGGTGGATAATGCTCTTCACCTGTGGTAAAGGTCAAGACATTTTGTTGTGAGAAAATGTCTGCACGGTGATGACTGATAAGAACTATAGAAGACATATCCATCTACGTCAAAGCTTTTTTTAAGGGTAAAAATGTTGTTTCCTACCATGAGTTCAAAGAAAAACCAGGCCTGCTGTAGAGCGCCCTCCCTGACGCTCCCACTGCTCACCACCCACTGGAGGGCCAACTCCTCATGGAAGAGCTGAGTAGAACAGGAAAGTAGAAAACGGAGACAAAGAAGTAGAGATGGAGAGAAAGAGAGGGAGAGGCAACAAAGCCAGAGAGAGAACGTGAGGCACCAGGAGAAGTATCACTGTCCATCTTAAATTAAAATACACCTAAATCTACATGTTGTGAACAGATTATTCAGTAAATATACTGTTAACTGAACTCCAAAGTGTATTTTCTTAATGGGGATGAAAGTTAAGCAGGTTTAGTTAACAAGTATTAATTCTTATATTCTCTATATGAAAGAATAATAGAGTCCAGTAAAGCTCCTGCGCCCCCAGCACTGAAAATTAATTGATTAAAAACAAAGTGAGGTTTAACCAAAAAACGTAATATATACACATATTACAGTAATGGTTAACAACTCAAAACACTCTAGACAAATTCTTTAAATGTAAAAAAAATTATAAATACATATAATAAAATGTACAGTTGTGTGCAACTTTCATTTTTGTGAAATGATGAAAAATGCAGTTATCGTCATGCAAATTATAGTATTTCATTATGTAACTTCCTGTGATTTTCCTGTGTGCATGGAGAGAAGAAATTCTTCTTCATTTCTTTAAAGAATTATGCATCAGTAACTTGCATTTATTTATTTAGGTGTGTGTTTTTATGCAAAACCAACATCGAACACAGTCTGGCTAACACAGCGACTCTTGTCCGGTGAGTCTGGCAAGTCTTCCTTAATCATGTTAACATATAAAGATTAGGAAGGGGCAAGACCTGATTGATATCCAAATATTGATTCTGATGAACGTTATCTATATATTACTTAACCCATTTGTGTCCGCAACTGAAATTTATTATTCATTTTTAATGTTCTCTGGGCTTGCTTAAGCACAAATTTGTAGAAATGTAAAAAATCCGTCCAACCATTTCGCTGGAAAGTGAGTTTTTCATATCATACCATATCTAGTCTTTGGGCACATGGGACTACTGTTTTTGCAATAGACTCAATTATATTTAAGGAAAAAACTGTAGCCCTATGTGCCCAAAGATTAGATATAGTTTGATAAGAAACGGCTGTATCTCCAAAACTATAAGGAGCACAATCAAGTATTTGGTATCTATGAACTCATAACAAGTTGAATATCAAAGATATGCACATATGTGCAGTGTAAAGAAAATATTCCATATGGAAAACATTTAATAAACACAGTGATAGCGTTTGTCCTAATTTTTCAAAAATCCTGATTTTGACTATTAATAAAAGTGTGATTTTTTATGGGATCTAAAAATGTCAAAGTGCCCAAAGCATGTCAGTACCAAAATTCAAAATTTTTGACCCATCAATTGGTCAATGAATGTTTTGACATTTTTCCTTATCATACTAAATATAGTCTTTGGGCACAAATGGGTTAAAGATGCAGTGCGTAGGTTCTGGCGGCATCTAGCGGTGAGGTTGAAGATTGCCACCAACTGAAATTTCTCCTGTGTGCTAAGCGTGTAGGAAAACTACATGGGCTGAGGCAAAAATGTGAAAAACGCAAATGGCCCTATCTAAGTCCAGTGTTTGGTTTGGTTGGCTATTGTAGAAACATGGCGGTCGACATGGAGAGGACCCGCTCTGTATGTAGATATAAACGGCTCATTCTAAGGTAACAAAAACGCAACAATTTGTATTTTCAGGTAATTATATACTAAAGAAAACATACTTATTATTATTATATTCCATTTCTGACAATAGATCCCCTAAATGCTACACGCTGGGGGAAAAAAGCTACTAAATGCACCTTGTATTTTTTGTGGTAACTACTTCTTCAATATCAGTAAACTTTACAGCAGATTGTATCCTTATACACTACCTACCTAACTAACCATGTGTTTGTATGTCTCTTGTTGGGTCATAGTAAACTGATTGGAAGTTGCAGTTTCTTAAAACAGTGCACAATGACAGGAGACTTCCCAGACTAAGTTAGCCAGACAGCATTAGCCAGACTACAACCAACATTCATGTCACATAAAAAACTCCTCGACACATTCAGAACAAGAGGCAGATAAGCGACATTCAGCATTCAGCAAAATCCACAACCACCAAATACGACAACAACCAATCCAGAGGCACACATCCACAGACAAGACAGGTGAGGTGGGCGGGCGGGGTTGGCTCCTCCCCCAGTGCAAGTGGCTCTACCTTTTTTGTGGGCAACCGTCCTGTTAAAGTTTGCAAGAAACTGGCGCTCTCAGTGTGCGAAGACATGCGATTGCCACAGCGCTCCATGGCCTATGGGTGGGATGAATGGAACGGTGACAACAAGGTTAGTGGAGGAGCAACGGGAGCGTGGGGTTGCACCTTTTTCCTCAGCACACAGGGAAAATGTGTCTGCTGGGGAACACGCATCCACGCATCTACGCATCCACACACACATGCATACTATACACTACACACTTTTGTGATCTCTTGCACACACTTGTCACACATGAAGACACAAAACAATTAGACACAGGAGAGGGTCACAACACTTTAAAGCGCTGTACTCAATCTAAAACAGACCGATACATCGGTAGTTTGAGTGCTGAAAGGAGGGATGCAAAATGGCTGCATGAAGGGCCGTGAGATCAAGTTAAGACATCGTATCGTTTTTTGCTTGATGTTACAGTCATGGCTTAAAGATGTGCAATTCTGCATCCTTCCAGGTGAACACAATAATTCAAAGACATAATGACATACATCCTACTGTATTAAAGGTATTAGCATTGGTAGGTAGACTAACACAATAAATGCTGATAATGTACGTGCTCTGTCAATGCTGGCACAACTAATTACATGTTGTAATCTAGCTGTGATTTTATGATTACAATATGCAGAATTAATTTCATCTTGGTTTCTTGACATTCATAATATTGGATGTGTAAATAAGTGACAAACAAAGGAGTATGTCATGGCAACTTAACATGACAGAAGACATAACATCACATGAAGATGGAAAGTGAAGCTGACAAACGACCTCACGTATGTTGACAGACACACACACTCACACTCACAGATATACCATGCTCCAGTGACAAAGTGAATGCTATGTAGGGTTAGTAGAAAGTCATGCAGGGATACACACTAGTGAGAGTGGAGATTATGAGGTTAAGGCAGCGGGAGTGAATAACTGTGCTGGAAGCAGAAAAGGAAAATAGATGAAACAAAATGAATGCAGAAAAAAATCTACTCTGCGGATGAAGATGATTTCTAACAATACTCTTTTTCTCTACTACTCCAACAATCCTCTGTGAAATACACGCACATAAAAATGTCTTGGTTTTGGGTTTAACAATAACTGACCACTGTAAACCCAAAACGGCCCGCAAGCTTGACATAGAAAGAAAGGGAGGCCAACTATGTCCAAGAAATTGCTGCCATGAGTATGGCACTGAGTACTGAGTACTCTGGCACTGAAATACTTGGATTTAGACTACGTGTCTTTTCATGCAAGTACTGAGAAAAAGGGAGGTGTTAGATATGATAAGTGGAGCGGGATGACACCTGAGACTCTAGCATGAGAGATAGAGGGTCATGGTCATGGAGGCGGCTGTGACTCCCATGTATGGGATTCATGGGAGGACTGTGATTTAAAGTTTACAAGAATACTGTAATATTCTGAAGTTTTGGTCTTTTATGTCTTTGTGGTACAATAGTCACATTGTATACGGTTTAGAAATCTATTGTTTGGAGAAAGTTAGCAAAAAATGGTTGGCAATCTGACTTAAAACCTCCAGAAGTAGTGTCACGATGGGTTGAGTCTATAAATGAAAGATGTGATCATTTACAAAAAGGATATTTCTTGCCCCAACTCTCACCTTGCTTTCAGTAACTCTGGCAAATTACACAAATAAACCAAAACTCCAAATATCCCAGTATCCCCTGAAGGTGAATAAGGCGAGTTGTTTTTGTAGTGAGGCAAAGTGGAGGACGGGGCATTCATAAAACCACCTGCATGGTTTCTGGAGCGGACCCGGGGCTGGATCCCCAGGGGGCACTCTTACAGCCCATGGTGTGCACCCACGAGTTGGAGCGGTCTAAGCCCTAGGCGTGCCGAGGTCAAAGGACACAAGGCAGACGGGAAGCAAGGGAGTGAGCGAGCAGCACGGGGGAAGGAGGAGGGAAGGAATAATGACAGGTTAAAGAGGTTCAGAGGTCAGGACTGCTGGAAGATGCCAAGGGCCCAAAAACAGGTTAGCCGTCAGTAAATATAAAAATCCAAATCATCACCACAGAGGAGCAAAGCACATCTCTCTCTCTCTCTCCCTTTCTCTCTCTGTGTAAGAAATAACTTCCCCTCCCTCAGAGACAAGAGAAGAAAGGTTTAGTTCAGTATTAGCAGCAAAGGGAACATTCATCAAACAAGGGGTTGCATTCAGTCACTGCTCAGGTACTTTTGGGTTAAATAAAACATGTTTGAAGAGACAAATCACAAATTAAAACAACACACAATAAATGACAACAGATTCATTAAATGAAATAAAAAGGAAACAAAAACAGCACAGACTGACAAGGCTAAGCTGTTCTATTGAAACAATGCGTATTGTATCTTCTCGACAGCATCTGCTTTCTGTGAACCAAATGTCTCTTGTGCCTGTCACAACCTGCACACACTGAGCACTGTGTGTGCATGCTGTCAGGTTGCTGTTACAGCGGTTAGAGAGATAAGATGTCCAGTCTTATGTTTACGCATTGGCTATACAGTTTACTCGTGATAAAATATCCAGCTGTGTAACTGTGTGCACATGGAGGGCCTCTGCCTCAATGTGGGTTAAGAACTACAGAGTAGAGTTCAGTACAATCACCTCACATGTGCCTGTCTAAAATACATCACAAATCAATGAGTGCTGCTGGACTACGGCAATGTTAAATATTTAACTCTGATATCGGAACTCCACGTGCGGTGTGGACAAATCAAATATGGCAACAGGGCTAAGTGCCAAAAGACATAAATTATCTTAGGACCACGCGTAACATTTTGAGTTAGAGCGGCCTCTTTCATGCCTCAACTGAACTCTAAAAGTACTGAGATCAAAGAAGTTACAGGCAAATGTATAACCAAGGACATTGTTTGATGACCTTACCTTGCTGCCAATGATGGAGCGGACCTCGTCATCAGGAGAGGTGGGTGTACCCGAGATGTCAGGGTTACTGTTGCTTAAGCTACGGGAGCGGTTAAGGTTGAGGCTGGCTGGTCGAACAGCTGAGCGAGCCATGGTGGCGTAGTGAACCGAACCTCCCAACCCTCCGGGGCCTGGGGCAACAACACACAGAGGAAGGAAAATGGGACGACTGGGATGTGATGGGAATAACTACTTCTACCAAGACATTGTGCATCCACTGACACGATGATTGCATGTTGCTCCCAATGCACACATTTACATTTGTACCGGCCCCTCCTCTTATCAAAAAGCCAAACACAACTCCAGCTTGCATGTGGTGAACTCATACAGGTAAGAAGCTCATAAACATATTTATTCACTAGCGATTATAGTTCCATAGAGCAACCAATGTGTCTTGGCAGCGAATGGTTAGTTAGCTTAAAGAGGACTGATTGCAAGAAATCATGTACCACACATCAAATTCTCTACCAAAATGGAATATTACTTTAAGAACTAAATGTAATTTTAAAGAGGACCTAATATGCTCATTTTCAGGTGCATACTAGAACATTGCTTTATTTTTATAGCGGCTGTGCTGCAGCACCTCTTTTCACCCTTTGTCTGAAACCCCCCGGCCCCTAACCCCCCCCCTGCCCAACCGAACCAAACTCTTCGGACTCCACTCCAGCTCCGCTCTAACTAGCTTTGTTTCAGAGCATGCCACACTAGCCGCTAGGCAAAGTGTCGTTTCAGGCAGTTCAGGAGCAGTGTTTCTGTGGGGGAGAGTAACTCTCTTTGGCGTGGACTTTGGGCTTTGTAACTTTGCAGACCTTTTACATGCACAGAAAAAACTATGTAACGCACTAAATGAAAGGGAAAAAGCACAAAAGCATAATAGGTCCTCTTTAATTTTAGAGGGAACAATAATTGCACACAGATTAAAGGCCTTTACACACCGGGGGTGACACAAATAAGTAAACACTCGCATGCAAAAATGTTATGTCTAGGGCTTTTCCTGTGAAAGGTAAGAACGGAAGGAGTGGATCTGGTCTGCGCTGCCTTTGTCAAGGTTGAAAGGAGTAATACAGTTTGTCGTCCTGATTCGCACTATGGTGCAACTCAACTCGTTCCACACAACTTGATTGGTTGATGCCTTTATTCGCGGTGTGAAAGATCAGAGAGTCGGCCTCGTTCCGCAAAAACATGATGACACTTTTTCGCTGCGTAATATTCACATTCTATGTTAAAGTATTCATGACAAAAACAACAGTTCGAGGATGATATTGATGTGCGAATTAATCGCACGTAAAAAACGCCCCCGGTGTATTAAAGCCTTAAGATGTACAGTAGTGGGCCATATCTACCTGTTGAGGATGAGTTGGGGTCTGTGTTGAGCAGGCAGAAGACAAAATGGATGTGGAAGGAAAAAAACAAAAGATAAAAAGAAATAGAAAAAAGAAAAATTATGGCAAGTAGGTTTGACAATAAGTCACCCAGTGATGGTGAGTTGGGGGTAAGATGAAGTTAACTTAAAGGGAGAAAACAGAAAAACAGGTGTAGAATAAAAGAAAAATGTGAGGTGATGAACTGTATTGACAGTAAAATACCTGGGGAAGGTGCGTTGGGGTCAGTGCTGGGCAGGCGGAAGACGTAGTGGATGTAAGAGGACAGCAGGCCGTTGCGGCCGTGCATGTCCTGGCTGGTGTCCAAGTACTTATGAAGCCGGTTCACTATGGATGCCATGACTTCGAAGGATGCCTGGCCCAGATTCACTGAACACACAGAGATACAGACAGAAGCAAAGTGACGTGTGTGCAAAAATACAGATATGGACAAATATACACAAAGTTACGGTATGTGTGTGCACACAGGATGACCCCCATAAAATAAGATATACAAAAAGATAGAAAGATACAACCATGACCTTTGCATGTATTCATTTTCTGTGTGAAACATAATCCTGTTTTAGACACAGCTTTAAGTTTATTATCAGAAGTATGTGCTAGTGTTACTGTGCAAAACACAGTGAGCACTGTAAAAATGAATACATGAGCTGATCTATGATTTTGTAATGGTTTTGCAATGCAGGGGTCAGTTGTCTCATATCGCCTTCTGCCCAGCCAGGTTATTTCATTTTTATTTTTTCTTTGTACTTTCCCTTTTTATTTATTCATTTATATTTCGGACCATTTCTTCATAGTAATTAAATAGATAAAATTTCAAAACTCGTATGTATTCTGTATGTCACACAGAACACACTTCATATACAGCACATCATATTAAAGGTCTTATTGATAACATTTTTATGTAGACGAATATTTTTTTTTAAATAATACATCTACAGAGCCTTTAATCATTAATGAATTAATCATTTTAAAAGTGTTGGCGGTTCCAAAATGAATGTTTTGTTTAACTCTGTGGAACATATCTGACGTTCGGTTCCTACTTCTAACAAGGTTTGTGAGCACATAGCATAAAGACGTTGGTATCGCGTGGTATTTCTGGGTCGTCAGTTAGTGTGGCAAAAACTGATAAATGGCTGAGATTGACGGTAAGTGCCTGGTGACGACTTGTTGTGAAGTAAAGGCAATTGAACGGGGGAGGGAGAATGCGACATCTAGTGGCTGAATGTTATCAATGTTATCAATAGCACCTTTAAAGGATAATAATAAAACTCATCAAAATCACCAATTCTTAAAATGTACCAAAATACGTATTACATTTTTGTACATATTTCCATTTTATAGCATAAAAAATATATATATATTATAGCATTTTTTATGGCATTCCTATTGCCATGACTAAATTTAGGAAAACCTTTAACCTTAACTTATATTCATCATCTCTGTAAATAAAATAAAATCAAGATCTACAGCTTGAGGTGGCACAATTAATAGCTAATTCTACTTGGCAGATTAACCATCAGCCCCAAGCTGTTCTAAAATCACTGTGTGATCTCTGGCTTTTTAATTAGATGTTAAACAATTTCATACCTATCTGCCCAGCAATGACTGGCGGCCGCACTACCATCAAAACCAACTTGTCGAGTAGAAGGTGAAGGAATCGAACCACCGGCTCCAGCTGGGAAGAGTTGAGCGCCGCAATGCTGGACTTGAGCTCAGCCTCCAGGTTGTTCTCCATGATGCGCATGTCTCCTATCCTGACTGGGAACATGTGCTCGTCCAGGGCGTGTACCAAGGCAAAGAACTTATCCAGGTACTGGTCCTGGACACGGAGAGGGAGAAATTTTGTTGGCAAAACACATGCAGGAGAGGGGATATAGAAAGACACAGATGGTGAAAGAACAGAAGAGAAGAAAAGAGGGATGATAAAGATGGATGGAGAGAAAACAAGGCAAAAAGAAGAAGCTTAGAGGAAAAAACAGCACAACAGTTGGAAAAGGTAGAGAGAGGGGAAGGAGAAAAGGGGGGAAGGAAGTCAACAAACAAAAGTAAGCTTGGATCTACTCGTCTGTAAGTTGGCTCACCAAGTGGAAACCACAAACCGTACGTTTCTACAAGAACACAGTAGAATCCAGCAAGTCTAATCTGCTCCAGGAGAAGTGATTTATGAGCACATTAGTCCCAGTTAGGCTCCTAGGGACCACAGTCAAGCCCCCCACACCCCGGCCGACACAGAGATGGAGTAGACCTCAGTAAATTACTGCAGAGGCGAGCTTCAGCCACTAATGAACTGGTGCTGTGGAGGAATTACTGTCGAAATGTGAAAACACTGTTTCTCTTTACTGAATTTTTAAATGATAACCCGTGTGATGCTTATGAAAATGATTCCAAGGCAACTGATATAACAATAAAATTGTTCTTCTTCATTCCTGAAAAGCAAGTTATTTAGGTAATATGAAGTTTAATTTTCCAGCAGCATTTTCCCTCTGCTCATATGTATGTATGCTCCTATGTACATATGAACAGGGAAGATGGGACAGAGTAAAGAGGATGATAGGTGATGATTTGATGTTCGTAAAACTACTGTATACAGTACTGTTACCTGTGTGTGGATGGTTGAAGCAGTCACCACTTCCACGTTAAATACTCCTCGATGGTTGTCCACCCACTTCATCCCTGGGAGAGGAACCTGAGGTACAAAAATTACCTTAGTAAATCTGGGCTTCATTGGTAAAATGAACATCTTACAAGCAGTGAAACATACGATAGGTCACCGGGCACAGAAGGCTGAGATTTTCCTTAAATCAAAAAGGATTAAAGGGCTGCTCTGATGCCTTTCCATCTCACCCAAAAGTTAAACAAAGAGGTTAGTAGGTATTGAAAATTTTCCTTTTTTATATTACAAAGGGACTACGGAGGACGGAACCTGCCAAAATTAAAAATGAATATATAAATAAATAAATGATTGAATAAATAAATAAATATGGTATTAAATGTACCAAAATCAATATTAAAAATAAATGTAGGCATTAATTAATTCATAAAATATGACATAAAATGATCTTTATTTATTTACCTACAAAGCAGCAAATTAAAACTGAAATGTCAATTTATGTCACATTTTATCAATTAATTAATGTCTACATTTATTTTTAATATTACTTTTGTTACATTCAATGGCATATTTATTTATTTATTGAGTCATTTATTTATTTATTCATTTTTAATTTTGGCAGGTTCCGTCCTCCATACAAGACAGACTCTGCTTAACACTTAACCTGGTTTGTCTGCAGCACACCAATTCATTATCATTAATAATAATGATAATTATTATTTACCCGTTTCAAATTTATACTTTTTTCACACTTGAATCTATGTATTCATACTGTAAAACTGTGTCTTACATCTGGTGAGAGAACAGAGTAGGATTGTGGTGGTTTTTCCAGAGACACCGGCAGACAGAAGTGTCCCGTCCGCAGACGCCCATTCTGCAGCATGGGGATCCACTACAGAGAAAAATAAATTGAAAGAGAACACAGAGGACAAAGAACACACATTAGGAGGATAATATTATTTTTCAGTTAGTACATATTCTCAACTCCCCAGGTCTCTCTTGCACACCTAACTAAAAGACAAGTAGAGAGTGTGTGCTTGTGAATGAGCATGTCTAAGTTTACAACTATGCCCGCAGGAACATTGCAATAGTGAGAGTGCAGACAGCTGTCCCCTACAGCCACGGTAACAGCCTATGTGGTTATCGTAGCTGTGCCAGTGGCTGTTAACCTACCGTGTATCCCACAGGGGTCTCCAGTGGTGTGTTCTGTTTCTGCTGACAGCTGACGTGGTAAAAGGTGAAGAGAATGTGGTGGTGGTCCGACAGGGAGGCAGGCAGCTTGATCTTGACCTCATCATGAAAATCAGGGGATCTGTTGACAGCAGTTAGCAACGACAATATAAAACTGTTCAACAACAGTGTTACAAGGTGCTTTATATTTAATAAGTTGATAGACAACCACACAAAACAGAGTTGTTTCTGAACTACCTAGACAGGTTTAGTTATATGGTTCAAATTGCCATCTTCGCCGCTCTGGTGTGAATTCGACATTATAGTTCTAATAATAAATATCTATAGGGCTCTTCCATTGCTTTCCCAGAGGATTTATATACGACTTATTCTGGTAACTATTGAGAATGGTTTGCTCCATGTTTTAATGCATGGTAAAACGGGCAGCTAGTTGAAGTGTTGCTCAAGCACTCATTGAAGTAGCTAGGTCATTAATAACACTGGGATGTGGTTAACGGCATTTTTTTTTAAGATGAATGATTTGTAGCGTTTAACGCCCATCACAGCGACAAGTGTCGTGCGTCAGTTTGTAGCTTAATGCCACCGGCTTCCATTGAAAATGACTTGTAGCCTGTTCATGTGTCACTCATAGTGTGAACGCAGCTTAAGACTCTGTCTGGACAGGCTTACATACTAGCTTTAGACTTGCATTAGTACATGTTCTTCCATGCACGTACAAATATGCAAATCAATTGAAATCCTCATATATTCTATTTCCAGCTGAGCCCATTTATAACTTGGGACTCTGTGTCTCAAGACAAGTCAAGTGATCTAAAAAGAAAGAAATTACATAACACATCATAACTCACTTCAGCTGAGTTCCTGTTAGTGCCCCAGGGGGAAACTTTGTCTGCAGGCCAATGCCGAGAAACAAACAACCACCAAATACAGCATGTCCTTCAACAAACATGCCCACTAGCATTGCCTCAAGGCTAGAGATTGGGCTCTCATTTCTCATGGGAACAAACATTTTGGTTATGGACCAGAAAAAAGAAATCCTCCAGAAAGAACTGCACAAGGAGCAACTTTCCTCCCAGAAGAAAAGGCTAATGGGTTATTAACTGAGCACATTATGTCAAAGCCAAAAGCAAATAGGTGGAAGCTGTTCAGATTACAAAATATATCTTATAATAGAGTCGTTTTATTTCCTTGTCATTCAGTTTTCTTCATATGTTCCTTTAAGAGTTTTGACAAGAGAAATATTGTGCCACTTCTGAGTGAAATGCAGACTGTAATTGACCATTACCTATAAGCACTTCTAAGAGCTGGATTAAGTCCTGATGCACGATGGTCCTGGTCACAGTGGTACATTATTCACAGGTTGATTAATTTTAGCCTTGAAGGTGTGACCCCTGGGTGACAAATGACAAACCGCTGGATGTCGTAAAAACACCTGATAGTGGTGATAAAATATTAGAGACCCCTCAGCTCTTATGTAGAGATGGAAGGAACGTGTGCCAAGGACACCACTTGACGATATCCAGAAGGTTGACTCCAGCTATTCTTTAATGAACACCATCAAAGGTTGGTAGAGTAATGGAGGTGTAATAGTAGATGTTATGGTGATGTTAAATTAAAGAAGGATATTTGTGAATTTGATTTTCGTCGACCAATCTCATGACAATCATGGAGACCATGTGAGTACAAGGCTAGGCATGTCAGATTTTCATACCTCACCATTGCCAAGAGAGTAGGGATGTCATGATACCGGAAATTTAGTAGTTGACACCAATAGCAGTGAAATTCCATGATTCTCGATACCCCAAAAAAATCCCATGTACTTCAACATACACTTCTTTATTACTGTTTGCATACTGGTTTTTGTTAGGAGGTTAAACAGATCATAATACCTCTTTATTATCTATTTTATATTGCTGTGAGAACATCTCCTTCAAACATCTGGACTTATTCAAGTTTCTCGCCAAAAACTACTTTTCACAAGATTACAATTTAACACATCTTGATAATGTTAGAATTTACCATCGCCCAATACTCATTTTTACTGAGCGTAGCTTGAACATATGTATGTAATATACATGTAATGTAACTCATTGAACCTCCGTTAACGGCGCTCTTTAGCTCCGTGCTGTCAGCAGGCGAACCGGTCACTGCGATTACTATCTGCTTACACTTTGAACGCATCATAATGTAAATCGATGGCACCTCCCGTGTTGAAATCAGCAGGACATTAACTAGCTCTCGTCCTGCCGATTTCAACACGGATTTGTTGTTTCCAATGTAGCTTTATCAGGGAAAAAATAGGGTGCTTCCCCGGTACGCATCAATAGTGATTTTACTGCGTCCCGAATGAAAATATGCAATATGATTGCTATGGAGCTTTAGGTCAAAATGTTGGGATATTTGAATAGTTTTAGCTACGTTTCATCACCATCCCAATCACAGGTTCCCTACAGCACTCTGTAGAGACTATTATAAAGACAAAGAGCTTACCTGTTATGGTACACCACAGCAGTATAGGCTTCTTTAGCGAAATCTGCACAGCTGGACTTCCCAAATATCACCTGGGGGATAAAAGAAATACTAACATTCAGATGGTCATAAAGCCATATAATAATGAATTATGACCATTTGTCAACATCTATTTAACCAGAGCATATTTGGTAGCATGCACACAGCTGTATAGAATAATGCAGTGCTGTTACATTGCACAGCTTTGCCATACAACCAGACTTTATCATCAAATGGCAAAAATCCTTAGTTGTCAACACAGCAACACATACAACTAAAATGAATGACTGGACTAAAATAAATTCAAAAACAGGAATTGTTTTTCTTTATGTTCTCATCATAGCATACCGGCATTGCATTGTTTGGATCCTCTCCATTCATAAATTGCACTTTGACTGTGATGTTGCGGGCGGAGCCTTGACGGTTGGCAAAGTTAAGACTCTGAGGGTTCACATACAGCAGATTCCTAAAAGACATGAACACAGAGAAAACAAGGCACATTATAAATGATGTCATTTAAGTAACTGTGCCAAAGAAATATGTCAATCTATAAAACTCCTAAGTTAATGGTTAACATACACAAAAAAGGCATTTGAAGTAAAACATCATATATCCAAAGTATGACGTTAATTATATAGTATGTAACATACCAGTATATAGAAAGTATCAATAGATTACCAGCACTAGAGGCTGAGAGACCAAGAGTGTAACCATCATATAAATAATTAAAATTGTATTACACACTTGGTTGATTCTACCACTCAACTTGACAACTAAAACATATTCACTTTTTTCTTAATATAATACTAATAATACTATTACTATTATTAATAATACTTCTTTGTTCAAAATACATTTCTTAATAAAATACTGAAAGTGGTTGGGGAATTTTATAATCCTGATCATTGCTGTCAGCAAAAATAACGGTACTGTACTGTTTAAAATCACTGGTTACTACACTGATGGGAAGTGGGATGAGCCTCCCCAATAGGAAATACAAAGTAACCCGGGATCAGCTGACAAACCGCAATGACGTAGTGGAGTCTGTGGGGGACGGCCCCACAGAGACCACAGCTGGAACCACAACTGACAAGGAAGCGTGGGAATCTCTTTGGTGTGATGATTAGACTCATTCCCTTCTTCCTCTGTTACCCTCTATCTAGCATGTCCTAATAATAACAATGGCAGCTTTAAAGTGGGTTGTTGAATTTGAACTGAAAAAGACCCCGAGATGACGTCACAGTGGAAAATCTGAAATCCCCTTATAAGCACAAGCGAGGAAGTATCACCGATTGGTCAGTTTATCTCATCAGACTCATCTTTGGTTAATCAGTACACATGAATACTGTGAAGGCAAACTCTGCATTGCAAACTCTACAGGTCTCCCAGTACACTCCCAACTGTACGATGACAGCTACCCACCTCCCTCATTTGGAGTCCAGAGGCTACATATGGGGACAAAGTCATTGTTTGCTGGCTCTATACATAGATCATGATAAGTTTCTCACCAGTAGGCCAGGCATGCAGAGGAGGAATGGTAAATAAATAGCAAGTCTGCCATGTTGATAGGACAACTAAATTCTGTTTAAAACTGGGTATAAGCACTTACTCACTACAAAGCAGATAAATATAGCAAGTATTTCATAATTTCTATAAAAACTTTAGTCATGGTCCAACTTGCTTTGATTCAGCCAAACATCCACATTTTATGCTCAGGTCATTTTTTCCTTTTTTCATCCAGAATAATTGAATGAATGTGCATATTAGATCTATATTTGCAGAGGATGTGCTTTTAGTTGCACAGTCATATGTACCACGTGATAGTGACCTAGCAGCACTGGATCGCTTCCCACCAGCACCAGACGTTAATTTTATAGGAAACCCTGTCTCCACTTCGCACTGATTTTGCACCTATTCTTCTAAACCAATATGGTGAAAAAAAAAGAATAGAAAATAATCTTGCATCTACAAATCTTAATTTTAATCTCAACGACACACCTGTAAAGTTTCGTGACTACATCTTGCACGGTTGTGACGCTATCGCGGTGACAAAATCTGTCCACAGACAGGCATATAAACATTTGGCAAAATATTCAAAACCACTTCTGAGGTAGTTCCCGTTATAATTAACTTCCATGAACTGAAAACACATTGTGAAAGAGTTTAAGTTCTAAGACAAAAACACAGATAACTCCCAGACCGGACAATGCCGTGGGTGTCTATTTCACTCTAAATGTGACCATAATTTACTAAATGAACATCATGCTGTATTGAAGAAGACTTGAAACTAGCGATTGAGACCATAAACTCATGTTTACAATGTTTACTGAGGTAATAAATCAAGTGAGAAGTAGGGTCACTTTCTCATAGACTTCTATACAATCAGACTTCTTTTTGCAACCAGAGGAGTCGCCCCCTGCTGGCTGTTAGAAATAATGCAAATTTAAGGCACTTCTGTATCGGCTTCACTTTTCAGACCCGGAGTTGCCCGCCGGCTACAATAGTGAGTGAACGTGACTTTTATCTTCACCTTGTGGTTAACAAAGGATGGGATGATGGTGGTGGTGGAAAGTATCCACACTATCCAACCATGGAACAAAGAACTGACTCACAACACGTTATCGGAGCAATCCTCTCACCCAGAGGTCAACATAAGAGATCAAGTGATCGATGCATGGAATTACAATTGCGAGAAAACAAAAATATGTCAGGGGTAACTGATAGTTTGCATGATAAGAATCAGTGTAGCTACAGAAACAGCAGTATGGACAATTCAACATTAGGATCAAATTAGAATGCACAAAGCTAACATAGACAAAATATGATGAACATCAACAAAACATAGTGTTATTTAAACAGACTGCTGAGGTGGTTCAATTTCAGATTTTTTGGGGTGAAAATTCCACAGCAAATTTGAACTTGGACAGAACATGCCAGCTCAACGGAGAAAAGTCCCAGCAGGACATGTCAGGTTCAAACTCTTAACCCCCTGGCTGCTAAGCCACAAACCTAACCACTGAGCTGGATACTGAATATCATTACCAGCTTTATGCTGATCAAGCAAATTCCTGGCACATTCACTCAGTCTGTGGCCAATTTTACCTCTTTTCTAAAGGACCCTTTCGTTCTGCTCCGTCCATATCATCGCTGAGAACTGAGGTATTCCATCCTTACAACCGCAAATTACTAGAGAACACTCATTAAGATGACTGTGTGGTATTTTAACGTGCACTGTAACAGCCAGAGTGCCAAAAGGTTTTTAAACCAAAGCCAAATATTCCAGTATTTTTCCTTTGCCATACAAAGTGACTGATCAGCTAATGAATGAAAACATATTTTAACAACAATAGTAAATAGTAAAACTCCATAAAGGCTGCAAACAGGACATTTTCAATGTATACATGCCTCTATATAAACAAGAAACTATTTTAATTTTGGTTAGCCAAAAAAGCAATGACTGCATGACACGGCAATTATTCCGTCTAGAAGGCCTTTTTCACACAGGACACACTTACTCTAGAGGTTGGGAACCCCGCTGTGCCAAAAGTATAAATATTTATATTCCAATTAAATACTACACCAAGTCATTTCACTGATTACTTCCTCCTCCCTCTCTGGCTGACTGTGGACATATTTCACAAACATTTCAGGTCTGCGTGAAACAACTTACTAAGAATTTTCCATAAAAGATTGTTTTTTTACGACAGAACAGAAAGATCCTAAAAGCTGCAAGCTAATCAGCAAACTATATATTCCCCATCTCATTTCTGGTGGCATTAAAAAGATATCACACGAGGCATGACCAAGTTGGAAAAAAAATTGACAAGGCTGAGCAATAAAAGCGAGATGATGAGTACACACTGTCCAAACTCTCCAACATCATTCATGCCCAGAAGCTGAACCCTGGCACCGATGACAGGCTCCCTCCCCTCCCCACACAGAGAGAAGGAGGGAGAGAGAGAGAGAGAGCCTGGTACCGGGGCTGATTCAGCACGACTCTAAATCAAACCCAAGAGCATTAATTACACACAGCATTATCAATCAGACCAAAGTGTGTGCAGGGTTATAAGGTTTGAGATTGATCAGACTGACGATCCATCAAAAACCTGTGATGGCCATTGTTGGCTTTCTGCTGATCAGCTAAAGCCCTGCGCCACAGATGGCGAACAGGGTAGGGTGTGGTATGGAGAGGGGATTGGGGTTAAATGGGTAGTAGAGAAGGGGGGGGTGGGGTGTATATGTCATTTGCTCACTGCTGTGATTTGTTTGTTCAGGAGAGGGAGGGCTTTGGGAGGAGGTGGGGTACAGAGCTAAAACATAGTAGGGTTTAATGATCAGCTAATCCCCCCCTCCTCTACTGAGAGGGCAGTATATAACACAGGGCAGCCTGCTGCTCTCACATCATTTAAACAGCAAGGAAGTCTGGCTTATAGGCAGAGGGAGTGTTGAGTAGAGCACAAGAGCAGTGCAACACTGTGTTAGACAAGAAAGTCATGATGAAGCTGTTTTGCCTGTTGCTGCTGCTAGCTAGTTCCACTGCTGCCGTTCCTCTGGAGTACTCAGGTAGAGACGCGTACCCCACCCTACCCTCCCAGGCCCTTTCCACAGCACCAAGCCCAACCGAGGCAAAGTCTCGCTTTGCCATGCTGGATGACGTTCGTCTACTCGCAAACGGCCTCCTTCAGCTAGGCCAGAGTTTACGGGAGTTCGTCCACAAGACCAAGGGCCAAATCAACGACATCTTCCAAAAGTTGAACATTTTCGACCGTTCTTTCTACCAGCTCTCGGTGGTCACGTCTGAGATCAAGGAGGAAGAGGAGGAGCTGAAGAAGACCACGAATTTCTTGAAGAGCAACAACGAGGAGATCAGGAACCTGTCGCTGGAGATCAACACCAAGATCAACGGCATCATTCAGGAGCGTACGCAGCTGCAGAGCAAAGTGGGGAACCTCGAGGAGCGGCTCCAGGGACTGTCGCAGAGCATTATCCCTGCTGATCAGCTCAGTGAGATCACAACGCTCAAGGTAAGCAGCTATACGATTCCTCCGAGTGCCTCTTTCAACTTTGCATCAGCTGGTGAATTATGTGTGCAAAATCAATAGAAGCCAAATAAAAACTGCTAAAAAGTTTCCTTCAAAACCAGTTAACAATGGAAATGCATTTAATGAACTCTACTTAATTGAATAACCTCAACCCACTTCAATTATTTCTGCACATGCAATGGGCCCTATATGGTAACATTTATCTTCATGTGACCACGATCTATGGCTGTATTACAGTAATGATTATTGATAAACAATGTGTCATTAACTATTTGTTGCATTATCATTTCCAACGCCACTTAGATGTTGTCAAAAAATACCATATGTGGGACATACGAGCTATAGAATTGTGCAAATGATTACCGGCATAAGAAAAGCAACGTAACAAAAGTTACAAAAGTGTGTTCTGTTGTTGGGCGTGACTAATAGTTTCTCGGTTTCCATTTTGTTACTGGTAAAATGAACAATTCTACTCATTTAGGAAAAGAAATACTGAAGAAAAAACTGATATTCAACCTGTAGTTAACTATTTGTTTGATTCATGTGACTCAACAGGTGCAAACCTTTAAAATATTGTAAAATACAACACATGTTGTATGGACAAATAATGTTTTTTATTATGGTATTTTCAGGAAGTGATTGAATCTCAAGAGAAAACAATCAACAATCTGCTGATAGCTGTGAAAGAGCAGCATGATCAGCTTGACAACCAGAATTCCAAAATTATAAACCTGGAGGAAAAGGTAAACAACTGTTCAGCAAGATTTCATTAATATTTTCTTTAAAGGCCAAACATCTGTGAGAGCCTAGTTTGGTCCTTAAAGCTATCTATGCAAATTCTGCTTTAGGGGAGGGAAACTGCTTTTTTTTAGAGTTAAGTGACAACATAATTTAACATTGCAGATTCAATTGCATTCTCTTGCAGCTAAGCTATGACAGCTTTCAAGATACAGTCGATAAGCAGATGGATCCAGAGCCTGGAGCTCCTGATATGTTTGAATATCTGACAGGAAACTCAACTGACCTGGATGTGAACGGTAAATTTATTTAAAATGTACTATCAGTTATTCAAAATGTTGACATGAATACGAAATGTCTTAAAACAAAAGGAGAATGCAAAGGTTTGGGGAAAATGAGGATGCATACATTTTGATTTTTTCTTGATTGTGTTTCAGACCTCCCCACGGACTGCAGTGACTTGTTTAACAAAGGAGAGGCAAACAGTGGAATCTATGTTATCAAGCCAAACCAATCTGAGCCATTCAACGTTTACTGCGAAATGGGTTCAGGTGGGTGAGACTAAAGCAATCTGAGCTCTAAGTGGGAGCATCAAAATACTCATTCTGTATTCAGAAGCACTTACATTTATAAGACGAAGTATTGGCATTTATGCATGTTTCCAATCAATAAGCAAGGAACAAAAAACTAAAGGTTATCAACTAGATAGCTACAGGAACAGGTTATCCAAAAGGGCAGACAACGGGGCGGATATCCCATCCACGTTATCTATAGCCCCTTTTACACAGACATTATGCAATACTGCCATAAAGAAGATCCGTCGTTACGCCGACTTTGCTTTTTTTAGACCAAACAACGTGGCATAATGCTGCAGCCCCAAAGCAAAAGAGGTGTGACGTATAACACAACAGCATCGGCGTCTATTGTGTGTGTGTCCTGCCACACCGGCTGTCCCTTTTACACAGATGTCAATTCCTGCATTGAACAGGCTGTGTGAAAGGGGTTCATGATAAGAAGGCTTCCTGATCCTTGTGTTAACTTTTGTGTGCCTTGTATAACAGTAACTTGATTTGAAATGTATTTCTAATCCCTTCTATAGATGGGGGTTCAACTGTCATCCAACGCAGGACCGACGATTCGGTGGATTTTGACCAGATATGGGACAAGTATGAGAAAGGCTTTGGAGATCTGGAAAGTGAGTGTTTTTTTTAAGGTGTTAAATTCAACATATGCCACTTTTACCATATGCCAAAACTATATACATTTTGATTTAGACCGTACCTTTCAGGAATCTGAGTCTACCTTGCTCTAGAACTTAAGCGATTTAAAAAAAGATGTACTTTTATCACAAAATAATCTGAAGAGCACTGGACCATTTACACTGAATACCACCTTAACCTGCACAGACTTTTTGGTGAGAGGGGGTGGGATATTTGAAGAAATAGTAATTGTCACATTATCAGTCCTGAACTGACAAAGTGACTTCCTGTACACTGCAAGTTTTGGCAGCTTTCCTGCAGCACTTGCTGGTCAGACAGCCACTCATAGGTGCAGTCATGCCACATTCTAAAGTAATGGCTCCTGCAGCCATGAATTTTAGTTGCTACCTCATACAGTTTAGTGCAGCAATCCACCGTAGGCCAAAGGAAACAAGTGTATAGACGATGTCGGCTCTGATTACCAATGGGTGTCTCTACATTCCATCCAAATTAATCTATAACCTTTGGAGTTTCCCTGATAACAGACAAAACGATTTTTTTCACATCAGAGATATCCTAACAAGATAAAAACTAACTGTGTTCTGCAGAGGACTTCTGGTTGGGCTTAGAGAAGATCCACAGCTTTACACAGCAGGCAGTTTACATCCTGCGCATTGATTTGGAGGACTGGAAGGAGGGGAAGCTCTGGGCCGAGTACCGCTTCTCACTGGAGGGTCCCTCCAAGGGCTACACCCTTCATGTCAGCCACTTCTCTGGTGACCTGCCTGATGCCATGGCCAACAGCACCGGCATGAGATTCTCCTCAAAAGACAGAAATAATGACGACCATCGACACTCCAACTGCGCTCGCAGTTACGCAGGTAAACAGTTTTACAAGCTGATTCAGCAACGGTTGTTTGGTAGTATAAAAACACAGACCGACTTGTGTTTATATAACTTATGTCTCTTGTCCTGACTCTTTGGCAGGTGGCTGGTGGTTCAAAGCTTGCAGAGAGACCAACCTTAATGGAAGGTATTCGTGGTTGAGGGCAAAAGGACGCTCTATGAGAAGGAAGGGCATTCACTGGAAGCCTGGCACAGGGCCCTCATATTCCGTCAAGACGACCAAGATCACCGTACGACCGGCCCCTACTGTTGAAAGCTTCAACTGAACCCCACAAGTCATACCTTTTCTTACAACACTACTGGCATTTTTCACAAACATTCATAATATCTAATGCTCAGATGAAAATTTCTATAGAAGTGGAAAGTGAAGTAACAGACAAATTCTTAGTTTATCAGCAACATTGAGCCGATTGCTTCCCAACAGTGTTTAGGCTGGTGCTGACCATCAGACAACAGGTCAAAATGTCAGGAGTCAGAAACGAGCTGAACTGTTGCAATGATGCAACCAGGCCACGCAGGTCATTAATCTATTGGGTGTGATCCAGCAAGGACAGTAGAATTATCATTACGCAACATCTGCAATCATTTGCAAAATGGACATATTGATCCACATCCTGGCTGCAAAATGCCACAGTACTGCAGTAGGAAAGAAAACGATCAGGAGAGATTACGAAACAATATCAAAAACTGAGATTGCTTGGCTATCTTTTTCAGATGTATTTGACAGCTTCTATGTTGACAAAGCTATTTAAAATGTATATTATCTTTGTGATGTGAAACTGCATGTTTCAAGGGGGCACAAATACCAGCAGGTTATTATATAAGGCATGCCCATTATATAAGTCCACATTCAAGAGAAACACTGCATCTGCAACATCTCAAAACCTGTCCATAGTGGTGAATTTTTTCCAATTAAGATCTTGTCATTTTTGTCCTGGTATTTTACGCTGCTTCATCCCTTGTTTCATTGAAAACAATCTACAAAGTGGGGGCAATGTCAGCAGTATATAACATTAGAGATACAAAGCTTTGGCAGCACACTGATGAGGTTTTTCTGCTTTGTTTGTTCTATTTTTTTACTCTGTAAAGTATTTAAACCATATTCATGCTATTCTATGATTTATGTTGGTATTGTTAGAAAAACATAATTTCTGTGTATTTCCTATGTTATTGAGTCATATTGACTCTTGTCCATTATTACAACATAACTAACTGTACTGTAAATGTGCCTCATACTAACACGTCACCCTGACAAGAAGTTATGTGCTCTAACAAGTCATATTTAAAACAAAATAAAAATCTTGACTAAATGACTATCTAACATGACTACATTTTTTATAGTGTAGCTTTGTATTGAACCAAATTAAATTTAGAGGAAAAAAAACAAAAGCCAAGAAATAGCCTTGATATAACTTTAGTATTATGTGTAAGATGAAGCACTTCCTTCACAGTCAGTAAGACAGTATACTCATTCACAACTTCAAAATGAAACAATATATTAATTCAAAATTTGAATGCCTCCCTTTCCATGATTCCATATGTATATAATCTGCGTATACGTGCTAATATATGTGGTAGTTCAAAGTATAAAATATAAAAATGTCCAGCTCAGGGCCTGTATCCTCCTAAAAATGGGGTTGTGTGATGACATTTAGTAACCTGGTAGCAAGTTCAATGACCTCATATATAGCTGACATACATGTATAGGAAAAGGAAAAGTATATCAAACAATAAGGCTCATGGAAAACGTGTGATCCCAGACAACTTTCTTTTGGCAAATCAATGATTAAAAAAAAGAACATTCAGAATAAAAATACAAGATTACGATGTCCTTTCATCTAGATCTGCTGGCTCTCAATTAGGTCTGGCATTAGTTAATCTACAATAGGAAGGCACCTGGTTATCTGCAGACAAACAAGGTCTGTGTAAGCAAGGTCATGTCAGCGGCACACGTCTGGTAGTAACAACATCTCTCAAAGTAACCTTGACAGAAATAGCACTTGTTCAGATGGAATATATGCGCAGCGCATTGGCATGAGGTGAACATTAACGAGACACAGTGTTAATGTGTACCGATTTCTGTAGGTTTAATATGTGCTTATGGAGCATTTGACATTTTGCCTATTTTCACTTACATTTTCTAACACAAAATCAATGTAACTCTCCAAAATAAAAAACAGCTGCTATGGTAATATTCCTCTGTAGTCGTAGTTGGATAACTGAATACATTCCAAAAAGACAGTTAATTAAGAAAATAACTATTGAAATTTTATATTTGTACTAGGGCTGTCAATCCATTAAAATATTTAATAGCGATTAATCGCATGATTGTCCATAGTTAATTACAATTAATCACAAATTATTCCCAAATTTTGTATCTGTTCAAAACCTTAAAGGGTACATACACAAGTCAAGTTGTCAAGTATTTAATACTCTTATCAACATGGGAGTGGGCAAATATACTTGCTTTATGCAAATGCATGTATATATTTATTATTGGAAATCAACTAACAACACAAAACAATGACAAATATTGTCCAGAAACCCTCACAGGTACTGCATTTACCATAATAAACATGCTCAAATCATAACATGGCAAACTGCAGCCCAACAGGCAACAACAGCTGTCAGTGTGTCAGTGTGCTGACTTGACTATGACTTGCCCCAAACTGCATGTGATTATCATAAGGTGGGCATGTCTGTAAAGGGAAGATTCGTGGGTACCCATAGAACCCATTTTCATTCACATATCTTATGGTCAGAGGTCAAGGAACCCCTTTGAAAATGGCCATGCCAGTTTTTTAGCAAAAATTTAGCGTAAGTTTGGAGCGTTATTTAGCCTCCTTCGCGACAAGCTAATACAACATGCTTTAAAGCTGAGCCTGCTACAACCTAAAAAAAACATAAGTTGCATTAATGCATTAAAGAAATGAGTGGCATTAAAATGAAATCCAAACAGTTAAACACAGCTTGTATTTTTGCAACCTAATGACAAGAAAGCTTTATCTTGCCAAGATGAATATACTCTCCGGACAAAATTGACTTAACCGAAAGAAAAGGAAGAAAAGCTCAGTTTTGCACACTCAAAATGTTTTTTCTGTACCTGTATGTTGTGTTTGGCACATAGACGTCCCTGGCAGGGAACTCCAGGATCTCCCTGGTGGGGCGTACCCTGCTGTCTGGGTATGGTTTGACCTGGTGAAGGTCAGGGGTCAAGCAATAGTGGGGGTTCTCTGGAGCTGGAGAAATGTCCAACTTCAACTGGGCTGTGGTGACAGTCACAGAGGACAGAATGGGAAGGGAGTGAATGTACAGGGAGGTAAAGAAAGAGAAAAGGGGATTAATTAATTTGAAACACAAGTGGTTCACTTCTTTTAAAATTCCAAGCAATTCAAGAGAATCGTAACGGCCATTAGAGAAGAGCGTGAGGCTAACAACTACTAATGGGATCTAGACTCAATTCACATGTTTGTACCTGTGATGGGTCTGAGTCTCCTCAGCACTGAAGAAGGCCTTCTCATGTCAGCGAGGAACTTATACAAGTCCTCATCACTCAGTCTGTCCCCCTCCTGAATAACACATGTGCAACGTATAAATATTTAATCAAAAATGTAAGTACAACAGTGTATGATAAGCAAGAGGAAATGTCCCTCTTTGTCTCTGTGCATCCCAAGCAGTGCATAAACAACATCTATATCAGGCTTGTGTATACAGACGTAGGCAAAGTTGTTGGTAACGTTCCGTTAAAGAGAGAAAAACCCACAATGGTCACTGAAATAACTTGAAACTGACAAAAGTAATAATAAATAAAAATTCACTGAAAATTAACTAATGAAAATCAGATATTGTTTTTGAATTATGGTTCAGCAGAATCATTTAAAAAAACAAACTAATGAAACTGGCCTAGACAAAAATGATGGTAACATTAACTTAATATTTTGTTGCACAACCTTTTGAGGCAATCACTGCAATCAAGTGATTTCTGTAACTCTCAATGAGACTTCTGCACCTGTCGACAGGTATGTTGGCCCACTCCTCGTGAGCAAACTGCTCCAGCTGTCTCAGGTTTGAAGGGTGCCTTCTCCAGACTGCATGTTTCAGCTCCTTCCACAGATGTTCAATAGGATTTAGATCCGGGCTCATAGAAGGCCACTTCAGAATAGTCCAATGTTTTGTTCTTAGCCATTCTTGGGTGTTTTTAGCTGTGTTTTGGGTCATTATCCTGTTTGAGGACCCATGACCTGCAACTGAGACCAAGCTTTCTGACACTGGGCAGCACATTTCGCTCCAGAATGCCTTGATAGTCTTGAGATTTCATTGCACCCTGCACAGATTCAAGACACCCTGTGCCAGATGCAACAAAGCAGCCCCATAACATAACCGAGCCTCCTCCATGTTTCACATTAGGTACAGTGTTCTTTTCTTTGGATGCTTCATTTTTGCGTCTGTGAACATAGAGCTGATGTGACTTGCCAAAAAGCTCCAGTTTTGTCTCATCTGTCCAAAGGACATTCTCCCAGAAGCTTTGTGGCTTGTCAATATGCATTTTGGAAAATTCCAGTCTCACTTTTTTATGATTTGGTGTCCTCCTCGGTCGTCTTCCATTAAGTCCACTTTGGCTCAAACAGTGACGGATGGTGCGATCTGACACTGATGTACCTTGACCTTGGAGTTCACCTCTAATCTCTTTGGAAGTTGTTCTGGGCTCTTTGGTTACCATTCGTATTATCCGTCTCTTCAATATGTCATCAATTTTCCCCTTGCGGCCACGTCCAGGGAGGTTGGCTACAGTCCCATGGACCTTAAACTTCTGAATAATATGTGCAGCTGTAGTCACAGGAACATCAGGCTGCTTGGAGATGGTCTTATAGCCTTTACCTTTAACATGAAGGTCTATAATGTTCTTTCTGATCTCCTGAGACAACTCTCTCCTTAGCTTTCTGTGGTCCATGTTCAGTGTGGTACACACCATGATGCCAAACAGCACAGTGACTACTTTTCACCCTTTAAATAGGCAGACTGACTGATTACAAGTTTGAAGATACCTGTGATGCTATTTACAGGACACACCTTAGTTTAATATGTCCCTATGGTCAAACTATTTTACATCTTTTCTAGGGGTACCATCATTTTTGTCCTGGCCAGTTTCATTAGTTTGTTTTTTAAAATGATTCTGTTGAACCACAATTCAAAAACAATATCTGATTTTCATTAGTTAATTTTCAGTAAATTTTTATTTATTATTACATTTGTCAGTTTCAAGTTATTTCAGTGACCATTGTGGGTTTTTCTCTCTTTAACGGAACGTTACCAACAACTTTGCCTACGTCTGTATGTGGTTGTAGATACCTGTTTGAAGAAGTTGGTGATGGTAAGTGTTGCGGGTCTAAAGCCTGTCAGACTGCATGACTCGTCTCCACTGGTGGTCCTCTCCAGGGAACGCCTTCCCATGATGCTTGAATTCCTCCGTTCTGACCATGAGCCTTTTCTCTCTAAAAAAAAAACAACAGCAGCATTTTAAAATCTTCAATTCTGTATACTGACAGCTTTTTCTATTACGGGATGCTACAACCGGCTCAATATTAGTCCCATATTTCTGTCATACATTTCTCGGATCTGCCTAGCAACAAAAAGGCCGCCACCACAGTCAGCATCAAAGATACCTTGTGAGGTTAAAGGTTAGACAAACACCAAAGGTCAAACTCAAAATAACACACCCAGGATCAATATGACCCAATGTTTTTGGCTAGGTCTCGCTTGTAAAAGAGGTTTTAATCTCAATGTGACTTCCTAGTTAAATAAAGGTTATATATATATTGTTCTCTGTTTGAATTTGCCTTTCCAATTCTTACTATTTGTTGTTGGAAAGTTGTTGTTAGATAAAGATTTTACAGTGTGGTAATGTATTGACGAGCCCATGAGCCTCATGCGTGGCTGCCAGGTCTCTGTCCTCAGATAACTATATGTGACATTGAGGCTGTGAGTGGGCAGAAGCATAAAAACATTAAGGGAATAGTATATGGTACAGTATATGGTACATGGTAGACCAGCAACTCCCGTGTTCTGCGAGGTAAAATTACTGGTTTTTTTTCAATGGAGTCTGGTTGCTTTGGCAAGAGCATAGATGGATACAACGGCTTCTGTTCCCCGTCAGAAACATAGACTGTAAAGCTGTCTCACGGAAAAGTAAACATGCGAAAATATTCTAAACATAGCGAATACTTAGACTGATGTTGATTTTTTTAGGTGAGCCTTTCTTTTAGGTGGCTAAAATACGTTTTGCTGCCGTCCCCGTCCACAGCAGTACATTGTTTTGGTTCCATACGGTAACTCCTGTCTGTTTCTCCAAACTGGAGGAGGGCCGACCGTCATCTACTGTAGGTAATACACTGACTATGGATAAGTACCTCATACAACCCGACTTCAAAACACACAAACTATCTCTTTAACCCAGGTTTTTTGTGCCTCCACACTGTGACTGTTAACAACTTCACATTGAGATACTGTATGTTTACAGTTACAATCCAAAGGGTTGTGTCAAAAGGGAATGTCATACCAGAGAGGCTCATCTCCAGCTCCGTATCTCTCTCAAGACTGCCAGCACTGTTCACAATGTTCATGAGGTGGATGGCGGTCCAGGCAAAGGGCATGCGGTAGCGGCCAAGACGTTGGCAGAACTGCTCCGACTGGCCACGAAGCTTCTCCAGCTTCTCTTTATTCTACAAGAAAAATATATGTTTACTTAAGTTAGCGATTTATGTAGTGTAATGTAATATAAGACAGCTTATATTACATCTACTTATTCATTCATTCACTACAACGTGATTATACACTGTGCAACATTTAGGTGATAGAATGGTTAGCATTACCAGGAACAGGAACTGAACATGTGGCTAACATATTACTTATATTTACTTACATACGTATTATCTGTATTAGTGTTCTTATAATACTAAAAACGTTTTTTATGTGCCATTCAACATCTAATTCACTCTGATCATACCTTGGCAGCATCTGACTCCTTGAAGACCATGTAGGGCTCAGCACACTCTCCAATATCACCTTGCTGCAGTACCTTTTCCAGCTGCAGACAAAGCACATACATGCAGTTAGCAACCTCACACAAAAAAACAAAGTGATCATCCAGGACAAACACTGAGCCAGTCAATTTCAATTACATTATTGGCCTGACACAACATTTTCTTCTGGAAATTACATTTCAAAAAATGAAATAGTGTGATATTGTATTGGAGGACTACTGAAAAGATCAGATATTCTTTTTAAACGGAGTCCAGTGTAACGTTGGCTCCTACAGAGCCATCACTGAGCTGTTTGTAGCCTCAATGTTATCAGGCTACCAAGTTCCTTTAAGTCCATTGATAATAGTATCACGTATTGATTGTGTCTTTTAGGGTTTAACCTACAGGAGTTTCTAATGGTTCGTGTAGCGTGTTTTGCTGTCATGAAGGAAATAATGATGAGTGAAAATGTGGCGAAAGCATCTCCCAACATCTTTACTGCAGAAACACATCGGGGACTAGATCATCTCTTGTGCCTTATTTCCACCGTATGGTTCGACTCAATGAAACTCACTTTTGGTACCAGGTCCTTTTCAATATTTTGTTTTCCGATGCAGCTAGTACCCCTTCATTGTAGGCAGGATTCTCAGCTGATCGCTGTAGTGGCGCCGCGTGAAACTGCCGTGACATCATCTTCAACGTAACACTCCCTGAATTATTTCATCGGCAACCAAACAGAGGAACGTCTGTACTTTGTCAACTGTACGGCGAAGTGTGCGGCGTAGTTTTGCGGGCTGCCATTTTTTAAACTCTGGGTCGAGTGAATAAAAAAAAAACATGGCCCCGATTGACGGTGGCTTGGCTATTTAATAAAAGGCAGGATGTGCAGGATGTCGTGTGTCGCACTAGTGACGATTTTCTCTGACCAATCAGTGCTCTGTAGTTTTTTAACCTTTTAGTATCGGCTCAGCTTGCTTGGAACCTCGACCGAGGTGGTACAAAAAAAAAGTACCAGGTACTATCCACAACTTTTGTTAATGGAAAAAACAAAAAAAAGAGCGAGTCGAGTTGAGTAGAGCCGTGCCGGCATATACAGTCACTTTTATAAGAGAAAAGGCTTCAAGGACGAAGACTCTCTTCTCCTCGGACCGATAATATCTTGGGAAAACTTTCCCAACAAGACTAGCCTGAAAGTCTTTTTCCTAAACTTGACAAGACAGAGGAAATCATATCATAACTGTCTGACCTTGATGACGAGGAAGACATCCTGGGAGGGGTAGGAGATGGAGAATATGGCGGAGCGTGCCAGTGTGGAGATGGCTGCTGTCTGAATGTGCGGACGCAGCATCCCCTTCGTCTGTTCAGAGTTTAGGTCGAAGAAAAAGTTCTCTGATATCTGAGGGACACATCCAAACAGACACACAGGTAATTATAGCATACATGTTAAATGTAATCCTATGACCACAACATGACAACCATTAGTATTCAATCATACTTTTTGAGTGAATGGCTGTGTTACAGCAATCTGACTTCTTGCTCATGGTGGCTGACAAACACGATAACATTTCAGAGAGAAATGACCCACTTGTAAAAGTAACGGAGCTTCTGTGCAGAGCAATATATATGAGAGATCTACTTATCAAGGCAACTGCTACCCTCTAGTGTTTGTCAGCTAAAGGAAAGTGGAGAAAACCAGAAGTGGGTGATCTTCTTCAGATAGATACATGGTCCCGTTCTATGATTTAACTGCATTCCTACAAGCATAACAGGCCCACAACATAAAATTTTATAGTCCACTCATCAAATACGTTTTGGCCTCCCAACAATTTTAATGGTTTGCAGAAGTGACCCAACAACTCAGGGCTGAGGAGGCACTGAGGAAAGCATAACAGCTTACCTTTTTCTTTTCCTTGACATCGTATAAGGCCAAACTAGCAAATATCGGTTCAATTTCGATCTCGAACCTTCAAGGGGAGAGAAAAAGGAGCGGGTCAGCAGAATGCAGCAGTTAAATAAAAGAGCGAAAAGGCTTTTTTTCTGAAAAAGGCTGTCCACCACTTACTTCAAGGACAAGCACTTGACGAGTAGCCTCTGGCCAAAGTGTTCTTTGGGTACTTCAGGCACACAGTGGCGCTCAATGGGCTCCTCCTACACATTCACAGAGAAGATCACATACAAAACAAATCAGTAATTATTATCAAAATGACTGTGAATGTTCATGCTGTGACGAAAAACACAAATGTATTCCTCACAAAGAAGATTACTGACATCCTGGGACTGGTTTTGAACACATAGATTTTCAAACAAGAATACACATCAAACAAGAAAACACATCTGCTAACATCAGGTCAACATACAGTTAGTTACTTCCACCAAGGAGATTATGTTTTTGGTTCGATTTGTTTCAGCATTAAGGTCTTTTCAGACGGGGAGTGACACTCTCGCTTGGGTCTGACTGCGCTCCTCATGCAGACAAGCGCTCTGCGAGTAAACCCCAGGCACTACGCGTGGCAACCATGGAAACGGCATCTGTGCACAACTGTAGGCTATGTATATCCCTGCCAGTACAACTGTGTGGTGTATCAAAAATCCCTAACCACAGCTCGATTTGTTGACACATGTGGCAATGCTGTTTCACTTTCATTAACATTGAGAGATAGGGCATTTGTGCTGCATTCATGTGGTGTCAGAACAATCGGAAATACGAGTTCCCGAATGGTAAAATTCCTGTGAATGCCCCCAATCAGAACAGCTCAAAACTTGAAAAGTTTTGTCAACATTTACAAATTATTCTGCAGCACTTTCACCATTTAAATAAATAATTTGCTATACATGATGTTAAGTGTTTCTAATTTCTTTCTACACCATACAGGCATCGTGTGTTCTGGGATGCATGAAGCTGAGGTTGGGTGGAGAACAATATCAAGCGATGAAGGTTGGGGTAGCTTATTAGTAGCGGCAAGAACTTCAATCTACTTTCACCCCCTGACTAGCAGAAAAGGGTTCCAGCAAAGATAGAGGGGTAAACTCTACCTCATCAAGGGCGGGGTGCAGAGCAAAGAGCTCACGGTGGCGGTTGGCCTTGCGATGCTCTTCGTTGTGCCTGTCAATCTCCTCATTGGGGGCACGGTCGAGGAGGTGAGGGAGGAGGGCATCCGGGAGGGAGTTCTTCAAGTCAAAGATGCTGCAGGCCCAGCTGCCGCGTGGGGTGTCGTCTATAGACATCGACCGTCGCTTCAGGTCATCCTGCCGGCCAAACGACACCAAAAAATCGAAATATATATGTGTGGCATCTTTCTACCATAAATCAGAAATGTTCAAGATGAGATAAAAAATGAGAACAAATCTTTTTTTTCTTTACCACAGAGTGATTTGATACCTGGTCATCCTGGTAGCTGCTGCTGTCGGGCATCTCATCAGCCTCAAACACTTGTTTGGGCAGGCCTTTCTGACGCTCCTTCTGCTTGTCCAGAGTGTTAGGGTTAAAGCCTGTACCAAGCTTGTGGTATCTGAGGGAGAAAGCAGTCATTCACTTAATATTAATGCTCAACATAGTTATGATATTTTACAGATATGTCAATTTTAAAGAGCAAGCAAGTAAAATCTGGGTATAAAAAACATGAATAATTCCACAGAGTGAAGCCTTACTTTCTGTTGACGACGGCCCAGTCTTCTGTGTAGGATCTGACACAGTCTCTGACATGAGCATCAGTGTCCCTGCAGCCAGACAGACTCAATCAATCAAACAAGCTTTATTTCAATAGCAGGAGTCACACTCTAAATGCATTAGTCTCAGTGAATAAAGATGACAGGCTACCAGACTGATGTCATTTAATCTTTCTGGTACATCATACATTGACGTACACTTGCAATGTTTGTGCCGCCTCTTCCGACATACCAAGAGCCAGAGCTACAGTAAGTAATGACATCAAGCCCGCGGGTCTTTCATCTTTAAACATGTGGTGCAGTGATCAGCAACACTACTTTGCAAACTTTTGAAAAATTGTCTGCCTTTTCCTGAAGTCACTATAACCTCCAAAAGTCCAAAAGGAATAAAAGCAAAATAAGAAAAGTAAAAAATATAATAGAAACATACACAAAAAACAGCATTGTTTATTTTCTTTGATAGGATGTTGATTGGTGTGATTAGGTTACATTAATGTATGAAACGTCCTATATGCAGCATTTAAAACGTTTTTTATAAATTCAAGTAACTAAATGTATCTCATTAAAAACATTTACACATTTAGTGATTTAATAGTAGAATTTGAAGATTGAATATATGGATAGATCTATTCAAAATAATTCATATGAATAATTTGCTTTATAAACACTTAGTTTCTCATGGTCCTGGACAATACTCAAAAATGCTCTTAAATGAGGAAAACGTGTCTCAGAAAATATGGTGCGACACTGTACTTAACTCCACACCTGCTGCTACCACCTTCAATATTTAAACAGCACAGCACCCTTACCCTTCCTCGGGGACGGCCTGCGCCACTGTGCGACACTCCCTGGGTGTGTGGATGACCTCAATATCATCTGGGGGAAACTCAATCAGGTCTCTCAGGGGACCCGACTCAACGATGGGAGGGTGAGTGATGAGGTACTCCTCAAAATCCACCGGCTCCACCGCCTCTGTGAGGGGAACCTGGTGGGCGATGAGAGGGAGGGATCAGAGGGACGGGAACAGTTAATTAACTGTGAAGACATCGTCAGCTATTCAGTTCTGTACATGAATGTCTTGGTAAAGTCTCTAAGGCGGGTCCAAAATATGAGGTAATTTCTGTTATTTCTGTTGAGAGAGCAGTTCTAGCATTATGAATCATCTTTATTCCCAAATAGGCAAATCGCTTCTGAAAATGATACATGTGTGATTTGAGCAAAAGCTTTAAAATGCCCTCAAGCCGACACAAGTAACCAGATTAGCAAGTGTGCTACTTCAAGCTTAGACTAATGGTTTCACGGGTCTCACTCTGCTTCTAAAATAACGAACCCAGGGGGAATCGTTGTTTCAGCAGGTTCAGTGTAAGTGTGGATGTGTAAGAGGAATTTGAACACAAATACCTTTCACGGTTTAATTAAAAGCCAACTGTAGCCTAATTAAGGAGGAGAGGGGGAGTGTTTGCTGGTGTTGTGGCTCAGGGCTTCTGAGGGGCAATTGGCACTACCCCTTTAACAAACAAACTGTCTGACCTCATACATTTGTCACCCTACTGTACAAACACTGCAGCAGAGACTGGGTGTGGGGAACAGGCCAATCAATGGTTATCCCTCATGGTATTCAGCATGACATAAACAACAGCTGTGCAGCCATTCAAATAACCAGAAATGAGTCATCCTTGTCTTGGGTTGTAATATTGTGGTGCACTTGGACCGATGTCAGCAGGTATCTATATTGTTAAAATACTGCACTTGCTTGAACATTGGTCAAGGCTGTATATGACAAGAGGAACCAAGTACCTGAACTGATTAATTAATACTTTTTGATACAAATCTAACATTTAACCTATCAACACTTGTGAATCTGCAAAATGTCAAAGTTTGAATAAAGACTACACTCTACAAGTGCCTGAAATGGGTCGGTACGCACCGGTACCGAGTACCGGCCCTTCTGATTTTTGTTTCCATGAGTACCCTAACTTCTTATTGCGTACAGCCAGCTCCTGAGTCTAGGTACGCAACGTCTGAAAAGGCCGTAACCGTGTTTACAAGCTCTAAGCATAAATAAACAATGAAAGTTGCGGAAATGTTGATTTAACAGAAGATAAAGGAAGAAATTTAAGTAATACGTTTTCAGTTGTACTCAATTTACATTGATTTGACACACTGTAGTCTTATTCAAGGTCACATTTGACTGCACCATTGGAGCTAAATCAATGCATTTTGGACTTGCCTTTGAAATACCTTCACATTGTTTTCCAACCAGCCCAGCATGTCGTTTCTTTATACCAAAACAAATAAAGGCATGTGAGCAGACAGTTTATCAGCTTGTATTTGTTTTCCCAACATAGCAGACACCAGAATTATATTTGGGGCAAATGTGAAAAAATTCAACAGTATCTCAGCTGTTGACAGCTCAGACACTGTCACTGCAATTTAGGCTGACGTTTTCAGACAGTGCAGTAGCAGCAGCTGTCACACTCGTATGATGATCCAAGACAGGATGTCAATATTAGGCTCTGGCCTTTCATTGGTTTTGGAGACTACTCACTGTGTTGCTTGTTGCGGCCCCAACGTTGAGGTTTTTGAAGAGTTGCGGGGAGCCCCCATACTGGCCAGCTATCTGCTTCCTGACCTCTGCTGCCACAGTCCTGCAAACAGGGGAGAGGTGGGTGGAGGAACGAAGAGAGAGAGTGAATACAGTACATCTTAAAAGTCTGTGTAATGATCCACAATAATAATAATTGGAGGATACAGGTGATTGTGCAATACACAATACTGAAAGACATTCAGCCACGACACATTATGATCAGTACTGCAAGGCAGTCTAATGACACATCCTAAAACCTGTGTAACAGAGGAGGAAAATAACACCCTAAAATTGCTAAATTAAGCAACATGAGCTAGGGCTGCACGATTATGACCAAAATGATAATCACAATTATTTTGATCAAAATTGAGATTACGATTATTTATCATTATTCATTGATTTTAGGGACAAAACATTTTCAGTGCACTTTCACACTTAAAAACAGAGCACTGCTTTCACTTCCGTGTTGTGCCACATTCCTGCTAATGTACAAATTTTTGCATCAAAATAAGACCTAAAATCAGGTTCTTCTTCACCTGAATTCAGCGCATTTTCATTTTGACGGACGAAACAGGTAATATACAGTATAACACTTTTACTCTGGACTACAGCGGCATCAACATTCAGGAAAGTTTTTCACAGGCAACCGCTGTAGGGTGCACGCACAGCGGCATGACAGCTCCCCAAAAGTGAAGCCCCCGGGCTGTTAGTTTAGGAAACACTTGATTTGATATACAGCAGAGTTTTCTATGAGCGGAGCACACATTTTAAACGTCAATATAGTTTGAAAAACATTCATATTTGAAATGTGCACAGTAAAAGTAAGAAAGAAACCCACCCGTGTAAGTATCAAAAGAGAAAACAATTGCAGCTCTGGTGCCACTGTATCAACAGTATTACAAGACACACAATATCAGTTGTGGTACTTGTCTCACTCCTACGGCTGAGAATAAACAGAAAACTAAAACTGACTGAAATGCTTCAACGCCAATTTAACCTCAAAGTTCAATGAAGTACTTTCAGCTCCAACCATAAGTGATATTGAACTTTTTAGCTGTGAAAACAAAATTAAAAAAAAAGCAATAAATTGCAATAATCATTTCAGTATCAAACTGTTATTCCTGGACATAAAGAATTGCAATGCTATCACAAAGTGGCTAATATTATGCAATAAAATTGCATTATGAGATATTTTATGATTTTGTCGATTTACTGCTATTCAACTAAAATAAATTCCAATATTAGTACTCTTTCATACTGCTGGATTTTGCGAATTTCCACTTAAATGCCTTAAGCTGTCAAAGTTGAGGCTAACTAACATTAAGAATTGCACTTGTTGTCGTTTTAGGATTTCTTCTTTGTGTCTCATAGTCTTACTGTGTTGCTTCGGACAGCATCATATATTACACCCAGACAGGGAGGAAAGAAACAAATAAAAACCTCTGGACCTCAGTGGTCAGCACAAAGCTCTCAGTGTTCAACCACTGCTGTAGCCACACACACATACACAGGTCCTTTAAATCACAGCAACCACCAAAACCACTCAGACCTTTGCCTTGAACAAAACAACAACGCAGCAAGTAGCCCAAAGTGACACTAACAAATAACAATTAGAACCAAGGATAAAGGCTAGACACTGAAGACTCAAGGTGATGTTACACAGGTAGCACAGAGGCTAAGGATCCAACAATTATGATGTGTTTTCATTACACTTTTCTTCATAACCATAACAATCTGACTCATTTTCATGTCTGTCTCCGCTCTCAGGAGCAATACCACAATAACTAGTTTGAAGTTTAAACTCTTGGCCATGATTACAGTAATGATGGGCAAGGATTAGGTGTGATCCAGTCAGCAATGTCGCACAACCCGCACACAGTCTGGTTTCCGTAAAGCCACTATAGTGCTGAGTTCATCACTGTTCCATCATAAAAAATACAAGGTTGCAAAATAGAGGAGGCTTAAAGTGCTCATCTTCAGCAGGAAGGTACAATGACAGCGGCATGGCCCAACTTGCCAGCTTAAGATAAACATGATAATGTACTGTAGTGGAGATCCAGTTGCTTCTGCAGTGCAGCACTGTCACAACTGGAGAAAGGCAAAAGCAGTGAACCGACAAACACATTCCTCAGTCCTCCCCAATGCCTCTCACCAGACCTTTACTTAGCACTGGTCACCGCACAGAGGAAGAACTTGATTAAACAAACAGCCTCCTCAAGATGGTAACGTCAATAACTCCCAGGAACAAAATATAAAGTGGAGGCAATTGCAGATCATAACATAAGCGAACCATTCAACTGAGACATGTGATTTAAACTTCTGGGAAAAATCACAGGCAATTTTGATCGCTTAATTTGCCTCAACATGTGACGAGAGCTAACTCACTTCCATTACTAAAAGTCAGCACACTGAGAAAGGTAATTTTTCCAATGCTAAATGAATAACATGAGCAGGGTTAACAGAGTTCACTGATCTAAGAGTCTGAAAATGGCAAACAAAATTTACTTTGAGATACACTGAGATTGCAACTGCACAAATAAGTCATACGGCAGATACAATATCATAAAGACTTGCACAATATAATGCAACCTGATACAACAGCCAACCACCTTTGTGAAGGTTATAATGCTCATTTTCTGTTGAAACTGCGTCAGAAAGTTGTCGCCGTATCTCTATGGTGAATTTGGAGGCCATAGTTTGTAATATTATGGTGGATGCATTACATTGCAAGGTATGAGCATTGTTTATGTCCATCAGTAAATGTGTTAGCATCTCTGCATGATGGGATGGTCTGCTCTCCTGTGTGGATAACTTGCAATGACGTGGGGCATGTTCAATCCGCATAAATCAATATGAAACTCCAATAATTGGATGTGGTTTTGATTAACAGTAACTGGATTCACACTATAATACAAATGCATACTCCTCCAGTCCTGACACTAACAAAGAAATGGACATCCTGCATGATCACAGCAGCTACAACTTGAATTGAATTTTTGACCTATACAGCAGTTAAATAAACTAAACTAAACAAGATTAACATAACGTTGATCCCTAAAATAACTTTTTCTAACCAACCAATATTTTCCTTTGTCATACAAGTCTAAAGGCCTACTATGATTATCGCTTGATTCTCGTTTTTTCATTATTGTTAGTCTTTGACAGTGCATTATGAGTGCGTCTTCTTGATATTTGCATAACCGATTAGGTGTTTATGGGATGCATTGTTGTCAAGTACTTTGCTTAACTATGTCTCTGTTTTTTTTACTATGTTTTACTATGTCTGAAACTATTGAGAGATCCATAAAAAATGGTGTATTTTACATTACTGCAATTATTTCATGTAGAATGCCACTTATCGAGCCACTGGAGGGTTTTTAGGCAATTCTCCTTTACATCCCCTTGCAAATTATATACTGTATTTATTATTTTTTAGATGTGTAAACTAACAAACAATCTATCTTTCTATCCAGGGAATGAAATTAGCACCTGCCACCTGCCAAATACAGGCTAAATATTGGCTGTGGCAGGTAAGAAGTTCAAGTCATCTGCCACTAGGGCTGACACAATATCAGATTTTCACAACACAATTATTGTGGCCAATATAATTCATGATAATGATATTATTGCGATATCCATAGAAAATTTGGGGGGGAAAAATTCTATCAGTCTAATTCTTCCTTAACTTTATTTATTGTGCGTTTTTTTTTTTTTTTAAATGAATTACACTCAAAATACAAGTGCAGGGAGATAGAGAGAGTCTGTACCATAACTGTACATTTAAAAAGATTTAAGAGGCGCTGAATTGTTTATACAATATTATCATAGTGTGTTATTAACATGATATCAATATTTCATTTTTAAATATCACAGCTATCGTCAATACCTACTGTATATATCAAGTCACCCTTTCTAACACCATGGCAGATAGGATTTCCTTGTATTAAGAAATTGTATTTTTAAAAGGCAATTCCTGAGTTAAAAATAGTCAGGGATTAAGGTTACATAAATATATTCCTACTGTCTGGCACCACTAATTCAGTGTTTACAAATCTAAAGTGTTCTACATAGATTTCAGGAGTGGAAAGCAAATAAATTGAGTGGCCGGTAGAAATATTCAGTAACCTGCCACAGTGGCAGGTGAGGAAAAAAAATAATGTCAGACCCTGTATCTGTCTATCTATCTATCTATCCCCTGTGATGATGGTATTTGACAGCTAGCATTTTCCTTTGTCATACAAGTCTAAAGGCCTAGTATAATTATCGCTTGATTCTCTTTTTTTTTATTATTTGTGTTTATTTTTTCTTTATTTTCTGTTTATTTTTCTTGTCTTATGAAAACTCCAAGCCAGATCACATGAGAATGTGTGTTAAGTTAGTTTTTGACAGTGCATTATGAATGAGTCTTCTTGATATTTGCATAACCAATGGGTGTTTATGGGATGCATTGTTGTCAAGTACTTTGCTAAACTATATCTCTGTTTTTTCACTATGTCTGAGATTATTGAGAGATACATACAAATTGTGTATTTTACATTACTGTAATTATTTCATGCAGAATGACACTTCTTTAGGCAATTCTCCTTCACATCCCCTTGCAAATTATATACTGTATATTATTTTTTTATATGTGTAAACTAACAAACAATCTATGTATCTATCTATCTGTGCCTGTGATGATGTTATTTGACAGCTAGCATTTTCCTTTGTCATACAAGTCTAAAGGCCTACTATGATTATTGCTTGATTCTTTATTATTATTATTTGTGTTTATTTGTCTTATGAAAACTACATGCCAGATCACATGAGCTATATGCTCTTAGTTTGTTAAGTTAGTCTTTGACAGTGCATTATGAATGAGTTTTCTTGATATTTGCATAACTGAAGGGTGTTTATGGGATGCATTGTTGTCAAGTACTTTGCTAAACTATGTGTCTGTTTTTTACAATGTCTAAAACTATTGAGAGATGCATACAAATCCTGTATTTTACATTACTGTAATTATTTTCATGTTGAATGCCACTTCTTTAGGCAATTCTCCTACACATCCCTTGCAAATTATATACTGTATATTATTTTTTATATATGTAAACTAACAAACAATATATGTATCTATCTATCTGTGCCTGAGATGATGGTATTTGACAGCTAGCATTTTCCTTTTTCATACAAGTTTAAAGGCATACTATGATTATTGCTTGATTCTCTTTTTTTTATTATTTGTGTTTATTTGTTCTCTATTTTCTGTATATCTTTCTTGTCTTATGAAAACTCCAAGCCAGATTACATGAGCGTATGTTTGTTAATTTAGTCTTTGACAGTGCATTATGAATGAGTCTTCTTGATATTTGCATAACCGATGGGTGTTTGTCATACAAGTCTAGTTTTTTTTTTTTTGTGTTTATTTGTCTTATGAAAACTACATGCCAGATCACATGAGTGTATGCTCTTAGTTTGTTAAGTTAGTCTTTGACAGTGCATTATGAATGAGTTTTCTTGATATTTTTGCATAACTGAAGGGTGTTTATGGGATGCATTGTTGTCAAGCACTTTGCTAAACTATGTGTCTGTTTTCTACTATGTCTAAAACTATTGAGAGATACATACAAATCCTGTATTTTACATTACTGTAATTATTTTCATGTTGAATGCCACTTCTTTATTCAATTCTCCTTCTCATCCCCTTGCAAATTATATACTGTATATTATTTTGTATATGTGTAAACTAACAAACAATCTATGTATCTATCTATCTGTGCCTGTGATGATGGTATTTAACAGCTAGCATTTTCCTTTGTCATACAAGTCTAAAGGCCTACTATGATTATTGCTTGATTCTCATTTTTTTTATTATTTGTGTTTATTTGTCTTATGAAAACTACATGCCAGATCACATGAGCTATATGCTCTTAGTTTGTAGTCTTTGACAGTGCATTATGAATGAGTCTTCTTGATATTTTTGCATAACCGATGGGTGTTTATGGGATGCATTGTTGTCAAGTACTTTGCTAAACTATGTCTCTGTTTTTTTACTATGTTTTACTATGTCTAAAACTATTGAGAGATGCATACAAATCCTGTATTTTACATTACTGTAATTATTTTCATGTTGAATGCCACTTCTTTAGGCAATTCTCCTACACATCCCTTGCAAATTATATACTGTATTTATTATTTTTTATATATATAAACTAACAAACAATCTATGTATCTATCTATCTGTGCCTGTGATGATGGTATTTGACAGCTAGCATTTTCCTTTGTCATACAAGTTTAAAGGCATACTATGATTATTGCTTGATTCTCATTTTTTTATTATTTGTGTTTATTTTTTCTCTATTTTCTGTATATCTTTCTTGTCTTATGAAAACTCCAAGCCAGATTACATGAGCATATGTTTGTTAAGTTAGTCTTTGACAGTGCATTATGAATGAGTCTTCTTGATATTTGCATAACCGATGGGTGTTTGTCATACAAGTCGTTTTTTTTTTTGTGTTTATTTGTCTTATGAAAACTACATGCCAGATCACATGAGCTATATGCTCTTAGTTTGTTAAGTTAGTCTTTGACAGTGCATTATGAATGAGTTTTCTTGATATTTTTGCATAACTGAAGGGTGTTTATGGGATGCATTATTGTCAAGCACTTTGCTAAACTATGTCTCTTTTTACTATGTCTAAAACTATTGAGAGATGCATACAAATCCTGTATTTTATATTACTGTAATTATTTTAATGTTGAATGCCACTTCTTTATTCAATTCTCCTTCACATCCCCTTGCAAATTATATACTGTATATTATTATTTTTTTATATGTGTAAACTAACAAACAATCTATGTATGCATCTATCTCTCCATCAGCTGTGATGCTGGTATTTGACAGCAAGCATTTTCCTTTGTCATACAAGTCTAAAGGCCTACTATGATTATTGCTTGATTCTCATTTTTTTTATTATTTGTGTTTATTTGTCTTATGAAAACTACATGCCAGATCACATGAGCTATATGCTCTTAGTTTGTTAAGTTAGTCTTTGACAGTGCATTATGAATGAGTTTTCTTGATATTTTTGCATAACTGAAGGGTGTTTATGGGATGCATTATTGCCAAGTACTTTACTATGTCTAAAACTATTGAGAGATACATACAAATCCTGTATTTTATATTACTGTAATTATTTTCATGTTGAATGCAACTTCTTTATTCAATTCTCCTTCTCATCCCTTTGCAAATTATATACTGTATTTATTATTTTTTATATGTGTAAACTAACAAACAATCTATGTATGCATCTACCTCTCCATCAGCTGTGATGATGTTATTTGACAGCTAGCATTTTCCTTTGTCATACAAGTCTAAAGGACTACTATGATTATTGCTTGATTCTTTTTTATTATTATTTGTGTTTATTTGTCTTATGAAAACTACATGCCAGATCACATGAGCTATATGCTCTTAGTTTGTAGTCTTTGACAGTGCATTATGAATGAGTTTTCTTGATATTTTTGCATAACTGAAGGGTGTTTATGGGATGCATTATTGCCAAGTACTTTACTATGTCTAAAACTATTGAGAGATGCATACAAATCCTGTATTTTATATTACTGTAATTATTTTCATGTTGAATGCCACTTCTTTATTCAATTCTCCTTCACATCCCCTTGCAAATTATATACTGTATTTATTATTGTTTATATGTGTAAACTAACAAACAATCTATGTCTGCATCTATCTCTCCATCAGCTGTGATGCTGGTATTTGACAGCTAGCACACAAAGCCCTTTGTTAAAGAGATTAGCTGCTTTGATCTGTCTGAGGGGCGGAGAAGAGATTAAAACATCACTATTTGATAGCTGTTGATGGAGGCTTTTTGTTTCCAGTTTTAACTGTATTATAATAATCTTCTTTCTCTCTCTTGTCTCTGTTATAAACTCATAACTCAAAGTTCAGCCTCATCTCTGTGTGCCTTGCTACAGCTAGTTGCCGTAGCAACATAGCTTAGCTGTACTAAAAATAACGGTTCTCAATTCATCAGTTCAGATAATTACTGAAAATATAAGAGTTGTTTTGGCAAGCTACATTCATTACAACAATAAAACATCTCCCTCCTTTGTTAGCATTCAGGAGGAGGCGAGACATGTCTGTCTGGGTGGGTCTGAGCATCTCTCTGGCTAACAGGCGGCTAGCTGGAGCTGATGGCCGGGCCTCCTTCACAGGGCTCCCTCAGCGGTGGTCTGTCTGAGAGGCGACCTACATAAAGTGCTCGGTGTGCCCGTAAAGACGAGCTCGTTTCGGGGGGCTTTCGAGGCTTTTTTTACCTGCTGATTTTCTGGGCGAAGGCGCGGCGTTCAGCCATGGCAGTGGCCGCTGATGTGCTTTAAGATTCCCAGGCTGGCAGCAGCAGGCAGGCAGACTCCGCTTTCCACTCACTCACTACACGGCCACACAGGGAAAAACGGGAAAACCGGAGAGTGGGATCATTTACCGTAATGACCGTAATGCTGCGCAACAGAACACACCCCAAAGAGAAAAGCCCCCTGCGCAGTGACTGTACTACCACAGCTGGATAGCTTTATTTAGGATTTTACATAATATTCATGTCCAATAGGGTTTGTTTTTTTCATTCTTATTGTTTGATTATTTCTCAGTGAAATGTGGGCACCATACATATTTATTGCAAGACAGAAATTCCCAATCTTTGATTTAAATTTTGTACATTTTATTTCAAACCTTATAAGATAATTTTTAAAATTATGTTAGATTAGATCATTCTTCCTTTTTTGTTATTGTTTTTTCTCTTGGGGTTTGGGGGAGGTCCTTTGTATAAGCCTGTGGCTTCTTGACCTCTCCTGACACATTTGTTGTTTTTTCTTTTCTTTGATTGTATTTTGTGCAGTTTTATATATGTGCAAATAAATAAAATAAAAATAAGATAATTCAACACAGCCTCCCGCCATACATGAGAGCTAAATACTATATATAGGTCGGCAAAAACTTAAATTGGTCATCATCAAAAGGCAAACAGACACTAATATAAGATAAGACAAGATAAAATAAGATATTCCTTTATTAGTCCCGCAGTGGGGAAATTTGCAGTGTACAGCAGCAAATGGTATAATGCAGAAAACAAGATGCATCAGCTAACACAGTAAAAAAAAAAGAGCTAAACAAAGTGTAACAAAATATGAACCATTTAAATAGAAGGAAGTATAAAAATAGGAGCAGTATATACAGTATTGACAATAAACAGACTATTAACAAAATTGCAGAAGTGGAAAATGATATTGCACAGTGAGAAGGAAATTAAATTCCACCTGAAAATATCAGGTTATTGTCACTATGATTTTACCTGGGAGATTAGACAAACATGATATTATATTATATAATAGTACAAGACCAAATATGAGAAACATTTTATAATTTTTAGATAATGTAAAATAAACACAACATAAAGGAATGCTTTAATGGTAAAAAAAAACAACTTTATTTTCCTCATACTGTCTGCCTGAATATACCTGTATTCACCCTCTGCCTGAAATGCTCCGTTTTAGTGCATTTCAACGGAATTGCAACGGAATTGCGTTGCTAGGCAACAGTTTGGGTCCATGTTTACTTCCTGTCAGCTGATGTTATTTACATACACTGCAACCAGGAAATAAACTGGGACACATTTAGAAAGATTATGTTTAAAACCGTGTAATGATCTAAATATTGTATATTTGTGACATCACAAATGGACAGAAATCCTAACGGCTTGTTTCAAATGCACAATTTCTGAATATGGGCTATGTGTATTTCTTCGTATATTGAGCGTTTTGATAGTTTAACAGTATTTATATATCACTCAAACCTGTTTTATAATATAAAAGACCTGAAAATCTCCCTTTTTTTTACAATATGGGACCTTTAAGATTTTACATAATATTCACCCTTATACATGTCAATTAGTTTTTGTTTTTGTTTTTCATTCTTATTGTTTGATTATTTCTCATGGAAATTTGGGCACCATACACATTTATTGGAAGACAGAAATTCCCATACTTTGATTTAAATTGTGTAAATTTGATTTCAAACCTTATGATTTTACCTCGTAGATTAGACAAATATGATATCATATTGTATAATAGTACAAGACCAAATTTGAGAAGCATTTTTTTTATCATTTTAGACAGACAGACAGACAAACAGGTAGGTAGGCAGATAGATAGATAGATAGATAGATAGATAGATAGATAGGTAGGTAGGCAGATAGATAGATAGATAGATATATTTTCCTTATCCACTGAAAGCAGGATCTCTTTTTTAAGACAAAACTGTGTACAGTACAAACAATAACTAATGCACAGACATTTCTATTATTATTATTTATTTATTTTTAATACATTGTAATAGCATCAATGTATATATATATATATATATATATACACACACATATATATATATATATATATACAGTATATATAGTATATAATACATTGTAATAGCATCAATGTGGTGTGAGTTAATTAGAGGTGACGTGATGAATGTGTTCGATAGATGGCTTTTTATTCGTCGCCCTGCATTTATAAAACAAAGTACGCATGTTTTGTGACAAGGAATAACCCAAACAAGCGGAGCCTAAAATCCAGACACCATGAATCCACTCTGCATCCTTTAAACGCCGCCCGCTCGGGCTGCCTTGAGGTTTACATCGAGCCTCTCTCGTTGTTCACCGGCGGAAACACCGCGAGATCACGTGACTCGACTCTTCTCACTTCCTCAAAGTGTAAACATTGGCGACCGCAGGCTGTGTTAAGTTACACTGCAAGTCATGAGGGATACACCGTGTACACACTAGTGGCATTACAACAATATACAACGATGGGAAGTTTGTACAAAGCTGGATAGAAGAAGAAGAAGCTCCAAGGTAAGGACGTGCTCACTGCAAGCTGTGATTACATGTAATGTAACATTGTGATGTGATACTGATCCAGTCAGCTGTCCTCTCTCTCTCTGTGTGTGTGTGTGTGTGTGTGTAGCCTATGTGTGTGTGTGCTCTGTGGGAATGGGTTACATTCCTCACTGGTCCAAATGGAGAATAAAGGGAGCGACGAGGTGGAAACATTGAAGACAAAGTTCTTGTCTGTGTGGCACAATGTGAAGTACAGTAAGTAATTTGCTTCAGGCCACCACACACACACACACACACACGCACGCACGCACGCACGCACGCACGCACGCACACACACACACACACACACACACACACACACACACACACACACACACACACACACATACACACACACACACAGCCTTGTTGCCAACCAAGCTTAGTCTGTGTCCACTTTTTTTTCTAATACATTCATGCATCACTGCTGTTGCTGTTTCGACCTGTCCATATATAGTCCACACAGTCTAATTTTAGTGACTTTTAGTGTTAACAATGACTTGAGTTTATTTCAAAATACAGCTGCTGGTTTAAAAAGCACTAAATGTTTTAGAGCCGAAATACATTTCTGATCTTCTGCTATGTTATGAACCATCCAGACCTCTTAGGTTCATCTGGATCAGGTCTGCTTAGTGTCCCCAGAGTCAGATCTAAACATGCAGAAGAAGCAGCGTTCAGTTTTTATGCACCAAATATCTGGAACTATCCAGAAACCTGCAGAACCAACTCCAACTCTGAGTTCTTTTAAATCAAAGCTTAAAACTTTCCTGTTTTCTGCTGCCCCATATTAAACCAGATAATGATCTTATACTGCACTATAACTTTTACTCTTGTGTGTTATATTATATTTTAGCTTCTATCCTAGCTTTTATTTTTTAGCTTGTTTTTATTTTCTAATATTTAATGTTCTTGTGTTTTTATAACTGTTTTAATTATGTCTTAATGTTCTTTTGCACTTTGTCTCAATGTTCTTGAATGTTTATGTAAAGCATTTTGAATTGCCCTGTTGCTGAAATGTGCTCTACAAATAAAGCTGCCTTGCCTTGCCTTAACTACATTTTTAAAATCAGAATCAGCTTTATTGGCCAAGTATGTGTACACACATACAAGGAATTTGACTTTTTGTTAAATTCCAGTAAGATAGAAACAGACATACATGCTAAAAACAAGGACAATAAAAGATAGGTAAACATAAAGATATAACTGTTATATAGTAAATGCAAGTATGTGTAGGTGTATAAATATACAAACAAAGCTACAATGAACAACAACATACAATGTCTATTACAAGTCAAAGTCGATACAGAGTGACGAACAACATGTACTGCGAACAAAAGACACTGCACTAATAAAAACAAGCATCAGAATCCAATGAGACAACAACCTACCGCTGTTGAGTCAGCCCTTAAAATAGTTCTTTGTCATTCTGTCCACTCTGGTTTGTGTTTGACATTGTTTTCTTTCAGTTCATTAAGACTAAAGTTTCTGTTTACCTAAAAACACAGTGGTTATTCTCTGCCTTTTGTGTAACAGAATAATACTGTAATAGGCAGAAATCTTGGGACCGCTCCAGCACACTGAATGATGGGTGTTGTATAGCAGGTGTGCCGGCCAACTGAGTAAATAGGACACATTTTTGTTTTTAACCATCAACTTTACTCAAGTTTACTAAACCGTAACATATTGTCTTTTTATTGTGTATCTTAGGTTGGGCTCTGAAACCAAAAACCTCATTCAGTAGAAATTCCCCGGTGCTTCTCCTTGGAAAATGTTACCATTTTAAGGTCGAAGGTATGATGCACACACATATGCCCAAACGCATACGACTACATTAAAATACACACTGACTGCATTCCCTGTGTAGAGGCCAGAATGTGCATTTAGTCTGTATTGTTTACTATTATTTGTTTAGGGCTGCACACGTTCATTTGGTCAGTATCATTTCCAGTTATGGGCACAGGGGTGTGGTTATCACTTCATTTTACTTGTGCACTTGGACTGCGGGATTTAGGCGAAAAGGGTGAGTTAGGCTCGGACATTTTCTGTTTACGTTACGTCACATACTTTAGTTAATCCAGAACAATTATTGTTTGTAATTCTTTTCATTTAATAAACACCATGAAACGCATCTGGACGCATGGATTTCTAGGAACGAGTCACAGTAGAGAGCCAACTTTAGCCTCTTAGCGGCTTTTTAATTGATAGTAGTCGCTACACCCTGTAATGACATACATACATACATACATACATACATTACTACCTGAACATCCATATGGGGTCTGGTGAGGACATAAAAACACAAAGGGAAACATTTACAAAATACGTTACTCTGTTGATCAGATTTAATTGAAAACACACTGTGAAAGGGTTAAAGTTGTAAGACGTAAACACGGAAAACGCTGTGGTAGCGACCTTTCAATCACAAGGTAGCCACGCCCTAAAGCATACCCTGCTTTATGCTCTATATGACTCTAAATGGGACCATAATTTACTAAATGAACATCATGCTGTATTGAAGAAGACTTGAAACTAGCAATTGAGAACATAAACTCATGTTTACAATGTTTACTGAGGTAATAAACCAAGTGAGAAGTAGGCTCATTTTCTCATAGACTTCTATACAATCAGACTTCTTTTTGCAACCAGAGGAGTCGCCCCCTGCTGGCTATTAGAAAAATGCAAGTTTAAGGCACTTCAGCATTGGCTTCACTTTTCAAACCACAGAGTTGCCCACTGATCACGTAATTTTTTTTGCCTCAGATGACGACACTGTTACAGACGCCTGCGACGAAGCCTCTGATGAGGACTTCGTCATGGGGAACGTGGACGCTTTCCGCAAGGATTTTGCGTCCCGAGTTTGGCTCACCTACAGGGAGGAGTTGCCTCCACTGCCTGGCTCCACCCTGACCTCAGACTGCGGCTGGGGCTGCATGCTGAGAGCCGGGCAGATGATGCTGGCTCAGGCGCTTATTCTGCACTTCTTGGGCAGAGGTGAGTGAGAATGACAGTTACAGTAAAAACCCCAGATGGACAATGGGATATGAGACAATACAAAATATGTTTCTTCTACACAAAAGTATATTCATTTTATCTGACTTTACTTTAATGATTACAAATTTCTTGTGAAATAAAGATAAAATAAAATAATTTATTTAACAATTTGAGAAGGGAAAATTGCGTTGGTTTGCATTGGAGCAGTTTGCTCGTGACTTCTAGGCATATAAAACAACTGACGAGGGGTCACACAGTCATTTGGGAACCCCTGCTCTAAAGGTTAGAGAAGGTGCCTTGTGGTTGGAAGTTTGCTGATTTGAATCCTCTAGCTGGGAAATTTTGGTTGTGAAAAAGGAAAATATACCTTCTTACTTAAAGGTGTAGGATCTGGCAGCATCTAGCGGTGAGGTTGCATTTTGTAACCAACTGAAACTTCTCCTGTGTGCCAAGCGTGTAGGAAAACTCAGATGGCCGACGGAAATAACGCAAATGGCCCTCTCTAGAGCCAGTGTTTGGTTTGTCCGTTATAGGCTACTGTAGAAACATGGCGGCTGGATCAGTGAAGAGGACCCACACCCTATGTAGATATAAACGGCTTATTATAAGGAAACGAAAACACGATTTTTTTCCCCCAGACATTTCTAAAAAAAAACATACTTATTAATATTATATTCCATTTCTACCAATAGATCCCCCTAAATGCTGCATACTGTTCCTTAAACAGCCACTATTTAAGTGCCTTTGACCAAGAGGGGGGGTTGCCATTATGGTAGATATTTAGAGACTGCTTGCACCCTGCAACTCCCAGGTGTTCATTTGTAGAACTACTGTATATGAATGTGGAGATGGGCATTGATATCATCAGGAAAAGCCTTCATTTAATGATACAGAGATCTAAATGGGACAATATATCCAGCATCTTAGTGGCTGAAGATGTGGGCAACGTAAAAATGTGGTATGTCCTAGTTATAAAGAAAGTGCAACTGTAAATTAGACCACAGATCATTGTAGTTCATTTTGGAGTGCACTGCGATTGTATCTTGTGTTAAGTTTCTTTATTTCTTTACAGTTTCGTATCTCTTTGTCTAAGCAGGAAGCCAGACTTAGCGAGTTTCCTCATTCTCAACCCTAAATGTGAAAGTTTAATTGAGTTGATGCGAAGCGTTTAAAACGAGTGAATTCCTCACATCTTTGTCAGATCTATTGTCTCTGAAGTGTCCTAGACTTTACGGGTTCACATAATGAGATGACTGCCAGTTTAATGCAGTCATTTAGAAAACAATATTTAAAACTTGTTCTTCTGTTCAATCTAAAATATGTCACTAATGAAATATTTCTCTATAAAATGACTAATGGCCACTTAAGGATATTTATTGATCAATTTCACTTTGATTCACTTTTGGATCAAGGTCATTTTGTTAATGCCTTAGACTCTACTCTGGCCCATTTTATAGCCCGGGCCACTCCCTTTCTCTCCGCCTTCGGCTCCCACCCTGTTTGTAAGGCTAAGGCACTGTTAAAGTGAAATACTGGGACACTCAAACTTATAATTGAACAGAATGACACCTATTCTCTTACTGAGGCGCACACGGTTCTGTCTGTTTAAGGCAAAAACCTTAAATTTCACAAGTTCTGAAAGACCTTTTGTTCTCAGTGGTGATGCTCTAAATTGAACTTTGATGTGTTGAATGATCAGATACAGAAAGCCTCATGTATACCTACTCAAATATTATATTCCATCACAGATATCAAGTTTTAAAAAACTGTAATATTTTCTTGCACTATAAATAACTCTTTGACTTTATGTATGAATTGTTTATCTATTTTCTGTGTTGTCATTTTACAGCTGTTTTGATCCTATCACTTTAGTTTCCTTCAATATGATTTTTCATTATTTTAATAATCATATTTAAATACAGAAATACAATATAGGATATTTATCTTCCAATCAGTGGTGTAATAGAGTTCTTCTTTGGCCTTATAACGACTTTAAAACTTTACTTTGTTTTTGCTGTCTTATGTTGCTGATGTTTTATCCTTGATTTATTCCTCCAAAGACTGGACCTGGTCGGAGGCGATGGCGCTCCAGCCTTTAGACACAGAGACGTGGACTACCACTGCAGCCAAGCGTCTGGTGGCCTCTCTGGAGGCCTCTCTGCAAGGCTCCCCCGGGCCCTCCGATAATGGATCACCACCCATGTACCAAGCCCAGAACCCGGGATCTGCAGAGGAGGCAGATGCACATTTGAAAGAGATGTACCACCGCACTCTGGTATCCTGGTTTGGGGACAGCCCCTCGGCTCAGTTCGGCCTCCACAGGCTGATCCGCATGGGCCTGTCAATGGGGAAGCAGGCAGGAGACTGGTACGGGCCTGCTGTGGTGGCACACATCCTCAAGTAAGTCTAAAAAGTTTGTTAACTACTATTACGAGCCACTTCCGGCTTTGATCACATATGATTTATATCGGGTTAAGACAAAACAATAAAAAATATTTTTTTTAATTGCTTAATGCACAGATTAGGTTTTTGGGCAATCATATTCATTTGATCTATAATTTAGTGTATAAAATTGAAAAGATTTGATAGTAAAAGTGTTGAATTTTAACATGGTATAAAATGAAGCAAGCTGTAGCCAACAAATGTTATTTACTTGATATATAACTTAAATAATCAGTGTAACAAAACCGTCATAATGATTTTCTCTTGATCAACTAATGGATTAAATGTTTCAGCATTATTAATGTTAATGTCCCAATATTTAATCAATCATTTGGGGGCATGGATACAAAGTATATTAGTAAAGTCAAAGATGGTAGCAAAACATTGGATTAAATAAATCAAAATAAAATAGAGCTTCAACAATTAATCGATTACTTGTCAACTATTAAATTAATCAGCAACTATTTTGATAATCGATTCATCGATATGAGTGATTTTTTAAGAAAATAAATAGCAAATTCTCTGATTCCAGCCTCTTTAATGTGAATATTTTCTGGTTTCTTTACTCCTCTGTGACAGTAAACTGAATATCTTTGAGATGTGGACAAAACAAGACATTTGAGGACGTCATCTTGGGCTTTGGGAAACACTGATCAACATTTTTTACCATTTTATAGACCAAACAACTTATCAATTAGTCAAGAAAATAATCGACAGATTAATCAACAATGAAAATAAAAATTCTGAAGTATTCTTTGTCTTGGTTGAGCTGTAAAAAAAAATCTGTATGCACTGATATTACTAAGAGCCAGCAGGATTATCATAATTCCTTGTTGAACTGTGTGAAGTGAGTGTTGTATAATTATTACACTCACTAGAAAGCCTGAACAAAGCTGTCCTCCTGTAGAGGACCAACGTATTTTGTATTAAGTAAGCTTTCATTTGTGTTTACAACATGTCACTGTATGTGTGTAATATATTATATTGCTCACGTTGTATTAACAGCTTGCAGATAGATACAATAACTAATAATTAAAAATAAATAGGTAACATCACTGTTGTTAAGTTCATGGTAATATACACTATATAGCCCTGATGTTTACTGAACATAAGCTCCACATGTAAACATTTAAAACCCCTCACTCTCTCTGTCTCCTCTCTCTTTCTCTCTCTTAGGAAAGCTGTCGGGGAGGCGATGGACCCTGGCTTGGCGGGTATAACTGCTTATGTCTCCCAGGACTGCACAGGTATGAAAGATGAGCCTGCTGTTGATAAAAACAGGATACTGGGCACAACGCCCAAACTGACCCTTCTTTTTCCACCATCTCTCTCTGCTGCTGCTGCTGCTGCTGCTGCTGCTGCTGCTGCTGGGATACTATGGAGCTGCTTAGAAGGGTGACAGGAGACTCACTGTGTCTATTGCCCAACAAATACATCCACTCCGAATCCATAACGTCCCACTCCAACCTCTTCTTAACCCCAACAACTTGGGTTATGATTCACGTTTGTCTTCTCAATAGCCAGAGAAGAAGATAAGCTGGTGTTAAGGCGAGTGTCTTGGTGGGTTATGAGTTTGGGCACAGAGAGAATATGGGAGTGAATTTAACTTGTGCTCTCCCGACACTATGAATGTCTGTACATAGTGGAATTAATCAAATGTCAATCAAATCAGATTAATAGTCAACCATTTTGATGGTCAATTATTCATATTTTAAGTAATTTATCAAGCAAATGTGCTTAACATGCATCCTTCCTGCTTCTCAAAATGTAAGGATTTGCTGCTTTTCTCTGTTGTATATCACAATAAATCAAATCTCTTTGGGTTTTGGACCGTTGGTCGGACAAAACAAGATATTTGGAGATGTTATTTTGTGCTCTGAGAAATTGTGATGGACATTTTACACTCTTTTCTGACGTGTAAGAGATTAAGCAATTACACAACTATTTGTAAAAGTAACTGACAGGTTTGTGCATCTGTCGTGTCTAGAAGGTAACCCATGAGTTAGGAAACTCTCGCGAGATGGTTATGGTTAGGCTTTGATAGTTAAGGTTAGGATAGGCCGTAGGGCAGCGTGTCTCGCGAGAGTTTTTACAAGTTTTTGCTAGATTTCGCAATTTGCAGGTTACCTTCTAGACACGTCCGTTCATCATTGAGTCCTAGTGGACGTTAGTGCCAAATTTGAAGAAATTCCCTCCAGGTGTCGCATCGCGTCCACGAGAATGGTCCAGGCGGACAATCAGAAAACATAATGCCTCCAGCCACGGCTGTTGCCGGCCGAGGTGTAAAAAGATGCACAAGTCAAACAAAAGAAAGAAGCATATTTGCCCAAAAATAAAATTCAATGATACTCTTCACTGGGTAACAAGAGATACAAGGAGTTTCCTGTTCATTAAGATATTCAAAGACATACTGTGAACTATTTCGAGATGATGAAGTTTAATTTATGTAACAAAATCATACAGGTATATGCATAAAATATGCATATATTTGGACAATTTTGCAGACAATTATGAGAAAGAAAAACTTTTTTTCTCATAGACAAAAACATAATTTTAAAGACCCCACCCATATATTTCAGGACTAACCAGGAGAGAGCCTGATGAACAGACAGAACGGCTGACAGACTGACAGACAGACATGGAAACAGACAAATGACCTTTGTGTTATTGATCCTCCATAGTGTACAGCGCTGATGTCATCGATAGCCACAGGGCACCAAGAGCAGGGCAGAACTCTGCCGAGAGATCAGACGCCCCTCCTTCCCCACAGAGCGACCAACCAGTGTCGGCCTCCACCCCGTCAGACAGCCGAGGCGTCATCATCCTCGTCCCTGTGCGGCTGGGAGGAGAGAAGACAAACCCCGACTACTTTAACTTTGCAAAGGTGAGAGATACATGTAGGTCAGAGTTTGTAGAACTCTGTTTCGGGCAGATAACTTCATCTTTCGGTGTTTGATCACATGTTTTCACGCACACTCACAGGGCTAAAGTAAGTAAGAGTAATTATACTGTAAATATTTTACTGTGAGGGGTTGATGAGTTTAAAATATCTGTTTTACTGTCAGGATGTGGAAAAGAAAATTAAAATATTCAGATGTACTTTGTATTTCTCTTTCCCATTCTCCGCATTTAGAGCATACTAAGTCTGGAGTACTGCATAGGCATCATCGGAGGAAAGCCCAAACAGGCCTGCTACTTTGTAGGATTTCAAGGTTAGTGTTAGCGTAATGCAAAACAGAGAAAGACACACAGAGAGGTTGGTGTGAATAACAGATTATTTTGCATAATATACCCTTCTTATGTGAAGAGACAAAGTAAGTTAATGTATTCGTGTTTGCGTGAGGAAAACGGAGAGGAGTGGAGATGGAAGCGAGTGAAGCAGGGCTTACTTTATTCTCTCTGACCCATCAAAGCCTCGCCCATTCATCACAAGTAAACCTCCCAAGTTGTGAGCCTGTAATTGATTTCCATAGGAGGCATGCATTAAATTTCATCCGGGCCCCCAAAGTGAGCCACTCTTCATCACCTTCAGGAGCCAGGAGGAACCTTCAGTTGTACATCTTGGCAGTCAATATTTACGCATTTACATTTTACCAATTTGAAATACAGTGGTGGATGATGTCTAAATGACAAGCAATACATTCTCCCTGCCAGGGCGCCGCTCAGCGCCGCATTTATCATATGCAAATGGTCGAGTATAATTGCGTGTTTGTAAAAGTAATTCCCCCACACAAAAATTAAATGACAACCTCTTTTTTTTTTTTTGTGGGTGTAAAGAATGTGCTTGTACAAACGCATCTGATTATGCAGAATTTAATCCACCCCGGTGGATATTAAAAAGCAACAACCTTCTGGGAGGCATATTTGACGCACACAAGCCTAACAGTAGGCCAAGCGGGTGACTTTGAGCTACTCTGCATAGAAATTGGAGAGAAGCGCGTTTTCGTAATAATCTGATGTTTTTGAATAACTTGTCTTTTGTTTTGTCCTTGCAGATGACAGCTTGATTTACATGGACCCTCATTACTGTCAGTCTTTTGTGGATGTCAGCACCAGCGATTTCCCTCTCCAGGTAATGTGAAATTACACAGACGAGCTGACTGGGGGCCCCAGTAATGTGAATTTAATAGTTTCTGTTAGTACTTAAGGGTATGAATCTTAAAGCAGCCCTCGGCCCAATTACCGAGTCTCTATCTGCTGATTTATTTGCTGCTCAGATGTGTGAAGCTGCCACTTAAGAGAAATACGGCAAATACCGTATCAGGTACTGCGAGTCTGAATATTTCAGGACCCATACATAAAAATCAGCACACAGCACTGTATCGCAACTTTGTTTTATGCTTTTGCATGCGGTTGTATACAATGTGACAACACACCAGAGGTGTAAATTTATGGATGCTGTGACAGCAGATAAATAGGATTTCATTCATCAAATGATGCAGAATGCATCTTATTCGCTGTTGACGCTGCCATGGAGTGTATGTATGCCCTGCAGTTGTTACACATTATCCAGCCCTTCAGCTTGATGAATATTTTCTGATGTATTTTGTCTCTTTTTGTCTAGTCATATCATTGCCCCTCACCAAAGAAGATGCCTTTCAGCAAGATGGACCCAAGCTGCACCATAGGTTTCTACTCGAGAAGCGCTCAAGACTACGAGAGAATCAGCCAAGAGCTGTCCAAGGTAGTTAACACAGGACTCTTTAAATATCACTTCACTACTGCCAACATTTCACAATTATTATTATTATCATAATGCTATATTCATTCTGTTTTGTGCCCTGCAAATGTGTGGTCAGTGTGATAAAAGTTGACCAGTAGGTGGCACCATTTAGCCATGAATCTGTTCTCGCTTTGCTTCTTCAACCAGTCAACATGTTGGGTAGATGTTGTAAACCAGACTCTATAGAAATTATGTTAAAATGAATATACTGTAGTTTCTAAAGGAGAACAATTAAGGTGTGATAAGATACCCCTCGTTAGGTTAAGTGATGAAACTCAAAGCAAACTGTTATGAAGTGTACAGCATGGTGTAACACCAGCACTCCTCTGAAACACTGCTCTGTTGTTGTTCCAGGTGCTGCAGCCGTCAGCGAAGGAGAAATACCCCGCGTTCACTTTCGTGCAAGGTCACGGCAGAGATTACGACCTGTCTGCGGGCCTGACCCCGGAGAAGAGAGAGTGGCCCTTCATCCGTGACCCGCGGAGGACGGTCACCACTACCGGGGACTTTGTGCTGCTTTGACAGCACTGTTTAAAAGACTACCGACAGGGAACTTCTCTTCTCTTAATGAATCAAACTGCTTGATATCCAAAGCCTCGTGACACTGAAGGTTATGGAACTTTTTTTAAACTACAGTTAATACGTCCTGGAAACTTTGTCGCTCAGCAATATTTGCCAAAACTGTTTGTCGGACTTGTATTTGTTCCTCAGAAATGATAGCTTGCTGAACATTTTGTCAGAAAGCTTTTGGTGCTCTGCTTAATTTAGTGACCTAAAATGTTTTATACATTCATCTTAAGAAGAGGGAACATCTAGGCTGACACTATTCATTGTGCACCATTATTTGTGATTTTTATGGACTTGAGACAAGCTGTTGATAGCGAGTATATCAACATGTCAGGTTTTGGGAGATTTGGTGAAGGTTTTTTTTTGTACCGTACATTATGTTGAAGAAGTCCAATAATGATGATAAGGTCCAGTTCAGCACTACATCATGTTACAGTGTCCTAGTAACCGTGACTAAAATCAGGCTCACTTTAAAATCCTTTCACAGGGCTACAGTTATCTGCAGTGTTTAGACAGCGTTTTCTTAAGTGTGGTTAGCACTGGGCTAAGAGGAGTATTGTAAAAAGCCTTAATTAATATGTGCCAAGGGCTCCCTGAAGATGAAGCTAAGTAACTTTTCCAAACTTCTCTGCCAAAAAAACATCAAACAGGATGAATTCTTCACCCGTCTGAAACACCTCGACAACCAACATGCTCTGATGGTGTTGTATGATGATATGATTGTTTGCTTGCCTTGTATGTGGTATTCATTTTGACTGCATCACAGTGCAAGTGACCAGGGGAGACAGCAGAGTTTGTTGTCAAAGGGATTAATGTCGTGTGCCATATCTCAATAAGCACCATCTGTTATGAATTACCCTTTAAAATAGAATTCTTTATTTACTGTAGTTGTCTTACACACACTGAAGTCAAAACATGAATTAACATACTGTATAGTAAATATACTGTATGGTATAGTTGAATTCATTTGGAGTAGCAATAAAGAAATCAGAGAGGCATACTATATCAGCTTTCCAAATCAATATTATTTGTATCTGCTGCTGTGTAATTAACAATTTGGGCCAACTATTTCAAAAGGTTTTAATCATTTCAAAGGATTTTCTAACATTTCCGTAACGTTTCTTAATATTTATTCCTACTTTTGATTGTTTTTTCCTCGATTCTAATCTCCAGCAGTGAGTGACTAAATTATCTATTACTGTTCTTACAAAACACCTTTATAGTATCTGCACGTTAAAAAACTAAAAGTGAAGAAGTACGCTAGAGCACACGCTAGGTTGTGAAACTTGATCATGCACTTTGATTTATCACTTCAAAAAAGACTGAAGTATTCCGACTGTTGAATCTGTTACATGTGCTTTCCTGCATTACAACACCTGCATGTCTGTTTGCATAAATTGAACTTACAAAATGTATAATAAAATGTTTTTTAACACTGCCAGGCAAAGTTGAATAAAGACAAAATATTTGACTTTCTTAATCAGTTTTGCTTCTTTTGGGTCCACTCGTAGAATTTGAAGTGACTTTAGTAGAATAAGAAAAAAACAGTTTGCTTCATTTTCAGTGCTAGATACAAACCTCAGTGGTGTGTTGAAATGTATTCAATCCCTTTCTCTCCCGGTCAAATGTAATAGATTAAAACTAATCGTACGTGCTAACCATCTCTACAGCCCATTAACCAGGGACCGGAAAAAATGTGACCCAATGACACTGGCGGCAATTGTGTTCCTCTGCAGAGGAAAAGAAAATATCCTTGTGTGCAGAGCTCTGTTACCATGGATAATCTGTGTGTTGCCCCCTTAGTTTGAGCTATGCCGGACTGTTTTCCCGTACAATACAAATTCTTGTATTATGATGAGCCGTGCTTTTTAAAGGAGGGAACTGTCCCTTCTGCGAGAGAACCGGGGCAAGGGTGAGGATGGATGGACAGAGAGGAAGAAGAATCCCTCATCTGTTCTCTTCTCTACCATGGAGAAGCAATGGCAAAACACATAAAGGCATCATTTAGATCCCCCGTCTGATCTGTGTGTTCGTCCACGGCTTTTTTCCCATTTAGTGGACGGCCGACCGGCTGTGTGGACAGAGCGGGAACATCAAGTATGCAGAGGCAAAGGACCAGCGACATTCTCCAGCTTTGGAAGATGGAAGGGTTGAATGGACAGGAGGGAGGGGAGTGAGATATTTGGGGATTTTTGTCCGAAACATGAAAGAGCGTTTGTGCTGGGGGGCACACGGCGCTCTGAGGGTTGACTGTGTTCTCCATGTATTTACAGGGGATGTATGAATATTTGATTAATGAGTCACAGGCTCGAGGGAAATGCAATAAGCGAGCGGTGGCTTTACAAAGCAAGCCGATCACACACACAGACACATACACCATGCTCCCGCCGTTTAACACAGCTGCCTAAAGTGTCATTGACATTGCAGATTCCTGAAAATCTAATCTGCAGCCGAGCAAATTCCTCACAAAGAGGGAGTCCATTCCTCTGTTCCACAGATGGACGGATGTGTGACAAGGGGGGCTGCACGTAGAGACGCCCAATAAAGATTTTATTTTGGTGTCATCCACGTGAGGAAGAGGCTTGTGGCATGTAGAGCCTCGAGGGATCAACAGGGAAGGGGCCTTCTGATATCTTAAGATCATACCTGTATTAGGGATAATACCCTGCTTAGGTTGAGTCCTACAGGCTTCACTGGGACGAGGAGACCTTTGGGACCCTATCCACAAACCAACATGTGATCTGAGAGCAGCTGGGTGAATCTTGATACCAAGATAAGCTGTTAAAGGTAGAGTTCTTAGATGTTATCTTAAAATGATAGAGAAAATGGAAGAAGAAACTGGATACAAAAGAACACTTTCTATTTCCATTTTCTCAACAAATTAAAAGTCTTGACGAACCTATGAAAACATGTCTTTAAAATGAAGGTTTTGGATACAACTGGAAAAACAAGGTCCCTTAATTTGAGTGTAATACAAGATTAATCATATACTTTTACTGTGAAATGAATGGTATTAACATACATAATGCGTTGCCTCCCTTCCAGGCCAATGGCAGCTACACATATTCTCAGTACTGAGTGGTGTGTGTTAATGGAATAGTTTGGGTGTTTTGAAGTGGGGTTGTATGAGGTGCTCATCCATAGTAGGTATATAATTTACAGTAGATGACGGTTGGTGTGCCCCCAGCATTGAGAAACAGACAGGAAGACCGGCAATGGAGCAAAACAATACAGTGCTGTGGACGGGGACGACAGAAAAACACATTTTAGCCACCGAAAAGAAAGGCTCACCTGAAGAAATGTATATTTGTTTAAGTGTACGTCATATTTAGAGTATGGTTGACTTTCCCCGTCGTAAAGAGCTGTCTGACAGCAAGATAAAGCGGTGAAAATATTCTAAATATAGCGTACACTTAAACAGATATTGATTCTTTTTTTAGGTGAGCCTCTCTTTTAGGTTGCTAAAATACATTTTACTGCTGTCCCCGTCGACAGCAGTACATTGCTTTGCTCCGGTGTCGGTACTCCTGTCCGTTTCTCCAAACTGGGGGCGTTCTGACCGTCATCTACTGCAGGTAATACACCTACTATGGATAAGTACCTCATACAACCCCACTTCTAAACACCCGAACTATCCTTTTAAGCTTTCTGAGTCGTATGCACGCAATGTCAACACACGAAACATTTCCCTTTTCCATGACAATATTATCAAATTTGTGTCACTTAACTGTGCTGAAGAAGGTGACTGTGATAGACCACCAAGTGTCATTTCTATTCCCTCTAACCCCGTGGTTCTCAGGATCTCCTCCAGCCAACATCACACCATGATGGATGACACTGAGAACATCCAGGAGAATTAGATTGAACAAAAAGGGAACGACACGGGGGGAAATGTAATATGCACGTGTCTGTGTGGATGTGAACGAGCTAAAAAGTGATGTGTCCAGTCTTCTCCATTCATGAGTAGTGTGTAAATTTATATGGATGAGTGTGTAGTTTACACATGTACGTCTTGTGTGTAAGTCATTCTAAATCTTAGGTGTCACACTCCCTCCCTGTCTTCACACCAGGTGCAGGGGTGCTAGATTTATACCCAGTAGCCCTTGCCCACCCTTGTGGAATGCCATGCATCTTCAAACAGGTACTTCACTTTGAAATCTCATCTCGGCGTGATATCTCTAGGTGCCTAAATATATCCGGCTCCCGGATCCCGCAGCCGTCGGAGCGTAAATACCGCCTGCGCTGCATCAGGCTGCATTCAGAGCCTCGAGTCTGTCCACGCAACTGTCCACTTGTCTCCGCCCGTCTCCTTCTACCAGCTCATCCCCCCACCCATCTCTCCTGTTCACAGGAGCTCCTGGAGAAGTGCTGAGGCATTGCATGCCTCACACATCTCTTCTGGGTTGAAGCCAGACGGATGTCATGATGCTGTGATTAATCAGCGCCACACAGGACAGGAGCTTTAAGGGTGCACCGCCATGTGAACATGACCCACAGCACATATTAGGTCAACTTTTTTCAACCAGGAATCAAACAGGAGATGCATATTTTCAGCCTAATTAAAACTAAGGCTGCAAATTATTTTCATTGTCGATTAATCTGTTGATTATTTTCTCGATTAATCGATTAGTTGTTTGGGCTTTAAAATGTCAGAAAATGGGGAAAAATGTTGATCAGTGTTTCCCAAAGCCCAAGTTGATATCCTCAAATGTCTTGTTTTGTCCACAACTCAAAGATATTCAGTTTACTGTCATAAAGGAGTAAAGAAACCAGAATATATTTACATTTAAGAAGCTGGAATCACTGAATTTTGACTTTTTTTTTCATAAAAAATAACTCAAACTCATTGACTTAAACTAACTTATCGATTAATCGATTATCAAAACAGTTGGCGATTAATTTAATAGTTGACAACTAATTGATTAATTGTTGCAGCGCTAATTAAAACTGCTTTTCTGCTTTTCACCCGTTCGTACTCTATTCCAAAAAAACACAGCAGCAAGAAGTATGTGATCATTTGATGAACCATAGACTCATCATAAACTTATAGTTTATAATTTTTATATTTATTTTTTATTTTTATAATAGTTTCTGACTCAGTGTATTGAAATTGTGAGGCTATGGTTGGTTTACATTACTTTGTTTTGCAATATAATTTTTTTTTTTTATTATAAATTGTAAGCTAACAAAATTACTTGTTTGGATTTTTAAAGGCATGTGAAAAGTTTGCAGTGAAATGCAGTGAACGGGTGAGATCAGTGCAGTGGATTACACGAAATCACAGATAACACCACACACTGACTGTCTCTCTCACTCGCTCTCTTCTGTCTCCTGCTGGAGATAAATTAACGGAAAAGACGATGCCGTTTTGGAGGTTTGCCAGCCTCTAACAGGTCTGGACGACGGGAGCGCACAACTACTACTGTACCTATGCACACACAAAAAAAGGCCAACAGAAGATGCAATGAGTTTCACTGGTTTTAATCATAATAGTTAGTTTAGAAATCAAACATTTAAATGTGTCACAATCCTGGTCTTCACTAAATCCATGGCTTTACTAAAAGATGGCAAGCTACTGTGAAAAAGCTTGTTGTTGGTGTAAACAATCATCATATGAATTGAAATGATGAACTCGTCTTTAGGATGAGGTCAGTAAGGACCTCATCATCAGGGCTGTCCTTGACAAAAGAAATTATTAGTCAACACTCATTAGATTTTGTCGACTTATCGATTAGTTGATTTAATCGCCAGATCTGTAAAACTGAGTATCTTGTGTTTACCAGAGATGTGCTCATAAGTTTCTTAGAAATAAGTCATTCAGCATGAAAAAAGCATTAAAAAATGATGAAATGATGATTGTAATGATGATTGTTGAAATGATAATAGATTTAATACGGAGTGGTAACTAAAAACAATTGAATGAACTGTGTGGCATTACAGATCAGTGTGAAAATTCCTTCCTTTCTTTACTTTACCTAAATAATGCAGCGAAACTCTCGAGCGGGGGCTGAATTTGCTTTTCGCTGTGATTGTTTTACGTCAGAGTCTTCCTCTCTTCCGACTGAGAGGAGTGTACCATGGCAGAGGCCCAAAGCAAAGCTCCTCACCTTGTGTTGGCTAACCTCACCCGGCTGTGACAACAAGAAGGGCACTGGAGTTAACATTTAGATAACGGATGTGTGTGCCGCTTTCGATTTCCATTCCCGGTGACAGGGAATCTTAGGAGCACATCACGGGTTGTGTGCGTGTGTGTGTGTGTGTGTGTGTGTTGGGGGGGCGGGGGCACTCCTGTGCTTCCTGCATCTCAGGGGTGATGTGGAGGAACGCCGAAATTCCTCATTCTGCTGTCCTCTGAGGCATGGCCGGCCCTCTGTCAGCTTTTACTAACCAGATGCATCCGAAACGGGCGCCGAGGCTGAAGGCAGGGGATATTGCCTGCTGTGTAGCTGTCGACTTGTTTCTTATTGCGTGCCTGTGTTGAGCAGGGTGGCAAGTGTGTATGTGTGAATGGGAGGGTGGAGGTTAGGAGGGTGTCAGCCTGTCTGTGTGTGTAAATGCATGTGGCAGGACATGCTATGAATTTAGGAGTGTGTATCGTCCACCGCAAACACACACACACACACACACACACACACACACACAGACCTGACTCTTGGATTGCAACTAACATCATCTCTGTGATGCTGTGGCCTGTAAGTTTTGTCCAATGACTACTTAATGACAATGAGTGTGTGTAATTGTGAATGAGAGAGATAAATCAAGAGAGAAAAACCATGTGAGTTTTTTTCTTTCAGGCTTTTTTCTCTTTTGTGTGTGTGCATATGACAGTGTGGGACTGTGTGTGTGTGTGTGTGTGTGTGAGTGTGTGTGTGTGAAAGGTATCCTCCATCCTGTAGATTTGTGTCTATGTGTGATACTTTGCAATCTCATCTCCATCTAAAACTCCTGCAGGCCCTGTGCACCATTATCACGCAGTTGCAATAAAACCCACAGTAATTAAAGGGGATCTGGCTGTAATTGCCTCAGTGAATCAACTTAATCAGCACCTGTGCTCACAGTCAACCTAATGGTGCAATCTAACCTTTTAATACCCCAGAAATTAGAATTGTAAAAAATTATACACCTGATAATCATTCTGTATTTTGAAACTCTTGAGTGGTCAATGAGTGGACCATTGTCCAAGGCAAATATTAAAGCTGCAGTCTGCTGAGTGTGCATATCACAGCGAGAGAGAGAGAGAGAGAGAGAGAGAGAGAGAGAGAGAGAGAGAGAGAGAGGGGCAGAAATGTCAGGATGATGTCATGCCACAACTAAGTGTTCACATTGGAACTAAAATGATTAGTCAACTAATAAATAATAGTAAAGATAATAGTAAACTGAATATATTTGGGTTTTGGACTGTTGGTCGGACACAATAAGTATGTTTTATGGACCAAGCAATGTGCAGCCCTAGTTCTTATGCTGATATTCAATGCCAAAAAGTTGCATATAGGGAGCAATCACTGGACCCAAAAGTGAAGCCAAAACACCTAGATCGCCCCCTGGTGGCTGGCTGCAGTATACACTGATCAGGCATAACATTATGACCACCTGCCTAATATTGAGTAGGTCCCTCTTTTGCCACCAAAACAGCCCTGACCCGTCGAGGCATGGACTCCACTAGACCTCTGAAGGTATGCTGTGGTTTCTGGCACCAAGCCGTCAGTAGCCGATCCTTTAAGTCCTGTAAGTTGCGAAGTGGGGCCTCCGTGGATCGGACTTGTTTGTCCAGCACATCCCACAGATGCTCGATTGGATTGAGATCTGGAGAGTTTGGAGACCCAGTCGGCACCTCGAACTCGTTGCCATCCACATGATGTAAAAGAAAATGTGATCCATCAGACCAGGCCACCTTCTTCCATCGCTCCGTGGTCCAGTTCTGATGCTCGCTTTTGGCGGTGGACATGGGTCAGCATGGGCACCCTGACCGGTCTGCGGCTTCGCAGCCCCATACGTAACAAACTGCAATACACTGTGTGTTCTGACACCTTTCTATCGGAACCAGCATTAACTTTTTCAGCAATTTGAGCTCCAGTAGCTCTTCGATTGGATCAGACAACACGGGCCAGCCTTCACTCCCCACATGCATCAATGAGCCTTGGGTCTGACCCTGTCACCGGTTCACCGGTTTTCCTTCCTTGGACCACTTTTGGTAGGTCCTGACCACTGCAGACCGAAACATCCCACAAGAGCTGCAGTTTTGGAGATGCTCTGACCCAGTCGTCTAGCCATCACAATTTGGCCCTTGTATGTGGGCGGGACCTGGATAGCGCGGCTCCAGCCCCCGATCACTACTGGGCAGAATCTGGCTCCAAATGACGTCAAAATCTCAAGATAGCAGCTCCCGTAATCGGGATATTTTGGCTTCACTTGGAAGTGGAGATGTGTTGTCCATCTTTATATACAGTCTATGCATTGGACACACCGACCTTAGCTACAAACGAATCCAACAATCTTGTTAGGAGCATGTCACACCAACTTTTATGACAGCAAAATTACAGACTGCAATCAGTCAATTCAAGCTTTGCTTTCATGTAGAGTTGGTGAACTTTTACAAGCAACTTTTCTGTGCGGAAACCCTGTACAATGTCCTTGGTTTGATTTTGGCCAGGGACCCTTGCTGCGTGTCATACTCCTCTCTTTCTTTCCATGTTTTCTACACTCTTACCATCAAACAAAGGCAAAATTATAATCTTACAAAATAAGACAAAGTTCCCACATTGGAGTGCAGTGATTCAGCAGATCTAAACAGGTACCATGTTTAAAATGGGTATAAGGACTACAGTGTGTGTGACACAGCCTATAAGGATCATGACCTAAATATAGTCTGTAGGGTAAAGAAGTAGCAATGGAGCGCAAAGTGTGTGTGTGTAGCCTGACAACTGTGTAAAAGTGTGTTTTAAAGGAGCACACATGCAGATCATTTCCTCCTTGCTGCCATTTAAACTCAGTAAGAGACGGAAGTGTTGTGAAAGAGGTGCTCCACAACAACAGACTTCAACGCACACAGTATACACTATTAAACAATACAACAACCGCAAGAAAAAACACAGATAACGACACAGCTAAAATCATGAATAAATTAGTACGCCCATTACTCTCGCACCACTGGGCCCTCGGCCTCATTGAAATATAGGTCTTTTCAACACATATACCTAATATACTAAAAAAGAACATTTAAAATGATTCAGTGGCTTGCGTGAACACATTAATTTTCAGTACTAAAAATATATTTTTAAGCAGGTCTTGGGCCCTACTTCTTTCTTGTGTGGAATGCATAATGGATTCCTATGTAATCCATTACGGCTGCTGAGGGAGCGAGAGATAAAGAGTCTCCAGCAGCAGCCACCCGGGGTTGTTCTTCTTTAAATGAAGTTTTAATAAAGAACGACGGAGAGGCTGTACAAGGTCAATTATCAGACTTTGCCCATCCTCTGATGCTGTTCTCAGATCCCTGTGCTTAGTTAACCATAATAGCTGTCAGTCATAGCCTGCTGATCTACACGTAAAAACGTCAGACGCCCAGGCGAAGGCTGAACCAATCTATCCAACACCTCTGTCAGTGTACGTTTACTGTTGACTATTTTTCGTCCCGACTGGCACATAAGGTCGCCACTGTCACAGACAGGCAAATCAGGAGAGCTGACTGCGGTCGACGTTCATTTGTCAGCGCCCTCGTTGAGGAGGATATCTCTTTATGCATCAAGAATATGTTAGAAATCACTGGGGGGAGAGGTGGAGATATTAATTTCATCTGTCCGGGTGCTCGCTCAGTGTTGAAAGTTGAAAGGCCCCCCAACCCACCTCAAAGAGTGAGGTGGATTTAATGTACAGGGTGCTTATGAATACACTTATGTATTCATTTGAGCAATAAACGCCGGGTTGGGTCCCACACAGAAAAACAAACTGCCTAGCTTCCGGCAGGCATTTTAATTAAATGCCATGGATTGTCAAATTTATCGATCCCCCCCCTCCCCTGACACGAGCCTGAAGGATGTCCTGTGCCATTTCCATATCTTTAGCGGCTTCTCCTGCTAATGTGAGGTGAGGGATGGAAGGAGATGGAGGTCTGCTTGGCTAAATTGGGCCTGGCTCTCGCAGCGTGGTGCTGAGGGAGGGCGCGGGGTGTAAATGGATGTAGATAGGCTAAAGGGGGGGTTGCACATGTCCTGAAGCGATAGCCTCGGTGCTCGCTCTCCCTCTCTCAGAGCGGATCTGTGTACAGATGGGTGTCTGACAGGCCTACAGCTGTTCGCCTAATTGTTCATTAAGTGTTCTATTGATTCCCTTATTTCGAGTACATGTGTCTTTCAGCCGCTGCTCTCCATGTGAAGTGGCAGACACACATACCACACACACACACACACATCCTGGCTGGGCCGATATGACAGGGCCGGCTGATGCTGAAAATGCGAGCTGCCACTTCTAATCGGGGGCTCCTCTCTCTGCGGGGTCCAGCAGGGGCTGGAAAGCGGCGCCGCGCTTTGACGCACTAGGCTTTTATTTTCCAAACTTTTAGCATCAATCAATTAAAGTGCTGGCAGCAGCATGGAAAAATGTTTAATTCCTTGTTAAGCGGCGGCAGCCTCAGATTGCACCTGGCTGATAAGGGAGCTTGTGTGAGTCTATTAGATCCTGATACTCTTGCCTGATTACTCGGGGAGAGTGCAAGCTTTATTTAGGCAGAAAATGATCAAGAAATATAGTCAGGGGGAAAGGACAGGAGGGTTTGAGAGGGACAAAGGAGTTGAGATTGCACCATCATCTTGAAACAGTTTTTTTTTATCATCTTCTATTGTGCATTATGGCATTCAGAAGGAGCAGATCTCACCCTGATCCACATTTAATCTGCAAGCAGAGTTGATAAAAGGCACATGCTCTGGCATAAATCGTCTCTGTAAAAAATAGGCTAAGATAAAAAGTTATTTAAATTCCCATAAGGAATGGATTTATACATGCAACCTTGTGCTCTGTAGCCTACCTTTGACAAAGTCATCCAGGGCTACCCTACTACTATATCCACCTGACGCAATAAAAGGACCTAATATGAGGTGGAAAAATGAGACGAAACCCGATGTTACAGCGGTCTGAAGTGAGAGCATGCAGGGCACGTACAGAAGAAGGCAATTTGTTTTAGTGCTTTTATGAATTTATAGAAAATGCAGAAAATAGAAAGGGTAGTATTGTATGGACTGGTCAGCGCTAAAGGGAGAAAAATCACCAGACAAACTGTAACCATTTCTCTTTTTCCCCCTTTGTTCTAAGCCTCACAATTTGGCTTTCAAATTGGACTTAGCGCTTCAGTGAGTCAAGTCATATACTCCCAGCCCGGGTGGTCGTCTCCATTTCTTGGGCGCGGAAATTCTGTCGGCCCTCCTGCGTTGAGTGGAGTGATAATGTTCTCTGTAAAACACAATCAGTCACCTCCCTCCTTGCCTTTGTATAAGCCTCGAGGACCCCCAATCAATACTGGCTGGCTGGGTGACTTATCATCGCGGGCTGGCCGCAGAGCTCAACTGAGCTGAGCTGAGGCGAGCGTGGCGGCAGACAGTGGGCTGCATCCTGATGCAGACGTGAGCTGAGGGCTGTTGGTGACCTGCCCGCCAGGCAGTGACCAATTTGTTATGAGTCCACATGGGGAAAGATGGGGAAAAATCTCTTGGAGACGGCATACACACAGGATATTATACCGTTTCAGCCCAGAATCAAAGAGAATGTATAAAGTAATGCCATTCATGACTTAAAGTGATTTCTCTGTGTGAGTCAGGAAACTAATATTTGTTTTTTTTGGGAAACAAAAGCTTCTTCTTGAGAAGGTTTTACAGAAGAATGTTCATACAAAGAGTTTAAAGCAAAGAACTGTGACTTGAACATCAAAGCAGGCCGCACAATGTGGTTATGGTTTGACATTATAATCCACTAAGGCTGCAACAGACGATTATTTTCATTGACAATCTGTCAATTATTTTCTCGATTAATCGATTCATTTTTTGGTCTCTAAAATGTAAGAAAATGGAGAAAAATGTCGATCAGTGTTTCCCAAAGCCCAAGATGACGTCCTCAAATGTCTTGTTTTGTCCACAACTCAAAGATATTCAGTTTACTGTCAAAGAGGAGTAAATAAACCAGAAAATATTCACATTTAAGAAGCTGCAAACAGAAATGTTTTACTTTTTTTCCTTAAAAAGTTACTCAAACCAATTAAAATAGTTAAAATAGTTAAAATAGTTAAAATAGTTGACGATTACTCAAATTGATTAATCAATTAATTGTTGCAGCTCTATAATCCACAAATAACAGTGTACTTATGTGATCATTCTGGGGGACTTTTAAAATAATTCTGGGTTAGAATAATATAGATACATATGAGGATGTAGATTAATTATGGTGAGCTTATACTTATAATAAGCCGGCCACCTCACGATACCGCCAGCTGATCTGTTTTTAAAGTCACGCACCTTGGCGGAGGTATGCGCTCTCCGAGTGCCATTCTAGTACTTACTAACATACTTATTATTGAATAATTAAGCAGTATTATAAAGCAGTTACACTGAAACAAAACCAGAAACTTGGGAACAGTTGGGGGAACAATAATATGAATATAGAAGGACAAAACAAAAATCACATGTAAACATTTTGGAACAAGCCTGGATAGCCTACTTTATAAGTTTAATGGCCTGGATTGGCCTCAGTATAGTTATAAGATAAGATAAGAACATTTTGTCCATTCATCTGACTTTTAAAACAGACGTTGACGACGACGATCTGATCTGATCTGTTTCTTTGTGGATTAGTGATAAAGAGTTCCAATCCAATGACATTATTTAACTTAAGCATGTGTGTTTTATTCCTTTCATACTGCAATTATCCACGCACCATTGTCCATTTCAGTTTAAGATTAGAAGCAAACATAAAAGCTGATTTCTGATCTTCAGCAGATACTGTAGTTATTGACAGAAGACAAGCTGTTGTGTTTCAGTTAGAGATAGACATGGTTTGCATGCAGGCAACAGCACTCTCTATTTTCTACGAGTCTAAAGGCAATTATCTCTTGTAAAACTGCAAATGATTTTATGCATGGAAGAGAGGTTAGTAATCAGAAACTCAACATTAAAAACAAGGCAATCTTTACAGGACTCCTAGATCTCCACAAAGTAACACGCCAGAAATAAACTTGCACAATCACACTTATATTTTACAGTGTTTATATCATCCTAAATTATTTAAACAAACTGATAAAATTGTGCTGCATCTCAATGCTAGGATGTTATCCATAATAAAAAACATATCCAGGGTATATTGTCAGTTTATTAAAACACTGAAATATGTGGCACTATGAGACACACAGTATAAGACAAAGGAGACTTACACCTACAGTGTGACTCATACCACAATTTAAGTGCGTGACCAGCCTTTTGTATAATGTTGACAAACTCATGTTTTCTGTTGACGTCTTGAGAGTTTTTCATGAGTGGGAGAACTTTAATCTGGCCAGTACACAGCTAACTGTTCCTGAAGGCCGTAAAGGATGATGTGTGGTCCCCAACACTCGACTCTTGGCCTTGCTTGCCTCTGCAGTTTTGTCACGATACTTTCAAGGCCTTTACTTAACACTAGCACTATTGTCTTTCAGTTTTTATACGATGGCCAAGGGCTAAACGGTGAAGATACACTGAAAGTATTCTGCTCGAATGTATGTGTAAATGCAAAGTCTATTGTGTGTTGTGTAGTTTATGCATCACTCAAAGTCCTTAGTGGCAATTGTCAATAATTTGATGGTGTTTATCTTAAACTGTGCTCATTATCTTACTAATTTGCTAGCATATGCAGGACTACCAGCTGTCTAAAGACTCTGCAATTGAGTAAATCGTTTGAACCAGTTAATTGAAAAAAAAGTTAATAGGCCAAATCTGAATATGCATTTGAATGCATAAAATTTTGCCAAGCTTGCTAAGCACATGTTAGAATCAATGATCTGCAAATGCCTGCCTACCTTTTTGTCTTACCACACTGTGTGTCATGATTTGAATACGGCTGTCAAAGTTAACGCGATAAGAAGGTGTTAATGAAATTCGTTTTTAACGCCACTAATTTCTTTAACGCAACTTGTGATTTTTAGGTTGTTGCGGTCGCTCAGTTTCAAAGCTAGAGTGAATATACTGGCATCATGTGAGAAAACCTAAGGACTCCATTGGTATCGACCATGTCATACTAGCTTGTCGTGAAGGAGGTTAAATAACGCTCCAAATTTGTGCTAAATTTTGGCGAGGAAAAACTGTCATGGCCATTTTCAAAGGGGTCCCTTGACCTCTGACCTCAAGATATGTGAATGAAAATGGGTTCTATGGGTACCCACGAGTCTCCCCTTTACAGACATGCCCACTTTATGATAATCACATGCAGTTTGGGGCGAGTCATAGTCAAGTCAGCACACTGACACACTGACAGCTGTTGTTGCCTGTTGGGCTGCAGTTTGCCATGTTATAATTTGAGAATATTTGTTATGCTAAATGCAGTACCTGTGAGGGTTTCTGGACAATTTTTGTGTTGTTAATTGATTTCCAATAATAAATATATACATACATTTGCATAAAACAAGCAGAAATATGTGATTAATTTGTGATTAATCGCAATTTACTATGGACAATCATGTGATTAATCGTGATTAAATATTTTAATCAATTGACAGCCCTAGATTTTAATAAGAAAAAAAATTATTTTATCTATAATCTATGAAGTGTTAGTATGTTTTGCCTTCATACAAGTAAATGTAATTAATTTAGCTTCTTTCAAAAACACTCTGAAAACGGTTCACACATCACAAGGGTTGTATCACTTTGTATTAAGAAGCTGTAATCCAGATGTTGAGAACCACCAGGACAACACTATAGGTGGAGTTAATGCAGCCGCAGCAATTTACCTCTAAGGCTGAATACACTGGCGGACTGAAGATGAACCAGCAGAAGTCTAAGCTGGCTGACTGTTTACTAACATTTCAGTTTCTATGGCCAATCTATTACAACAGTGAAAAAGGGGGTCGGAAGGATGCTGCCTGGAATTGTCTTTAACTTTGATGATGTTTGCAGCCAAGCAGGCCTGTTAATGGCCTCTAATTGGCTTAGTGAAGAGAACATGTTGACATTTGCAATGTGTTCACAGTCCAGGGCCTTGTTTTAGCCATTATGCTAATCCAACCATTATATATCTGGGGGTATTAATGGAACTGACACAAGTGATGTTACAGGTAAAGGGCTGTGAAATGGTCTGTAAACAGAGGGAATTGATTCCAAGGCTGAAGCGATTGTCACCAGACGGCACGGAGCTGAACAAGCTACCTTCCTCCTCCTCCTCCTTTTGCCTCCCTCCCTCCATTCCTCCTCCTCCTCCTTCCTGTCTCCCCCCTCCTCCCACCCATGTCCAGCCTGTCAAATAGTCTCCGACAGCGTTCAGCAGAGGCTGTCAGGGGCCATCAAAAAGGTACCCAAACACAGCGTGAAATGCCGTCTGCTTACAAAACTGAGACTAGATCAGGATCAATACAGTTTACCCCTCTTGCCCAACACAAGAGCACATCCATCCAGCAACAGCATCACAGACAGGCCTCAGATTCAGCTGCACTACAAGGCCTGACTCTCTGGCTATAGCCAGCTCCCTGTCATACAGAGGCTGGACTTATTTTACAAAAGCATTACTTTTGAAAGACCGGGATGAGACTCAAAGCTGATTCACAGATTTATTGTGAGTTCGACTGCAGACGGCGCTGGTTTCTGTGGATGGATGTCTTTGACTGAGAAATTCCTATTTAGTTTGAAGTGACTAGACAGCCCTCAGCCTTAGAAAGACCCAATCAGTTTGGACACTACTGGTGCATTCACAGTGATGCATTCTGGTATTACAGTAGTGACTGATGTCATTATAGAAAACAATCAGGTGAGAGTATTATATAGCCTTCTGTTGAGTAATATACAACAATAATTATACAATATAATGAAGCAGTAGGGGACGATCATAAACAACAAAGAGGCAAAATTACTACCACTATATAAACAGCAATACTTCTACAGTTCTAATACAAACACAAATATGTTCCCATACATTGATATGTGTTGTTACTAGGGCTGCAACTAAAGATTATTTTCATTATCGATTAAACTGCAGGTTATTTTCTCAATTAATACGTGAATCATTTAGTCTATAAAGAGTCAAAAATAGTGAAAAATACCAATCGCAGTTTCCTAAAGCTCAAAGATGATGTTCTCTCATTTCTTGTTTTGTCCAATCAACAGTCCAAAACTCAAAGATATTACATGTACAGTCGCATAAGATAAAGAAAAGCAGCAATTCCTCACAACTGAGAACATGGGACTAGGGAATGTTTGGCGTTTTATCTTGAAAAATTACTTAAATGGGTAATCGATTATCAAAATAGTTTCTCAATAAATGTCTTTTGATCCACTGATCAATTTATCGACTAATTGTTGCAGCTCTAATTGTTACATATATCAAACTATATGTAGGATGATGGAGTAAACAGAAACCTTGTACACTGAGTCCAATGCGTCTATTTGTTGCAAAAATTTGCAATACAAGACAAAACTGAATTAATTACGTGGGTGCGATGGATAGCGCTAGTCCAAACCGGGGCTAATGAATGAATGACATTAGAGAGAAGCTATCATTTAGCTTCCTAGAGTACAATCACTACTGTCTAATCTTTCCTACATCCTTTGTTTTGTGACCATCCCTGATTCCAAAGCTGTTCTGCAATCACCTTCCACAATCTATCTTTAAATCAAGCATCTCTATATTCTTTTATTTCTTTATCATAAAGTGCTTTGAGCCGGGAGACGAAGTGAACCTTTATCAGATGCCATTTTCAATGTTGACGTTTGCACGGACCAACATTAGAAAGGGAGAGAACGGATGAACAAGCAACCAGTGACTTGCTGGATTCATTTTTGAGGGATCTGTGAAAAACATGACAACAGCTGCACTACTGGCATTATCAGCAATTGAGGGTGGACACGTTAACTGAAAACAGTGAAGATTTGAATTCTGTAAAGTATCAGGTAAAACACAAACTACAAAGAAGCTTTTATTCTTTTATGTAACATTTGTATTATTAAGCTGACATATAACTACATAGTGTAGTAGTAGAACTTATTACTCAAAATATAAGGGGACTAAAACTTGCCACCATATTTTCAGTTTCAGCAGCCAAAAGCTGAGCCCTGATTTACGTTTCTATATCTTGTTGAGAGTATTTATTGAATCCCTGACCTGCTCTTGTGACTACAACAAATACATAAATCTGGACTATAGTTCCAAATTTTAATAGATAGTATAATGAGACAGACAATATTAGTGCTGAAGTTTTCATGAGCTGATATGCTCTCATACATTATTAAAATAATTAAACCCTTTGACCAAATTAAAATATTGTTTTATGCCTCATAAATACTCTGGAACCCAGGACCTGGTTCATATCATTGCTGAGGCAGCCTAACAGCTATCTTGTAACAACAGGAGGAGATGACCATTGCCTATCATGTTCATTTAGCTGTGGATGTGCTCACAGAGCTGAGAGCAGACTATAAAACTGGGCCTGCACTGCCACACAGTAATTGAATTACTCTACCGTCCAGCCTTGTATTCATTTATTGTTCTGAAATCTGCGAGCAATAGTAAAACAGGATGTTTTTCATCCCGTCCTTTTGGTCAGTACACTGAAAAAAGGTCCTATATCTCTTTTAAAGTAATCCTTTTCTGTGGTTATATCTGTCAATCTAGGTGCCTAACACGGATATCAAATAACAGCCTGCTAACTAGAACTGTCAAAAACATGAGGCTAATAATTACATGCCTCTATATGGGGGGTCGGAGAGGAGGCGCCGCATAATAAATCTGCTGTATTCATCTAGAGAAAATTCAGCTTCTTCACTTTTTTTTTTCTTTGATAGGGTTTGAATACGAAGCCCAGGCTAATAAAAGATTGGCCTGTCATAATGAATCAAGAGGGCCAGTGTCAGGTAGGTAGTGTGAGTCTATCCTCTCACATATCCATCTCTGGAACAAGCCCCGGTGTGTCTACATGGCTGCAGAAAAGAGGCCAGTCGACACCCTATTTGGCTCTCTCCGCTGAAATTAACTTTAGGCCCAGGAGAGAGAGAGAGAGAGAGCGACAGTGTTTGGAGCAGCGTGGCTTCATTTTCTCCCGCAGTGAGCAACGGGGCCCCAGAGGGACACCAAGACGGATTTGCATGCCACTCGCTATTCTCCGCTACCTGCCGCAAATTTATTATTGTGGCAAGTCAGCTTCCCCAACAGCAACTTGGAGGACTTTTCAAATCTAAGTGGTATCTGCGGGCGGTCAGGAGACACATAGAAATCACACACACACTCGCTGTTTCTCTCTCTCTCACACATACACACAAAAGAGGAGGGGAAAAGCTGCATCAAAAAGTAATCATGGAGATCAGAATACAGCTGTCAACGGTGCCAAACATAAAGTGATGCCTCTGATGAAGTGTTGGACTGTTTCAGAAACAAAGAAACGGTTATCAACTTTTCAGCCAAAGTTTGTTGGCTCAGATGAAGCTACCCGGTGGGGTCATCATTGTGGCTCGGCAGGCTAAGACATGTTACATGCAATATTTGCAAGGTTATGTTTCAACTCAACCTGTGTCTTATCTCATCCTCCTCTATCTACCAGTTTTCCTGTCCCTTTATATTGTTCAAATCAGCCAGTCAAATCAATTAAAGTGTAAAAATGTTACTCAAGTGGGCTGCCATTAGGTCAGCATTGAAATACACAATTAGAACTAATAGAATCGATTTAGGGCTGCAACGGTTATTTTTATTTCCGATAAATCTGCTGATTATTTTTTGTTTAATTGTATTATTTGGTCTATAAAAATGCCCATTACAGATTTTGAATCAGAATCAGAATGATCTTTGTTGTCATTATACTCAGGTAGAATGAAATTTCTCAAGCTATCCTCATTGTAGTTAAGGTTAAAACAAATAAATAAAAGCAGTGGTACTTGACATCGACGAACAATCCAAAACTAAAAAATATTAATTTTACCATCATATAAAAGCAGTAGAAAATCCTCACCATGAAAAAGATGCAACCTGAGAATGTTTGGTATCTTTGCTTGAAAAATTACTTAAAGGACCAGTGTGTAACAATTAGGGGAATCTATTGCCAGAAATGGAATATAATATTAATAAGTATGTTTTCTTTAGTGTATAATCACCTGAAAATAAGAATTGTGTTTTCGTTACCTTAGAATCAGCCGTTTATATCTACATAGGCAGCAAGTCCCCTCTCCACGGAGTCCGCCATGTTGCACTGCCATGTTTCTACAGTAGCCCAGAGCAGACCAACCTAACACTGTTAACTCTTCCTGCTTGGGCCGGAGTCGATAATGTTACTCACTCCCGTCACCGCCGCTCTCTCTCTCTCTTGCTTCACCACTCACTTACCACGTACACACACTCTACGCACTGGCTCTGCTCCAAATGACCTACGCTACTCTTACAACAACTGACTCTAGAGAGGGCCATTCGCGTTTTTGCGTCGGCCACCATAACTCTCCAAGACGCTTGGACACACTGGACCTTTAAATGATTACATGATTATCAAAATAGTTGCTGATTAAATTTCTTTCGATCGACTGATCAATTTATGGACGAATTGTTGCAGCTGTAATTGTTACATACAGTATATCAAATTGTTCCATATATCAAATTATATGCAGGATGATGGAGTAAACTTGTAGCAATTGCTTGGACAATTACAGGGCTCGACAGTAAGGGTTGCCAGGTTTCCATTGGCGAGTAGCTGATTAACTTCCTGTTGGTTGACTAATCGATTCTTTGGCTAATAGTGTCAGCTCTAAAATAAATGCTTTGGAATAGCCTGTCTATGTTTTTTTTATAGGGCTGCCCCCTTTTCATCGACTCGTCGACTAATCTGTGGTTTTGGTCTTAGTCAGCTAAGATTGCTTTAGTCGATTAGTCGTTTTTTATCTAGCTGTTTTCATGCTGTTTTTCCAAGAAACGTATGAGCACATCTCTGACAAGTTTTGAAGTGGTGCTTTAGTTTGATTCTCACATATCTGTCGATTAAATCCACTAAACGATTAGTCGACAAAATCATATGAGAAGTAAGTCGACTCAGAATTTCTTTAGTCGAAGACAGCCCTGGTTTTTTAGATTCCAGCACAATGTTAGAATATTACGAACCCTGGCTAAACAGTAGGGCTGTGTATTGGCAAGAATCTGGCTATACGATACGTATCATGATACAGAGGTTATGATTCAATATATTGCGATATATTGCGATATTGTAAGTAAGCCGATATATTGCGATTTTTTAATCTAATTTTAGGAAAACTGTCATAGTATAAAGAACACATCACCATATGCATACAATCTAAGTAAAATTGTTTTTTTTCTGCAATCACAACAGTGGTATCTACATTTGCATTTATCACAGTATCATCCAACATCATAGTACTACTTTGAGAGGACACATCTCTTTGCAAATGAAATAAAGTATTGACTGAGATCATCTTTGCATGTAAACTATTAGTTAAAAATCAATACAGTGTTTTTGAGAGTCGATACAGTATCCCAAAACATAATATTGCGATATTCAGTTTTTTTAATATTTTCTTACACCTCTACTAAACATCAAAAGTTACGACCTGAAACAAGATTCAATCGCTGGACGTAATATCTGACATGTGGCTGCCAATCACCGTAGACATGCGCTGAGATGTGCTCAAGGTCAAATACCTGTCAGAAGGTCATGAAAGAGTGGGATAGAGAGATACGATGCGGTCAGGGTCAGCGGTGCCCATTACCTTTCCTTTGTCCCCTACAAATGAGTATCATTCACCTGATTATCTATTATCATGTTATTGGACGTAAATTTAACAAGCTGTTGAGAGCGCCGGAAAATCAATACCTTTTAAATGCTGTTTATGTGTGATTAACGGTTAATATCCTCACAAATTATTTAATATAATAAGGTCATTTGTCTTTCACATGAGCCCGGTACCCTGCAAAGAATAATAGAATAATAAATGAGGACACTAGTGAAGAGGAGATTTCTGATGCTTTCCCCGGCTCCGTTTTATTACCCATATCCTCTTTACAGCTACAAAGCTGCACTATGGTTATTTTATGCAAGTCATAAAATTAGGCTGAGATGGAATTAGCAGACTCGGGGCTCTTTATAGGTCAAGCCGGTAGTTTATGAGCCCACGACTCCCTTGCACTATTGTCAGGAGGCTAGTTAGAGGGGTCTTTAAGCATGATTTAATATGTCCATGCCTTGGAAAATAGTTAAATAGCTAATTAAATGGAGGAGTTAATTTACATATTAATTGACCTTCCAGTAATATTTATATTGATACCTACATGAGGAGCCCTTGTCTTCATTGCCTTTCATCATAGTTAGTCTGAGCAAATATGGTGTAACTTTTTTTGTTTAAACTCAAGTTTCTTTTTATTGTCGCTGGAGAGGGGCTGTGTATTCCCCGCCATGTCAGGCACACAGCTGGCTGGGGTTTTGTGTGTTGAGGACTCCTTTTGTTGTCGGATAATGGAGGAAGCACCATAAACAGCGATGGGAAGTGGCCTGGGGGGCTTTGCGGGTTGGGTAGCTGAGGCAGTTGGAGTGTGTGTGTGTGTGTGTGTGTGTGTAGAAAGGGGGGGGGGGTCGGGTTGACAAAGGAGCATGAGGAGGTGGAGGACAGCGCCTGTGTCAAAGCTGCTCTTAATTATATCTCTAATCACCAATCAGCTTGCCAACAGAACGGGACCCGGGGGCTCGACATTAGCCCAACCTGTACAGAATTAGCACAACATTTCACCTGCAAAGCTTTCCAACACACACACACTCATACAACTACACACACACACACACACACACACTCTGCTCAGCCAGGTTGCTTCCTCAGAGAGAGCACGACATAAATCTGTTTGTTTGTTACCATCCACACCGGCTATAATGCTCCATGAGAGATTTGTGTCACATTCTCTATGATAATAATCTATCGCGCTAAATGCGGGGCTCCTGCATGTTGCATTGTCATGTTGATGTCCGCGCGGCCATCGAGGGGTAATGATGACACGGATCAACGATGATAGATTGGAAGCACATTGTTTGCTTTCAACGGGGGGCGCGTACGTTCTGCGCGGCGTGTTGTTAGCATGGTAAGTGTGTCTTACTGCCTATTATCGGGTTGATCATTTGTCACTGGCCTGTCTTCACTTTGTCTCCCACATTCTTTTTGGATAATGGCCCTTCAAATGGATCTGCATATGAGGCCTGCATTCAACAATAGCTGTCCTGAATGGGTCTTTTCAGGCCGTGTAAACTTGAAATGTGGCAACAAATAACAAACGGGAGGGTTTCTGGGATGAGTGAGTGCAGATAGAGAGACTGAGTTCAGGCTCCTGAAAGATGTTGGAGTTTAGTGAAAGCTGTTTTTCCTCTTCAAATCTTTCCATCCTAATATTTCATATTCATCCTTCAAACTGAATTAATTAAACACAACCATCCAGCATCTAAGCCCATCACTTCAGGTGTGAGAAAATGATCCTGTGCCCTGTATCTATCTTCCATTATCCGTCTCCCCATGGCCTCCTCTCCTGCTGGTTTTTACAATATGGCTGTCGGCCTGAACCCCCTGATCCAGCCGCAGACCAGCAGCTGCCCAGGAGCCCTATGCAGCCATCAGCGGCACCTAAGGGCCATCAGCTCTTCATCACTCACCGGAGCTAAGCAGCCTGTCACAGGGTGCTGTGGCTGCAAATTGAATATTGTTATGATCCATAGATTTTTCTCATCAATGCACCGTGCCGGTTCACGTTGTTCACATGTTGATGAAAGAAAGAACAGCTTGTGAGAAAAAAACTTTGAAATCATTACCAGTGGAGTTTTTTTGTCTTAATTTCTTGCAATTTCAGCCGATAGCTGTGATGGAAAAGTGCTGTTACTACTTAATTAACAACTTATTTAATTTAGTAACTGAAACGATAAGTTGATTGATTAATTAGTCATTCGACAAAAAATTAATCAGCAACTATTAGTCATTAGTCATTTTTCAAGCACAAATACTGCACATTTACCTGTTTTTAAAGCTGCATCAATTAATCGATTTGAGTAATTTTTGAAAGAAAATAAAGTCTAAATTCTCTGATTCCAGCTTCTTAAATGTGAATATTTTCCGGTTTCTTTACTTCTCTGTGACAGTAAACTGAATATCTTTGAGTTGTGGAGAAAACAAGACATTTGAGGATGTCATCTTGGGCTCTCGGAAACACCGACTGACATTTTTCACCATTTCCTGACATTTTCTCGACCAAACAATTGATTGATAAATCGAGAATATAATCTGCAGATTAATTGACAATGAATAAATCCTTCACATTTGAAGTTTTTCTTCATCTTCTGGAAACTGAATATTTTGGGGTACGTTGAAGACGTCACCTTGGATTTTAGAAAATTGTAAAGTTCATTCTTCACTATTTTCTGACATTTTTTATACCAAAAAATTAATCAATTAATTGATAAAATAATGGACAAATGAATCGATAATGAAAATAATCATTAGTTGTAGCCCTTATTTGCATGATTCTAATGTTATTGGCTGGCAGTAGCAGAAGAGTAAACTGACCAACAGCTGGTCACCCATAATTCCTCTTCTGCTCGGTGTCGTTTGTGTGGCAATTAGAGGCTAAGTGGCCCCATCCTCAGGACTCTGTCCAAGCTCTGCAGCCGTAGCCTTGATATCACCTCAGACGCTGGCTGTTAGCTAGTCAGTGGCTAACAGTGTGTTAGAGTCCCAAGGCCAGTCAGCTGCGCAGTAACAATAATCCAGCCAGGCCTCTCCGCCCCAGCTTGAGCCGCAGCCAGTGTCCAACATTTCCAACTGAAGAAGTCTATAAAATGGACACCTGCCACGGGACCCCGCATGCATCACTAGTGCCAGAGTGGCGAGCACAATCGCCCGGCAGTCACGGGCAGTTGCCCGCTGATATATCAGATGCGATCCCGGGGAAGGGGTTCAGTGCCCCAGCCAAATGTTAAAGTTATTTGTTCTTGTCATTAAACTAAACTTTATTGTGACCCTCTCTCGCTGTTATTGCACTAGTAGCGATTCTCCCGGATTGGACTTTATCATTGAGACTGTCTATGAATCTCTGGGGCTTTGCCACTGCACTTCACTGAGCTATAATTCCTTGTTGCCCTTAGAGTCTAGAGGGCCAGAGAGAGGGGAGGACGAGGAGGAAAGGGGAAGGGAGGAGCAAAAGAACGGATAGAACAAGAGACAGCATTTTTCACTTTGTCATCCTGATTTACAATTTAATAAACGCTACCACAACATGCACATGCAAAGACGGCACTACCCATTTCTACACGATGATGGTCTGTGAATGTCATCTTTTAAAAAAGGACAAAAACGTATTGGCTAAGAGTTAAAAGAGATTAGACATATACAATACTTACTTACTACTTACTAAGATATATTTACCATGGATGCTCATTTTGAAAAATTTTCTTAACTGCTAACCAACCCTGGTTAACCGATTATTAACCGTTAACCGACAAGATTTGTGCCTCGCGTCCGCTGTGTGTCTGCCCGGCGTAACGTGACTCTGTCTGCCCAGATTAACGATAGCGTTTCCCCGTTAAACAGTGTGTGTATTTGTGCTATGTTAGCAGCCCTAGCATTGCCGGAGGCTTCTTGCGCGCCGCCGCCACCACACACATACAGTCTGTCAGCGCGACGTAACTTTAACGAGTGTCCGTGTGTGTGTTGGCGGTGAGTGTGAGGTTGTTGGTGGCGTTATAGTTGTGAACGTGGGTGTAGAAGTGTGTGTACAGTTTATTTATTGCTGAATAAATGCTACGAAACTACTGCTCCTCTGCTCCGCTCAAGCGAGCCCCGAGCGAGCCGTAGACCGGAGCCGACTTCCTGTATCCTGCAACTCCGGCTCCGTCTCTTAAGGTGGGCTCTTCAGGTTGACCAGCTTTTCTCTTTAAAGTTAATATTTCTTTTAACTGTTTTAACTGATAGAGTTAATCGGTTAAAATGCTAATTATGAACATCCCTAATATTTACTCGGACATAGCCTATATCGTAGGGATGTGCGCGATTAGTCGACTTGTCGATTAACTGTTGCTACCCTCTCTCCTATTCGACTGGATGGCCAGCAGCACACTGACTGAATCTAGCTTACTAGCCAACTACCCAGCTAGCACATACGTTACAGACTAAAGCTATGAATGGCTTGCTATGAATTAACAAAGTGGGTTAACACCAGCTAGCTCAATGAATCAAACGTGCAGGCTAAGATACTAATTGTATAAGCAATGCTCGACCATGGTGGAGACGGGTCCCAGGGCCAGAGGTGCCCGAGCCCAGAACTCTGCAGCGGGACGCTATTTTGCCCTGCTGGCGTTTCATCAAATATTACACCACACACCAGGTTCATGAGGGTTAGTGAGGCACATTACCAACCGGGCGGCCCAACAATGGGGACATTTTGATTTCAGCGGCATTTAAAATACAATTTGGTTATTGAAAAATGTGGTTGACGATTTCAAATGGCTCTTATAATACACACAATATGTTTTTCAAACAATGTTTAACTTTATAGTTTAAATTATACTCAATTTAATTTGTTCTGAGTGTTTTCTTACTTTTAGACTAGTCCACTAGTCTAAACGTCAGGGAAATTAGTCATTAGGAACATCCCTAATATATTGTTTAGGTAACACAGGGATGAATGAAAATGAGATGTTTTAAAGGGGTGTAGTAAACTGTACAGAAGGAACATGAACTCGAAATTGTCTGAGTCCATTTTAAAGGATCTTGAAAATAAAACTCTTGATCAACGCTTTTGCTTTTAATTTCTTTTTTTAATTACTTTTGATTTCAAAACTCATACCTGTTCATAATAACTGGATATTATTGACACTCTGTGGTGACAGTTGTCTTAGCCTGTTTATGATGTATTTATTGTTGTATCAATGAGGGTTTTTCAGCGTGTTCAGGAAGATGCCATGCTGAAACCTTTCCATTTCTGGGATGATCTGTCAGAGTTCAGGGTGCACGTACCATATCTTTTGATTAAAAGATAAGTCATGTCTATTTTTCAGTTTAATTCTAGCTAGAAAAGAATATATTCTGTTCTCTGTCTGCACACAGCTAGGATACAACCCATTAATCAGTAAGCACACAGAGAGCCATTATTATTCTTTTTATTATGGAACTTTACATCAAAGTTTTGGTTTTACCGTTTAAAGCTGATGGTGAGAAATGGAAAGTATGGATCCTCTTACTGTTGTAATGAAAAGGGTTGTGATCCATGGGTGTTTGCTTTGCCTCAGTGTGCTTTATCGTCGACGATGAGGGCATCCCTCACTAGCTTTACACCATTTTCAGAATGTTTCATTACTCTCCTATTTTTCCTAAGGTTCCCACTTTCGCTGACCCCACATCTGCTGCTTAGGGAAGACATTCAAACTGATATTAGAAAGAAATATCTCGCAAAAAGTGTTTGTGCATCATTAAGAGGCTGCAACTGTTACAAAAACATTAGCATTTGTGAGGTACACCGCAGACAAAAGGTGGCTGTTTTTACAGCCTGTGTATTTTCCAAAGGTTCTTGAAAGAGACAATGCGGTCATAGAAAATATAAACTGCAGATAAACGACGTGACATAAAACTGCAGCCCATGTCCTGTCAAGCTCGGGTGGCTTCCAAGCTCAAACTGCCTTAATTTTCACCTCCTGTGAATTGCGCTAACATCCTCTTTCTCCTCTGGCATGAAAAAAGGGATATTTTGCTGTGCTTTAATGAGATGGTGTTATGCCTGGATTATGCCATTTTACATCTTCATACATAAATGTGTTGAGGATATGACACTACCCATGGAAGCACAAGGGGTCTCTATTCAGGTACGATGTTGTCTTTCATCTAAATTTGTTATAAAATGATCTGACATAGCTTGATGGCACACAACATACACTTTAAGAGACATTTAAGTCCTCTTCTGCTCAGCGTATTTCTGGCCTGGTAACCTTGAAAACTACCAACTCGCCTTCGAAATTCCTTTATTTCCCAATGAGGTAAAAAGGGCAAGTTTTCGCTTTTTAAGATGGCGGTACATAACCCGTCCATGGAACATAAACGTGTCTGCCGGTTGGGGAAGATGGATGGAGGCCCACATGCTTGCCTTAATAAAAAGGTCTTTAAACCCTCGTCCAGATCTTCTTCCCAAGGAAGCATGATATTAAAGACAGGCAGGGAACTGGGCTTGGTAAACGTAATGGATCGGCAGGAAAGTTTAAAAGCACCAAGGGGGTAGGCCATTATGCAAAACAGGACTCGCACAAGTAATCTGCGCCCTGTCTCTCAGCTGCCAAAGACAAAGAACACATGCAGAGGCCCTGATTGCTTCTTAAGAAGCTCCCTGCACCGCCATGATGGATTCTGGTATTTTGACTGTTAATATGTTTGAATGAAAATTATTTATACATTTCGGTGAGGTTGAGCGCCTCTCCCTGTGATTACTGCCTCTGAAAATGAGAGCGGAGGAGCAGGAAATTTCCATGTCACCGAGGCCTGATGTATACTCAGATTATGGGCTGATTGCAGCTCAGATGAGCACCGCGTAGAAATCGTTTGCCCGCGCCTGTGACAACTCCCCGTCCCTGACAAGGCCTCTTAGTTTTTCCGGTTATTGATGCATTCTGCATAAATGCAATCCATTGATGCCGGAATATAGGTATGGAGGGAAGGCGGCTGGTTGTGTGTGTGTGTGTGTGTGTGTGGAGGAAGCGGGGTATTTAATACACTCCGAAGCAGGGAGGCGAGCAGCGAGGAGAGCATCCTGAATGTTTTTTATCCGCCGCCGTACAGAGGAGCTGATCAAAAGTGAATCGTGTTCGAGGGGAAATCTGCATGTGTGATGATGATACCTGGGCAGACATTTATCAGACCCTCTGTGCTAGTTTAATGGGGACAAGAAGGATAGCAGGATCTGGAGGAGAGGAGCCAAGACGACAAGAGAGATTGGTGATGAGAGGACACGGAAGAGGTCGTTGAAGGTGGGAGGCGCGTGAAAGGGAGCAACGTGGATTTTATCAACTCCTTCTCATTTCCAACTCGTCACATACAGATGTTTGGCATCACTTGTTAACGCCTTTGCATTACTTAGGTTTAGGTAACAAAACTGCTTGGTTAGGTCTAGTAAAAGATAATGGGTTTGTTACGTAACTTCAGTTATGTAGTCTACGTTACGTTGCAAATAATACTTACATACTTAAGTACTTTACATGACTTACTTACGTAACTTAAAATAAGTCAGCGTTGACTTTTGGTTTCACACGGGACACGAACAGCGGCCTCCTGGGTGAAAGTCCTGTGTTTGTTTGATCCATCCATCCACCCCGTTCTCCTCCCTGCTCGGACTTTGTCGCTCTTTATACTTCATCACCTGACTTCCAGAGAAGTTGCTCTAAGCGTCTAACATTGCCGCGAATGGGTTTACAAAGCCCGGTGCATCTCATACAGATGCTAAAGAGTGCCTGTGTGTCGGTATCAGACGCAAAGGGCCGTGACAAAAAGTCGGAATTTGACACCCTGGGAATGATACTGGGGTGGTTTAACACACATTCACAGATGCAAATTTGTACCACTGTACTACTGACTTGTATACATAAAGGCTTAATGTCAGTGCTGTAATGCAACAAAGTACATTTACTCAGGTGCAGTGCTTAAGTACAATTTTGAAGTACTTATACTTAATTTTTTGTAAACAAAACTTATGATGAGCTAATAGATGTTAAAGCTTAAACTACACATTCACAATACTTAAAGGGGACATATCATGAAAAAAAAAATCACTTTTTCAGTGCCTGTGCACATACATCTGGGTATCTGGATTGCCTACCAACCCACAAACTGTGAAATAATAATAATAATACGAATTTGCATTAACACGTTATTATCACGTTAACTTTGACAGCCCTGTACACAAACTCTAAACTGTGCTCAGAGAATTCATAGAAAGTTCATTACACAAATTGTAATCACAACACTAATCCTGCAGCTCCACTGATAAACTGATGCAGAGATATGACCAGAAATCCCTGGGACGTCAGTGAGCTCTAATATAATATTAATAATAATAAACTATATGCTGTCTGAATACTAGAAACATTTTAAATTTTGTTTTTTCCATCAACTGAAAGTTCAAAATGTTTGTACTGAGTGTGTTTTGTTACTCTAAAACTCTTATAAACATATAAGTGTAATTCCAAAATATTTCAAAGGAAATTTTTAATGTTTCTTAATTCCTGAAAGGTTGACTTTTTGAGGATGAAAGATAATCATCCAACAGTAGCGAGGACTTAAACGGGGCCTCCAATATCCGCCTCCAAGCTCCAATACATAAAAATGATTGATAGATCCACTTACAGCACAACAATCCCCTGAGAACAATTACCACCGCTTTGGTAATTCTGCAATCATGGCACTTGATCATGGCATATCTAACTCTTTCATCCTGCTTTGGACGATATTCAAGAGAAACTTTTGGCTCTTCAGTTGAGGAAAGACTAATGAAAATATTTCAGAAGCCAACTTTTTACGCCAATGAAAACCCAGCCAGCATGAAAGCGGTATTGCAGGGATAGTGGAGCAGTGCCACTTTGCAGTAAAATGGAAAAAGCATTAAACGAAGAAACAAATCCCCCCCCCTCCCTCCACACAGACACACACTCATGCATGCACACATTCAGTCAGCGCCCCGAGGCACGGGTTCAGTTGTCCCCGTCTCTGTCTCTCTCTTTTGGGGCCTGATTTGAATATGAACCTTGTTTTATGGAGGAAGGTAATTGGAAGTTGGTGATTTACTGCAGTGTATACAGGGACTGCATCCAACAAAATATCTGGAAGCAGGGAATAATCGCTTTGTAGCCTGCTGCTGCATTTATCTGGACACAGGTATATTTTAACCACCGGGTGTTGACAGTGTTGACTATTAGCCGGCAAATAAATTATTCAGCACTTACAAGAGGGGGAAAAATGGGAAAAATCTCCTTTCCGCAGCTACAGCAGGACAAAGCAGTGTGCGGTGGTGGAAAAAAAAAAGAGGCAGTCATTTTTTCTTCAATTACAAAAGGCAAATATTTATTATTTATAAGTACTTGCCTTGTATGGGCTTAAATGTTATTTATGAACCTGTTGCATAGTGATTTCCAATGTAACTCATTATTTTTAGCTGGAGGGTGTTGTAAAGGAGCAAGGATATATTTAATGACACTCTGCTAGTCGGTGCAATTACACTGTAATCATTATGTAAAATGTCCTATTAATTAAACCAATTTCTGCTGGGGGAACATTCTTTTCTGCAGGGCCTGTGCCTCATCCTTCAGCCGCCTTGCTGCCTCCTGTTTTTCACCAGGCCCCTATTATGTTGTGACTTTGCTGCATACATATTTATAAAAGAGATTTTCATTATCCCCAAGATTTGGAACCACTTTCAGATTAATAAATAGAACGTGCCATAGAGGTTTGAAAGGTAATTAGGTTTCTTTCCAATCATACTTTGTTTTGGCCTTTTGATCATTGCTGCAGTGCTCGGTACTTTCATATGTTGAGAATGTGCCTTTTTTATGAGATAAGAGAAGCAGTTAAATATTCAACCCGGTATCACGCCAAAGTGTGTAATAGACCCGCATGTTCTACCAGAGGCTAGCCTGTCAGTGTCATGTTTTGCCTCGCCGCGGCGTGAATATTACACGTGTGTATGAAGGTGCAGCACCAGCAGAGGGCAACAAAACCACTCGCTTAGGTTTAGGAAAATCGTCATGGTTGGCCTTAAAATAAGTATGGAAAACCTGTCACAAAAATCAATAACATAAGTTACAAAACAAAACACAGGTCTCCTTGTTGAAAGTCCTGAGTTCGTTGGACCCATCCACCTTCCCTCCCGCCCGCCTGTCAAAAGCAGTCTTTCTCACTTTTTACTCTACGTCATTAGCTCTGAGCGTAGCATATTTACGCGGATGCGTTTACATTGCGGTCAGTTCAGACTACATGGCGTACAAATGACACAAAGCAAGAACGGTGCTCTTATTTCTCGCTTTTGCCTTCCGCATTATCATGTCATTCATACACCTTTTTGTGCGACCAGGCTGAAATATTGGCTCCTATTTCAATAAAATCTCATGTTTACAGGGCGGGCTGCTCAATAACAGTCTAAGAGAATGAGATTTGACTTTATTAGGGCTGTCAAAGTTAACGTGATAATAACGCGTTAACGCAAATTCGTTTTAACGCCACTAATTTCTTTAACGCATTATCGTAATTGATCTTTTGGAGGTTGTAGAGGGCCTAAATTTTGGCAAGGAAAAACTGTCATGGCCAATTTAAAAGGGGTCCCTTGACCTCTGACCTCGAGATATGTGAATGAAAATGGGTTCTATGGGTACCCATGAGTCTCCCCTTTACAGTCCACTTTATGATAATCACACACACATAGTCAAGTCAGCATGATTTGAGAATATTTTGTATATATACATACATTTGCATAAAGCAAGCATATTTGCCCACTCCCATGTTGATAAGAGTATTAAATACTTGACAAATATCCCTTTAAGGTACATTTTGAACAGATATAAAATGTGTAATTAATTTGCAATTAATGGCGATTAACTATAGACGATCATGCGATTAATCGTGATTAAATATTTTAATCGATTGGCAGCCCTAGACTTTAGATAAGATTATTAAATACATTTGTACTAGAGGGCATTCAGTGGAGAGTGACATGAATACATGTGTTACAGGAGATGGAGCAGAGGAGTTAAAATGATTTCAAATCCGGCAAAAGGTGGGTTTACAGCAAGAATAATGAATTAAAACTAAAAGTTCCTATTTTTTAAAATGCAAGAGGCTAAACAGAATTCCAAATGGTCTCCCTTTAAGAAAATGTTGGTGCTAGCAATCATGGCAGGACAGAGTAGTTGACCCGTCTGGCTCTTTATCTGCTGTTCTGGCAGTCCTAATGTTGCTGTCGTGACCAGGGGTCATTGGCACTTCCAATGCTCTTCAGACACAATCTGTTTTCTTTACTTCTTGGCACAAAGGAAACGATTAAGAAAACAATTCAATAGAGAGCGAGAACACACACATGCACATCTACATTGCAAATGGAGGCGCTGGGATGTTTGCTATTCAGAAAGCATCGGTTGGGATAGGCCCTCTTTGCAAGAGTGCTTATACAAGAGGTCCACTTCTGAATACAATAGTCGACCATAATGCTGTTGAGGGGATTAGGCTATAGTGCATAACATTAGAAACTCATTTAAATTCAATGGATTTAATGAAGAACTCAATTCTACAACTTCTATAAACAGCATTTCATTTGCTGAGGAGAAAAGCTGCATTATGAGATATATTGTAGCAGGCAAAATACACTGCAAGAACAGAAATTGAGCAGTAATTGATCCCTACCCAGCATCACCTGCATCACCTCCTCTCAAATGTCCAAATGCATAACATTTTTTACAATATAATGTATATATCCACAATTAAAATTGTGTTTGGGGATGTATTTCTTCTTCACAATTAATTATTTTTGAGCAGCAGCTGCAAGCATACTTGATATTCAGAAATATTTGCTGTAAAGATACAAGAGTCTAATTCTCTGAGGGTCTCTGGAAGCCTGAACAGATGGCAGCAGCATCTCCACTGACTGCCTTGCTGATCTTTTCCCATGCAGCTTGCCACGCGTCATATGTCCATTCATAAAGTTGTTACAGATGACTATCTCAGCGTGTCGACCACGTTTGGCAACAGACAAAGCTTGGGAGCACAATAACCCGGTTCTTATCAGGAGCGAGGACTAAAGCTCCTTGCGAGAGCGTAACTAAAGTGCTGACAGTGCTGAGCGGCTTAGAAAGAAGAGTTGTTAAAGTCAAGACACCTGCTGCTAAACAGGATGGTTGGACGATGATGATGAACATGACGATGATGATGATTAAAAAAAGAACAAAAAGAAAAGAATGATGAGGTGTGATTGCAATGAAAAAGGAGAGGGAGGATGCGATGATCATTGTGAGGATAGAGTTATTTTGGGCGGCCTTTGTTCCAGAAGTAAAAGTACCATTCGCTTTTCCCATAGACGATGTTACGTGACTGACAGTTGGAGCATCTCTACGGCTTGATGGATATAAAACTCTCCTGGTTGAATCATCAGTGAGAAAGATGATCAACTGTGTTAGAAAACATCTGGTTCTTTGAAAAAAAAAAGTGCAATCATGTACATAAAAGAATTCGGGTGAGAAGTTAACTACGACTACCAAGGTGCATTTCAGTAAAAAAACATCCAATCATCGGTGTTATTCTGTTACGTGCGCTGATAACGACAGTAAGAAGCAAAAGATTACGATGTTGAGAAAACTGATAATCAACGACGAAGCATTTCGAATTTGCAACAGCAACCAAGGCTCATGGGTATTGTAGTACTTAGACCATGCCAAGCTGACGGACACCACATGACTTCTCATGAACTAAGTTGATATGATTAAAACTGGTGGTCATAACATAAACTTATGTGATTGTTACATTGCTTCATTTCTATGTTAAGTAACACAGACAATATCATTTAAAGGTTGACTCCATCTGAGCAACCGCTAGCAAAAAGCAGTGACGTAGGTTACAGCGCTGATTCACAGATGCAAAGTAATGTACTGCTGTGGACGGGGGGCAGCAGCAATATATTAAGTATGATAGACGCCTAAAAAAAAGGACCAAAAATCAATATCAGTTTGAGTGTACGCTTTAATATTTTGAATATTTTCACCTCTTCACCTTGTGGTCAGACCCTTTCCCAAGCTGTTCTATCGCTGTCCTCAAAGCCACCTTTGACAAAAACAGTAATTTTACCTTGCAGAACACGGGAGTTGCTGGTCTACCGTTGCATCGATTGGTTATTTTGTTTGTTTATTGGGTGACTTTCAGATCCAAAATAACGTGGCGTCCAGAGCAGTACATTGCTTGCTGATACTCCTGTATGCTTCTGGGAACATGCCGCCATCTAAGTTACTGTATAAGTATCTCATACAACCACACTAGGCAGGCTAGGGGGTTTATTTGTAGCAACACCATCATGCAGAAACCTACGTCAGGTCATGTGGGAAACCGTTACTGGAAGGGCTTGGCAAAATAGCATTTTGACACTAAAACATACGTTCTTCGACCAAAATTTGAATTTTCAGATTTGAATAAGGAACAAAACTGAGTAGCTACAGAATAATAAAAAAACTAAATAAAAAAGATAATGGCCCTGCCCTTTAAAGAACAATTTAAATGGGAATAAAGAATGGGGGAAAAACACTTCCTCTCACTTCACAACTCATGATGAAATTATTAGAATATTAGGTAAGTCATGCCAAGCCTATATACTGTATGTGTTCATTAGAAGCCTAAAAACTAATATAGGCTAGAAGAGTAGAAAACAAGAACATTTGCACAGTTTAACATAAATGGTGGAAGTCCGTCCTCTTATTATTTGCAGCACAAGCATGAATTTAAAAATACACATACAGGCAAGCAGTCAGATTTTTCCAATCTGCAAGACATCAGCAGGTTAAGATTATTATCACACAGGCAAGAGGAGGCGCCGTGATTCTTATTACAGGTACGAATTACAATATTTATCCTGCGTGCTTTATTTGTGGCTGGCAGACGGATGGCAGTGTTGCGTTTTAATCCATTACGCTGCGGTGGGGTGTCAAATTAGGCCGCTTCATTAATACACTATCCACAAGCGATAAAGAGGGAAAGAGGAGAGAATGAAAGTGGAGAAAAAAAAGGAGAAGAAGGAGGAGGGGGCAACTGTACATCAGGGAGAGATTATTATTATTCCCCCTCTCTCTGAGATGAGAGCAAATTATAAGAACACACACCTTCTTCATCTGTTTGGATAAGTGGGGGGCCGGCGCCTGATGGATGACTGTGTTTACAAATGAGGGTGACAATGTTAAGCAGAGGAGCAGTACATACATTTCCCACCAATAAGGTACTGGTTGGTCGCACACACACACATACATACAATGAAGAGGCAGACTGATGATAAGAGTCCCTTGGCTACCGGATTAGGCAATCTTCCCAACCGCCAGCAGATTGATAGAGTCACTGCTCGCAGACGCAATTGCAACGGGGAGGAATAAAGTTTGGCCTGGTGGTATCATCTGTGCTTACTGCCAGCTGGGTATGAATCTCTGAGGACAGATGACCTGCGAGTAACACAAGGCACAGGACATTCACCTCTGTTTCCTTTGTATCCATGCAGCTGTGATGGGCCACCACAGTCACATTACTGTCACGTCTTACAGACAACAAGCAATATTAGTTTTATTCTTTGTTTATTTCATATAATTACTATATATAAAGACGCACCAATATTCTACTGATAATTCACTGCAATGTTCTTGTATTGTTATGATAATCTAATCGTTTCTTTATTTTTATAGAAAAAAAAACATTCCCTTTTCCAAGCTTCTCAAATGTGAGAATTAGCTTTTCTTTGTCTTATGTGATAGTAAACTGAATATCTATGGGTTTTTGAGTGTTGGTCACAACAAGTTTCCTATGGGAAATTGTGATGCGCATTTTTTTTACAATTTTCTGACATTTTATAGACCATAGATTAACCAAGAAAACAATTTTCAGATAAATCAATAATGAAAACAATAGCACTGTCAATCGATTAAAATATTTAATCATGATTAATCACAAATTAATCGTGCATTTTTATCTGTTTAAAATGTACCTTAAAGGGAGATTTGTCAAGTATTTAATGCAAATGTATGTATATATCTATTACTGGAAATCAATTAACAACACAAAACAATGATGAATATTGTCCAGAAACCCTCACAGGTACTGCATTTAGCATAAAAAAAAAAATGCTCAAATCATAACATGGCAAACTGCAGCCCAACAGGCAACAACAGCTGTCAGTGTGTCAGTGTGCTGACTTGACTATGACTTGCCCCAAACTGCATGTGATTATCATAAAGTGGGCATGTCTGTAAAGGGGAGCCTCGTGGGTACACTTAGAACCCATTTTCATTCACATATCTTGAGGTCAGAGGTCAAGGGACCCCTTTGAAAATGTCCATGCCAGTTTCTCCTCAAGCTATTGGACAAGCTAGTATGACATGGTTGGTACCAATGGATTCTTTAGGTTTTTTAGTTTCATATGATGCCAGTATCTTCACTCTAGCTTTAAAACTCAGCCCGCTACACCCTTATTTTTGCAAGTTGCGTTAATGCGTTAAAGAAACTAGTGGCGTTAAAACGAATTTGCGTTAAAACGTTACTATTGCGTTAACTTTGACAGCCATAGGAAACAATCATTAGTTGTAGCCCTGTTCTCTTTCCTCTTGTGTTTTGTTATTTCTGGTAAAGCATCCAAAACGTTTGAAGAATAGTTTGATGGAAATCATCATAGTCTTTTTTGCAAGCTATAATCACTGAAAGTAAAATGACAGAGACATAAAGTACATACAGTAAGAGTGGGTAAACTATTATAGGGCTGCAGCTAACGATTATTTTCATTGGTGATTAATATGTCAATTATTTTCTCGATAAATCGATTAGTTATTCGGTCTAAAAAATGTTTCCAAGCCCAAGATGACGTCCTCAAATGTCTTGTTTTGTCCACAACTCAAATATATTCAGTTTACTGTCATAGAGGAGTAAATAAACTAGAAAATATTCACATTTGAGAAGCTGGAATCAGAGAATTTAGACTTTTTTTTGCTTGAAAAAATTACTCAAACTAATTAATCCATTATCAGAATAATAATTTAATAGTTGACAACTGATCGATTAATTGATTAATTGTTGCAGCTCTAAACTAGTTTATAGTAAAATAACAGCAGATGATCAGATGCAAGTAATTAAATTAATTCTGCTTGGTAAGCATATATTTTAGGGATAGAAATAAAGAAAAATGAAAACGTATTTTCCCCAACGAGTCTCTTTAAATCTCCTTGACTTAATGAAGACTAACATTTTTAACATTGTTTTAGTGTCTAATGATGCTTGTATTGCACACTTTTGTTGTAACTGCAACTATTTAAATGCCACAAGATTTACAATCATATCTGCTGTCTATCATTATTATAATAATAATAATAAATCATGAAACATTTTGTATTATCTAATATTCTTTTTTCTTTCATACGGATGTTAATTTGTCATATTATTTTAAGCTTTAGGATTTTTCTGGAACTACTTGTAAAAGGCAACTTTCCAGTGTTTTTTTGCGATGCCACAGATCCACGTTTTGACACGTCGGTGAACAAATAGTGCGGATAGTTTCATCAACAGCCAGACTCTGGCTGAAATGAATGAACGGGCCGAGCCAGTCAAGAGCAATCGCTGGCGGAGAGAGGTTAAATGTCTGCATTAGAATGTGTTTGCCCCTCGAGCATGTTAAAGAGCCCTTCTTTCAGGATCCCCCATAATTCCACAGGCCCCAGCATGTCATCTTTCTCCGCGTGTCACAGGAAATAGACTGATGAATCACTTCCTGATGTCACTGCGGTGGACTGGTGACAATCAGCGAAATGATAGTGTCTGCCTGCCTACACATATCTGTAATTGATAGCCCAAACCCCAAACACTCGCCTCTCTCCACTAGCTATGATGGAACATTGGATTGAAATCACTCCGGATGAGGTGGGGTCTGGGCCATTTGTTATTTACTTCCCGCTCGCTTCGCAGCAGCCCCCGCCCCCTCCCCAAACCCCTTACCAACACCACCCTCCCGTCAACCCCCACTCGCCCCTGCCGCCAGAATTTTCGCCACAAGAACACATTATGGTAATCAGACAGTATGTGTGTATAGGAATCAATCAACGGAAAAGCCCATCCCGAGAGTTATGACACGGCGAAGTCTGTTTGTAACTTTTGATTAATGGGGAGATCTCCCCTGTTTTTCTGGATGGATGGGGGACGGGACGACCTGCAGGACCAGCAGGCTCAACGCGGATGGTGTCGGCTGCTTTTAAACTTCAGTATAGATTTAGAAAGGTCAGAGTTTTTCGGAGAAGGAGAGAGGTTGCACCCAATATGGCGAACCAGGGTTTAACCCATCTTTCTGCACAGGGGTGATGGATGCCATCTCAGATACCTCTCATGAGCGTTACCGCCACCTTGGCACTGCCTCTCTCTCTCTCTCTCTCCCGTACCTGCCATCCCTGTGCCTGTCTGATTTATAAAGTTGTTATGGCAATTCACTCTGATGTTATTTCCTGCCACATAAATACATATATCTCAGGCAGCTATTATAAGGCCTGTAATGGAGGAGCATCAGGGCTGCTCTGGGGATCCTTTTAGGATATTTGGCAGGATGTTATTGGTTGCGCTGAGAGAGAAACTTACATTAGCATTAATCCGCGAGGTGCAAGATAAAAGACTGTGGGGACTGTTTTATTATCATCAGACAGGCTCTTGTATCCACCTCTGCATTTTCCTTTACTTACACCTTTTCTGAGTATTTTTGATTGACCCTTTCAATGCTGCGGTTTGTCAGTACAGCAGTATGACATCAGCACAGGTCTGATTTTAAGTATTCTTTTGAGGCAATTTTTAGGGCTGTCACAATTAATTGTCCATAGTTAATCACAATCAATCGCAAATTAATTGCACCATTTTTATGTGTTCAAAAAGTACCTTAAAGGGGGATTTGTCAAGTATTTAACAGTTTTATCAACATGGGAGTGGGCAATTATGGTTGTTTTATGCAAATATATGTATATATTTATTATTGTAAATCAATTAACAACACAAAACAATGACAAATATTGTCCAGAAACCCTCACAGGTACTGCATAAAGCATAAATAATATGCTCAAATCATAAAATGCTAAACTGAAGCCCAACAGGCAACAACAGCTGTCAGTGTGTCAGTGTGCTGACTTGACTATGACTTGCCCCTAAACTGCATGTGATTATCATAAAGTGGGCATGTCTGTAAAGGGGAGACTCGTGGGTACCAATAGAACCCATTTTCATTCACGTATCTTGAGGTCAGAGGTCAAGGGACCCCTTTGAAAATGACCATGACAGTTTTTCCTCACCAAAATTTAGTGTACGCTTAGAGCGTTATTTAGGCTCCTTCACGACAAGCTAGTATGACGTGGTACCAATAGATTCCTTAAGTTTTCTAGTTTCATATGACACGTTAACGTGTTATTATCGCGATAACTTTGAAAGCCATTTTACCTTTTTATTTGATAGTGGATAGTATAGAGAGATGACAGGGAATTAAGGGAGAGAGATGCAGCATGAGGTGCAACAGGAGTCCCTGTTTGGACTCAAACCAGGGACACTGCAATTACATGGTCAGTTCCTTAAACCACCAGGACGCCGCATCAGCACAGTTTTTTATTACGAAGAATGCAGTAATTTCATTACTATTTCATTTATTTAATATATTTTTTATGAAGAAACTGCTCCAAGCCTCAGGCCCACAGTCTTTAAGCACCAAATATTTTCTCGTCCCAGTTTAAACATTCCAGTTTGAGCAAACAAAACAACCACCCTTTTGTAACTTCTACAGATATTTAGGTTTGCAAATCCAAAAGGGCAAATTGTTTGTGGAATCTCCATTATGCCCTTTTCTAATGTTGTCATTAGCAATCAGCTCACTGGGAAAACAGGATGGCGGGAGGTGGAGGAAAATCATTTGAACCTACGGCCTCGCCATGGATCCCCTGCCGCCGAGGGGGGTCAGGGGTGCTGGCCGGGGTGACAGCTCAGGTCAATACTCGGGAGCTGGTGGAGGATCACGCAGTGGGGAGGGAGGTAGGGGGGAGTCACAAGGGGGAGTTAGAGCGGGTCGCCCTCCCGGATCAGCCAGCTTTAAGGTGAAGTCTGCAGAATGTTGAGGCGACGGGGTGTGTGAGTGTGGTGGAAATTAGGGGGAGTGATAGTTGCTGACTGCGCCAGCTCAAGCCAGGAGTTCACACACACACAACAAGCTAATGACAGGCAGAGCGGAGATATTGAAAGGTGTGACGGCCTTGTCAGGGAGTGTCCCTCCCTGTCCTCTGCTGCCAACCTGTTCCCCCCCCTCCGCCACTCAGAGGGCATGGCACACCACACAAGACTGACACCTGAAATATTGAATTATCGATGCCGCGTCTCTATGTGACAGCGCGTGCGACAGCGTGTGCGCGTCATCGTACGAATGAGAGAGTTATTGATAACGCTGCCTCTGTAACGTGCGCGTGTTTTATGTGTGTCTGTGACTTATTTCGTGTGTGAGGTGTCACCATATGTGTGATGGAGTTATTGATATCGCGCACTTGGACTCGAACCACCCATCGATTCTAAGAAACACAACACCTGCATGCAAGTCATGTAAAAACCAGCACGCTTCAGAAACACGACGGATAGGTTTGCCGGCGGAATCCAAAGTTTTCAGCAAAGACATCCAAGGACTTTGAAGATACATGTTCCCTGAAAGTACTCAATCAGCTGATGTGTTAACATTACGGGCTGATTTTATATGTACACAATTGATGGCATTTAGGTGATAACATTTGCGTGTGGGCAAAGAAAAATGGAGAAAAAGAAGGGGGGAAAAAAAGGTGCCAGTGGGTAATAGAAAAATCCAGAGGTATGATGTCAGGTATGGATGTGAGATATACAGACATTTTTTTTGCCAGGCCTATTTCAGCCAGACAGTAGGGGGCTATTTGGAATGGAGGAAAGTAATAACCTCCATTTGTTCCCCCTTGTCCCTCGGCTTATGAAAAACGCCTTTACAACTTGCTTTGCCTTAACTGGGTTTTCTGGGAGATTTTGAAGTTTGGCAACTTGTCACTCGGATTGGAGCGGGTGGAAATATGATGTACAGGTCATGGCTTTCTCTGCTAGTTCAATATGTTGCTGTGTGATTGAGGCAGGCTTGGCGACGGGGATTTGGGCTATTAATAAAGTCCAGGGTGGTCTCGGGGCCAGCACATATTGTACTGCTGTTGTCAAAGGAAAAAAACCTATAACGTATTTTCTGTGAATAAAGCAGATTTATTTGGTTGAAGGCTGAATATGTTTGATTAATTTTCAGTAAAAAAGGATTTTTTTTTGGGTACAAGAGCAGCAGTATCTCTGCTATGTGTTATTCCACATTCTGGTCTGGCGCTCCCCGAGCCCCCGGAGAGCTCGGTCAGCCGGCTGAGCTCCCCGCTCCCCCTGTCTCCATCACTATCAATTGTCTTTGAACAGCTCCGATCATCACCTCAATTATCCGTTGTCCTGCCCACCTGATGGGTTTTTTGCCAACTATAACTTCTCTGTGGATGGACAGGGAATAATGACAGCTGAGGCCTGTTCTTGGGTAGCAGGGTGGAATACAAAGAGGGCATATATGGATGTAGATGTGGCTGTAAAATTCGGCTTCTCCGCCGCACACACACACGCACACACACACACACTTACAAAGGACACACACAAACGTGAAAAAACACACGTACGGTCTCGTAGCTGCATAGACACTCGCACAGAGATATCCACAGATGTTGATGCAAGCGCGCACACACACAACACCCCTTTCCCACCTCCTCCTGTAGAAAAGCCATTTACTGACCGAGCGCCAAGGTGTCAAGCTCTAAAGTGAATCTAAGAACGTGCTTGATGTGTTCTCTCTCTCTCTTTCTGTCTCTCTCGCTCTCTCCGAGGCTGAGAGAAACTCATTTACCCTGCAAATCCAAATACACGAGCAGAGTGGGAAAATGTATTCATACCACAGGTGATCTTATTATGGGCGCGGTAAACTGAGCAATGAGAACATCATCCACTGCAAATGACACCTAAACACATATCGACAAAGAAAAAAAAAAAGTAATATCATCTGCATAATCAGAGAAAAGCAGTCGGATAGCATCGTCGGGGAAATGGAATGAATCGAAAAGTTCAGTGCCGGAGCATCGTGCTATTTATGCGTGATAGTGATTCGATTTAAAGTCAGCGAGGAATCTCCATGTTGTTAGTGCATGGGAAATAAGCGTGCCGTCGGGTGTTCCAGCTATTAGCCAAGCAAAATACAAGGAAAAAATAATCTAGTGCTGCATACAAATAGAGTTAACGTGAAATTATGTACGAGACGAGGCACTGGAGCTGACACATGATCGCAACCTAATAAAGTATACAACACAACATGCAATTATTAGAGACTGTCCACTGATGACACTCAGCTGTCTATCAGGTGACGACAGCTAGATGCTGAATAAAGTGTCACTTTACATTTATTGCATCCCCTTGGACTGTGATATCCTAAAAGAGGACTTTTACTCAAACTAATCCCAACACCAACCCCACCTGACCCCATGTTTAATCTTCAGACTAACAACAATATTGTATAAAGAGGTACTGGAAAACACTTGATTCAATTCAGTGGAGCTGAAATAATAAGTAGCATTGATTAGTAAATCAACAGAAATGTAATGGCAGCAATTTTGATAATCTTTTAAATATAAAATAATACTTTTTCAAGTAAAAATGTGATGGTTATTTAATATTTTTGGGGTTTTGGACTGTTGATGAAACAAAACAAGCACTTTGAGGACATTAACTTTGGCTTGTGATGGCCATTTTTCACTATTTTCTGACATTTCATGAAGAAAACCATTAACCGATTAATCAAAAATATTATTCGCAGACTACTGAGAAATGAAAATAATCATTAGCTTCAGCCCTACCTTTCATACTATCACCTGAAACCTTTTACAGACACATCATAGATTCATGAGAGTAAGCTGAACTGCTGTATTAACTGTACTATATGAATAATAGGTGACGCAAAATACATTAAAAATATCAAAAGTATACATTTTAAAATAATTGTAATGCAATAACACTGTAGCCTGTATATGTGGACTGGTAAATAAATTCCCTAAACTGACAGAATTTAAACATTAAGGACTGTAAATTAAGATTAAAAACAGTTATTTGGTATAATAAAAAAAAAATAATAAATACACTGAAATGTTAAGCGTTGACACTAAACTATCTATACTAATGCTGCAATACCAGAGCCTCTGTGGCACATACTGTATATACATTTGCAGAGTTACAGCTCATAACTTAGATCTACAAAAACACAAATGTGTTACAATGCTATGATTACAACTGATTAAAATACACAAAGTATTGCAGGTATTGAAACAATTTAAAAGGTAAGATCGTCATGTCATTTATGTACAAGATGTGAAACAAAATACAAGAATCAGTGGCATCTGTATGGTCTGACTTGTAATTACACTCAGATAAAAACGCTGATTGACTCAAAATGTTGTCATATTATTACTATATTATAGAATATATGATTTTAGAAATATACTATCAATGTGGTGTATAATGGCATTCTCCTATCCTACGGTAAAAATAGCTGCCATGCACTGCTGAAATACTATGAACAGAAATTCTCATGTAAAATTCTGCGGAGGTTATAGTTGGCTCGTGATTATTATTCTGCATTGTCTCAGGGCTATCCAGCCAGATAGCTGAGCCATTAGCATTTTCCTCTTTGTTCCCATCTATAAACATTTTTGTTGTCCTGAAGGGTCATCTCTGTATTCTTCCATCTCTCCCTTCCTTCGTAATGAATGAGTGTAATTACCAGGCCTGATTGGTTGGAAGGTCATTGGGAATCCTGTAATTTTTCACTTATGTTAAGCTTGTGTTTGTGATGAATGTATCCAACCTTTCTGCATCCCTCCTTAGATTACTCTAGGCATAGAAATGCATCCACAAATTAAGCTGTTCATTGAACACTGCTCCTGGCCGGCCATGAGTACGTTTATACAGATAAACAAATGGAAAGAGGTGGTGTGGTGGTTTTTAATGCCTGGCCTACTATAGTGGAGGTATATTGTATTTTTGTCTTTTTTTTTCTTATTTCAGTTTCTCTTGAGCAACGTTTTACATGTTAAACACATTAAGAGACAATGTAGAATAAAATACATCAAATCTTTTGTGTTGATTCAAATGTGGGTATGTTATCTGTAGAAGTTATTTTATGGTATTTCTCCTGCCGAGGAGAAAAGCAATGACCAGTCCACTTAAAATAAATGTTTTGCCTATTTATGGAGATGCTACAGTCATATATCATCACCTTAAGTCCCTTTCAAAGATGTTTGTTCAACTACATGGTAATGTTTGAGGCTGTTCTTGTATTCAATTTTATTGGATTTTGGATTTGATTGTTATTTTGTTCATCCCTAACAACCAACAAAATAACAGCACTGTCCTACAAAGGCAAAACGCAGTAACTACATATTTGGTCAATACTGAGTTCCAACCTGTATCTGACTTTCTGACATCTGTTTTACTGTGTAAAAAATATTATGACATAGGAATGTGTAATTTCTGTGAAACTACAAAACAGATCTAAAATCCAAGCCAAAACACAGTATCTGCACTTTGGCTGTGTAGTTTCGGCATTGTGGCTGTATTGCTGCCCAGGCTGTTTTGGTCACCACACTTACTGCACTCTCCGCCATAGAAAGAGAGCTAACTAGGCAGATAAAGTAAAAGGTCTATATCAAGTGAATGCTAGCTTGTGAGATAGCCGCAGCTATCTAAACTAAAGCTGTGTTTAGTTATTGATCTTCCCCTAGTTGTCATCTGTAAATGAGAAATAATAATAATAATTGATGAAGTGACATTTTGGTTTTTCAGTTTCTTACTCCACATAGTTAAACAGGCTGTTCGTAGCTATACTTAGGAAAAGTAATTCGCTATAATTTGTATATATCCCACAATTCGTATGTTATCCAGGTAATCGTGAACCAGGAAGTATAAAGACCGACAAATGCAGCGTAGGGAGTAGGTTGGGGTGGACGGGTGGGTCAAAAAAACTTTTATTTATTTGTCACGCAACTTCCGTACTTAAGTTACGCCATTTCCGGAGTTATTTTTACCCAAACAACGATCTTTTCCTAAACCTAACCAAGTAGTTTCCTGTGAAGATAGATATTTATTTTTAAAAGACTGTATGCATGTAACGAGAGGAAATTGACACGTGTTGCTGGACATTCGTAGGAAAACTCATGAAAAATGAGGAATAACTTTTCGTAAGACATCATACGAACCGTTGTATAAGGATACGCTGAGTTAAATAAGGCAGCAGCTAAATCGATTTATGATGGAGAAGAAAAACAGCTAAACTCCTACTAAAGGGAGCTACGTAGCAGATCTCAGATTTGGTGTGGTTAAACTACTTTTAAATCACATACTTAAATGTAAAAATTGTAATTCAATGTATTATATTGATTTCAATACAAATATTAATTGTACTCGGAGAGAAACTTAACCAAACACAGAAACATTTGATTCCTATAAACTATGGACTGTAAATAATAATGTAACTTAAATTAATCTTCTCATCCATTTCAACTACTGAGCCTAAAAAGACATACAATTAAAGACATTACAACCATCCTTTCTGTTTTACAGTTTGCCGTTTAGCCTGAAAACTTTAAATCCTTTTCTCACCTCCACAGCTTCTGTAATTGCTGCTCTCTGCTCCCTTTGTGGGGCAGGCAGATTTCCAAAACACAATTTCCCTCTCCATCTTCCCCTCTGTTCTCTTTCAGTCTCTCATTAAAACTCGTTTCTTGGATCTTCATGTCTTTCTTGTTTTCCCTTCAAACCAGGTGAATGTTTTTCCCCAGACCTTAACCCACCACCTCTGGGCTCTCTCAGTTCATTTTCCCGTTTTCTAAACTTTTCACCCCCTCTCTTTGGACCTAAAATCTGGGTGTTTAGTTGAGGTTTCTCTTCTGTCAGTTGAATTAGTGGCCTGTCAGAGATGGTTCTGCTGCAGGGCGCTGGCAGCTGCCCCACTCACTCCACGGCCTATCAGCCTCACATTCAGCTGTCCATGAAGGAGGGATGGAAGGACGGAGGGATCATTGGATGAAGTGGGAGTGAGAGAGATCAGGCTTCAGAGGGCCAAAGAATGGAGGGATGTGGTGATAGAGAGGGAAGAGGGATGGGTTCTTGATGGGAAGAGGGAGTGGAGAGATTTGGTTGAAGAATGGAGGGATGGAGTAGAGGATCCGCTCAGGGGCCCTGTGGCCCAAAGCCAGGCAGTGAGTCAGTGGATGGTTGGAGAGGCTATACTCTCCTTGTCTTCCTCTCTTTCTCTTGTTTCTTTCTCTCCTCCTGTTTCTCTTACAATTGCCTTCCTGCTGGACTCCTGGGCTTCTTTCTCTCTCTCTCTTCTCTCTCTTTTCACTCTCTCTTTTCTCCCACAATCAGCCAGCTGACAGGCGGACTGGGGCCATGATGGACGATGCCCTCTCCGAGTCCGACAACATTTTCTCTCAGTCCCCGAAGCAAGATCGGGCAGCATCAGAGGTAGGCCGGTGCTGGCCTCTTTCAGTGTTTGTGAGGTCCAATTGCTGTGTTCAGTCACCCCTCTCACGACCCCCATATCAGCTGCGCTGCGCTTGTGCAAACTGGAGCTGACCACACGGCCCTGCCTTCTCAAAATCTGCACACTGGCCATGCCACAACATTTAACCACATTTCAACTCTGTGACTTTTCTCTCTTTCTCTTTGTCACAAGGAGCAAAATAGAAATATGAGATCATACACAGAAGAACAACGTACATATAAGGACATCCAGACTTGTCAGAAAAGAAGATTAGCTTCCTCAGTGTGAAAATGCATTCACAATACATATTTGATCATATGCATTAGTGCTGTCAATGTTAACACTATAATAACGTGTTAATGCAAATTTGTTTTAACGCCACTAATTTCTTTAACGCATGATCGCAATCGATCTTTCGGAGGTTGTAGCGGGCTCAGTTTTAAAGCTAGAGAAAAAGATACTGGCATCTTGAAATGAAACTAGAACTAGAAGAACTAGAAGGAGGTTAAATAATGCTCCAAACTCGTGCTAAATGTTGGTGAGGAAAAAACTGCCATGGTCATTTTCAAAGGGGTCCCTTGACCTCTGACCTCAAGATATGTGAATGAAAATGGGTTGTATGGGTACCCACGAGTCTCCCCTTTACAGACATGCCCACACACGTTTGCCATGTAATGATTTAAGCAAATGTTTTAATGCTAAATGCAGTACCTGTGAGGGTTTCTGGACAATATTTGTCATTTGTCATCATGCCAATAATAAATATATACATATGCATAAAACAAGCATATTTGCCAACTCCCATGTTGATAAGAGTATTAAATACATGACAAATCTCCCTTTAAGGTACATTTTGAACACATAAAAATTGTGTGATTAATTTGCGATTAATCATGATTAATCATGGACAATCATGCGATTATTCACGATTAAATATTTGAATCATCTGACAGCCCTAACATGCATGCTTGTATTTTTTATATAATCCTCTTTAAAATAAGTAAATTCCTAGATCAACATCAATATTACCAATTGAATTAGGTTTCTTAATTCTTAATTTAGCGACAACTAAATAATCTATTGGTTAGTTAATTATTCCAGATAATCAATATAGTAAATGTTTTGTAAAATCAGAAAACAACAACTTTATGTCTGTAAAGTTAAAATATTCTCTGACTACAAGGTCTCCTGCAGCACAGCCAAAAACAGCCACAACTTAATTCAGTCTCATTAATTTGATAATGCTTAATCAATGAGCCCCGCTGTGTTAAAAGGTCTAGTTCAAACATTGATCACTGTCTTTCAGTTCTTCCTCAACAATAAGCCGGGGGGGAGGCAACTTATCATTATTGGCCTTAAAATGCTTTAATCTGCGCTTCCTGAGGCGTCTTTTGTGGTGTTAAAATTGAAAGGGGGGGTCTTATTATTGCTGAAATGCCGAGTTTTCCCCCTCCACGCACACACACATACACACACAAACAGTGTTGGTACACCCCCCTGGACACCCACCCCCTCCTCACACTCCCGGGCCCCCCATCCCCAGCCTTAATCCAATTTGTTCAGTCCCCCTGTCTTCTGCTGGCACAAAATTAAAGGCCTGCTCCCACAAAAACACCTCACATTTCCAAGGTATTGGCTGCCCTGCAAGACTAGAAACTTCATTTATTCTGGCTAACTTCTCAATTATCTTCCCAGTAGTGGAGACGTGTAAAAAGTACAAAAATCAATAGGATTCCATTCCCCTTGTATTGGAAAGGGGAAAATTAATGAGATAGGACACTCTCTTAATCAGAAATAAATGTTTTAATTCAGATAATGACATAGTTTTCCCTTGCAGAAGGATGACAAATGCCGAGGTGCTGCGAGACCCACCGAGAAGCCGTTTCAATTTTATTGTAAATATAAAAGGTATTGATCTGCGAGATGTACAAACCCTATTGCTTACAAAAGCCATTCAGGGGGACTGGGAAAACTATTAAGCGGCGGGTCAGAAATCAATAAACAACACTAAGAGGTGGCTGTGCCTGCCCTCTCTGGCAGATCTCTGGAAAGCCAAATGGCAGAGTTAGTGACAGGCGGCTCGGTGGCGAAGCAATGTTAAGGATGATAGGGTCAGCTGGTTAATGTGGCGAGGGCCCTGACAGGTCGGCAGCCCACCTCGGAGCTGGAGGCCTGACAAGCTGCCATTTAAACAGACACTGACTCATCAGCCTGTCGCTACAGTTAGTGTTTCACTGTGGTGGGCCTCCGCTGACAGCAGCCATTCTGCTCTTTCTCCCCTTCACTTCATTTCTTTCTCCTTTGCTTGCTTTCAATTTATTCATCTTCATCTCTTTCCTCTCCTGTTCGTATTTTCTCTTTTATTTCTCGCTCTCTTTCTTGCTCCTCTAGTCCGTAGTTGTTCCTCTCTACCCAGGTTGCTTTGCATCCACTTAAGCTCAGGCAGGCAGCAGTAGTAGTTACATATGCATGTCTGATGTCGGAATAAACAAGTGAGAGAGAACAAGCTGTTTGGATTTGGATTGCTCTGGCTTGAATGCATAAGTTTGGTGCATTGACAGTTGACAGTGTTGTCCTGCTTGTACACACACACACACACACACACATTCAATCATGAGTTCAAATTTGACTCCGAGCATTTGTCATGTTTTTACTGGCAATCTTGTTCCTCTCATATTTCTTGTTTTTTCTCTCCTCTACTGAATATAACCAAAATGACTAAAAACAAAACAAATCTGCGTGAAGCATCAATTTTGAAGACCAGTGTGACAGGACATAGACAGCTATTCTTGGATGTTTTCTGCATTCTTTATAAATATGTCCGTGCTTGGGTATTAAGTAGTTGATGTTTTAAACATAAAGGTGTCTGTTGTACATCAAGACTATACGTACATCAAGAGTTTAGAGTTGAATTGTGTTTTGAAAGTGTCGCTAGAAAAACTTGTGACAAATGTGTTTACATATATTTGATAAATCAAACTGAATCTCACAGATGGATTCTGGAAAGACCAATATGTACAGGTGATGTCAGCACCCTGTGAGAGAGAGAGGTTATGGTGGGCCTGAGGGATGGATTGGTGTTGATTTAAGAGCAGGAAAGGGAAAAAAGTTGGGTTGTCCGAGCAGTAATTACGGGGAAAAGCGGGCGAGTGACCAGCCAGCCGGGTCAGATGACTTAACCTCAGATCTATGCACTCCATTGGACTGTCGGAGGGTCAGGGCCCTCCGGCAAACTCTCACATCCTGGGCCTTCACTGACATCAGAGCCAGGAAACAGCCCGCTGTCTATTAGTACATTCTTGTTATATCAATAATACATTATCTGTGTTTTAGACAAAATACGGGAGAATGGCGGGACAGGTGAGATACAGAGGTTGAGTGTTTGAATCCGAAACGCGTCAGGAACATGTGATGCGCTTCCAGCTGTTGAGCCACTGGGACGCCACGGCAAAGCTACCTTAACAAACATTGTAAATTGATAAATCATTGAAAGACGCAGAGGGACTGTATCTGCTGGGAGATGCTAAGCAGGCTTAGAGGGGATCAGTCTGTGAGTATTGCCATCTTCAGCAGGGGACATCCGCTACATCCGCCAGACAGATAGATAAATAAATCGAGGTGTATGCGTCTGTATACAAATGAGTGAGCCTGTAAAGGAGAGACGGGGAGCGCGGCTGTGAGTCCTGATGGGAAGGGGGGAAAGAGGTATAGAAGGGGATGTCAGAGAAAATCCCACGCCATCTCCCCCCTGCGTTGGGACGCCGATGATGAGATTTAGGAAGGGTCAACGGCACCTATCAGTAGGTGAAGTGTTTAGTGGGAGTGTTTCTCCACCCCCTTCCTCCTGGAGTGTCATCCCGTGTCACTCTCATCTCCCCAGCCTGATGATGAGGGGGCTGGGGGGGGCCCAAGGTGCTGGCTCCCTCCTCGGGTGTGGGTCATTTGACCCCGCTGTGTAATTCCTGCCTAATGCCCCCTCGTACGAACAAAGCCGGCATCCGTGGCACACTCAGACCCCACTTGACCCCCGCAACCCAACACAATGCAATTGGCCGTGTCATTATATCAGGCCCACTCTGTCCCATCTCTCCCTACATGCAACGCGGGACTGTATAAATTGATTTCCAGCTGCTGGTAAAGCACCTTTTGCATCTCTCCCACCGGCGTGGGGAAAATGAGAAAAAAAATGACAAGGCAGGAAAGGTCATCTGATATCTTAGATGATATCCAGGGAAAAATGGGTCTAAACAGTCAGGGAAAAAATATTTATCTACAGCTCCATCTGAATTTCCATTTAACACCAGCGGCAGCACCTCTGTCTGAAGCGAAACGGTGTTTATCTGCAGCGGCTTTAGCAGACTGCTAACACAAACCAATGCAAATAATGCTGGAACATATTAGGAATAAATTTGACTAAAATTGGACCGCACATTTTTGTATGAATTGGCATTTAAATTACTGCATTAAATCATGAATACTCAATACCTTTATTGTATTTATTTAAAGGATAATAATATATATATATATATATATATATATATATATTCTATATATAGACTATAGAACAAGAACAAATGTTTAAAACACGTACAGTATATATAGAAATGAAATAATCTTTAGACCTCCATCTCCGCATGTTTCCTACTTTAATAGAACTACTTACGACTCTCGCAGGTACAAACTTTTAACACTAGGGTGCTTGCTTTTCTTTTTGTTTTATAGCAGAACAAACTCCTCATTTTTCATGGCTCTGATGTATATGGTGACCGTGACTAGTCCATAACTCAGGCTAAAGAACACAGGCACTTTCCCCACTTTGTTGTCTCACCAAAGAGAAGACCTTGCACGGCGTGGCACGGCGCAGCGTGCGGCTACGGGGAGAGACAATTTATGATCCGGTGACACCGGCAGAGGGGGTGATTTATAGTTTAATTTGCTGTGGTAATGGACAGAGGATAATAACATGTAAAATATTAATCAATGTGTAGCAACAGCAGACATCATTTGCTAAGCTTGTTATCCGCTGCTCTGCCCCTGACAGTGAACAATTAAACTGACATGAGGAAAACAAGGCGTCGAGCTGGCATACATGGGCCAAGCCTATAGGGCAGATGGGGGGGGGGTTCAAAGTGTGGGTCGGGACCTAGAGATAGGACATGGAAACCATGTATGTTGGATTAGTAGTTAAGCTTAACACTTGCTTGGCCTGTGCTTCTCTAGAGGATGTGTGTGAAATAAACACAGAGGCAACACAAGAATTAATTAAAAATGAATGTGTAAATATTTTATGGAGAAAATTCAGCTTCCTTGAGAAAAAAAATAATCAATTATGAGTTACTTCTTACCAACATTTTTTTTTTAACTAAATGCTGTTTGCGCAAAGCAGGTGACATTTTGACTGAATGTATTTTCATAGATGGAAAAAAACTGTGAAAATGAAATTATTCAAATAAAATAGATGTAAATATGTATCGCAGTAAATGCTCATGACTTTGTTACCTATGTAAAACACTGTTTTCTTCAGAGGCAGGAGACAAAACAAATTGCCTAAAGGACCGCTAAGGGAACAAGCAGGCTATCTGAAATCATGTCCACCCGGTTGACCTTTTGTTTTCTGTGCCAGAGACACACACACAGCTGACAAATGAGCTCTCGGAGCCGCAGCGCCCAGCGTAGCAGTGTATTTTGAGTGATGTCTACATAATTAACGTGCAGTGGTTTAGCCTCAGTGATGAAGTGTGTGTATGATTAGGGCTGTTACGGGGATTCATCTAACCTTGCTGGAGCAGCGGAGAGATAGTAATATCCCCTCTCTGCTATGGTCGGATGGGGCTGAATGATGGATTGTAATTTCGCTTTATGCTGCAACATTAGAAGAAGCGCTGGCTGGCAAAAACACACAAATATTTTTATATATAAAATACATTAAATGAGTATGATATATACATTTGTACAGTGATTACATAGGATCACTTTTGTGAGGTGATGGATAAAATGTGAGTGGAAAAAGTAGAATTGTTGACAAGATAATCAATAATTCATAAAAAAAAATGTAATTATGGATTTCAAATGAATAGCTAATCAGAAATAATCAATACTGTTTACTGATAGGCCAAATGTTGTTAATACAACACCTAATTTGTTTTTTGTGGGCAAAAAAACATGAGAAAAATAAACAGAAAAAATGATTTTTTTCTATTCTTATTATTTATTCAGTCGTGATATTAAGATTTAGTTTATATTAATTTTCCATTTAGAAGTAGACGTGTCAGCTACATTCTCTTTAACAGGACTGTGGATTCACATTATATTTAAGACAGCATGGACGATTACACATCTTTCTCTTTTATTCTTTTTATCTGTCCACCTTTCTGTACTACAATTCCCTTTCACCTTGCTTTTTTTTTTTTTATTTCTCTGTGTTTCTGCCCCCCCATCCCCACGTGAAGGCTATCTGTGTGTGTGGATGGGGGGTGGAGGTGGTGGTAGACAGTCTTTGCTGTTAGATGTATGTAAGGTCATAGTAGAAGATGAGTCCTGGACCACAGGAGAGACTTAACAAGAAACCCCTCTCAAAAATTCAATTACTGCCTCAAAGAAATTAATAAATCCCTTTTTTCTTCTGTTGGTAAGAACAAAAATTTGTCAACCTGTCCATTTTTCCCGCATCTCCCCCTGACCCTGGTCAATTACATTGCTTGTAAATAGTTTTTATACATGTTCAAATAATTGCTCATCCTAATGTGCAGTGATCTGTATTCGTCATGCTCCGTGGCACCGAGCCCATCACTCGACTCCGCCACCCGGAGCCATTTTGCTGCCGTGGCTGTAAGTGAAATTGAAATTGAAGTTATAATTGATATCGGGGCCCATCACCATAATGGGTTCATCATAGCGCCATCTAAAATATTAATTTTCTAATTATGGATAAATGATCAGACAAGCTGAGCCGGCGCTGGCTGCGGAGCCCCTGGGAGCTGGAGCGATGCGGATGGGAGGACAGGGCCTTGTAAAGCCCACAAATCTTCTCTAATCCTCTCCCGCACAGCGCCCCGGCTCCATTCCCCCCATAATGGATAAATAATAGTTAAGAATCAGGCTGTTAAGCTCAATTTTCTCTCTTGCGCTCTCTCTTTCTTCCTCTCCCTTTTTATGTTTGTATGGGCTGCCAGTGCATTGTTGAGTGCATTGAGTGATCCTTTTTTTTTCCTCCACATTTTCCTCTCCCTGCCTTCTGTCTTTGCAAAGCCCTCCATCCTTTAACCAAATTCTAGCGCACACAGGGCTGCTGTGTCAGAGGGGGGCCCTGCAACACAATTTAATTGCAATCACTTACCAAACCAATGAGGCTACTTAACAATACATCTATTTGCACAGTACAAACCCATGATTGTCCTGCACACACGCGCTCACACTTACACACAAAGGCAGACTTTGAAAAGATATTTAACACAATAATTATATGCTTTTAAATAGGAAATGCCACAATTATTTTCAAAACTGGATTTAATCATATACCCACAAAATTCCCCGTATTTATTCACAAATGCCGACTGGGTCATCAAAATTAACCTTTTCACTTGGCAGGTAGGAGGCAAGGGAAATGTCCTTTTTATGTGGTTATTTAGGAAGGACGGCACACGCACATCCAGGAATTAAACATGCTTTGGCAGAACGTAAATTTCCGTTTTATGTGGCAATACTTTCTGCTAATTGTTTCCCTGCACCCTGATCCCATAATTAGGCCTTTACTGATTACCTAATTACCCAGCAGCAGAAGGGCAGGTTGACGGCAACATTTCAGCCATCGTTCAAAGGCTCATTATCCCTCTGAAAGTCACTCTCTCTATCTCTGCCCCCGCCGCCCCCTCTACCTCCTCTCCTCTCATTCCTCCTTTCCTTTTTCCTCTCCTTGCATCAACCGCTCTCCTCTGCTCTCCTCAATGCACCGAGGGTAGCAGGGAGGAGGTATAGTATGTGGACCACAACGCTCTGCCACCCCTCTGCATTTGTCAAGCTGTCCGTTACAATGGCAAGTTTGCCACATCGCAACTGCCCCTCTGACAGCCAAGTTTATATTGCAATGGGAAGCCGCACGTTGAGGGGAGCCGGGCACGGAGGGGAAAAGGAGGGAGGGAGATGCAAGGGGGTAACAGGCAAAAAAAAAGGGGGAATTGGGGGCAGGCGGAAGGGGGTGGAGAGATGGAGAGAGAGAGAGAGAGAGAGAGCTAAAGGGAGAATGAAAGAGGTAATTTATAGGTGGTGGGTTTGATTTGCACTGGCGCTCTTGTCTCACGGCAAGATATATGTCAGGAGCAGCTTGGAGGAGGATGGAGGAGGGGAGCAGCGAGGGGAGGATCCTGCTCAGGCTCTCCCACCGCCTCAGGCCTCTCCTGGGCTTGCTCAGGTGCACGGAGCCTTTCTCATTTCACTGCACAGTGGGGCCTCCAGACATGGCGCTGCTATGAGCCCCGGGGACACCCCCCCCCCCCCCCCCCCCCCCCCCTACCTTGCTGCTCTCCCTTCTTTCGTTCAATCCTTTCCCGTTTCTCTCGGCATCTCTCACCCTCTTTCTCTCCCCCCTCCCCTCTCTCTCTCTCTTCCTGGGGCATCCCTTCCCAGCAGGGCCGGCCAGCAGACTATGGCACCGAGCACTTTTGTGTCGCCACAGCCATTTGACTCAATGCGGGACAACATGGTTAATCACTAATCCAATTTTGGGGGCCCTGTGTGTCGGCAGGGTAGGCTCTGTGCTCTTGTCACACTTCATTAGGGCCATTACAGACCATTTTATGTTTTGTCTGCGGGTTAATGTTCTCAGTGACACATTGAACACCTAGAGGGCAGGTAGGGGAGACAGTAGAGGGAGCTAGAGAGATGTAAGGGGCAGGGATTAAAACACTGCATCTAAAAAAAAAAACGTCAACCTATGAAGCTATTTTCAGACAGCGTTTAATATCTAAATATTGACATTTAAAGTTCATAATTGTGGATATGTTATGTGATCATTGCATGTTATATAACAACTGAGTATTTTAAAGTTATTTAGAATCGTAATCCAACAATTCTTAATCCTGTTTACAAGTGCTCGCACCCAAACTATTCGCGCATTGTGCAAAGAATGCTTCCTTCTTTCTCCGTCTCTGTCTCCCCCCCATGTTGTGCGACCGGGCCGATGATCAGATGGGTATCCTGGAGCTGGCGGTGCATCTGCTGTGACTATATCACAGAGCCTAATTGGCATGAAAAGAGCCACACAGAGCGCTAGCTTGCAAGCAGGCCGTCCTATTATCCCCGCGGACATCTCATTTAGGGGGACTCATGCAGGGAACCCGAGCTCCGACTTGCATGGTTTAGCATCTTTGACAGGAACATGTCCTCCTGAAAGCTGCTTTAGTGACGCTTATTCAGAAAGCAGTGGGGCGTGCAGAGAGAGGAGGATATATATTTACAGGGACATACTCACAAAGGGCTTTGTGTTTATGGGGAGGATTTTTTATTCCTTGGTGGTTTGTGGGTGTTTCATAACAAGTTGGTGTTGAAATTGATTTAAGGGAAGTAGATTATCAGAATGGGACTATTATCCCAAATGTGTGCTTTTTACATCTGGGGTTTTCTATTTTGTTCATGTTTGCCACCTTGTTTTAGCTCCGTATGTATCCATACAAATAAATTAAATGTATGACATGTAGGTTAGTGCATTATAGATAATCCATAATAGGTTTTTGTATGCTATGCGGCAATATTTACATCTAAATCATCCTTAATCAAATCAGATTGATGGAAATTGGAAGATAAATTTGTGTTATATTTTCTTTCTTTTTTTCAATCAGGCCAAGAATGACAAATGTTTTTGAATATCTTTCATGGGCATGTAAAAAAAAAAGCATAATTAAAGTTTTAAAAAAACAAACTGGAATTGTAAAATCCTAATACAATAGGGATAAATACAATAAATACATGTAGCTTGAGAATAGAGTGCTCCATGGGTCCGTGAGGAAGCAGGCTGGAGGTTTGGAGAACACATTTATCTCCTGGTGTGGGATCAATAGGAGGCAGTGGGGCTGCTGAACGATTGATCCATTTCAGACTATGCTATCAGCTCAATGTACAATTCAATACAATTCACTGTGTATTTACAATTTCACAGTATTGCAAATTTTAAAATCAAGGTTCTGTATTGTTTAGAAATGTGGGAGATTTACTCTGTTACTATCGTTAGCTGTGGGTTTGTCTCTATTTTTGACTTTCTTGCCTCCCTACATGCCTGTTTGTCCTCATCTTCACCAGTTTATCTACCTTCATACATTTGTCATTTGTCCGTCTAAGTTTTCCCTCTTTCTTCTTGCCTGGCTAATTGTCCTTCTGGCCTGTCTGTCTGTCTTCCCATTCTTCCTCCTGTCTATATCTGCCTGCCTGAAGGCCCGGCCGAGCCTCCCTCCAGAATGGGCTCGCAGTACTTTAACACACTACCTCATTACCACGCGTAAATAAAGACGGATGGCCGGCGATATTCCTACAAATTTGTTTCCCATTACACTGGGGTCAGCGGTAATTGTGGCTGGCGCCCAACTCCCCTGAGTGTGCGTACAGTTACATTCATATTACAGTTAATAAACAGGGGGCTAACAAATTGTCCTGTAACACCCCCCACCTGCATTTGTTCTCAGCGGTCAGCTACAGTAAGCAGCAGCGAGAGGGAAAGCGAGGGAGAAAGAAAGAGAGTAATACCCCCCCTTCTTTTCTATCGCTCTATTACTCCTGAGAGGGCCACAGGGTCTACTTAGCCTATCCAGGCCTCAGGGGTTGGACCTTTGTGTGTTGAATACGACATGACGAATGTGAGAACTTGCATGTGTGCAATATGCACGATGCATGCAGAATAATTCAGTGTTTCATAGAGGCTTTACAGTGCTGCGATTATTTTGATGCATGTATTCACGCGGTTGTGCATGTGTTGTTCTCACGCTATACTGAGTGCGTGAGACAATGTACGGCATGCTACCAAATGAGAGCGAGTGTAAATGTGACTACTTGTTCTGTATGTGTGTTTTCTGTCTGTGCTGACAGGCAGCTGCTCTTAAGGACCTTTAAGTGCCTCCTTATTGCTGCCATTACATGAGTCCTCTAACCGGGGAGATATATCACACTGTTAAACATGGCAGGCTCCACTGTGGGATACAGTAGTCTGAAGGTGACGCTTCCAAACGGTTTTTCTGCAGCCGATAGCACATTGTGTTTTATCTTTGGACAAACACATAATAGTCTAAAATCTTTTACACAAAGCTTCCTGAATAGAGGAACTATTCACTGCCAAGACATTTGGAAAAGGGGGGTTTTTATCACTTCAATTTCTTTTTGCTGCTCAGTAATAAATCCTATCAAACAACAAGTCCATTCAGTTCTGCATAGATACAATTAACTGATTATATCCCCAATACACTGTCGCTTCCATCTCTGCGCTAGATCCTCTGCCAGGGGTTTCCCGCAGTGTTTTAACCATGTGACGCAACAACAGATTGCATAAACCTGAAATAAACTTGTTTCTCTTCCTAATTTAATTTTATCTCTTGAACTGTGTCGATTGTACCAGGGTGCATGAAATAAATATCATTATCTAAAAAATTGGTTGTAGCCAGGAAAATTTGAGCGATACCATCTGATGTTCAAGTTTCTTCTCTCGAAAACAATTTTTTAATAAAATAGTTTTACTGGGAATTGCACATTCAATCAAAACATTTAGACTTTTTTTTTTGTCTATGTAACACGGCGGTGTTGTTATGGAGAGCCTGTGAAGGAGAAGCAGGGAGGGTAAAGAGAGCTCTGTCTGTTTTTGTATGCTCCTGCGAGCTCCCATGATCCATTAGAGAGGCTGAGGATGAATGAATGAGCGCTGCACCCGGAGAGAGCGCAGAAATAGTTTCTTCAGTTCCCACCTTATTGATTTCTGCAGGAAATATAGAACCCTGGGTGCAGAAGTAGAAGAGGGAGGACCACACTGATATTAAGTCGTTTTCACATCTTTTCCAAAAATCTTTAATCAAAGTTTAAGTGAAATACTAACATGCCACTTGACGTGACCTTTTAGCCCCGTTATGAATCACCTGTTTTTTGAGCTGAGCTGAGTGGCCGAGAGCGGTTGGAGATGTTTCCTAATCACAAATCGCTGCGAGAGAAACAGAACAAGTTCAGTGGTAGAGTTAAATGGGCACCGAAGGGCTTGTTTGCTGTTGACCTTTGACAAATGCTAGACAACAAATCTATGTTTAAAGCACTCGCCCGACTGGATTCCTTTATAGCGCTAAGTGACTCCTGGGAAGGACGAAGCCTTGAAAAGTGACTCCCGCCCAAGCCAAAAAAGCTCTGCTACACCAAAACAAAGGAAGACACAATGCACTTCCTGCACAAATATGGCTCTATGAAGGATGATATACTGCAGGATGGGGGATACACGTCTACAGGGACGACGCAAACAGGACGATTTGTGAGCATACGAGTGCCTGGCGTATAATGACAAATATGAAATCAATATAGTGACCTTAATTTGCCCAAAGCATAACTGTGATGTAGTACACGGTGTTTCGATTAAAGGAGGTATAAAAAGATGGTGTCTGTGCGTCGCGAGGGCAGGGAGGCCATGCCCTTTTGAACCCTGGCGCTCACCGAGAGCGTGGCAGCCATAAAAGGAACAACCAGCCCTGTTTGGTCATTGAATAGGCTCCTTATGGCTCATGGGTAATAATGTCACGCCTCAAGACGTTTTTTAAAAAGAGCCTGGCGAATGATAGCTACCAATGTGTTCCGCAACACTGGCAACATTATGGCAGCAGAGGAGAAAATATAATAGCTTGAATATGCTATGAATAACAAAACCTGTCAATACTCACCTCTAGAGGAATTGCTGATCAGACACAGTTCATGTAAAGTGTACGTGTGTGTGAGTGAGAATTTATGATATGTGTCCCTATATATGAGACTGTGTGTGCATTTTTGTGTGTGAAAAAAGTGATGTCCCAGTGTGAGTGTGTTTCTGTTGAATATATGCCATGTAGTGGATGGAGCAAAGTGTCCATTTGAATTTCTGCTGGAATTCACACTTTTGTGTGGATATACTTAATGTATATATAAGCGCTGGGTACAGATAAAGTGCATTTGAGGGTCTTCAGATTGGGTGGACAGCGGGGCACTCCTTCAATAAATAGTAGCCCAATTTTAGGAAAATAAAGCAGGGCAGAAAAAGACAATATAGGTGAAGATTGGTGCAGTACAGGACTGGCAGAGTGTCACCAGTGAAGATTGCTGATGTCTAGAGGATGTAGACTTCAGAAAAGCATTAACTGCAAAAGGCTTTCCAACAAAATATTAAAAATGAAAATTTACTTAAATTTCGAAAGTACTTTTTGGTCATTTAAGACAGTGAGAGTATGTATAAAATAAAATATAGCGACTTCTACACTGATCACTAATGAGTCAACTGTCAACTTTCTCAAATTAAAGCTGAGTCAGCACTTTAACCGCATTGTCATTGTTTAATTTTGAATCACATAAGTTAAAGTACAAAACAACAAACAATTACGGCTGTGTATTGGCAAGAATCTGGCGATACAATACGTATAATGACACGAGGGTAACGATTCAATATATTACGATATATTGCGATTTTTAAAGTGGGCATGTCTGTAAAGGAGAGACTCGTTGGTACCCATAGAACCCATTTTCATTCACTCATCTTGAGGTCAGAGGTCAATGGATCGCTATGACAATCGCCATGCCAGTTTTTCCTCGCCAAAATTTAGCCGAGCGTTATTTAGCCTCCTTAACGACAAGCCAGTATGACATGGTTGATACCACTGTATTCCTTAGGTTTTCTAGTTTCACATGATGCCAGATTGGATTTTTAAGAGGTTAATAAAACATCTATACAGCGTTTTGGAGAATCATACACAGTATCGAACAACATACTCATGTGTATTAGCATTTTCCTACACCGCTACAAAGAATTTCCCGCACTGGGTTAAATTCTGGTGCATTACTTGAGTACAACATGTTTGCCTGTTTGTTTGGGGTGTGTCAGGTCAAGGAAACTCAAAATTACAGGTAAAGCTGTTATGCCATGATTAGTGGGAAGTGTACTACATTAACTCCAGCTTTCACTAAAGTAAACAAACAATAAATTAATTTTAATATTATCACTTGAATGGAGGGAAATTAGCCTTGGGCTCTAACGTGAAACTGAAGAGGGGAATTTCAAACTGAAGATGTTCTGTAACTGAGTAACAAACCATTCAGACTTGTTTTAGCCCGACACCACTGAGCTTGTCATAGAGCCTGTAAATGAGTCCATCTTGTTTAGCACTGCCCCTGGGCTGTTAGCAGCCGAGGGCCGAATGGCTCACACAATGGAGCCATTCGGTTAGAGCTTAGCCCTTAAAACAACACGCCACTCAATGATCCCAATGATCCTCCTGGAAAACAATGCCGGGACACATCGGTCAGGCCTGTGTGGGAGGAGAGGGTGGCAGGGGGGACACCGATGCTCCCGTGGTGCCGTCCCGTTGGGAAGACGTTCCCAACGGGACGGCTCTTTTCACAACCTGACCTGGAAGAGAACAGCATGGTGAGGTTTGAGGGGGGTAAAACTAAGGGGGGGGGTTGGACACCAAAATCATCCGTCTCAATAACTTCTTTAAACCTGTATTGGTCGCCAGAATCATTTTCTCATCTTAACCCATTTGTGCCCAAAGACTATATTTAGTATGATAAGAAAAAATGCCACATTTGTTCTGATGGGTCAAAAGTCTTCAAATTTGGTATGGGCATAGTTTGGGCAAGTATCATAATATAACAGGAATACTTTGACATTTTTAGATTACATGAAAAATCACACTTTTATTAATAATCACTAACACTTAGGAAAACACTAACTGTTTATTAAATGTTTTCCATATAAATATAATTTTGCACAGCATATGTTTGCATATCTTTGATATTCATCTTGTTATAGCTTCATAGATACCAAATACTTGATTATACTCCTTGTTGTTTCAGAGATACAGCCATTTTCTTATCATACTATAACTACGGGTTTTTCCTAAATTATAACTGAGTCTATTGCAAAAATAGTAGTCCCATGTGCCCAAAGACCAGACATAGTATGATAAGAAAAACTAGTATTGGGGAACTTTTTTTGATTTGAGAAAATTCTTGAAGCCAGCGATTTACATGGGAAGCAAATTCAAAATTCTCATTTAAATGTCCTTTTGCTTTCTCATTTTCTATGACAAACAAATCAGCAAGATCGCCATGCAGCACAGTTCCCTCTTAACCTGCTCCAAAAAAAGTCAGCTCAATGTTTGAGCTCCCAAATTTGAAAAGATGAGGAAAGAAAAACATTTGCATTATTTATGAGGCTGGTAATTTGAAGTTGAATTTTTGAAGGTTTACTGGTTACCAGTTGGACATGAATGACGGATCATAGACTGCACATTTTGGTCAAATTAACCTTTACAATTACTGTTTTGAGATAGATAAAGAAAGGGTTAGCTTGAGAGACTGAAAAAGATGTAAAGGAAGAGAGTAATGTGTTGGGGTTGGGTGAAATCCAGGAGGACAGGGATAAAGCAGCAGCCCCCCTGGGTCATAAATACCATAAGGCCTCCAGCATATTACCCAGTGCCAGGCCAATCTCTGTTCATTACCGCTCCACGCTACTCAGCACTTCATTTAAAACTCACATTCCTCTAATTAACACACACTGCTGGGTACAGATGAGCCAGTACAGAGCCTTGTCTGTCTGTCCCTTTGCTTTTACTACTCACTCAATTATGCGTCTCTGTCATCACATTTCTTTTGCACTTCATTCTTTTCTCCTTACTCGTCATTTAATTTCCTGCTTCGTGGTAATATCCTCTCGGAAATGACAGTAACCGCGTCACCGACAAGACAAACTAAACATGCGTCCATGCTATTTAATAAACATAATTAGCCTCCAGACACACTACTGTTGGTCTTGTGATAGTGATTAAAGAGTAGAAGGAAACATGGCTGAATCAGAATCTGAAGAAACAGTTTGTCCAACAAATTGTATGTGGTAAATGCTTATTCATTTATTATATCAACAAATTACCCTGCAGCAGAATTAGCTCCATTAGAGTACAGAAGGCGAGTATTTAAAGAAAGAAATGCACATCCATTTTTTCTGCTGCACTTAAACCTTCACGTATGCTTACATCAACTGACTGTGGGTGTTTTTCATGTGAAATGATGCCCGTGAAATGATACACGGTGATCTACGTGATAAATACACAAGGCAGAAATGAAATCTGGATTGTTTTTATAATGTCCTCGGCATTCGTGAGACGCAGGAAAAATCAGCCATTCGTCTGAGCTCATATTGCTTTCACAATACATCGCCTGCTGTTATTAAAGGAGTCTTCTGTGCAGCTTAAAGTAAATGACTCTGCTTCTATCACAGGCGCTTATGTGGCTCAGATGATGCGTCTACTGATAGGTTTGTAATGGACTTTTCCTGTTCATTAACTGAGTTATAGCACCGGGATTTTATGCTTTGCGGTTCTAAATTGAATAATGCATCTCCACTGTTTAAAGTAATATTAATATTTTCAAAATCAATGTTAGTAAAATTTTATGTACACAGTTGTATTTGTTGATGGCCGGCCGCCGCAAATAAAGATAAGATTTATGAAGGCGAGGGTCTCCTCTCTGTACTATTATCACAAGTGAAACGCGGACCATAAAAAACTTTAATTAAAATTTTAATTAACACAGGTAATCAATAGGGTGTAACATAACATCTCACATATTCTCAGTGGCATGGAGGAAAATGTAATCAAACAAATACAGAGGGACCAAATATGATGATTTTATAGGCTAATAAGCTCAAGGTAAGTGTGGCAGGACGAGTGGGAATGTCACCGTCTCTTTTTTCCCCTGTGGTGTTTGGTAATGTGCTGAAGGCTTCAATGCGTCTGTTTGTTCTTTTCTATCTAGGCTTTATACTACTTGACTTTTCCTCTAGAATCTACACCATCTTTTTGAACTTTTCCTATTAGATAATGTCAATCTGAATGAACAACTTTTCATCAGTCTGCCTCCTGTAATATGTCAGTCGGTAACTCCAAAGACATCTCTGTTTTATTTTGAATCAGAACCTTTTTTTTCTTGTGCCGTGATCAAAACAAACCAAATCATAACCAAAAAAAATGTATATTGTTCATCACAACTACAGATTGATGCGGTGCTTAATATGCGCTTACACATCGGCCTCAAAACACCGCCATTTAGGGGAGAGCGCCCGCTAACATGACTTTGAGGTACGACTACACTCGCACATAGAGGGATGAGGAGAGGAGATGCTGAGCACAGACAGAGCGGTGGCGGTGATCTCTCTAACTAACTAACTAACTAACTAACTAACCAAAACGGCTTTCGTGAGTTTAATTTTGTTTCTGTGAGTTTCAATGAAGTGTGTTTTACAATGCTCTGCCACTAGAACAGCTTTTTCGCACCGCACATACACACACAAACGCATACACCTGCACAAATATATTGGCAATTGCACAGTTGGAAAATTTTAACATATCACCAACCCTAGTTCACAATGCATCCCTGACCACCTCCGGAGGTGGTTTGGCCAATCGGATCGCAATCCATCCTCAATGCATTTTGGGTGCATTTACACCTGTGCTTTCATGAAGAACATTAATACTGGTAAAGCACACTACATCTAGCCTACATACCCTGTTGAGGGGTTGATTGGAGCTGGACTAAAGCATGAATGTTGGGGGAAGAAGGACAAAGCAAGTGAAAGAACAAAAACAGAGTGAAAGAGAGTAGGAGAAGTAGAGTATTAGGGTAATAGTGCCTGAAGATTGTCTGCCACTCTCATCCCTCCTCTCTACCATTTCTCTCTTTTTCTTCTACTTTTGCAAAGGTAATCTCCCCCACAGCTTGACGCAGGCGTACCTCAGCTCAGCCAAACAATAAATACACTGGATTGGCCGCAAAATGGGAATTGCATATAAGGCAATAAAGCAAATTTCAATCACGCTCCATGGGCCTTTTTACATTGCTACGGAGGGTAGGTACACTTGTCGATCCTGAGATTATTGAAATAGTGAGCGAGAGGGGCTGAGCCAGAAAGTGATTTACTCAAAGTTCATGAAGGCAGTTTTGGGTAAGTAAATCACATTTTACCTCACCCCTTTTTCTTAAACCTGTGGTTACACATGTATCTGAATGGCTGATTGATTCAGGCTATTGAGTAGAAGATGAGAGTTTTTTCAACTTTTACTCAGTAAAGCTGTAAATATTTACAAATGTAATAAAGGCACAGAACTCTAAATGCATGTAAATAAGTTTTAGGCTCTACATAAATCAACTTAAATAACAATAAATTGAGAATAAGGTAAAGTCAATATTTAAAGGTGCTAAATGCGAGATTGGGAGCATTTCTATTGCCTCCGCACGGCTCTCAACATGGCGACGTCTGAGCCGGTTGGGACGGCGTTATCAGCTGTAACCGCTGTATGAGAGGAGTACAGAGCGGCGTCCGTGAGCTAGCCAGTGGAGCACACTCAGATGCATGAACATGCACTAAAAGGCACGCACGGCCGGCCCGGCTATGTCAACAAAGCACGGAGAAGCTCGGATTACAACACACACACAGAGGCAGAGCGACTTCATTCTCTGCTCAGGTAGACATTACTCCTCTATATCTTTACATAGCAAATAATTGTTTGCTGCTATATAAATGCTCTGGATATCGTATAGAGCAACTAAATGACGTCAGCTGAATAATTAAATTAAATGATTGGCTAAATCATAATGTAAACAAAGTAATTTGTGGGGTTTTATATTGAAGATTAAACTTATTTAGAAGTGTGGCTCTCTCTGAGCACAAAATAATGTGATTACTGATCTCCATGTGGAAATTCTGTTCTTGCTCTCACCCCTCCTCAAGGTCAAAGGTCAGGCTATGTGTGTCTTGCTCAAGGACACATCAGCAGAAAAAAGTCTCGAACTGAATTCATCATTGCATCAATTAAGCCACCCAAAGCAGAGTACTGAGGCTCTGCCACCATCATCATTGTAGAATTTGTATTTGACCTTTTCATCATTTATATGAGCAGATGTTGTTTCCTCTGATCCTGAGACCCAGCTGATACAAAATCAACTTTGTATGAATTTGTAGCTCCTGCGTCAGACACTTTCAGTTTACTTGTATTTCTGTAGACTTCTGTAACCTTTCGCCTTTCCTCCAGCTGTGTTGTCTCAGTGTGTGTAGGTATGTGTCTGGGTGAGAGTGTCAAGAATGAGCAGAGAGACAGTACAGGTATGTGTGTGTGTCTCAAACTGTGATAAAAGGCCTTGCTCTCTAGACCTCAGAGTAACCCAGCGATGACAAATAGTTTCCCTCTCTCTTCCTCTCATCACTGCCCTCAACCCTAACTGAGAATTTAATCTGCAAACAGCTCGATTTGATGGGCAAATGTTTGCTCAGCTTCGAAAAGGGTGTTCAGGCTGAATATTTTTTAAGCAAATGTTTGCGCAGTTGTTTCTACTTTCTGTTTTATTTTCTCTATTTTTCTTATTATTCTCCTTGAAAACTATATTTTCTCAGTGTTTTTTATTGTCATAATGATATGAGAGCAGATCCATTTGTTTAAAGAGTTTTGTCTTTGCACAGGGAGTTAGTATCTTCTCTGTGTTGATTCTCATGCAAGTACAGAGCACAGATGGTGAAACTCTCTGTGGAAAAACCGGCTTGCTCCTTCTCCGTCCCCGGTGTCAAACTTGCTGGCTAGCTTTCCAACGAACAGATTTTTTACTGCTCGCATCTAATAAATATTTAGGATTAACTCAATGAAACGATGCAAACACAAATGAAATGTATTTAATGGGCATCCTGTCCATTGGAGGAGTTTCAATAGGGCACCGTTGAGGTGTGAAATGGCTACAACAGGCAATATAACACTCACATGGTCTCTCTCTCTCTCGCTCTGTGTGTCTTTTTGTCTCTCGCTCACACACTCGCATACACAAGGAAAAAAAAGCACCTAATATTTTCTGTCAGCAGGATTGTGCATACCCCCAACCTTCAAATAATTTACTGCCGTGTGTCTACGGAGTGTTTGGCGCAAAAGTGTCACTAAATCTCAGCCCTCAAAGTCAAACGTCAGGTAAACCACAGAGAAATAATGTTTATTTTCTCTCAGCCCTGGCCATGTTCTTAACCATGCTGTCAGTATACCAAGAGCTCGTATATCTCACAAATTCCCCCATGATCTGTACAAGTAGCCTTTGAAAAGTGACCGGGAACACACTACAGCTCCTTCTTTATTGCGTATAGGTCTTGAAACAATGACACACCACTTTCTCCTTATTCCAGGGAAGTATTACAAGTCCTGATCATCTCAATAAGCTATCTGATTGACTGAGTTAATTAGTGCAACACATTGCATACAAGATGCAGGAAAGTGGCTGGCATGATGTGTACAAAACATCTGTGTCCCTACGAGGCCCTTTCATCTCCCTCAGTTGGCAGCAGCTTGGAAAATTAATGTGTATTTTTATTTATAACTGCTTTGCTACAACTTCCCATCTGTCACTGCTGGCCTCATCTGGAATGCCTCAACAGGGCTCACCTTCAGAAGTCCCCCAAAGGACACAGAAACAGCAAAGGGTGCAACACCTGATAATATAACCATAGGCTATTCTTCTAATGTGAAAACAATGCTGATTGCTGAGTCCTCAGCTATAAAGTTCTAATAAGTCATACATTCAAAAATATACTTAAAAATAATAAACTAATGTACCTATTACTGTAAAGCCAGATTGTCCAGGATATATGACAGTGTGGATGATACTTGCGATAGATGCCATGCGTCAATGGCAAATTTAACACGTTTTTATCTTGTCCTCTGTTAGTGAAATATTGGGCTGTTATCTTCAAATCATTATTATCAGAAATATTTAATATAAACGTACAGCCATGTGCTGAAGGAGCTATTTTTGGTTTGTTACCTGATGCTCAGTGACTTAGTAAAAAAATTAAAAATGGTATTGCTTTTGCATCATTACTGGCACAGAGGAGTAGTTTACTAGGTTGGAAGACACCTTTTCCCCCCAAACCAGACCTTTGGATGAAGGATGTCATGTTATATCTGGGCCTTGAGAACGTTAAATATGCCCTGAGAGGGTCACCTAGTAAATTTGAGTCCACCTGGGGCCACCTTTTAACTTATTTTCACAAATTGAAAAGACTTCCGGACGTCTCTTAGAGTTGTCACTGTGATGTACCCATCTTTGACTTGGGTGTCTCCTCTTCCACCACCTCACAGCCTATATTAAATAATAATAATAATAATAATAATAATAATAATAATAATAATAATAATAATAATAATAATAATAATAATAATAATAAATAATAATAATAAATAATAATAATAAATAATAATAATAATAATTAAAAATAATTAAATATCAAACTTTAGTCATTTTAATATTATTTATTATTATTTTATTTGTTTAATTTCCCCCTTCTCTGACTAAGCTCCAGCGCGTTGGACTGTATTCTTTTTCTCCTTTTTAATGTACACACTTTTGCCGATCACTGAAGACTTAACTCCATGGGGATTTTCTATATGGTATTATGTCTTAAAGTAAGAAAAGAGGCATATTATGGGTTGTTTTGTGGGTTAAAAGACCTAAGAGGGATAGAGGTTGGTTAGGGGACTGTTTATTTTACTCTTGAAAATAGAAAAGAAAAAAAGTACAGGTATACTATCCTTTATGTAAAAGCTTTTTCAAACTGCTCAACAAACACATTTATAAAAAAAAAAAAAAAAATTATAATAATAAACTAGCACACCAAATTGCACTTAAAGCTATGTAAGCATGCATGCACAAGGTTTGTATTTGTGTGTGTCTGTGTGTTTGAGGCACATTGATGACAACACCTCCCTCCGTCTGAGGACACACACCAAACTATCCTCCCGCTCTCTAAATGATTATGTCTGCTTGTGCTTAACCCCCTCAACCCTATTCACCACTGTAATAGAATTTCTCAACCCAATCCGACGCCCTCGCTACCCACCCCCATAAACCAATAGCCTGCACCATTTCACTCAAAATCCCTATATCATAAATGCATTCGCACAAACGCTTACATAGAAAAAAGAGAGCTAAACAGTAACAGAGAGGAGGAAGGAAGGAAAGAAAGCAAGCGGGACGGACAAAAGCAAGCAGGTGGATGTAAGCACCTCGAGCCCAGCCTCCGCCGCCGTCATACATACTTGTTTCCCCTTCTAAAGATTCACAATGGGGCATTCTCTAATAACAAATCATTTCTTTCAAAGTATGCTTTTTAATCTGGCCATGCTTGACAGGGCCCATCCTTTCCGCTGAAGGGAAAGACCACTTAGAGGCCAGGCCAATAAGGCCCAGCAGCCCCGTGGCCTGACTGGGGTGATTTGTCAGGCCCCTCCAACGCGCCTATGGTGGTCACACCGATGGATTTATCCCAAGGTAAATGGAGATAGCCCTCACCGGCCGCGGGCCCGGCACTCTGATTACAGACCCTCTCCTCGAGTTGCATTGATAGATGTTGCTTGTGTTTATCTATTTACAATGCCACTAAATCTGTGAATACAATGTAACGCGGGCAGAAGGGGTACGACTCTGGGGGGCTGAGTGAGAGAGGGAGCGAGTCCTGCATGGTTTGATTTATGCTATGCTATGCAGAGCAATAGAGAGACAGCACAGATGAAGGGTCTGGGATGAAACAGCTCGGCGGGGCGGAGGTTGTGGTTTTGCATTGGGGTCGGAAGGGCGCTAGGATGAATCTCATGCATTTCTCACACCGGGCGCTGTCCGCCATGCCATAAGAATAACAAACACGCAGCAAAAGGAATGAGGGGGAGCGTTTCAGGCACACAGGGGAAAACAGAATGTACTTTCCCGACAACAATGTGGAGCCAATCGGAGATGCAAGGTGGTGAACATTTATCCCAGCGCTCCCACATCTATGGTGAAGAGTAATTCCATCCAGGGACAATCACTGGGACAGCTCGGGTTCAGACAGCCTCTTCCATCTCATTCCCATCTAGCCAACCTAAACCAGCTGTGCTCCACAGCCACGTGGAGAACACCTTCCTTGGGTTACCAGCCATGATACAAATGAGTTCAAAGGAGTCAAATTAGAGACCTCTGAGGTTTTTCTATCTTTGTCGGTCCAAGTCTTAAAACCAAGCATCGATGATGAAATCACCAGTGTTTGAGGTACTGAAAAAATGGAGGATACGTACAAACGTGCTATCAACATATTGACCTACATGGCAAAATAAAATCAGGTGTAACACAAGTTTCAGTTTCTTGAAACAGTTCCATGAATGCAAACAACATTTCTTCTTGTTCTCTAAGAAGTGATGACGCATGGTCCTTCCGATGTCTAGTGTCTTACTGGCACACTTGTTTCCTTGAAGTCTTTCAAGGGTAAGGATGGCAAACAACAACAGTTCTGCCTTGATAGGAATCTACATATAGTGGAAACTAAGGGTGGGAGAAAAAAATCGATACAGTGATCAATCAACCACTTATATGGATCAAAAAGCCTGGAAACCTGGGGAAAGCACCGCACCTGTGGTTGAAGCCGCCCTTGAAACAGCTAACGCCGCGATTGAACCAGCTATACAGTATTATTTTGAAACAGTCAATAAAATCAGTAAATGGCGAAGCTGTCCGTTTCATTACTTTATATTCATGTAATAAATATTCAAATGTCAATTAGACGGTAATCTGCATGAGAAATAAAGAAAAAGGAAAAAACTGTTTTATAATCATCCACTTATAGTGATTAATTTGACCCTGACAGACGTGATCAAGAGACAGTTTTCCACTTTATCACCAAACATCGTGCTATAAATAAATGAAATAAATGTAAATAAAACATTTAATTATTGGAGTTTACAAAACCCTTAAATTTTTTTTTTATTCTTTTAGAATAAGCCTGTGTTTATGTGCTGAGGACTTTTCTTATTGATCACTTGAAACAGTGATGTTTGCAACAAGTGCAGATGATTGTGCACAGTCCTTCAGCACATCTAGGGTGAATGACAGGAACCCCAGAGGAGGACTATGGGATGTGTTACAATATTTAGATGCTGCTTCATAAAGACCACAGACATTGTAAGAAACACCTCACTTCTGTCTGACTGAAAGGATTTTGTTTCTCTTCTTCTCCTCTGAGGGGCACAGTGATGATAACCCTGTTGTACTGATATCATTTAAACCTGTTGAGATCCGGTTGTCACACCTCAAATCCAGCGAGATATAAGAATCAGACTTCATAGTCATCAACAGTGGGATCATCGTCGGCTAGAATAGCCACTGGACAGCTGATATCCCAGCAGTCAAAGGAAGCTCCATCATGTTTCATCTCAACCAACTCGACCGCTATAAGAACAGGCGCCCAAGTTGTTCCTATCCACGGTACAGTATCCCCTACCGTACACGCCCACACAACCCCAACAACCCCCCTCTTGCCCCAACCTCTTGGAAAGCTTATGTATGGCGCTCTCATTGTTTCCTCAGCCTATTGAGGTAAAGATAACTGTGGGTTGTGAGAGCGCTGAGTGATTATACATCAGTAAAATCACAGGGGGTATATATCACTGCCACTGGGACACACCCACTGGAATGAATTGGGTCAAATGAGAGCAGTGCATCGGGCAGGGCGCATTGACAGTTACTAATGCACCTCCCATGGCCACTAACAGGAGTGTACAAATTGCCAGAGGTTTGTAAACTTTGCCTGTTTAGGGCAGGGGCAGCCAGGGCTAACAGGAAGCTTTGCAGTAGTGGTATGGGTAGGTAACTAAATCAACACTTCAACGCTGCACCACAATGAAGGGGGTTGGACTTCATTCAAGCTAAGAGGAGGGGAGTTCCTTCCGTAAGTATCGGCCTCACCTCACAGACAGGTAAAGAGGGGTTGAGACAGAGAATAGAGAAGATGGAAGAGGGGTGAAGACCGAAAGGTAAAGGATTTTTTGAGAATATCTAAAATGGACAAAAAGAGGAGCCAGAATTGTAACACGTATAAATGTGTTAATTGTCATTACAACCTTTCCTCAACATTAAACATACTTTAGTTACATGACCTTGATCTTTCTTTAACCTTGACCAAGTGCTTACAGTTGAAAAACACTTTAACCATGCCATACTTTTCCATGAACAGATATTGACGAACAATCAATACAACACGCGGAAAAGTACAATATGAAAATCAATTTGTTTCCTTCAAAATGTAATTGCTAATACAAATAATTGTATGTCTACTGCATATTATGTAGACATTGTTGTTTGTAAATACACATAGGTAAAAAGTATTTTCTGTCATGATAAATAAGTGAAATCCCAAGTATTATCAATATTTATATCAATACACATTTTGAGCTGCAACAATTAATTGATTAGTTGCCAAATAATAAATTAATCCACAACTATTTTGATAAATTAGGATTGGTTTGAGTCATTTTTTTAAATGCTGCAGGGAATTGAAGCAGCTACTTTTGTTAAGTTATTGTTTTGTTCCGTCAGCTGTTAGAATAAATGATGAGTATAGTAGTACAAAGCTGGTCTTTCAATCAGCTGTTGAGCCAGTATTTAATTTAATCTCAACAAAAAAAAGTTTGCAAAACAGTTCATCTCAGGACACAATACTAATTTCACAAAAAATGTGTGAACAATCCTGGATATTGGGATGCATGTATCTGTGCGGGCTGAGCTGTTGTACGACAGACAAGTGGAGGCTGAGGAAGGAATGTTACACCCTGCTCTCTGATCCTGCCACACCACTCAGTTTGTCCTCCCTCGGACCTGTTGTTTTATCACACTACAACACCAGAGAACACTGACATGCCCGGGCTGCAAACACACCTCATTAACAAAGGCTCATCAAAGCCACAAAGCCGTTTGTATATTGATGCTATATGAGAGAGAGGGTGTGTGATGCTTCTTTAAGAGATACAAAAAGAAAACAAAGGAAGAAAAAGCAGACATAGAATATGCAAAGAAAATGTGCACGCCAAGGATTATGGGTGTAACAGGGAAAAAGTGAAGGTGCGACCTGTATAGCATACACATGCTATACAGGTCGTACCTTCACTTGCTTAGGCATACAATATTATGTTTATAGGTGTATATATTTTATATATATAGGACTACCGAAGTGTCTATCTGTATAATTGAGTGTGTATGGCCTAAAGAAAAGTATTCAGAGTCACACCTGTCTGCTGCAGTTTGCACTGAGGCGAGGGGAGGCACAACAGGCATGCAGTGTCTATACACGCCTGTGCACCTGGAGAGAAGGACATGATGGCTGCACATACATAGAGCAACAACACATAGAGAGGGAACTCTATGTTTTTTGTACATTTTTGATGTTAAAGTAAGCATTCTCTCTTTTATCAAACTTGTCATAGGGGGTTGTAATTTGGTATTTGCACTGCAGATGCTGCTCACAGCTTTGTGCTTTTTAAAGCAGAGATACAAACTTTTACTGCACCCTGTAATATCTGTATATAATTTTATAAAAATCAATATACTCGAGTGACAAATAGGCTGTAGAGCCTTAGCTATTAAACCATTTTAACAAATAAATACCGGCTCCTACAGTAAATTTCACTCAACAAACATTGCATGTTATCATGTTATGCATACTTTGGTTTGATATTTTTCGTATTTTTAAGTTCTGGCATTGAGGACGCATTAAATAACTCCTCCTATGATGTTCGCAAAGCTGGTTTTATGTGATGCATGATCAGTAGATTCTGAGAGGAGACTGTCAAGTAAAAGAAAGAAGTGCTCCTTCTGTTCAATCTATCTCTATGTTCAGCTATGTACCAGTATAGTGTGACTTGGCCTGTGGCTTGGCAGTGGACCGACACTCTGAAGCCCTGCGTGCGTGTGTGTGTGTGTGTGTGTGTGTAGGTGAGTGTCTGAAGCTGTGACCTCAGATGTGTACAACACCTGTGTCCACTAAGCATTAGATGTACTAAAGACCTGCAGCTGCTAAACCCACCTCGCTCTCTCTTTTCCTCTCTCACTGTGTCACACAACACGGATCTACACACACACACCCACACACACACACACACAGACACACACAGCATGCACATACATTCATGTGGCTTAACTGTACCATAAATATAAACACACATAAACACACACAGCACATCTCAATACATAATGTATACGCATACACACAAAGACATGCAGTACATCTTCCAACCTCTTACACATCCCATCACACACATCACAAAGTGTAAGTTCACTCTGAAACACACACTCCCAGTCCATGGTGTTGGCTACTCACAAACACACACACACACACACACTCACATTTTCTCTCTCTGCAGGATTATGACATGTTATTAATTGCCACCATTATCAGCGACAGCTTGCCCGAGAACTGGGCCCTTCTCTGGGGGCGTGAGGCCCGGCGTCGCAGAATACAAAAAAAGTGTGAGAGAGAGAGAGAGAGAGAGAGGGGAAAAGCTCAGAGACACAGAGAGGAAAAGGGCACATTGAGAGAGTGAGTGAATGATGGAGGAAAGGAAAGAGGAGGGTGAAACAGAGGGAGGGAGAGAGACAGAGACGGTGGAGGTGTAATGCGTCACGCAGTGCGATGCAACACTCTGCCTAAAAGGGATTGTGGGATTGTGAATAATTTATCAGAAAACATTTTTCTTGGTCCTTTCCACAGACCCACAAATCCTCCCTGAGCTCTCTTTAGGCGGGGGCTGGAGATAATCTACTGTGTGTGTGTGTGTACGCTGACTTCTGGCTCACTCTCATACACGGCAACATGAATGTACATTCATGAAAAAGTATGTTAGGAGCCTATTTGTGTTGCCAAAATGTTATTGGATGGTGGATCACACACGATTATAGAACCATCTTCTATTCACACTTTATGAAAGCCATTACGGTGGTAATTTATAAACAAAGATATCATCAAACTACTCATTTCAAAGCTGAATCAGTGACACAGAAATCTCTGAACTTCATCACATGTTCACTGGCCCGTCTCTTCTTCATCTGCTCATACGTAGAGAGAGAGAGAGAGAGAGAGAGAGAGAGAGAAATTGATTAGAAGGAGTTTGAAGGAGAATTCGATTGTCAACAGCATCCTGGCATCAACTCCCCCAGCCCATTCATCTGTAGCAGCAGAAAAAACAGTTACGTGAACTGTCACACCCAACTCTACTGTTAATTTAAGGTAATTAGCGAGCGAGTGATTCCCAATACATCATGGTGCAACTGGCAGACTCCACAATATTTCACAGCCAATCTGTTACCTTTGCAGCCCCGCCTCCATCCCCCCCTCCCTCCAGCTCTCTCCGTTTCTCTCGTTTCAGACACAGTAACTAGGCATACACATGCAAACACACCTTTTCCCTGCTGACAAACAGACCCACTGACAAATAGACTGACATTCTCTGACAGCCTAATGTGTACACGCTGTATGATAACAGAAAAATGGCTTTAGTGCTGGTCCAGCTGTCACAGTTTACTTTCCAGACTGGCAAGCCAGCCTAATCTTTCATTGTTAAAGCTTACCTTACTAAAACAACAATATTTAACCAAACATGTATCCAATGTGACATAATTTGTTATGAAAATAATGCAACAAATAGACAAACATAGGGTGAAGACTATCCAGAATAGCCTATTAACTAAATACCTAATAGTCACCCTTACCACAGACTAAAACCCGTAGGTAAACAATATTTTGGCCATACAGTATTCTGTATATGTATAGTAGCATGTATAACTAATTCATGTTTTGTTTTGTACTCTGGGTGGGATTTACTTAGCCATTTGCACCCTAAACATATATGGCACCTAGCTTTGTGCAACTAGTTCAGACACACACACCTGGAAGTCTGGAAATGAGTCATATGCCATCAGTGAAGCCTCTCTCCATTACGCATTTACACCATAAACACCCATGTCCACATATGGTATTTTGGGTCTGGGGCTGTTTGGTGTGGAATAAGTTGACTGAACTGCACAGGACCATGTCCTCAGCCCCATCCAACACCTTTGGGATGAATGAGAATGCCGACTGGAAGCCAGGTTCCTAAATCTTGTGGAAAGCCTTCGCAGAAGAAGAGTGGAGTCTGGTGTTATTAATGCCCATGGTTTTAGAATGAAAGTTCACCAATCACATATTGCAAAAATGTTCAGGTGTCATACTTCAGCTATTTAGTAGGCCTGTCACAATAATTACTATATCGACTTATCGTACCGTACAATATATGGACATTAACTAAATAATGTTTTACATTAACAACTTATTGTACAATATATGGACATGACCTCAATCTGACCTCAATTTGCTGTTGTTTACATAATAATGTCACCGACATTTTAGCCGACATGATGCCAGAATAAACAGCAGGGATTTCCCTACCATTATAAGACTTGGGCATTGCGCAGATATTTTAGTTAACAGTGCCCGAGAGTCCATTTTACTTATTGTTTTGTTTTTGTGGCTTTATTTTATTTATATCTATTTAGGGTATTTTAATATTTTTTTCACATTCCAATTACAATGTCTGAATACTCTTAAGAATTAAAAGTTCATTGCTCTTTGAAAGGTATACAGTACATGCAATATTATGCTATTATATGATCATTCAGCCCAGTCGCATGAAAAGGCGTATGAATAACAGGATAAAGCGCAAGGCAAAAGCGTGCAATAAGAACAATTCAGGAATTTCAACCAGGAGACTGATGTTCGAGACCAGTGTTTTGTTTAGTAAGTTACGTTAGTGACGTGTTTTCCGTACTTATATTGTGTTGTTTCCGTACATATTTTACTTAGTTTACGTACCTATTTTAAGCCCAACCATGACGTTTTTCATAAACCTTACTAAGTGGTTTTGTTGCATAAATGTACATGTAACTGCGAACATTACTGTAGTTTTGTTGCGTGGCGTAAAAAATTACACGCGAAAAGCGGTGTACAAATGACATGCAAAAAGCCTACAATGCGTCTTCATGACACACGGAATGTCCTTTTAATATTGTGTAATTTAAGGTCATTATATCAGTGGCATAAAATTGGTCTTAAAATTTAAATAATAACATTTATCGCAATCATTTCTCGGACAATATATCGTCCAACAAAATGAGTTATCATGATAGGCCTAATATAGTGTACATTTACAACCTCTGTGTAGGATTTAAACACCAGCTGACTTTGGTGACTCCACATCGGGTGTCTCAAAAAGGACAATGGGATGCATGCTACGTAATAATTCTATATTTTACATTATTGTCACAATATTCAAAGACACAGTCCGGCAGCCTATACTCCATAAAAATGAGACTATAGACAGTGCAGTTTGAGACACTAGCATTTATCTAGCCAGCTCTGTAGCTAAGTTAGCCGTGTTAGGTCGCTCCCATGGTTTAGAGAGTACACTGAGAATGTGATGGCGAAGGAAAGACAGTAGAGAAAACCCACATTTGAGGGTCTGGTGAACTCAGAAAAAGGTGTCAAAATAACGGCTGCTTGCGCCAAGTCATTTCTGACTAAACAAACAGATGTCACATGTGTACTAAACATACCACTCCTCGGCCACAAAGTCTTTTAACTCTCTGAGTTCAAAGATGATGATCTAGTGCTGAGGCACTCTCATGTCTGAGACTGTTTGTTTTCAGAGTCTGTGCAGTTGTTAATTTGCGTTTGAGTGAGTCTGTAAATTTACACACAATTGCAAATACTGTGCAAAAAAAAAGTGTGTTAACAACTTCCAACATCTGGGTTGTATTTATATATGCCTGGGATGTTGGAAACGGGGCTAGGGATGTAGAAACAGTTTATATACAAGATGCTATCAGAGTTCTTCAATCAGTCCAAGCACATTTCAATTGACATCTCTGAGAAAAACTTTTAAAAAACGAAATGTGTGCTCATTACCCATGTGAGAAAGGGATTCATTTTGTTCTATGTTTTCTCAAAGCTAACATGTTAAAAATGGTAGCATTTATGGTTTACAAATGCCTTTGCCTCGTATAATATTTAATAAAAGAATTCTTGACAACTTGTGAAATGTAATGATCTTGGAAGTATGACATTGCGAGTGCAATCTTTCTATCTACTGTAAATCTGCTGCTAAATAAGACATGTAAATGCCCCAGGAGAGATTCAGTACAGCTGTGGCATGGTTCCAGACTCATCAAGCTAATAGTTGCATTATGTGCAGCATGTTGAAGAATGGCACCATATTACCTTTATGTTGAACAATTGATAGAAAATCTATTATGGGACCAATAGTTTCATATACCAACAGCCATGAGGAAGGCTTATAGCTTTAATATTTTGTAATATCCCATATAACCCTTATCTGTGCTCAGTTTCAGACAGTAAGTGAACCAGCAGGCCTCTGTCTCAGACGGAGCAGCTGGGGAGGTGTGAGACTACTTTAGCTCGCCGCACAACATCAATCTCTTAGAGGCTCTAAGACATTCACACATTCATACACCGCACATGCATGTATCATACTAGCACTCACACGTACACCTGCCATGTTCTATAAATGGTACTATGTTATTATAATGTAACGGATAATGGTTTAAGTTTTACCACTACAATGGCCGTGATATAAATAGTACCGTGGTACACACTGCACTGTGGTAGTGATAGTGGCACACCATGGAACACTAATGTAACAGTGGTCATGTGTCTGTAGCTTGGTTTTAGCCATTGTATAAATAGTACATGGTGGTACTACATGGGTAAAGCATGTCTAATTGAATGTCGCATTCTGGGCAACTGGATTTAGACCTTTTCATACCATGATTATATTTTAAATGTTATTAAAATACAAATAAATACATTGATTGAAACTGATTTAATTTAATGCACATACTCTAAACCAAATCCCAACAGTTCAGCTAAGTAACTCCATCATTATCACTCAGGGCTGTACATTAAGTTGAAAGTTTTGCAGCACACACCACAGAATTGTAGCACAAGTATCAAGTAAGTCCACTTTAGATTGAGACTATTCAAATTCTGTGTTTGGGGGGTGTAGTGCATACAAAAATACAGTTGAAAAAGCTATTTTCCATGACCTTTTAAAGGAATATAGTACTGAAAAAATGCTGACATTGTTTTAAATATACTAAGCTTATGTATTTATTTATGTGGACGAGAGAGAGAGAGAGAGGGGTCCGCATATATGGACTGAAGAAAAGACGTGATACAAAAACTTTCTTTGACCATGAAACCTAATTTTACTCTCCAATTCTCAGGTTTATCAGTGAAGTGTATGAACTACACTGCAGACTGGATTCTCTAGTGTGACAAACAGAGTGACGACTCATATGAAGGGGTCCAGCGCAGGTTGAATGCGCATCGGCAGGTCTGTGTTATATACATCTGGTGTATGAAATGCCTGTATCATCACTGCACCGCATTTTTATAAAATGAAATGATAATCTGATCTCGTGTCACACCTCTCGCCCGCGTCCAGGTGCCGTCTCACTCCCTCTTCCTCTCCTTACAGTTGTCGTACTTAAGTAACATCTAGTAACCACTACTTTTATTTTGTGATTATCTTTTTGCTGCGGCGGTAAAGATGTATGGACTCTACGCAGCTAAGGACATGCATTTTAATCTCTCGATAGACTACAACTACCAAGTAGAATAGCAATGTGCCTCACACACAAACAAGCACAGACACACCCTCAGCTCAAACAAACAAGCGCCTCTGCCTCACACATATACATGTACGTACACATGCGTCGCATGGGTGTAGTAGGTAATTTCAGTCATAGCACAGACCGTAATACACTCCTGTCACTACACATCTACTTATAGAAGTGCAGTACTGCAACAAGTTTCCAGAGAGGAAAAGAAGTAACATCAAAGACCACCACCTGCATTGTTTTTGACAAGCAGGTACTGATAAAGATACAACAAAACACTGGACTGCAGGATGTCCTGTAAAGATACAGACAATGAATCTCCATAAAGCATAAATCTACGAGTCTACGAGCTTTTTGGTAAGAACCATCCAATCAGCAACTACGAATCATTAACGGCGAGACAAAAAAAGTCAATGAAATCAATGAGATGGAAATTGAGACATTGGAGAATGTCATGGGACTGACTACAGAAGACAAAAAGACAGAGGCGAGAAGGTGCTTGTTGAAGACATTTGGACTGAACCATCTATTTCTCCCTTTTTCTGCCTCCCATCATTTGTTTATGTGCAATCTTCAGTCTGTCTTTTTAGGTCGCTTCACTTTCATCGTGGTGCAGTACGGGGCCTTCAAGGGGACCCTCCTGATTGTGTTGGTGTGTTAATCAACTCTACCTTATCGTGTGGTTAGCAAACACAAACAGAGAGAATACCATAAACACTCACCCTCCCTTTCATCGCCATGGTTTATGTTTCCAGTGGGCATGGCACCGTCTTTCATGACGGTGGCACAAATTAACCTTGTAGAGTTTGGGTCCCCTCGGGGCAAGATTCCTGAAGAAAGACGAGAAGAGAAAGAAAAGTGCTTTTCAAAATAAAATGTTTAATTAATATACAATATATTGTCAAATATTTGACTTTACTTTGAAGATGTTCTGCTAGTTTTTTCTGTAGGTCAGCTGTCAATGACATTTTCAGAACCTTACTTGAGAGCAAATTTCTCAGAATAGTATTAGAATATTGATGACGCAGGAATAAGAGTCGTACTGTAGATATCTGCTGGCACAGCAGTGGAACAGTCCATACTGTTACTATGCTGCTTTTGTTTTTCTTTTAGGCAATTTAGGCAAGTTAAGGTTGGGTGACGATCAAGGCCCCTTCTACTTAAAACACACTGGCCACAATGGTTTCCTCTGCCTCTCAACTTTCCCTTTAAAACAGAATCATTTACTTTTTTGCTTACAATTTGGTGGCAACCACTGGGCCACATAGAGCTTTGGTAAAACGTTGCCTTAGGTTCCTATGAAAGTGCTGTGTTTTGATAAGCATTTTGGTTAGCGTTTACGCTATGAGCTTCATATGCTGCTATGGAAGAATGATAATGGTACTGAAGACTTGTTTTAAAACTGGATACCTCAGTCTGAGTGCTTTACAAATAGTAGGGCTTGGACGATACCCTCATCTCCCGATATAACTATTGCAATTCGATTTTACGTTTTTTTTGCATTTTAGTTAACTTTTTTAATACTAGACCATGGGAAAAAGTTAAATCATACACTTCTAGGGACTTTTACAGTGGAAAATATCTAAATTAATATCGTAAAAATGTTTGATTTTCAGCATGTATGTAGTCAGAGATGTCCTGAAGTCACATACTGTATATCAGTCATTATCAGGCATTATTTATTACAATTTTCCAGCAACCCAAAAATCAAAGAATGAAGACATTTCCCTCACAAATTAGTGGTATTTACGTTTTAATTTATAAGGGATGTGTAATGTTTTATACTTCTGGTGAATATAATCCTATCAATCGTATTTCCATATATGTATTTTGTATATACAGTTCCCTTTTTTAACATCATCCGCAAACTTTGCCAAGTCCGTTGCTGGCCCTCCCGTTAGCTAAGTTCTCTTTATACATCCATAGTCAGCTCCATCGGGGCCGTTTGAATGCATTAAACATAAATGTCAATATAACAGTGCGTTACAGTTGTAGCGTCGGCCAATTTGACCGCGCGTTACCGCAATACAATAACATTTCCTGTCCATGACAGAGTTAGCATGCAGCTAGCCATGATGTCTAGCTCTGCTTTTCCTGGCAATGTGTGAAACCCAAAGTGTTTCCATACTGTATGTGTAGTGTTTACCACGTTGGATTTAAAATATGAAGGTGCAGGTCGTATCCAGGCCGACCCTCCGCTGTTTCCTGCTTTTTCATTTCGGCTTGTTGCGGTTTGTTTTGGTTGACAGATACGGAACGGATATGACGTCGCGTTACTCAGACTATCACAATAAAAGCGCTAACGTCCTTCTACCTCTGCTTAGACTCAAATTAAGCAAATGTATACGCGATATATAGGTGAATCGATTTTTTCCCCCACCCTGAACAAATAGTCTTACGCTTTTTGGGACAATTTACAACCCTTTATAGCATTGCACTGTGTATGATATTGAACTAACTGCTGTTGTCAACTTGGCAGCAAAAGTTTGGAGATGAAGCCATACAGAGAATGTGGGACAAAGGCCATGAAGATCAGCAGAGCGAATCTGCCTGAGCGCCCTGCACTGTCAAACTAGCACCTTGGAGCATTCAGTGTATTTGGAGAATGTGAGATGATTGCATTCAGAGGTTTTCATCAACATTGTCTCAGTGGAAGTAAGACAGAGAGAGCCAGGGAAAGAGAGATTGGGGCGGTCGCTGGGGTCTGTAACAATCTTCATCTGATTTGTTTTTCCTCCTCTACCCTCGCTGCCTCTTCTATCTTTCTCTGTACCTTTTCTGTCTGAGTGAAAATGTGAGCAGACTCAGATCATCAGGTTGCTAGGCAACGTTGGCCGTGTGCAGGCACGTAACGGTTGGGTTTTGGGTCCCGTTTTTAGCCGGGCTTCTTCCCATCTCCTTCCTGTTGGTCCTCTCATCTTCCTGATCCTCTGCCTTTTAGTTTCTCTTCCTTTGTCCTTTCTTTTTACCCCATTTCTTCTCCCTCCTTTCTGTCTGTGTGACTGCACAGTAGAGATTTCTGCGCCTGGGAGATGTGCAGTGCTTCTAGCCGGCAGGAGCAGCCGCAGCAGCCGTGAGCATTTATCAAAGCCGTGCTCCGTAATGACCACTCAGCAGTGGGGAAATTGAGCTGACCCCGAGGCCAAGCTGTTAGAGGGGACTGGTGGGAAGGCCAGTGGGGTCAGGCCATCCTTGTCCCACCCACTTAGTGGGCATTTAGCGCTGAACCATTAGTTTACTGTTTGGAGGCCTCACAGCTAGCCCTTACACAGTGTACACACACACATACACACTCTTACTCACACACAATGTGGACAACAGCCCCTCCGCCTAATCTTCAGCACTTCAATGTTTACCTGACACAAGTTGTAAAAGGAAAAGAGTCAAAGAAACCGAGGGGGTAAACTTTGTTGGCTGCCAGTAAATGCTTAGTCTTGGTACTATCAGGAACTATTTCTCTGTTGTTGTACTGAAAGCAGGTCAAGACAATATGGGCAAAGTAAATGTAGCTTTATTTTACATTTTCTCTCAAGGATTTGGTATTTAATCCCGGTGAAAATGAGACAAAAAAAAGCTGACATTCATGCTACATTGCATGTTTGGTTGCCTAATAGAATGATTCAACATGAATGATGGAGCTCTGTGTGTGTGATGGGCTTTTCAAACCTTTTCACACTCAGACACAACAGTGCACATATGTTTAGAGGTAATGTCTAATCATGCAGTCCTTGTAGAACAATCCTTTAATCTGGGACACATATTCTTGCCTTACAATGACTTTTTAAAGTCAGTTTCAGAAAGGGAAATTAAGTGTTTGAAAAATAATTTAGCGATATATATACATTTAAAAAGACTGACGTTCATTCATCCTTTATAAAGCAAAGTGGGATCGCCTGTAGTATCTCATCTGACCTTTGTTGGTCTCTTCCCAGACACTGTGGAAACATGACAATTTCCAGAGCTTGTTAATACCGGGAAGCAGCATTGAGACAGATCACTGACTCTAGTTAGCATTATTTTAAATCAGCTATGTCTTCAGGCACTTGCTTACAACAGTCCAGGGGCCGCCACGGGGCAAAAATCACAGGGGAGCCGAACACACAGACAATCAATATGGACACAGATGGGAAGGGAGGTGGGGGGCAGAAAAAAAAAAAGAGCTGGAATAGTCATTTTCGCTTGAGAGGCGCTCCCTTGAAAGCCATGAAATAAAAATCTGAACTTTAAAATTGATAAGGATTGATTTCGCTGACATGGGATCATAACATACACCCCTTCGGAGACTGGCAGCGCGAGGGCTTACAGATGCCTGACGCATAAAGGAGAATGGGGAGGACGTAAATCTGACTACGGCATAGCAATTAGCCTTTTACTGTGGAAAAGATATGGAGAATCTTTACTGTTTCATCAAATGGCATTAGGCACGCTCCAGGCCCGGAGGTTTCTCTGGGAAGACAAATGCTAGAATAAACTTGTTTGGACAGATGGATTGGATGGAATTCTTCACAAAGTTCACTATTTTCCCTCACAGATCCATATAGATCTCTAGCAAACGGTTAGTTCATTATGTTGGCTTCTATTAAATGTCACACAGTGTTTGAGCAATAAGTACAGAGAGAAGCTCAGCCTAAATGGCATTTTCCACAATGTTTTCGAAGACAAAGTGTGCCGTCAGATACGTTTTTGAATAAGTTTATCTCAGTGTTTACTTAAAGTGTTGAAAAGTAGCTGAATTCATGGGGAATCACAAGCAACACAGAAGCTGTTTTTATTCATTTAATGAAAGTAGGGCCTCACTGTTTTTAATGACTATTCATTTGCAAGCCCCCCTAATCATGTTACGAATCAGAAAACAACATTGTTTTTAATTGCGCTGTCACGTATGCTTTAAAAAACAAATATTCAGGCCCCAGAATGCAAAATAATTACTATTCAAATGAGCGCCGTGCAGCAGAGAACATGATTAGGTTAACGGAGAAAGAACTTGGTGCTAATTCCTACCCAGATGAGTGATTGGGAGGAATGAACAGGGAGGTCTTGATCAAAGCTAACATCGTAAGCTAACATTGTACTGTATGCTGGTGAGCAGATGGTGAGCCATAAATCCTCACCCAGGCTCTGACACATATTAGCATTTAGTTAGCAGCCCACAGCTTGCCAGCCATTTAGGTAATATCTCCATCAGATCACTTTGGAAATGGTGATGGAGTGAGTTGGGGGGATTTTAATGCTTTCCACGACTGTATTGTGCTTAGTTAGACGGAGCTCTGGCTGTGCCATGAAGTGTTGCTGTTCGCAGCGGTAGGAGACTGCATGTGTTGACAAATACGCTCATCACTGCCCATTTAACTGCATAAAGCTTTCACTGGCACCGGCAACTTCTGTACCCACATCATTTACTTCAAGTGGATGCACAAAATGTCAATATACTCAACTCACAAAGTCATGGGTTGGCAAATAGCGATCACATCCTGGTGAAATGTTCATTTAAAGCACAGGCATGTATTGCAAATTACCTAAATGGTCCATTTAGACTCTATGAAGCCAACACAATATGGTCAGATATACTGTTATATACTGAATGAATTGTTAAAGTCTACATGGATGAGCCTTTTTTTAAATGCAAAAAACATACATGTATATACTTTAGTGTTTGTTTTAGCATTTGAAAGACTTCTGTGGGAATGATTTGTCCTGGATGTGTAATGCTTTCAAGGTTTGCATCATTGTTGACAAGATTTATTCTAACTGAGATGGTCACCATTTCAAACCTTTAACACCTTCTCTAATGAAATCATAGCTGATAGCAAAGTCTGCATCGGTCAGCCGCTGCACCCACAGCTCAGCCCATCTGAGACCTGAAATTCAACCATTGACAGAAGTCTTCCATCAAATAACCAACGCCTGCACTGAGGCTATTATTGTTATATGACATCCCTGATTCATGACAAACTCTTCATCTTCAAATATCAGCAGACTAAAACATTATTTTAAAAGTCATCAGTTGTGTCCGAGAGGAGTGGATGTTACTGTATAAGTGCATGTGTCCGAGAGATAAGCTGCTAAAGTCCTGACAAAGACCAATTGTTTCTTCTTGCTGCTGATTTACTGCTACATGGATTTAAAGTTTTGAAGGAAAGCTGGAACCAAGAGCTGAGTCTTTCTTTTTCTTCTTCATGTTTATTTTTGTTTTGTTCTGTTTGTTGGTGTCTGTTACCAGAACATTTTAAGATGAGATGTGCTAATTATTCAGGCTACAAAGTGATGATATGTGATGTCCAATGTATGGATGTCGCGACACAAGGAATTTAGCAGTCGATACCAATTCCAGTGAAATTCCACAATTCTCGATACTAATTGGATACCACGGTAAATAACGAAAGAAAAACAATAAATCCCATGTATTATACACTCCTTTAATACCATTTGCATACTCATAATTCCCTCTCTATTAATAATCTATTATTTTATATTACTGTATATCTCCTTCAAACAACTGTACTGATTCAAATTTCTCACCAAAAACTAAATTTTACAAGATTGCATTTGAACATATCACGATGACGTTATAATTTACCTTCGCCTAATATTTTAGGCAAAATATACATATATGTATATTCGATATACTGTACATACTGAATAGAGCTTCAACGCATCACAATATAAATCAACAACACAGATTTGTTGTCCCAATGTAGCATTATCAGGCCTCGCAACCTCGCTGGACCCACGGTGGGACTGCAGTGAGGCGGCCTGACGTGCTGCTGCACTTCGGTCGCCCGGGATCTGATCCCGGTATTGGTGACGGACCACTGCACAGCAGGGAGGATGTTCCCACTGTAACGTACTGGGTGCTGCGGCTCTCTTGTTGGACTGACAGGCTTCCCGTGACACATTACACACACACACACAAGGTTCATTCCCATCCAGACTGCAGTGATTGTTTTTACGAAATCTTGTCGGTAGTGAGTTTACTGCGTCCAAAAAAACACTTTTTCTATCATCCCTGGGACGACAGGACGTCGTTAGTCTAGAGCCCTGACGGTACCTTCGGTGTTGTAGAAAAACGAGTACCGTCACATTTTCAGAATTTTGGCATCAACTCGGTACCGACGGTTCTTGTGACATCCCTAGTCCAGTGCATAGATCAGTGAAGTAACTTCGGAGGATAGTTATTCATTTCAAAACTCAATAATTTTATACAGTATAATAACCATACCTCCTGACAGAGGCCCAATCAGATATTGTGTTTCTAACTTAAAGATATTTTTTATCAACAAAATAAATTTAAATTGAGTTTAACTTCGAGAGGGAAAGATGATACATTAATCAAATAGAAGATAATTATGTCCGACAAAATTATAGTTTTGTTTCCCTATAAGCCTTGTACTGTTTTTCTCATTTAGATGTCAAATTACTTGCATACCACCAGCTTCAGGCTCATCTTTTGATTTATGGCGACAAACCTCTCCTTTAGTTTATTCTTGGTTTATGACTTTGGCATTTAAACTGGGGATTGCGCTAGAAACTAATAAAAACACATTCACGTTGTAAATCACTGTCCACTACAAGAGTAACAAGTTGAAATATTGCAAGATAAGGACTTGAGCGTATGCGGTTATATGCGTGCATGCATCGCAACACACACAGAAGTAATGCTGTAAACTCACTTACACTTAATGACACTTGCACACTGACAGACGGAGTGAATGACTCTCCTGCTGCACGGATTGGGTTGCAGTCTGAGCCGATAGCGAAAGGGCAGCGGTGAGAAAGAGCGAGACAGAAAGTGCAAACTATGTGTAGTTGTCTGTGCGTTATGTGTGTGTGTGTGTGTGTGTGTGTGCATGTGTGTGGGGTTAATTGTGGTTCAACTGTGAGGAACAGCTGAGAGAGCTCATATATGGCACCGAGGAACAAGCATGGTGACAGCCAACTTGACAACACAACCTGTTTTATGGTGACAAGTGTCTGTGTGTGATTGTGTGTGTGTGTGTGTGTGTGTGTGTATGAGTGTGTGTGTGGTTGAGAGAGAGAAAGAGAGAGGGTGACCGGGGTGAGAAGAAAGTGTGAGAAAGAAAGAGTGTGCTAAAGAAAGGCAGGTGAGCAGTGAAGTGCCGGTCTGCCCACCCAACATGTTCACACGCCTCCTTCAAGAATAGCAAAGAGTCTTGGTAAGCGATTTCTACACCAGGGGTGCTGATGGGGAGGATTGTGTAACTATGCGTGTGTGTGTGTGTGTGTGTGTGTGTGCGTGTGTGTGTGAGTGTGTGTGTGTGTGTGTGAGAGAGAGAGAAACTGAATAGCAGAAAGGCAAAACAAGACTATCCTTCACCTGTCACCCAAAGTACCAACAGGAAGGGATCTGAGAAAGATCACAGGCTGTTTCCTGTTACCCATGAGGCTTAGCAGGGACGACAGCAGTCAAGGTGCGGTATACTTTACACCAGGTTTGCAAAAATAAGTATTTGCCTGGCTTTCTGTGTGTCTATGTGTGTGTGCGTGTGTGTGTGTGTTTGTGTGTATTCTCGATGCATAAGCACGGGGGGTTCAAATCATCAAAGCAGCTCTCCTCAGCTCAGTTTTCAGTAAGCAGCTAAAGGTTAGACTTATGTGTTGCTGCTTACAGTAACACACAGAGACTCTTTTACACCGTATCATTACCACTACAGAACTCACTTGTCAATCACACCGATCTAGCGAAGTGCGTCATTTCAAAGAGAGATACACACCGTTTAAAAATGTCATTCCTAACAGTGTCACTGTGGTGCAGTGGAAAGAAAGTTAGCTATATATATATTTTTTTCTGTATGATAATTTTCTAAGTTCTACATATTTTGTAGTATACAGACTATTTTGAAAGCAACACGACAAGACAACAAGACAGCAAAGCTACTTTTTCTCCTTCACTTTTGACTGCTGTTATTTTAGCGATTTTACATCATCCTTCTGATCATACCTCATTGTGTTGATCCTTATTCTCTTTTGATTAAATAAAGCATACATAAAATACATCTTTTAGAGCTGCAACAATTAGTAAAAAAATTTATAAACAACTATTTAGGATAATTGATGAATCAACCTGGTCTTACAGAAAGGCGTATAAATAGCATGATATTACATGGACATTCTTCGTGTCATGAGGACACATTTTAGGCTTTCGCGTGCCAATTGTACACCATGCAACAAAACTACAGTATCGTTCACGGTTCACTTAGATAGGTTTAGGAAAAAAGCCACAGTTGGGCTTAAAGTAACTACGTAAACTAAGTAAAATACATACGGAAACAGCGTAACATAAGTACGGAAAAAACGTGACAAATGTCACTAAAAAATATGTCACAAACGTAACCTACAAACCCCCCGCCCACCATTAGCAGTCTTTCTTGCTTTTTATTCTACATAGCTCTGAGCGTGGTAGAGAGTGTACAGCCTATATGGTGCACCAATGACACGCCAAAAGCAAGAAAGGATTCTTATTGCACGCTAAATGCCTTTATCGTGTCATTCATACGCATTTTCGCACGAACGAATGAATGTACTGCTGTTTTGTCTTATATGATAGTTAATTAGGTTTATTTTGGTTTTGGAGTGTTGGTTGGTCAAAGACAGCATTTTGAAGATGTTATTTTGGTGACTTGAAATTACAGTTCACTATTTTTTGACATTTTATTGTCTAAACTAAATGACTGACTTTATGTGTTCTATATAATGCTGCTATTGGCAGGACTGTCCTGTAGACGGGTTTTTAATGTCATTTAAGGCCCTTCTAGGTTGAATAAAGTTGTAAATATTTTAGCACCCAACTTGAAGAAAATGAGCTTTAACCCTGCAACCCACACCGGTAAAAAACAACTTGTAGTCTTGTAATGTGTGTACTGTCCAGAAATAGGCCTGTGACCCATCCTGGGGTCACCGGCCATAGTTTAAGAAACGCTGACTGTCAGTGAGTTTAAGACCGTTGTAGCAGGAGGCTTCACTGTGAAAAAGATACCAGTGAAAGGTTGAAGCTGCTTCTGCAGTCCTGTGTGTTCTCAATGACATGATGTCACAGGAACACATTATAGGATTATCTTGTGTATTCATCCACAACTAATGCAATACTTATATGTATTTATTCGGGCAATGCACAAGCAAGTGCACTGAAATAAAGCAATTGTAAAAAGTTAAGAAATTAGCATTTCAAGTGGTAATTTTCATTTTCCAGGCTGAGAAATTCTGACAACTTGACCTTTGGGCTGCTATTTTGGCTGTAGGGCTGAAACTAACGATCGTTTTCATTGTCGATTAATCTGTCGATTACTTTCTCGATTAACCGGTTAGTTGTTTGGTCTATAAAATGTCAGAAAATGGTGAAAAATGTCAATCAGTGTTTCCCAAAGCCCAAGATGACGTCCTCAAATGTCTTGTTTTGTCCACAACTCAAAGATATTTTGTTTACTGCAATAGGGGAGTAAAGAAATGAGAAAATATTCAAATCTAAAAAGCTGGAATATGGACTCTTTTTCCTTAAAAAATTACTCAAACCGATTTATCGATTATCTAAATAGATGGCGATTAATACAATAGTTGACAACTAATCGATTAATCGTTACAACTCTATTTGGTTGTAAAATATAAAACTGCATTTTTATCATTGTTAGGCAAAGTCTCCTGTCGAGATCTATTTTCAGGTTATATTTTAAAACAAGAAGTAAGCACCTGCTGCCATCCAAATAGAGGTCACATCAACTCAAATGTCATATGAAATATGAAATAATTATGAAGATGGGAATCATATTAAGCATTTGAAGTACTTGTATTTTATTCTCTCTAATCTTTGAAACAATTTGAGAACTTGTTCATCAAATACTTGACATTGACTAGTCATTTGAAAGATAGAGTGACAGTAGGACGTGGAGCAACTGCCGCGGACTGAACTCAAACCGACAACGTTGTGGTATGCGTCTCAGCATGCTGAGCCACCAGGACGCCAGATCTGGTCTTTGAAGCCAGTGCGGGTTCCCTGAGGCCAGCAGCAGCAGTAGCTGAGGGGGTATCAAATGTGTTAGAGCTGCCCCACTAATAAGATAAGTGGGCTAATGCTAGCACTAGAGGTTTGCCACTCATCTCAATCTGTCGTGTTTAACAGTCTCACAGGAATAGCTCTCAAATTTAAATGCTGGACCGCTGTTGATGGAGTGGAGAGGTGTAAGTGTGTGCGTGCCTGTCTGGTGTGTGTGATAGGAGAAGAGCAGTGTGTGTGTGTGTGTGTTTGGGTATGTGTTGGTGGGGAGGGAGCATGGGTAGAAGCAATGTAAGACGCTGGCTAAGTCTTATGGAACATCAGTTGACACTAGAAAAATACAGCTGCCGATAAATCTCCTACAACAGCCCCGGACTCAAATTTCGCTCCGTGATTTATCGGAGTTGTTCCTTTTAGACTTGCCATTTGTGAGCCACGATCTCTGTAGGTCATTTGTACAACAACTTTTAAACTTTAATACTGCGCGAAGCACAAATGTAGGGAGAAGGAAACTTGGCCTTTTCCAAAGACGAATACAGCTGGATATCATTTATCTGTTCTCTTTTTTTTTTTTCATCTAGAGCTCTTATTTCTGTCTCCACTCTTAAAATTGTCTCAAATAATCAGTGATTCAGTTTGGATGTTTATATTTAACCGCTGATGCACCCAACAGTCGCTTTCAAAATGTCAAGTGTCTATTTGAAAACCGGGCTTAATTGGAATATGTGTGTTTTAAGGTGAAAGCTATTACTCTCATTCAGTCTCTATTGATCTGCACCTCTAGCACTGATAAGTTCTGCACAGTGTTTATTAGACTGAGAGGGACTTGTTGAGACGTAATACTTACTTTCTTTGATAAACATAATCATTAATATATATATATATATTATTGGTATTTTTTATTTAATTTATAAGGGACATGTAATGTTTTATACTTCTGGTGAATATAATTGATCAATCTTATTTTATTTTGTATATGCAGTTCCCTTTGTTAACACCTTATTTTGAAAACCGGACATTGTCACACGTGTATATTTCCGCTAACTTTGCCAAGTCCGTCGTTAACTCTCCCCGACAGTTCCGTTCTCTTTATACATCCATGGTCAGCTCCATTGGGGACGTTTGAATGCATTTAACATAAATGTCAGTATAAGGGTGCGTTACAGTTGTAGCGTTGGCCAATTTGACCACGGAGATGAGAGTGACGGCCGGCTTGACCGCATGTTAGCGCAATAGGATAACGTTTCCTGTCCATGACGTCTAGCTCTGCTTTTCCTGTCAATTTGTGAAACCCAAAGTGTTCCCAATGTAACTCTATGTGTAGTGTTTGCCATGTTGGATTTAAAATATGAAGGTGCAGGTCGTATCCAGGCCGACCCTCCGCTGTTTCCTGCTTTTTAATTTCGGCTCGTTGTGGTTTGTTTTGGTTGACAGATACGAAACGGATATGACGTCTCGTTACTCAGACTACCACAATAAAAGCGTTAACTTCCTTCTACCTCCGTTTAGACTCAAATTAGGCAAATGTATTGATTCTGGCATTAAAGAATCAATTTCCAAATCGTAAAAATAAATCGTGATACATAAGTAAACCGATTTTTTTTAGAAAATTAAAAAAGATTTCAACATAGGCGCATGACAAAATTGCACATGACAGCCTAACTGTGGCTAAATTTGGAAAGTTTGTCACAGAAATGTGTAATACAGGCCTGATACCCTGAAGATGGTTTACATTCATTGCCCACATTCTGGCACCAAACTACATGTCAATGCATCATTACTCTAATTATATTCATGCTGTTCCATTACATCACTCACCACACAACCATCTTCATCGGCACACAACAGGTGTTAGTAATCAAATATTAAGTGTGACACCAACAACACATTTTTACAACATCAAATAGCCCTGTTCATGTGTTGATTAACTTAATAATTTAATAATGTGTTGCTCACTGTTGTAATCAGCCTTCATCATATGCTTTATTCTCTCTGCTATGTTTAGATTTTCACAAATAAATAGTGTTGGCATAAATCACTAAACTGGCCTTTAGAGGGCAACGAATTTGATCTTGGCTTTCCCCCATCCGAGTTTGTTTGCTAATGGCGGTGTGGACACCGCACACTCTTAACACATTCAAATTCCCCCCATCGCCCGCCTCGCCTCCCGACTCTGCGCTGAGACAACCTGGAAACCACCATCCACGACTGAGGAAGCTGGCACTCCATAGTAAGCACCTCAATTACAAATGTTATCAATCCCAGGGAAAGGGAGAGCTTAGCACTTGTGTCTGTTTTTTCTCATCAGCAGTGGTGGGCTAGCGGCTCGATGATAGCAGAGAAGGTTCTCAAGAGAGACAGGGACAGCAGTTTGTACATGTGTGTGTTCTTGTGCGAGTGTACGTGTCTATCCTCTAAAACTCGACCCCCTCCTCACCCACCCTTAAATATCCTGTCGCCTTTGGTGTTTCTTTCTTGCTGTTCCTCAGTATCATGACTCCGTGCCCTCCACAAAACCTTAAGAACCCAATCGTCTCAAATTCAGCCCACTGAAATAATTAAGGGGTTGCATGCCGCCAAAAATAAGGGTGTGTGTATTTTTGACGTAGGGAGGGGACATGTGTTTGGAGTCTCGGGATGCCAGGATGCCTCCGGCTGGGTTCAACTTGTTAGGAAAACTGGGTATTGCCTTACACTTCCGTTGACATGACTGCAGTATCAGTGGTGGTGGGGGGGTGCGTTAGGTGTCAGCCACAGCTTGGCTGACCCCCCCAAGGATGTGCGTGTTTACAGAGGTGTTCTCACAAACATTTGCCCAACGCAGCGCGACGGACAGGCCCCATGGGCATGGAGAGGTGTTTACAGCTATCTTTGTGCGCTTTGTACGTCACTGCAAGCACAAACACACGTGATGCATTTTGAGGCGTTGTATTAATTATGATAATGATTCCAATTAATACTGTGTTCAATTTTCACTCAGCCTGGGCTGTTTAAAACAGAAATCTGACTCTTACCAGCCTTTTAGACCAAAAATACACACAGACATGCTGTTTCAGGTACTGGTAAGACGATAAACAGAATCCCAGAAACACTTCTCTGTTCTTTATAACACTGTGAGACAGGATTTTACAACTCAAGAAGTTGTCTAAGTTACACAGCAACCAATTTTATCCTCTGTCACAACGATCACAAGGTAAACAAAGAAACAAGGTATTCACATTGCAAATTAATCAAACAGAAATGTGCCCTTGGACATATTTGATTGGCCAATAATTGGCCAATAATGTCCCAATTTGGGATCAATAAAGTACATTCATCTATCCATCTATTCATCTATCTATCTATCCATCTATCCATCTATCTATCCATCTATCCATCTATCCATCTATCCATCTATCTATCCATCTATCCATCTATCTATCCATCTATCCATCTATCCATCTATCCATCTATCTCTCTATCTATCTATCAACACGACGGCGCTGGAAGTGTTGCACTGTGGCAAAAGTTGAGCCTGTTTCAACTTTTTGCCGGATAAACCTACATTTTTTTGCCAGACCCCTCTGCATGTAGTAAAGCACTGGTCTCAATGGCATTAATGAGGGGGCTGTGTTTTTTCACCAAGTGCTGTTAAACACAGACATACTTGCATCAAGTGTTTGGGCAAAATATGCAGAAGTGCATATTGTAAGGATGTAGAAACTGTAGAGCTGAGTCATTTCTATCTGCATCAAGTGTAGCCTACACATTCACTACCCCCAATCAAAGCACATTAATATGAGGCTTGCTATCAGGCCCGATCCTAAAGCTTGGGACACACCAACCCGACATCAGAGAACTAGCGGCGACGATGGCCGCCGGTTGCGTCGCCTCACATTGCCTTTGTTTTGGCCGACAAGTTGCACCCGAACACACCGCAAAGACTACAGCCGACGACCAACTACAACGTACGTCCTGCGCCTGCGTGAGATGAAATAACTCTCCACACCAGCAGGTGGCGGTAGTCTGTATTCGTCATTCAAAAAGGGGAAACTGGAAGAACGAGGACTGTGGATATAAAAGCTGTTGCTATGATACGTACATGAAACAAGGAGGCGTTTGCCGACTATTTTCGCATCACTCTCACTCACCAGTTAGCTTCATTCCAGATGACCATGTCGTTGATGATCAGATGAGATGAAGATGAGATGAAGATGAAAAATGAGAGGAGCCTTCTGTGTTTTTCCTCTTGACTGTACTTGTCGGCTGGTTTTCCTCACTTCCGTTTCTCTTCTCGTGCAGGGTCTTAAAAGGAGAAGACAGACAAGTCGTTTTTTACCACTGCAATGAGCCCCCATTTCTACGAAGTTAATGCAGTTAACTTGCCATAGATTACCTGCCATGCTAGAACCATAAAACACATCACCTTCAGTGCAAAGTATTTTCTGAGAACTACTACTACTATTTAATATATGGACGGAACATGTACAAAAATCATGAGGTTTATAATACTATTTTGTCGTAGTGTGTGATGTGTTTCAGTAAGGAATTGTGGATGCAGAAGAGAAGGTTGGGTTTAAAGTTTAGATAAATGCTTTGCAAACTAAACTGGTGTGCTCAGTGTTAGCAAGCTATATAATTATTTTGTATGAGGTCGCAGTACGGCGTTGTTGCCTCCATTGTAATATACAAAAAGCCTAAACTTGACACAGATGTACGAACCGAAACATACACACCAACATAATGAAACATGATACACATAAACCAGTATTTATGTTCACTACTAGAGATGGACAATGAACACATACACAGACATCGCACACACACACACTGACTCCCACACACACACACACTGACTCCCACACACACACACACACACACACACACACACACACACACACAATTCATAAGCATGCAGACTGGGGAGCAGGCGTCCTTTTGTTGGAGGGAGAATGGGAAGTGTGAAGGACGTGACGAGGGAGATAAGTGTCCTCCAGGGCCCTGAGGTTACCCTAATGGTGTCATACATCACCACTCACAAAGCCATGCAGAGCAAAGTTGTCAATGCATGAATGCTGCACTATTACTATCGGCCATTTTAATCATGGCACCTGTCACTGCGCTAATCAACACCATAACTTCACACTGGAAATCACTCAGAAAAACTCTCTCATGCTGCTGTGTACCAGGAACTGTATACAACACAGGCAGTAAGTTATGCAGAGGGGGCCGCTGGCTGGATGGCGGGCCGCTGTGCTGAGGGGTTGTGACTTTGTAGTGCATCATTGCCCTTGTTTAATGGAGGCTTGGCTTTTCCTAAGCAGTTGTTGTGACAATGCTAAATGCCGCTTTTATGAACGTGCTAAAAGGGTTTTTCCCCACTGTCAACACCCCCCTCTCCCAACACACACAAACACAAACAGCCTGTCCAGTGTGGCCTCTTGGACACAATACAGACCAGGGTCCAAAATTAACTTTTTGGTCTATCTGCCAATGGCTGGTAAACTGAAACAAATTACCGGCCAAATTATTTTTCAACTGGCCATAAAACTGGGTTCAAAATACAGGGGAGCTACAGGGAGCTTGACTCCTCTGAATGTTTGAATTTGTGAAATTTAGGGGAGCTCTCAACTATCGTAATTTATGGTGCCACTGGGTTTTTTTTCTGTACGAATTTATATTTTCCTGTATATGTGTTTCAAACGTGGTGTTTCAATCCTATATTTGTATATTGTTGACATCATTTGATATGTTACAAGCGTGACTACTTCACCGGGAGGTGAGCGGACGGCAGCTCCCGGCCCCCGGTTAATGGCACAGTAAACATAATATAGACCGACGTAGGGCTGCACGATTATGATTTGTATTTCCCTTTGACATTTTAATAAACAAAGCACTGCTTTCACTTCCATGTTGTGCTACTTGCCTGCTGAATTACAAATCTTCAAAATCAGACTTAAAATAAGGTTCTTCTGCGTCTGAATTCATTGCATTTTCGTTTTGCTGTTCTCTGTTGTGTAATACAAACAACAGAGAGCAGACAGGCAAAACAAGTAATGTACAATATATCGCTCTTCTTTTTTAAAAATAGTTTACTTTTTTTTATGCAATCAGAATTGTAGGATCTACATTTTGCATTTATATCAGACGGCGCGAATCTTTGCTAATAAAAAAGTATTGACTGAGTTCATCTTTGCATGTAAACTATTAATTAGAATTCAATACAGGGTTTTTGAGAATTGATAGATATAGTATCACAAAACATAATATTGCAATACTCTTTATTTCTGTCCACTCCTAGTAAACACCGAGTCAGTGGTAACAGACAGTAGAAATATGGATCAAAAAACATTAATCCCTGACTATTTTTAATTTAGGAATTGCTTTTTAAAAATAACATTTCTTAATATAAGGAATCTGCCATTGTGGCAGGTGGCCTGACATTTTAATACCTGCCACAGCCAACATTTAGGCTACCCTGTTATTTGGCAGGTGGCAGGTGATAATTTCATTCCCTGAAGTTTAGACTCATCATAGCACTCAGCCACGGCTCCTCACAACATTTAGCATGTAATGTAATAGTTCAGAAAACAGAAACCTCTCTACAGTCCCCCAGTTACAACTTAATGTGAAACCAGAGCACTGAAGAGATTAAAACAACAACAATAATGAAAGATTCACCCAACACAAAATGCTCAAACCACAGCTGGATGGTCATTAGCTAATAACAATAATAGAAGATAGTGAGCCTGGCTTTGTCATTTCTACATTAATCATACATTCATGTTTGCACACTCTGTACAATGCAGGAAGTTATATAACTAATTCTGATTTGTTCCCCCACACACATGTTTTGCACATTAAACCCCACACAATGTCAACTTGCTTAGTTAACACTAGCTTGCTACATTTAAGTTAGCAACATAACCAAGTTAATGTGGTGAAATTATGTGAATGCTGCTTTCTAACATATTTATGAACACCATGCTGGTCTACATATACTTTTAATTTAGCTGCAAAATTTAAGAAATGTGACATTACTCACCAGTATCTGCAGATTTTAGGATTCACTAGCAACAACAACCCAGGCATGCTATCTGTTACTTAGCTAACGTCAGCTAAATCAGTTTCTTTTTTGACCACACTGGCTATAAATGCATGCCAACTTGCCAGCTAGCCTCGCCGTGACTACAAACTACACCTGCACCTGTGTGGCTAATGCTGCTATCAAGGAGGTCATGTCCACAGTTCAAGTCAAATCAAGTCAAGTTCAACTTTATTGTCATTTTTCCACATACAAAGTACACGGTCAAAACGAAATGTCATTGCTCACGGACCAAGGTGCAAACACCGACATACAAAAACAGTCACAAACATAGAACATAACACAGTGAACAAAGTGCAATGGTGCAGCAGAATAAAAAGTGGTTATGCCGAATTACAGAAGCAACAACTGTTCTGGTGGTATTTAGCCATGTTAGTTTTGTCTGTATTTTCCCCAGGTTTTGGGATATCCCTCTCTGCCACTGCCCCAATACAGTGAAGTTAATTTATTCATTTCATTTCATTTCAAAATTTATTTCGAACATGTAGAATACAAAAAAGAAAAGAAAAAATAAAGAAAAAGAATGATCATACCTACAAGTGGACAGTCAGAAACGAGTAGTATTTACATACAATGAAAAGCAAAAGAAAAATATGTTGTCAAACACTTGATGCCTTGATTTACATATTCAAAAAGGAGTGAGGAGAAGTATAACATTATTTAATCCCACCCCTTCTCAATAAGTCAATTATTAATTATAAACCAGCTACCTTATTGAGCCATACATATACTCTAATTAAATTTTACTTTGGAATTTTAAACATTTGTTTTCATAATCATAATCTGTATTAATTTTAATCATTGACAGAACAAAAATGTCAACAGTTTTCATTGGGACTTTGATAGAAAGTTCTTATGAAACAGTAGAAGACCTATACCGCATGTACACTCAGCGCTTTTATAGGCTAACTATATAACAAAAATAAATCAAATATGTACAAAATATTTCGTTTTGGATGATAAAGTGTAAAGAGCGTTGATTTGCAAAAACAAAACGACAGAACATAGCTTACGCAGTATACCTATATTTATGTATGACAAACTAAGAAAAATGTTATAGTAGTCTAATTACAGTTTTATTTACTTAGCCCATTTCAACCATAAGGAGCACAAAGTGCCTTCCAGAGAAAGATTGTAATAATAAGGCACAGAGTTCAATGAAAACACCAACAGTAAACGTGCAGTCAGCAATTCTAATTCAATACACTTGGTCCTGTTCAGACCTGGTATTAACATGCGTCCTGACTGATCGGATCACAAGTGGACAGCTTTAAATACGTCTGTTCACACCTGGCATTAGAATACGTCTCCACATGCGTCTTGAGTGACCACTTGTGATCCGATCTCACTTCCCCGCTCTATATGCAAATAAACACGTAGTAAACACATGATCAATACAGCAGACATTGTCAAGTAATATTACATGAATGTCAGTAGTAATATCCTACATATTCATGAATTCGGGTACATTTTATTAACAACAAAATATAAGGTTATTGTACCCGCGGTCCCCGGGGACCTCCGCGCCGCCGGCACCGCTGCCTTTGCCAGGCAACAGCGGGGTACAGAGCTTCAGAGAACCAGGGATGAGACTACCGGAACGAAAACACTGACACACCTCCAACAGTATTATAATATTGCACTTCACCTAGTCTGATAGTCTGATAGTCTGTGGATATACTGTATACTGTAGCCTATAAGATGTATCTTAATAAAATACAGTTGTACCGACAGGATACAGTAGAGCACAGAGGCCGTTTCCATGCTGCGAGGCAGACAAGCTCTCACGTCTGCCTGTCTATTCACCTGAGGAGCACAGAGACCCCACTGATCCCAGCGGGGCGTCAGTGGAGTCGGCGATCCTTAATGTGGCCCAGGACACATTCATGTACACACTGCTAAAAGAATTTGGCCATATGTGGCCCAGACCACCTCTGAATGTGGTCTGAGTGATCGGATCTCAATGCGTCCTCTATGCATCTGCATCTATGCATCACTGGCCCTATTCAGACCTGGTATTAACATGCGTCCTCAGTGATCGGATCACAAGTGTTAGAGTTTATTTGCATCTAGAGCGGGGAAGTGACATCGGATCACAAGTGGCCACTGGAGACGCATGTGGAGATACATTCTAATGCCAGGTGTGAACAGACGTACTTAAAGCTGTACACTTGTGATCCGATCACTCAGGACGCATGTTAATACCAGGTATGAACAGGGCCACTGAGGACGCATTAATACCAAGTCTGAACAGGGCCAAAGTGTCTCGGACTGAGCTGAGCAAAACAATTCCAGCCAGTCAGCACCATGCTCGTATTCATGCCCGTGCACAGGACAAAGGAAAGGCCATGGATGTATAAAGAGAAAGGCAGTGGGAGCGAGAGGGATGGTAAATCTGTAGTGGGTTATTTGTTCGGGTGAACAAACGCAGACGCTGAAATTAATGAAGAGTTGGAATAGTCAAGAAACAAAGCCGGGACCGTTAAACAGACTATGTGGTCCGGTCACTGTTTTGAGACCTACGTGTAAGGCTTAAACGGCGAGAGAAGATCTTGGAGCTCGTGACACAAATAAAACGTACCTGTCCAGAGTCAAACACCACTGTACCAGCAAAAAGGAGTGCTAACATGATTGAAACGATTTACGATTCAGGGCGATATCCAGATAAATGTTAATAATCACACCAATATTTAAGCATGCTTTCCACTGCATCTGTGTGTTGCTTGGCAACCATTCTGCTAAATGTTGCTGAAGAACTACATTGCTTTGCGGAAGAATTATTATTTGCATTTTTTGTTGCTGTGTGTTTATTTTATGAAACCTTGCTAGGTATCTGTAGTAACCTTTTTTTAAAAGCGATTTTCCTTATTGCTTAATAATATGTTAATATATTCCACTTTGCTGGTGCAGAAAATGAGCTAAAATAGATTTTTTAAAGTAATTTGCAACTTAGCAGTTAGTTTCCAAGCTGTTGAAATGTTGTCAAAAATGGAAAGTGTTGTCCATCATGATTGATGTTGTGCCTCCTCTAGTGGCATCATGTCAGCCGTCTCTGTGTATCTTCTTTCACACCGAAACACTTTGTAGATACGGGCCCCAAAATAAGACGGATATGTTGCTTGAGAGAGACCCAGCAAAGCAAGATATATGAGGGCAGCTGGAGAAGGGCTGGTAAAATATGGATGATTTCTAACTATAAAGATACTGATATCTCAATATGAGTGATGGAAACATTCATGGTGTTGGTTTCATGGTTCATGGTTGGACTGCCCTGTTTGGGTAGCACTGGAGAGACACTGGGTCGGGTTGCAAACTGTTAGCATTCCGCTGGATCGAGGCTGTAAGACGGGCTGGGAAATGGATGCAGTGCTTTGCCCTTTACCCAGGCAGTCGAGGGGACCAATGTGAAGGAGGCCAGGGCGGAGGAGTGGGAAGACATCGATGGTGGAGATATAAGATGGATAAACAATGGAGAAAACAGGAAAATGTTAAGGGAGAAAGAAACTTTTCCTGTGTCCTTATTGGCTTGTGCCATGTGTGAACCATACAGTATGTTCAGTGTGGTATGGCTTCAAATTTAGTTATAAATTGAATATTTTTGTTATTCAAAAGTAGATGATGATGTTTTCTATTATCTTGACATTTCTGTGTTTATTTCAATTGAAAAACAGATTTGAAAAATCAATATTGACCTCTTAAAACCTACCTCCCCGCTGGCGAGTTAGGGTTTAGTCAGGGTTAAATGATGATCAGCAATGTTTTGAATGATGGTAAATGGTTTTATAGATACCAAAATACTTCAGTATGTTTTCCATTGTCACAGAAGTGAGTAAAATCGGTTGGTACACACTGCATTTTGATGACTATAAAACATTTTACCATCATTAAAATCATTGTTGATAATAATTTAACCCTAAACCCTAACCCACCGGCAGGCAAGTGTGTTTTAAGAGGAAAAAACATTTCGGGTGAAAGTCAAATTTAAAATACCATTGCAGTGTAAACACATTGTTTTTTTTTGTTTATTGTTTTTTTACTTGCCTCGTGGGTACTTACTTGCCTCCTCTTACTCCAGAGCGTAATCAGCAGACCTTTAGTGTTTGTCACTTTCTATGACTAGAAGCATTTTCTGAGCTGTTAACAAGACAAGAAGACCTTGTTTACTGTAAACTAAAGAGATCAGCATGTGTTCTTGTTACAGGAAACATAACTTGTGGGTGCAGGGAGCATAGACTGTATATAAGAAGTGGATGTAGTCACTGTGACGTCACCCATTGGTTTGTGGACTGCGGTTTTGAAGTCTCGAGTTTGGCATTTCGGCAGTCACCATGTTATTTTTTTGCAGAAGTGACACGAGAGGGTGGACCTAAGTACAACAGAACACTGATTAAGACATTTATAGGCAAGTAAAAAGGCTATAATGAACTTTCATGAACTGAAAACACACTGTGAAAGGGTTAAAGTTGTAAGATGAAAACACGGACAACTCCCAGACCGGACAACGCCGTGGCAGCCACGCCCTAAAGCATTCCCTGCTTTATGGTCTATTTGACTCTAAACGGGATCATAATTTACTAAATGAACATCATGCTGTATTGAAGAAGACTTGAAACTAGCGATTGAGACCATAAACTCATGTTTCCAATGTTGACTGAGGTAATAAATCAAGTGAGAAGTAGGCTCATTTTCTCATAGACTTCTATACAATCAAACTTCTTTTTGCAACCAGAGGAGTCGCCCCCTGCTGGCTATTAGAAAGAATGCAAGTTTAGGGCACTTCAGCATTGGCTTCACTTTTCAGACCCGGAGGTAGCCCGCTGGTGGGGAGGTAAAATCGGGGTGAAAATGGCTTTAAATCAATATGGTCCTTTCTAAAAATAAAAAATCTGTGTATATTTCAGTGAAATTTGTGAAAAATCAAACACGATGAGACATCTTAGTTTTGAAAGAAACAAATTTTTGTTTGAAAAAGAAAAAATAAAGAGAACATGGTATCAAATCAAACTTTAACCCTTTCTTTTTTCCTGTAAAAGGGGATGAAAAGAGTGGAAGCAGCTGTGAGCAGCCATATTTGAAGAGGGCTGCGGAGTGGTGGTTCTAGTAGCACTCTGTGTCATTATGAAACCTGTTTTAACTAATGAGATACATTATCGTTAATCACCTACTCATTAGGAGCGACATGTTGAAGAGAGACTCAGCAATGGCGGACACGCAGTGGCGCACACACACACATACACAACTATACAGTGACATACACACACACACGCATAACATCCGCTAATCTCTATGGCTCCGAGGCATTTTGCTGATTTCCTGTTCCTGAGCAGACGCGTAGTTAGAAAACTTAACAATATGCATGCAGATCTCTCACTCGGTGCACACATTATCCGCAGCTCTGAGGCAGCTTAGGTGGTCTCTTTCCCCAGGCGAGAGGTACCCTACCTCTGGTTAAGGATTCAGAGATTCTGGTTAATGACGCCCAAGCCTCCCCTTCCTCCCCAGATGCCATTAGAACCTCATTTTAAAGGAGAGTGATGGGCCAGGCTTGCAGGGTTATCTGGCCTATCTTTTAATCATAAATGAGACCCCTCCTTCTTTCCTCCCCCTCTTTACCTCTCTCTATCTACCTCCCTCGCTCTTCCCCACTGTCCTCTCCTTTCTCCCTCTGTGGGTTGGGGGAAAGTGCTGTCTCAGCGTTCTTCTCTTTTCTCCCCACCCCTTCCTGTTCTGTCTTTATGCTTTTCCAGCCCATCGCTGATCGGGGGCATCAGTTCCACCGGGGTGACTCCTTCGCCGTCACTTAGGAGCCGCAGAGTCCTCCTCTGTCCGAGAGAACGGGGGAGGGAGGATTGGGGGGAGTAAAGAGGTAAAAAAGAGGGTCATGCCAATGACAAGGGGCCTTAAAATGGTGTCTCAAAAGTCTTGCGTAGTGGACGATCTTATGGCTGCTAGCCTTGTGAAACTCTCCTAAAACATTATCTTTATCCAGTGGGCACTGTGCTATAAACACCCTCGATCTCAGCAGTCTATTACCTCTGCAGCGTGTGCAATATTTCACAAACTAATTTTTACTCACTCTCTCTCTCTCACACATATATATATACATACCCTTTCTACTTTTGTGTGGATAGTTAAGTTTATGTACAAGAATTTGAAAAATATATACCTGTGCTTGCAAAGTTTTGGAAGACGAGTTGGTAAAAAAAAAAAAAAAAAAAGGGTGATGATGCTCACCTGCAGGCCTGGGCGATCATTTCCAGTCATCGTGCACACACACACACACACACACACACACCACCACCACCACCACCTCAGTGCCCCCTTGCCTTCAGTCATTGTCTATCGCTGCAGTCCTGCAGGGGGTAAACGTCAAACTCTCCAAATTGGATGAAACATTATGGGAAATATTATGAGGCAGCCTGCTGGTGTGATGGCTAGGGGCTTGTGGTTAATTGAGTTGTTGCCCGCGCTGCATACTGAACAGAACCCGAGGATGGCAGACAAGTCGGGTGGGACGCTGGCTTTTTTCTTTTTTTGAAGAACATTTCATCTTTATTGGTTAATGTGCAGTCGAGACAGAGAAAGGCCAGATGGAAGAAGGAAGGGAAAGAGACTGACTTTCCCAGCATATTTTCCTGTCCGATATATCAATCACCAAACGTTCAGACAAATAGGAAACAGCTCAGTGTTATTTTTCTCTTGAATATGTTCAATCTAAGGAGAACAAATGTCTTTACTTTCCCGCAAACTATTTGATACATTACAATTACACCAAGTTCAAAGTCCCCCCCACAACTTCAGTGCCGTCCCTCTTGCCGTGCCTCCGAAACTTTCTCTGCCAGAGTCACTGAATAATTTCGCCTCTTTAAGCCTGACACACAGAAATCTTTTATCCACAATATTAGTCGGAAAAGGAAGACAGAACTGAAATTTTAAAGAGAAGGGGAGAAAAAAAAAAGCGAAGTGAAGCACTTTTGATCATCGTTGCGACAAGGCTGAGAAGTAACATTTAGTCATTAATGTCAAAGCGGATATATATTCCAGGATTTATATATTAGCATTAAGAGAAGCCTATTAGTAATGTGGCTCATCCTTATTCGGGGTCACTGCCAATGAGTAATAATCTTATGCAAATATATTCTGCTGGGGAATTTTCTGATGATTACTATATGCAGATTCAGCCCAGTCTCTTCCACTGAAAATGAGCAAAAACAGAGATATCCATACATTGTTCATGATTAGACAAAGAGGAAGGAATCTGAACTGCATATCAAGTTTTACATCATTAAGAAAACATAGTTTCAGTTATACTACTGGCCATAATTTCTTTCACAGGCTAACTATATATCTGCTCAGTGGTGTATATACTGTATATGAGTGCAAACTTTAAAACATCTAAATCTGAAATTCTCAAAAGCATGATTAGAATTGAAACAAAACAAATATCAATTTATGCAATCTTTAAATCTATTCTAAACTTCCCTCATGAAGGCAACCACAGGAACTCCAAGTTCATTAACTACTTCTAAATACTTGTAACGCAGCGTGTTATTATTTCTTAATATTAAACGATGCTGATAACGTGCAGACGTCCACTGATATGACCCCGTCCTCACAGTGGTGTTCACAGGCTCCTCACACAGGCTGTGGGGAAGTGCGAGTTTCCAGGCGGCTACTTCATCAACATTTCTCGGTGGGTCAGTGTCCTTCGTTGCAGAGCACATCAATTCAGAGGGGACATCGATCACAGCCGCCTCTCGTCACATTGACCAGCTCATTAGCTGGACTTAATATACGCCGAGGGAGCTCTGAGGCCTGCGTGTCAGTCCTGCACTCTGCAGGAAGTTTTCTTGGAGATGTAAGATACAACTCTTTCTGGTGCAATGACGAGGCAGAGAATGGTGAAATGATAGCAAACAATGTATTTGAGATTGTTTACTGCCTCTCCATGTACATTTTTTGTTCTCTTGATCAAGTTGAGAAGAGGTATATTCTGTTTAAAATGCTGAAAAAGAAAACGTTACATGCTAATGCTTACATGCTTGTCAGCCCAGTATCCTCAGAAATGACGTTGACACTGGACATTCAGCACCTCATGATTTACATCTGATACCAATGTTCAGAGCAGGAAGAAGTGTGCCTTTTATGTTGCGAGGCAGAAAGTGAGGTCAGGTGAGGTAGATGGTTGTACAGCACATCTGACTTTCATGCAGGAGACCCGTTACAGTCCTGCAATTATGGTTTGTCTTTTTTAATAGCAACAACAGCCATCTTTTATAGTCTTAACTAAGTGTTTTAGTTACCCTGAACATACCTTAAGGCCTTAACACATTGGGGGCGTGACAAATAAACGACATGAAAATGAGAAATACTCGCCTGCGATTATTATATGTCTAGGGCTTTTATTGTGAAAGGTAAGAACGGAAGTAATGCGCTGTATGGAGTAATATAGTTTGCCATCTTGATCTGGACTATGGAGCCAACATGTTCATAAATATAGGTGCAACTCAACCTGTTCTGCGCAACATGATTGGTCGATGCCTTTATAAGCCAGGCTAAATCTCCGAAAAATCTCCCTTGTTCTGCTTTTTCGCAATGTAGCCTAATGTTCATGTTCTGTGTGAAAGTACTCATGACAGAAACAATAGCTTGAAAAAATGTACTGACGTGCGAATTAATCGCAAGGAAAAAAAAACCCTGCTTGAGGTGTGTAAAGGCCTTTACCCATAGATTATTTACCATAACCATTATCGCATAACCTTAACGAAAAGGTAGTTGCCATGCACATTGCAGAAAGCAAGAATTAAAAAAATATTTGCATTGGATGTTGAACATGTCTTGTCATTGAACGTATCTTGGGGTTTTTGCAGAATAGAGCAAATTTCTCCGTCCTTGTCTGGCAATGAAGTTTAATTTGCAGTAGCTGTTTTAAATAATGATCCAAAATGAAAGCTTGCAATTAGAGAGGAGACATTTTTGAAGATTAACCATCTACCATGTAGAGAAACATATTTTCATTATGATCAAAAACAGTATTTCGCATTTTTATTGGATCAGAAAGTTGTTTGTGTGTGTGTGTGTCATGGCCTTCTTGGTTAAAACAATGCTTCCTCCCACTGATGTAAACATCCACTCCAGAGCAAACCAGAGTGCCCCAGCTGACTGCTCGCCTCGTCGGCCCGGCCCACTCACAGATGAGGGCCACATTGTGCCTATTGTCTGACTAAATGGTGGCTTCAGAGAGCAGAAACAGGGGGAAACTTGTGTAAACAAGCTGCAGCTTTTAGCATCTCAATGTCACCGCATGGGTGTCTGGTGCTAAGCAATGCTTTGTGCCTGTTGGCATCACGCATTCCTGCCTGGGCAAACTTTGGACGTGACTTTGGCCTCTCGACTTCTTCTGAGAATTCATAAATAAATTGTTTATCAAGTGAGGGAGATAGCAAAAGTTGGAGGACAAATTATGTCAAGTTAAACTTCTTCAAGTGTTATTCATCAAGGAAATTGAGCAGAAATAAAAACCACAGCAGAGCGTATTGAACTTTTGGCACCCGCAGCGGCGGACTGAGTCGACCCAGTGAGTTGTTTACCTGGCTGGAGGCTATGGAAGGATATTCGGGGTATTCCAAGGGGATTTTACATCTCTATAGTGCCCCATTCGCTTCCTTTCTTCCCTCGTATTTGTAGATCGACGTCACGTTGTGTTTTGTATTGAGCAGCACGGATAACACATTCGCTGCAGCTTGATAAGGTCATTCCGCTTTAGTGCCGTTAGCTATTGTATGGGTTTTGATCACAGAGGCTGTCACACCAGTGAAATCAGTGTGAACACACAAATGTAACCACACTTGTGACCGCTGTGTGTCCTCTGTATTTACCTTTTCAGACAGTCAGATTTTAAGAGGGACAGGGCTCTTCTGTCTCTAATGATTACTGGCTAAAGACATTCCTTTATTAGTGTCTAGTTTTGTAATGCTGCCAAATAACACTTTATTGCCCTTTAATTAAATATTAATGGTAGTGTCATTACATCTTCATTCATAATTAAAGAGCTACCAACGACTGATAGTGCATATTAATGTAATTAAACATCAGTAAGGCGTGCGTGTGGTGCAGTTGTGTGGTAATGGTGGCAATTGATTTAAGCAATAGAAATGATGTTTTTTTGTTTACAACATCAATTTTTCAAACCTTTGAAATTGTATTTTTTATAGGATCCTGGTAAAACTGCAGTACACATTCCCAGCTCCCATTCACACTGCGGGTAATATTGCTCAGACTGTGACCCTTATATTACGTCTTTAAGGAGATAACAGCCCTATTTTCAACCTCTCACCCTCCTCCTCCTACCACCAACTGATCAATGCCCCATTAGGATCTGAGGCGGGAATGGTGAGTTGAAGAAAAAGAGATAAATTAACCCCCCGCTGCAGCTGTGGATTACAGGACCTGCCCCTCACCCCCCCCCTGTCACCCCGACTTCATGACTCACTAAGATGTGCTAGGTAGTAATAATGCATGATAACAAGGCGGCTTTTGTTGTTGATTTGGTGGACAGGAAGCCGCTGCCCTGGAAGCTACCGTGAAGACGGACACCAGCAGCAGCAGTGGCAGCCACCTTTAAATCCCCTTTGGCGATGTGACCCCTGACCCAGCCTCAGAGAAGGTCAGAGAAAACTTATCTCTCAATGAATAAACTGGTGTCCCTTTTAAAGTCAGCACGTTAATGATTGCCTGCAGTCCGACACCGTGGCATTCTCAAACAAAGCCGTACATGTGTTGATTTTTAATTAACAGGAAGCAGCAGTGGCAGCTTTAATATGTAAGCAGCTTTCAGGCATATTAGGACTTCATTTTAAAGGATCATTCAGCTTTATTAAAGACCTGTAGGTCTTATTTTTGTAGCTTTTGGACATTATTTGTTTTTATTATGATAACACTGTACTCCAAAGTGAGATATGGCAACGCGGTGATAGAGCCGCCTGTCCACCAGAGGATAACGTGTCACGTTTTACCTCGCCAAGGAGTGAATATTACACAAGGTGCAGACCAGCAGGGGGCAACAAAACCACTTACTTAGGTTTAGGAAAAACATGGTTTGCCTTAAGATAAGTTCGTAAATTAAGTAACATACATACAGAAATAACGTAATGTAAGTTCGGAAACTATGTCACTCCCGGCGCACTTTCTCTGAGTGTTTACTGTTGCCATGGATGGGTTTACACTGTATTTAATGGAAAGCCCGGTGCGTCTCATACTGGTGTTAAAGGGTGCCTTGTGTGACGGTATGACACGCCGACGGCGGTGACAAAGCCTCGGTTTCTGACCATCCTGAGAACGGGCTGGAAAATGATACGCCTAAAGCAAGAACGGTGTTCTTATTACACACTTTTGCCTCTTTTTTTTGCACATTATCGTGTCATTCACTCGCCTTTTCGTACGACCGGGCTGGACATGGGAGCACGGCGACAACAAAGTCCAACAAGGAAAGAAACGTGTTCAGATCATTAGGCCGGTTGTAAACAAGCCAGAAGTTTTACCAAAGTATCTGAATTGCTTTATTCGAAGGCTAAACCACAGGTGAGTACACAGTTATAAACCCTATTACCGATAAAACGATGGTTGAAAATACAAAAATCCAAGTTGTAGAAAAATTAAATCATCCTTTAATTTCAACAGAAACAGGAAATGAAAGGGGAATATTCTAAATGTTCTACTGAAAATGTATTTCAGAGGTCAACTTTATTCTGAATTCAAAATCTACTAAAGTTTAACACAAAAGGAAGCTCAGATCATGTCCAGAATTAAAAAATATATATATGAATATACAACCACATGTGATCATTTGATCGACGCTCCACACTTGGAAGCAAAGCCAGTAAACTGAGTTTGAGTTGAGATTATTGACATTTCAAATTATACTTTTAGTAAATTGGAGTTAATTCCTATAGAATCCCACCTCTAACACGATACATACAGTACTTCCCCTCGGAAGAGTCAGACGTGACGTAAAAGTATCTTGAGAAGACACAGACAAAGTCAGACCCGGGGATCAGTCACGGAGAAACTCACCAACCAACAAGCTGCCTCATCAATTATGCAGAATCCAACGTCTTCATGTAAACCAAGAGAGGAAAGCAGCAGAGATGAGCGAATGTTTTCCACACGGTAATGAAAGTCAAATTCACCCGGGTGCTTGAAAGCACTACACAGGCTGCAGCCATTAAAAGTCAATCGGGGTGTCTGCTGCGTAAACAAATAGCTATGATTATTCCAACCTGCCATCCTCCGACAGCATTAAAACATCCTTCAATTAGGCAGCGCTGCAACATACTCAGACCCAAACAAAGCTCTCTCTCTCCACCTCTCTGTCACGTATCATTACTCCCACCATGCCGCTCCCGCTCCCCTCGCTCTCCGCACACCTTTCACTCATCATGATGTGTCAACTGTTTGCAGGAGAGGCAGCAAATATGGCGAAGCTCTTTGACCCGCACCGAGACGGCAACGGTGCACGAGACACACAGCTTTCATTGTTTGTTGGCTGGATCAATCAGAAAACACCTTAGGGCCTTTTTCTGAACTTTGGCCACACAGCTGGATGGGCAGGATCTGACACGGAGGGTCAAGAGACACGACTGTCAAGAGGATAGATGAGACACTTTTTGATCAAACCTTGCTCTCTCTCTGTTAACTTTTCTCTTATCTCTATCTCTCATATACCCACTTGATATGGTACACTTTTGTTGTAGAACAGCTGGTGTGCTAAACTGGCATGCATTTCCTTTAACATAACCAAACTGCAAGATTACATCACACTGTTCGTGTCATCTTGATATGTATTTGTTCATCATCTCAGTTGATAAAAATATTGTTTCCATCTCATTACCGAGCACGTTCTCATTCCCAGAGCGTCAAATACCGAGGCTTTGTCGCGGCTGTCAGTGTTCGGTACCGCCACACAAGGTACCATTTAGTGCCGGCATGCGATGCACCAGGTTTAACTACAATGTAAACCCAACAGCAAACTCTCAGACAAAGAGCGCCGAGAGTGACTGTAGTGACGTAATTCACAGAGCAAAAGAGACACACCGGGCAGGTGAGAGGTGGATGAGTCCAACAAACACAAGGCTTTCATCCAGGAGACCGCTGTTTGTGTCTCGTGTTCAAAACGTTCAGTTTCATTTTCACTTTACAAACATAGTAGTCTTAAGCCCAAGCATGTAGTGCTTTCCTAAACCTAACCTAAATCTAAAGTAACGCCAAGGGGTGTGACAGAGAATGAGTATGTAACGAGTTGGGATGAGAACGTGTTGCATTACCAGATAAATCATCTGTATAGTCTGACCCAGGGTGAAAAAAGTGAGTTTGCTTGGTCTGTAAAGTAATGAAACTCTGATGTTCTCTCAGGATTTGTATACCAATGGAACATTTTTTACCTCATTTGCACCTGGCGTTAACATGTGATCTGGGTAGAGGAAAATGCATGATGTATGCCAGGTGTAAATGATCGGAATGGGATCAGGTCAGCCGGGATCGGAACGGGTGCCATTATCCAGATAACACACTATATCCAGATACAGATCACATGTATAAATGGGGACTCTGATTGGATTTCGTCAATGACAACGCTGCACTTCATCATTTTCTCTAATTTTGGAGATCAAGTGATAAATGGCTTTTTGCTGCATACCAACAACGTGTGACACACGCTCGGTCAGAAAGTTGCATATATGTTATTCCTATGATCTAAGACAGTCCAATAAATATTAGTTAACATGAACATCTCCCTCCCAAAACCAAAAACTAGAGTGTTAAAACTCAAACTTGTGATGTCGTAGGGAATAAAGGTACTCCATAGACATAGAATGGGTAGAGATGTTACTGATGACACTGAGAGCACCCAGAGGAATGATCTGAGAATATGGGAACATTTTCTGTTTCACAACTGACAACACTACAGTAGAATAAAGCTCATTTGGGTATAAATCAGTCTACCATTCATTGTCTATGGAGCAGCTCCAGACTTTATACCCTATGACATCACACGTTTAAGACTTACCTTTCTGGTTTCTGGCTTTGACAGAGAGTAGCTCATGTTCACAAATATTGATTGACCTTTCCTAGACCATGGAAATAACTTATTGGAATTAAGTTGGTGTTCCCCTTTAAGCTCTTAAAATAAACAAACATGAAAGGCTTCAGGCATTTAAATAAGGTCTTTGTGGCTCTATCACCACTCTAAGCATATCAGCTCTGAAATTTAGGTTCACAATTGAGGCTTTTCTCTCTCTGATTTCTACGCACTAATTTAATCTTAAAATTATTAAATTATTTAAGTTGATTTATACACTTTGTGGAACATGTGACAAGCCCACAGGGATGCCGCCTCGCCTTAAATCAGGCCCATGTTTCTGTCAGCACCACAGACAAGGCCAACACTAATCCAATTGATTATCATTATGAAACTGTTCAGGCCATGTGGTTGAATTTAACACACATTCAAATTCAATATATGTGGTATTTTCTCAAGAAATAAGTCTGTTCAAAGTGAAGTCAAATCTGTAAGTGCCACTACTTCAACAAGCAGCAGTCCCAAGATGGAGAGGCTTGCAGCGTGATGTTAAGAAGAGCCATTGTGTGACTTACAGGCTGTTTCTATCTGTTGCCAGACACTTAAGGATATAAAAAAGCAGGAATTTCTGCAATGTGAAGCTTAATATGAAGCATGCTGATTTCAAAATAAACTAATTTGATAACTCCGATGACTGAAACCTGGATTGATCTTGATAAGTGAATGTAATCGAACCATCCACCGAACTAAAATAAATTCCTAAACTGCACGACCTGCTGCAACTTTTGTATATATTACTATATATTACATTCAAAACAGTGTTTTAACCCTTCACATTTATTTTTATTCAAATTAATTAATTAATTTTACTTTATTTTATTTTAATTCTTTGGATTGTTTAAGTATGTGTCCTCCCTTTTTCTCTGAATTCAATTGAAATTACAGTTTAAGAGGAAGTCTTGTTTTGTTTTTTTGTGTTTTCTCTCTCCCCCCTTGTTTTAAGTTGTGAAATTTTGTGTAAAAACAAAGAGACAGCTGTAAAATGAAAATACAGTGGTAAAGAATGTGATGATGATTGTATAAGTTGCTGAAACTGCAATAAAAACTAAGTTAAAAAAAACAAAAACAGTGTTTTACCAGCCCATTCACACGTAATGGTGTACGTATGACACGATAGTAGCAAGGCATTTAGCGTGCAATAAGAACGACCTTCATGCTTTTGGTGTGTCATTTGTACGCCATGTAGTTTGTACTCACTGCAATGTAAACGTATCTACGTAACTATGCTACGCTCAGAGCTGGTAACGTAGAATAAAAAGTGAGAAAGACTGCTTATGGCGGGTGGGTGTGGAGGTGGATGGGTCCAACAAACACAGGACTTCCAACCTGGAGACTGGTGTTTTGTTTTGTTTTTTAAGTTACGTTAGTGACGTTTGTGTTTTCCGTACTTATGTTACATTGTTTCCATATATATTTTACTTAGTTTATGTACTTATTCGAAGCCCAACCATGATGTATTTCCTAAACCTAAGTGGACGGTATTGTACTTTTGGCTAAAATGCGTCCTCATGACACGCAGAATGTCCATGTAATGTTGTACTATTTATACGCCTTACGTCAACACTTACATTGACGTACTTGGGGTAACACTTTGAAGATTTACTGTTTCATTCCCATTCATTCAGTTATCACATTACTGACTTCATTCATGATTTTTTTTTTCAGTTACAACAACAGAGGCATACTCTGTCAACATAAATAACCATCACAAGAGCACTTCATCCAAAACATTGTTCCAAAGAACAGTGAATCATATATAGTCTAATTTAATAATCAGTCAGTTGAAATGGAGCAAGAAGTATCTGAGGACATCTGATAAAAGCTCACGTGCTTCTCATCTGTAAGCAGATACATAATCATAAAATGAAGTCAGTGTATATATGTTATGGGTTATTCAGATACACACACTGCTGTGCTGAGAGAAGCTGGTATATAAACTCATCCTCCTACAACACACAACCTTCTTTCACACTTGAGTGTTTTAGTTCAAATCCAAACTCACATTAAGTCTGATGTCTTCAGAATTATTATGTTTCAAGAGCCAGAGTACCAACAGCCAAACGGTGTGGATTTTGCCAAGTGTGTGTGTGTGTGTGTCTGATGTGACTCAGCTGTGCATGAATAGGTGCACTTCCAGCCGAGACTCTCGACAGTCGTTATATCTGCTAAAAACAGCTGAGCCTTTGTTGGTAGATTAACACTGCTTCCTAAATGCCTTATTTAAATAGTCTTTGGATAACAAATCACCAAGGTGCACACGAGCTATACATTCATTTGCAACTTGGGCCCCGTGCCAGAGAGGTTTGACAGAGTAACTAAACATTTCACTGTGGAAGAGAGCGCTAAATGCATTGTGACAGCCAGTAGTGTGTTTTGTTTCTTACAAACACACACGGAGGAAAACAGAGACACACACACACACATACTGTATACGGTGACACGTGTGCATAGACACCTAACAGACAGTGGTGGAAGAAGTACACAGATCCTTTACTTAAACCTGCAGTAGGCAGAATGTTTTTGGCATCAGTGGGCAAAAAATCCATAATTATCTTTCAGTATATTGTAATTCAAGTGTTCTGAGAGAAAACTAGACTTTTGCACCTTCTCATGGCTCTGTTTTCAGACTTTAAAATTTCTAGCCCGTGACGGGAGACTTTGGCCAATCACAGGTCATTTCAGTCAGAGAGCGTTCCTATTGGTTGTTCATTCAACGGAGGCAGCTATCAATAACTCATGAATAAATTGTTGTTTTTTTTTTATCTTATTTGCTCCAATTCTAGCCACTGCTGCTTTCAGGCATCAAAAGTAAAAGTATTCATTCTGCAGAATGTTCCCTGTCAGTGTTTTACTATTATATATGATGCTTTTGGATTAACATTACTGCTGCATTAATGTTGCATTTTAAAGTTGGGCTAATTTAAACTCCTTTATATACTGTCGGGTAGTTTAATCTACAGCAACGCATCATATTCTATAATATCATCATTATCAGAGCTACTTATCTCCAAAGAGTCAACTTTTCATCAGCTCAGAAAAACAGTCATGTTTACAGCTTTGATCAAAGAGGGTTTTTAAATTGTTAATTTAATTCAAGAAGAGGGACAATTTTCTCATCCCATAAAGGAACACTTAATCCTTCAGTTTATCAGAAAAAATCTAATTCAAAATCACCAAATTTAGAGATACATGGGTAGTATTATTATATATTAAGGGTATTACAAATTTAATCTGAAAAGTAACTAAGCTGACAGACACATGTAGTGGAGTAAAAAGTTGCATAAAAATGTAAATGCTCAACGTTGGATTTGTAAGTACAGTACTTGAGTGAATGTACTTAGTTAGATTCCACCACTGCAGATGAACACACACACACACACCAGTGAAAATAGATAAGTCACACACTCCTCTTCTGCTCTCTCTCTCTCTCTCTTTTGTCCGTGGAGAAATTACAGTGAAGACAATGAAAAATGTTAGGTGTTCAGAGTAATATTAGATTAAGCTAATCGAATTTGAGGAGAAATTGTTGCAGAACATCATGGGAAAACATATCTATTATGGAGACATATTAGCACTTCCATTTGTCTGAGTTTCATTTTCCCTTCCATCTTTCTTCTCTTCCCAAACAAGCCCAATTTTAAACAATTTGAGCTGCTTTCCTGTGTACCAGAGGAAAAAGACTTACTCCACATTTAATATCCATAACCTGACGGTCAAAATATTCCAAAGGTCACCGACTTTGCAGCTTTCAAATTTTACATATGTCTGCATTCTTTGTGCAAAAATAGATTTTTTATAACTCAATAAACTTGTTTAGAGGTAACGGACCTTTATGGTAATTGAATAACTAAACAGGATGCTTCAGTGCTACTGCAACAATCTCCACCCAGCCGAGGGCAAGAGGCTCATTTTGATTGGCAGCAAGGGTACTCCCTATCTATTAGTTCAAGACAACCGGGAAATGGAAAGTTTCTGACCTACAAGCAGTAAGTATCAACAGAGAGGGGACAGTGTTGTAAAGAGTAGTAGCTACAGGAAGCTACACTTCTGGCTCCCACGACCTTGACCTCTTCTCAGGTCGGAAACTTCTCACATCACAGCTGCAATGAATAAACCTTAAAACTGTGTGGGATGAGAGTGCGTGTAGGTATATGATCACATCTGCTGCCTGTGTTATAAACAGAATTTTGACATTGACGTACGAGAAAATCTGTTGATCGTGTGAGCAAAAGGTTTGTTTGATGGCCGCCCACCCAGAGCCCGGTTCTGCTCCAGGTTTCTTCCCACTAAACGGGGAGTTTTTCCTGGCCACGGTGCACTTGGTGGATCCCGTTGGGGCTCTAAACTATGGTGTACGGTCTAAGACCTGCTCTATATAAAGCGTCTCGAGATAACTTCTGTTTTGATTTGACGCTATATAAAAATAAATTGAATTGAATTGAATTGAATTTTTGTCGGCATCTGAAATCAGCAAAAATTTAAACAGCTGGCAACAAAAAACTCAGCATTGCGAAATATGAAAGTTTCAGATTCGGTGTGGCTAAGCTCATAGAGATAGATGGGTTCAACTTTTTGAATTGACGTGACAATATGTGGCCAATAGTATTTGGACAGTACATCAAGGTTTTGTACTTTTGGGGGAGGTTTCATGATTTGGGTTATAGGCCCCTTAGTTTCAATTAAGTCAAATCTTAAAGAAAACCTATAATGTTTTTGTGCTTTTTCTCTTTCCTTTACTGTGTTATATAGTTTTTTGTGCTTATAAAAGGTCTGCAAAGTTATGAAACCCAAAGTCCACGCCAAAGGGAGTTACTCTCCTCCACAGAAGCTCCTGAACTTTCTGAAACTATACTATACTATCCTGACAGTATAAGGCAGGTAATCTGAAAAAAAATCTTGTGTCCTCCGGTGTCCCTAATGGCATCTGCAAGATTTCACAGACCGGAGAAAAACCCCAATCAGAGCTGAGCTGGAGTCTGCTGTCTCTGAGCAGCTGTCAATCACTCACAAATTCCGATCAAATGATCAAACTAGGCAGCGCTGATCAAATATGAATCAATGTTCTGTTACTGTAATGCCTATTTTTCGCCTCAAATATTTTCAGAAACATCTTGTAGTGCACGGTTTAGCTGTAAAATTAGAAAATTCGGCCCCGGCAGCCATGTTGAGATCAGTTGAGGAAATACCAAGCACCGCCCACCAGCCAGATTTTTTAAAGCCCGAAAACAGAGCCATGAGGAGGTGGAGGAGTCTAGTTTTCTCTCAGAACACTTGAATTACAATATGCTGAAAGGTTATTATAGAAATTTTGCCCAATGATGCCAAAAACTTGTTGCTTACTGAAGCTTTAAAGCATGTAAACATGTTCTAGTAGAAACCCAAAATACAAGTATGCTCCTGAAAATGAGCATAATAGGTCCTATTTAATGCTACAGTGTACAATACTTCTTTAGACAACAGTGTGTTTCAAACTTTGTGGCAACACTTTGGGGAAGGCCCTCTCCTGTCTCAACATGAAAGTGCACAAAGCCAGGTCCATAAAGAAATGGTTTCCCCAGAACGGTGTGGAAGGCCTGCACAGAGGCCTGACCTCAATCCTGTCCAACACCTTTATGGGATGAGCTGGAACGCTGACTGTGAGCCAGGCCTTATCTCCCAGCATCAGTGTTGGACCTCACTAATGCTGTTGTGGCTGAATGGGAGCAAATCCCTGCAGCCAGGTTCCCAAATCTGGTGGAAAGCCTGAAGAAGATGAGATCAACAACCACATCTGGATGTAATACTATGGTCGGCCAAATAGCGTAGATAGAAAAGGTGTACATGCAATACTGCTGATTTGAATTTAGCTCATGGCAACAGTTACCCTGTCTCTCTTCACTAAACATTATCTTATTCAGGAGAAATAATAAATCACTAGGGAAAATACATACATGATATTTTTTCTTTCACTTTCTTGTCTGGTCATTTCCGGTGACTTCGAGCAATCTCTGTTTACATTTTGCTCTTTAAACACATGACTAGGAGACACAAAACTGCAATGTTCTTTTAACTATCTTGAGGCGAACCGGCAATTCTTTAATTTATCGTCACTATTGCAAACAGGCCTCATTCATTCACAGTTCACAAAGATAAACAGCCTCGGTGTCAGAAGACTGCGTCTCGAAAAAATCCCCAAACAGACAAGGCCTGCATCTCAAAAAGGGCTTGATTAACACATAAGTGGGCTCAACATTTGCAATAACACTGCTAATCTATGCAAACTTTCTTTAGCCTTGTTGCAACGCTGAATGCCTGACCGGCCGTGCAAAGGCGTATGGTAAAATATACTCTGTAAAAATCTGACAAAGACGGACTTCTCTTCCGGCCTACAAAGGATTCCAAGTTTCGCCATCCTGCCCAGCTGCCTAGAATAGACAACACAGCCTCTTTTGTCAGTGTGAGTCAATCTGTGTGGGTGTGAATGCATTAGCCCTTCACAACAGAATTATGCCCCCAGACTCCCCCGCTTTGCTTTCAAATATTCTGTGATAGGTTCCCGCGGTCGTGTTTAGATCACTTCCGGGCGATGATTTGCCATAAGAGCAGATGAATGGCGACCATTGAGATGCTGAATAATTACACTTGGACCTGCGAGTTGGGGAACACATAACCCTCAGAGGGCAACATGACAAACATGTTTTCCGCGGGCCTGATGGTGTCAAAGAGCGTGTTTTGATGTGACGGGGCATATTCCCTGAATTGAGTCATGCGGCAGGGTTATCGCTGCGGTGCGTGGGCGCTCAGTCGCTCTGTTTGTCCATCGCTGCACTTTGCTTTTCACTGTCTGACTAATGGATATATATGTGTGTGTGTGCCTGTGCGTGAGCGTGTGTATGTATGTGTGGGAGTTAATAATGATATGCATATGCTCATGTGCGGCGGTATAGAGTACGCATCTGTATGTGTGTGTGTCACAGCAGCAGACGAAGGCTCACACAGTGGCAGGCCTCTCTGAAGTCATCGTTTCCAGCAGCAAGCAGACCGCTGGTCATTATCACGCACATGCAGCATCTGTGCAAATGTGAGTTCTCATGAAGGTCCATTGAGTCCTAAACACAATTAATTCGTTCAGAAGAGCCAGCAGGGCCTAATGATCTGTTCTTTTGTCCAGCACAGCCCAGAGTCCCTTGGAATTACAGTCATGTTAAATGATTCTGCACACGCACTATTTATGTTTTGATTCACACAGTTTAGAGGGAAATTCTGGTATTAAGCGTTATTATCATGTTTTACTCCACCTCTGTTGTAGAGATATGGTAAATGTGGACTCCTGCAAAGGTTTCCTTTGATTGGGACAAACATTGTAAACCTCATACAGCTTTCCAATAAGCTTCAATGCAACAGAAATGATCTCAAACTCTTCTCTTTGCGTCTGACAGGAAGTTAACACAGAAAGTAGTCCTCTTGAAATCCATGTTGCTGCAGCCTTGAATACCATAGCTGTAAGAAGTGGTGGAAGAAGTACTCAGAACATTTATTTAAGTAAAAGTACTAATACCACAGAATACTCTGTTACAAGTTAAGATCCTGCATTCAAAATTTGACTTGAGTAAAAGTACAGAAGTTGAAGATTATTATTGGATTATAATTACTGACGTTCTATAATAACACATAATAATTATTAATTAATAATAATAGTATTAGTTGATCGCTGTTGAATATTAGTTATATTTTGGATTAATCGGAATCTGTAAAAAGTAACTAATAACTAAAGTACAATATTTCTCTCTGAAATGCAGTGGGGTAGAAGTATATTATAGCATAAAGTGGAAATACTCAAGTAAAGTACAATTACCTCAAAATTGTACTTATGTACAGTACTTCAGTAAATGTACTTTGTTAAATTCCACCACTGTCTGTAAGAGGCTGGTTCCCCAATCAACAACATTCTTGCTGGATTCTGCATTTCCAAAATCTCTATGATGGAGGCCGTAATTAAAATGTTATGAAGACCAACAATCAGGTTGACAAAAAATGTCCATTGTTGCCCGTGTGATTTATGTAGCAAAGGGAGAGTAAGGGTGCGGTGATCAGGGTGGTGATGTGTGCCGTCTCAGACCAACAATTACAGTTTTCTTTTTTTAAACTACTGTATAACCACGATCTTTCCGAAACCTTAAAGGAATATTTCACCCACAAAATGACCATTTATATATCAATTACTCACCAAGTGTTACCTTGACTTCTTGAAGAAAACATTGTTTTTCTTGCGTGTCTCCTCAGTGAATTGAGAATCCGAAAACATAGTAAATCCTTGATGAATTGAAGTAAATGAAGGCCAGGTTTAACAACAGCAAAATTATATCAAAACATCTGTTTACAAACTCCTACACAGCTTGTGCAGTATAATCCAAGTCTCATGTATCCAGTGGTATGCTCAGTACAGTACGCAGTACCCAAACACATGCATTTTCACCAAAATCGTACTATTTAATACACTTCCACCACTACCGTCTCATGTACGGACTTGCAGGGCACCTGCTCAAGCAAGTGTTATAAATAGTGTAAAGGAATGTTTCTATATAGTTTTGCCGTTGCTAAACACAGCCCCCATTAACTTTAATTCATCAAGACTTCTCTCCGTTTTTGATTCTTCGTTCAATGTGGAGGCATACACAGAAAAACAAAGTTTTCTTCAAGAATTCAATGTAACGCGGTGAGTACTTCATATACAAATGGTCATTTTAAGGGTGAAATATTCCTTTAACTGGGCTGCCTATAAGCTTAACCATACCTTAGTTGCCTGTGTGTTTATAATAGATCATTTAAAGAAACATTGAAATTGAACATTCAAAAATAGTGTTACTGAATATGTAGTTTTTTTTGGATTATCATCCAATTTCAATATTTTGGAAATGGGAAGTAACAAAATCACTTTATTCATTTGAATTATTTTTTTTAAGTTAAATACAAAGATTTATTGTCACTGATCTTTTTTTTAACAAACTTCAAATTTGTGTCTATCTTCTGGTTAGTCTTCAGGCCTCTACCGTTAACTTTAAACTGTTAGTTTAGTTTAGACATACAAAATAATCATATTCACTATTATGTACTGCTAATTCTAATCTGTGTTCATATATTCTCTCTTAAAGGGTAATTAAATTAAATTCATAGGATGCGGCTCTTGATGGGAACTGAATATATTTCCAAACCACCCCCTCCCTAATTCACATACACACACACACACATGCAGACACACACACTTCACATGTGTACGTGGCACACGCACAGCTTGGCCCATTAGCGGTGACATGTGACGTTTCGATGGGGCAAATGAAGCTCAACAATTGATGTCAGAGCCTTACAAATTAAACAAATGGGGGAGCGCCATGGTGTATTAGGCACCCCAAACCCCCTGATGAACACAGCCGAGGCACACGCCAGCAGGACAACATTGTCTCGCTCTCCTCTCCTCCCCTAAACAACAAGGCTCTGAGAACGAGGGGGACACTGACACACTGACACACACACACTAATACATACACACACACTACAGTCAGTCAATGAGCAAAATTAAACTAACTGTGCATTGATTGCCAATTGAGTCCTTTGACAAGCAAATAAACAGCACCGATTCTGGGGATCAATATGATTGATATGTAATTTGGTCTTTGATGCAGCATCTCGCTGTAGTGTATGTACACAGACAGCAGTAGGTCAAAGAATAGATGTCAATGAGTGAGTATAGCTGGCAGGTGAAGCGCTCACCAGTGTTCAGCTGTGTACGTTATATTGGCATCATACTCTTCTGGTGAAAATCCCTTGTATCTTTATTTTATAAAGTAATCCTAAGAAATGTAGACGCTTCCGTAACATGTTCTCTTTATTGATTAAGATTATGAAACAGGATTCATTAGTGAAAAAATAAAAGTTTTTGGGTAAAAGGGTTTTGGGTGTAGCCAATTTTCCTAACTGGATGATATTATTTTTTGTCCAATGGATAGAAAACACAGAAAAGTTACTTTGGATTAAATATGCGAGGTAGTGATGGTGAAGAGGTTGTATTGTGGGCTCACAAAGAAAGAAGAAAATTAAGATTTTTCATCCGTAAATGCTAAAATATTCTCTATATGTTTTTCATTTTACAGGTCCGCAAATTTCATGGTAATAAGGGGATAATTAGCAAGTAACCTATTTGAAATTTCTTTGGAATTACTGCCAAAATACCCCAATATTTACCTCAAAATGTATTGAAAATTACTTTATTATTATTAACATTATTTAATAATTATATGCTAAAATAGCATATCATCGTTAAAATAGGGCCTTTAAGCTTCAGAAGCGGCTGTGCGGAAAACCAAAACTAATAGAAGACACTTCTGATCAGGCACAAATCTCACCATTGTGTGACTTATTGTCAACACAAATGTAACTAAATGTAAATGGACCTTATTTTGAGATTATTTTCTCAACTGCTGTTACCAAGGTCAGTAACAGTGAGAAGTCCTTGAAGTTTTCAGGAAAAATAATACATTTTAACATCTATAACTCTGTGACAATTTAGCAAAAATGCATTTTCTGAGGAAGATTGTGTAATTGTGTGTAATTGTGTGTGGTTTTGCAACAGCTTTATTTAGAAAAATTTGCTCTCTAAAGTCCTTAAGTCAGGATTTCGCAAGTGCAGCAACCTATCCTCATAACGGTTCATATGATATGCAGAGAAAGGTTATTCCCATAGAAATAAAGTAGATTATGTAGAATTTATTTAGAATTTTTAAAGATTATATTCTATTTCTCTGGTTAATTACTCATTTTTTGTGCATTTTCCTACAAATATCCAGCAACACGTGACAATTTCCTCTCCAGTCCTTTAAAAATAGTCTTCACAGGAGACAACTTGGTTAGGTTTATGCAACAAAACTACTTAGTTAGGTTTAGGAAAAGATCTTGGTTTGGGTTAAAATAACTCCGGAAGTAATGTAATTTAAGTACGGAAGTTACGTGACAAATTAATGTTGACTTCTGGTTTCACACGGGATACAAACACCGGTGTCCTCGGTGAAAGTCTGGTGTTTTTTGACCCACTCATCCACCTTGACCTTCTCAGCGTTTTTCGCTCTTTATACTTCCTGGTTCACAATTTCATAGGTTACATATGTATTGATTATATGGGATATATACGAATTACAGTGCATTTCTTTTCATAGGTATAACTATGAACGTTGTACAAGAACAGCCTGACTGCAGGTATGTACTGTATGTATTCTTAAAAGCTGCTATGTTAGTAAAGATTTTCAACTCTTTGAATGTCTCTATACGATTAACACTGACGTTCAGACAAACGTACATTATACACTTACATGGACACACAAGTATAAATACAGCATTGTGTGTCCAGATATACTACGTGGAACTTTCTTTTACGTTTGTTGCTCACATGATTGTGAGTGTGTGTATATGTGTGTCTACACTCGCAGGTGCAAGAGTGTGTGTGTGTGTGTGTGTGTGTGTGTGTGTGTGTGTGTGTCTGAGCATTTGTTAATCCATATGCAAACACATTGTCCTATCGACAGACCTTCTGAGGGGTGAAACGTCCTGGGAACAGAGGAGAGGAGCGGGGATGAGTCACGATTAGGATCTCTACGATTCACAGCACCTGCACACACTACATGCCAGACACAATCACATCAAATCAAACTCAAGGCACACACACACACACACACACACACACACAGATAAACAAAATAGAAAGTGTAAGCGATGTTAAGGGTGCACAGAGAGGTGCAACAAGACCCTCCAGACACACCACAAACAGATATAAGGCTCACAACACACACCTGTAAAAATACAAAGTGGTTACTGAAACACATACGCACACAACACATGAAAATCCTCGCTACCGCACACAATCACACATGTACACAGGTGTGGCAGGTCCATTTTGTTTTCACTAACCCCCACAGCCCTTTGCACAATCCCCGGTAAATAGGACTGATGTTACGGGGGCAGATATAGGTGTACAATTTCTTGTTTGGCTTTGTGAAAACATGGCGTAATGGCAGTGAGAAATTGTGTTGGGAATAAATGCATCACCTCTGTTTGGGAGGGATGCCTCATCATAAGCCATCAGCCTGTATACGTGTTTGTGTGTGTGAGTGTGTGCGTGTGTGTGGGTGTGTGTGAGTGTGTGTGTAGAGGAGGAGAAGAGAGAGATGGAATATCTAAAAGGGGTTAAGTGCCAGGGTTACCCATCCAAGGAGCATTAAATGAAGGCTCTCACTTTGATGGACACCGGCACCGGGATCCCTGATGTCCCAAAATATTAGGTTTCTCTTCTAATAATGTTGGAAATATTGCCTACTGTCATGATTAATCTGGCTGGCTGCGGGGCCTGATTGCAGGTGACGCGGTCACAGCACAGTGCCTGTGTTAGTTTCCACACACCGTCAGCTTCGCTCCGCGCAGAGCCGCAGCCAGGAGCCGGGCTGATAGCAGCCATCGCAGCTGCGACTAATGCGATGTGACAGCAGAGAAGGAAACCTTTATTTTAATTCAAACAACAAAAGCCAAACAGCCAAACTTATCTGCGTGGCCAACATTTTCCCTTCTTTTCCCCTCCAAAGTCTTTTCATTTTCTCTTATTTTCATTGGGTGTGGTAAATCTAAGCCATTTCTTGTACGAACAGTGTCTGGCAAGGAAAGAAAGAAAGGCAGGAGAAGAGTGGAGGTATTTTGCAGATGTGGAGGAAGGCACAAAAACATTTGTCAAATCAAAGGCTTGAATTATTGCACATAGTCGGGTCAGTTTCACATGCCACTTAGAGGTCCCATTGTCCTGACGTGGAACAAGACCCCCTTTATGTGACGGACTTGAAAAACAACGTTGGCCCTCCTCATAATCAAATCTGCCGCTCCCAACAGGCCAGCAGGCCCTGCCACTTGGAATTCTTTGCATTGGCCATGGTCAGGACGTGCCGTTTGGCCCCAACAATGGCAACATTGATTTTAGCGCCATGAGAATTTTGGTTGAGCTGTAAAAACTGGGACCGGAGGAGGGGGGGAAGACACCGATCTTTGCCTTCTTTCCCAGGAGGGTGTGTGTGGAGCTGCGGGGGGAAGGTGAGTCACTCGTAGGCTCCGAGGCTCCGGGGCTCTGACCCGCTGGACCCGGGGCCTAATTCAATCAGTCCAAGCATCATTAGCCTACCATTATCAGACATTATCTCCCAGGCGAAGCAGGACAGTTATCCCGTGCCATGCACTGTTGGAAAAAAAAAAAATAGCAACGCATACACACACTTCCTGTCCTGACTTTGCTTCCTTTTGCACGCCGATGCACAATTGGAGGCTGATTGTCTCGCCACAATCAGGCCTTGTTTACACGCATCATTTTGCCGGTGTTTTGGGGAACTGATGTTACATTGATGTCTCGTTGCTATGGGGCTGGGGCTATAAGGCCGTGGCACAAAGGCATGACCTTCCTGTTTAGCTGCATAATAACTTACTGAGTTGATACAAATTACCCCACTTTTCAATCCACCAATTTAGCCTCTGCTTATTGGGCACGGGGTCAAACCGAGCCCTTTCATGTGGGGCGTCTTTTGAAGTGTCGGCTGACTACTGTGGGACTTTAGCACCAAGCGTCTCGATGCAGGGGGAGGGAATGTGAAGGGATGAGGGTTCTGAACAATGGGCCCCCCTTTAGAAAAGCCTCTAAATCTTGGTGGCTAACTTCAAAAGAGCCCCTGGTGTCAAAGCCTGTGTTGTGGCTGGAGCTGGACACGCTGTTTTCTCCGGATATAAATGTTTTATTAGAGGGCACACCTCCTCAGGCTCACCCTGTCACTGTCAGAGGTAGGAGGAACAAGGGGACACTGTGTGCCCCTGAGAGCGACATCAAACATAATGGGCTTTGCATGCATGCACACAGCCAACAAAAAGTTATTCATCAAATTGTATAATATGTTGACTTTTTTTTTTTTTTACAGCTTTGCTCCTGTGTTGTCATTCTACCCTTCAAAGAGGAACTTTTTAACAAATATTTTTGCAGTATTAATGCAATGAAGATGCAAAATATTTATATTTCGAAATTATTCAGTTAAACACTGAATATTTTTTCACATATTAAATAAAAAATGATCATTTGCCACATGTTCACGCTGATGATTTTGGGTCTATGTCATATGTAGCATCACATCGCCAGACAAATATCACAATTTGCTAAAAAGTATACATAATTCATCACCAATCAGTCTTGCCTCCCCGTGCCGACTCCTGTGTTATCCCAGAGAAGATAGATGTGGGAGCGGAGCCCTTTGAGATCCAGATGGTACATTCCCAACAATAAGGTTTGGGCTTCCATTGGAAAATGATCCTTTTCCTGTGAGCGACACTAATGTATCATCGTCAGCCGGTAATGAGACGACGCCCCCAAATGAAAATCTCAAAAATACATTTTCTTTCTGCCTCCAGTATTTCTTTTTCTTGGGTCAAATTAAAAGCAAATGTTTCGCCTTTGCCGGCCTTTGAATCATGCGACAATCCGCATGCTCAGTAACAAATATGACTGGAAATGTGTTGAAGAAAAGACAGTTAAGGTGAGAAAATACAGGCAAAAACATTGATCACTCATTAGATTTTGGGCTATTTTGCTTCCATAAAATGTCTTCTTTCAGACCAGTGGAAAGAAAACATCCAAATACACATTTAGGTGTTTATTTTACTATTTCGTCTATCTGCTAAATTCACCAAAAGTTAGCATTAGATATAAGGCATCATTCAAGCATAAAATTTAAAAAATAATTGTCTTAATGTTAGTAATCAACTGGGTTTTTTGGTGATTTCTATTAGTTAAATTTTTTTTACCTTATTCACCAAAATGTATATAATTTGACAATATATATCTTTAAAGGCTGTTTTCTCAAAATGAGTTTTTTCTCACTCTGAGACAGAAATCTGCACTTCAGCTGCACTTACATACACCACACTTTCCAGTTTCATTCATATCTATATTCTGAAGGTTTATACAAAGGAGTTTGTTGATATATTATTCATAGCCTGTTTATTCCACTTCATTCCTAAAAACATGGCAACAATCTGTTGACAGTATTTTGACAGGATTTATGGAGTAATACAAAGAGATATCCAGAATTCCCTCCGTAAAAACCTTTGACTTTAATATGTCAACAAAATGAAACAATGTATCCAATGTTCAGATTTCTGTTGTGAAAAATGTGTGCAAATTAGCACATATTTGATAAGATAATGCATCATTTGCATATTTAAACGTTAACTTTCAGAAAACTTGTCATACAAAAAATAATTGTCTTAATGTAAATAATCAACTGGGTTTATTGGTGATGTCTATTAGTTACATTTTTTAACCTATTCACCAAAATGTATGTAATTTTACAATAAAGTCCGTTTCTCAAAATGAGTTTTTCTCTGAGCCAGAAATCTCCACTTCAGTAGCACTTACAAACTTTCCAGTTTCATTCCTATCTATATTCTGAAGGTTTTTACGGAGGGGTTTGTTCGTAGATCATTCATAGCCTGATTTATATCACATTTTATTCCTTAAAAACATGGTGAAAATGTATTTTTTTAATGGCTGTTGACAGTCTTTTCTGATTCATGGAGTGATACAAAGAGATATTTAAAATGTCTTCAATAAAGATCCTCTGACTCTAATATGTCAATAAAATGAAACAAGAATTTTGAACCTGACTTTATCCGATGTTCAGATTGCTGTTCTGGAAATGTATGCAAATTAGCACTAATTTATTACGACAATGCCTCATTTGCATATTTAAAAATAAACTTTCAGAAAACTTGTAATACAGAGAAATTATTGTCTTAATGTAAGTTATCCACTGGGGATGTTCCATGGTGATATCTATATGTTAAAAACTGCTCACCTGGGGTGTCTTACCTTAAAGCAGTTCTTCATGGTTATATAACAAACTCATGTATTTGTTTCCAGGGAGACCCTCAGCAGCATGTTTGCGTACTATGTGCCATTTAGTAAGACATTAATTTTCACTGCACAAACATAATGAGCAGGGAGACGAATGTGAGGCTTTTGATTATGATTTGTATTAGCTTTCATCTCATTAAAACCTATGTTGTCCTGTCAGTCGGTTTGTTGACCTCACTGTCCTTTTGGCCCAAGCTTTGAAAATGTTAATCGGGACCTCACTTGGCCTCTTCTCTGCATCTAATTTGTACTTTTATCAAATTATATCACATGGTGATAAAGCCACTCCACTCATACCGCATCTACTGTCAGCGACAGTGAATTACAGCTGCTCTTCCACTCGCCAGAACTGTTTGGAAATTTCAAATTTTGCTCTCTTTCCACGAGGCCTTCTGTGACCCCTATTACGCATTCTAGCCTCAACGTCAAAGAGCGAGAAAGAGATTTAATTTGTTGACGATTGCCACCGATCTCCTTTAAACGTCTTTTAATTGATAACGGCAAGGGAGAGCGGTGAACTTTAAATAGACATTCTAATTATCGGCTTTAAGAAGCAGGGGCTTTTTGGGAAATGTTATGGCATTTGGAATGGGATTAATGGGCGAGCGAGGCGCTGGCCACCCCGCAGCTAAATGACATTAAAGAGGGAGATGAGTGGTGCTGCTGAAGGGAGCAAACCCACTAGTCACAGGAGCCAGGGCGCCCACTGCCTTGGGCACACACACCGTGGGGTAACGTGCGGGGGAGGAGGAGGGGAGGGGGTATTACATTATCTAGCCCTCCTAGACTTCACCCCACTCAGATATAGACACTCTGGTACAGTTAGGACATACTTCACCTATGCAGTATGCAGATGAACAAAAACCATTTATGAATACTGTGATTGAAAACTTTTACCAATACTAATAGAAACTGTTGCTCTTATATATAAAACACGGTGAGATTTTGTCTTTTGCATGTAAGCATTTTCTGCCCAAAATGTTACAAATCAGCATGACGAAAATGGTTCATGTGACCATTTTCTGATCTCACGTCACTATGGTTACGATTTGGTTAGGGTCAGGGGAAGATTATGGTTTGGGTTAAAATTACTACTTGATGATGAAGGTTAGGAAACCTTCGTCATCATGGTGGAAAGAAACCAGCGTTGGCTGTCGTAGGAGAGGGCATATGAGCAGCAGCCTCCCACGTCAAAGCAAACGCGTTCTCATCCCGACTCGTCACATACTGACGCTTTGTCAGACCACTCGGCGTCACTTTACGGTCGCAGTAAACACGTGCTTAATGTTGTGAATTAAACAAAAACACAGGATTAGGTAACAAAACCATTTAGTTAGGTTTAGGAAAAAATGTCATGGTTGTTTGAACAGTGACAATGTGACTTGACGTTGTGAACACGGGACATGAACGAATAGCTGAGTGTAAAGTGAAACGTAACGCACGAGACACGAACAACGGTCTCCTGGATGAAAACCCTGTGTTTGTTGGACCCATCCACCTCGCCTTCCGTTCTGTGTGTTTCTTTCGCTCTTTAAACTACATCACCACCTCACTTTCCATGTGCGTTTACTATTGCCGTGGATGGGACTTTGAGGCTCCACAACAACGTCACGCTACTTCTGCCATTGCTCCTCAAAAACAAGAATCATAATTTGCACGGCCGCCGAAGGTCTTTGTCAGTTAAACGTAAACAACGTGTTGTTTTCAGGAATTTTCCTCAAAAAAATTATTAATGCTGTCTATTTTCTTGGGACGAAAGTATCAACTCAGTACTTACAGTCTATAGCCTTCAGGCTTATTGAGAAATAGTTTGTTGTATAATGTTGTCATTCAAATCATCTATTACTTTTTAATTGTAAGGCACCGTATGAACAGTACAGTGTGTTTTGTGTTGCTGTGAGCTGTCATGTCAAAGCTGTAAATTGCCTGAACTTATTCCTATTTTCTTCTACACTTGGGCCAATGATAATGTTATTTTTTTTAGTTTTTTTTCTTTATATTCAATCAGAAGACAGTTTGTATTAGATCTCTACAAAAGCCCCCAAACGTCACCTAATTAATTACAAGATTAGTTTCTAATAATATGCATTACTTGCATGCTGGAAAAGTTGCTTATGGCCCCTGAGATAGTGACTCCTGTTATTAAATAAAAGTATTGTTTAGTTATATAGTATTTAATTATGAAATACAATGACCATACAAATGTTTGAGTAAGAAAAAGGGTACTATTGAAGAATCATTTTCTAGGTGGAATGTCATAATGTTGATTCAGATAAACTTTTTTTTAAATCAAATGTATATACAGTATATGCATATTATGTGTTATTGTAAGCTGTCAAAAGAAATAGCCTAAATGTGTTTTAAATACTGTTTTTCTGTGCAATTGTGTATCAAATTGTATTATTATTTTACTTTTTTCTACTTTATGTTACAATATCTTGACATATTTATGACATTTCGTTTATGTATTTGCTATTTCAAATGATTCACAACAGTAAGAGCATTATCAGCAGTCTAACCAGCTCAGCGCCGATGCTACAAAGTGTTACCTAACCACTCAGACTCAATAAGGTCTTAATGCACACCTCCAGCTCCATAATAGCCTGAACTAATTCAGCCTGCCTGGCCCTCAGCGGGTCTCAGTGGTCTTGCTGGGTGTTCCAGACAGAGATCCCAGTCCCCCGTGGTCTTAGACTGGAGACCCCGGGTCTGCAGAGGCTGGGGGCCGACCGGTGGCTCTGATGGATCAGCCGAGGGCCGACTGTAGGGGATCGAGCCGGGGCCTCGGGGTTAAATATGTGGCATGATGGTGGGATTGACGGTAAACCATGCAGAAAGACTCAGGTGAGATGGAATCATGTCAACACGCACCATATACACATGACAGACAAGATGAATAGGAGTGTGTCAGTATGTGATCGCTGAGGACACGTTAGTATCTCTCAGACATTGTAGCCTCCTGGTTGAACTCATCACGTCCCCCAACATCCAAAAGATTTATACCCTGTAACTTTCTCAGACTGTTTTTATGTCTCTGTGTCATGTTATCAAAAATATATATCTCTCAAATCAAAATGATTCTATTGCCATACTAACAGGATATTTAAATATAAAAATAGGAGGATGTGCACATGCAAAATTAGTTAAAGGGTGATTATGAACTATAACAACTATAAAAAAAATAAAGAATAGGCAAGATTGAAAGCCAATTTTTGTCCTTGGAAACAGCTCAGATGCCCAGTTGTCATGGAAATGTTAAAATTTCCATTTTTTCTAAGCACTTTAAGGCTTCCTTGTCTAAGTTGGCTTTAAAGTTAAGACAGAAAGTTCATCCCAATAAGAATAGTCACTACACCGAAGAACACCTGATAAAAATGTTTTAAATAATTAAATTAGACACACATAGAAAAAACATTTTTTTGTGGTCACTTGATCGTTTCATTTTGTAGCTCCTCAGTGTTGCAGACGTTATTTACTCTTTACTCATTCTAACTAAATATGCCTCATGTTTATGCTTTCTAACCAACTTGCCTGTAGTGTTTTCTGAGGCCAGCCAATTATTTCACCTAAACACAGTATAGTTTGCAACCTTATTTCAAACTTTCATGGACACTTTCGTGAAAAATATCATGAGAATAACGTTGTTATTATATCAGCAGTGTGCTCGCACTGCATGAGGAAACATCAAATTTATATTCAAATATTGAACCTTAGATTTTGGGGGGATTAGATAGCAATGCAGCTGGAATTGAACCTGGGATATATGGTGGTTATATTTATTTATTTATTCGTATATTTCATGTTTAGTTTTATAGGGACAAGTATATAGCATGAACCGATGCCACATACCACGGCATTTATAGCCTAAGGCAGTTTGCAATGGATAGAGCCTTTATAATAATACTTAAAACTGATAATAAAGTATATACAAAACAGCACAAAACACAATGATACAATAGAAATACCATAAAACCATTCATGACTACATGCATACAGTATGGTATGCAATCTTAGATACTAAACTTAATAGATAATGGCATCTTAACAGACTAAAACTACAATTTATTCCATAATGACACGATGAAGACCAACTTCTCTTCTGAAAATCACCCCTTTGATATACAAAAGCAAAGTGAAGAAGTCTGAGCATTGACTAATCTCTTCATACTCTGAAACAGAACCAGCGGGGGTCGTCTCATAAAGTCCTAACCTGTGTGAGGGGCCAGACTTGGCGTGTGGACCTCACTTTGGTTGGCCCCGGGCTAGAGGATGAGACCTGGGGAGACTTGAGATGAGGCTGTCACACTTCCCATAGATCAGTCATTATCACTAATCCAGTCACAGCACTGGGATCAGCACCAGGCCCATTCATCTAGAACCGTCATTAAAGAGCTAAATGAGAGCTGCCTCTGCTAATGAGGTAATGAGAATTTCTGTGCGAGTGTGTGTGAGTATGTGTGTGAAAGAGACGAGAGGGAAAGAGAGGGAAAGACAGGACGGATAAAGAGAAACTGAAAGGACAGAACAAAACCACTGAAAAAGACACAAAAACAGAGACAGTAAAAAAAGACAGACATCTGACAGACAGAGCAACAGACCTATCTGAACCTTCTTGGCATGCGTGTGAATCAATTTGCAGCTCTCCCATCAGAGGGGCCGTATCCCTCACCCGCCTCACCCAGCTCTGTTTACTGCTCTCCCTCGCCACACTCAAACAAAAGCCAGAGTTGTACTTGTTCGCAATCGCTCTTTAATTCGACACAGCCTCGGATGCATGCATGCAGCTGTTTTCTTCTGTTAATTGCAATACCACCAGGGTAAACATTATTGTCCTCTCAGTCATACTCCGGCCCAAAACAAAGCACTGCCGGGGCCGTGTGAAGTGGGGATGTCGTGCTTTGCTGTGCGACATAAATCAATTATTTATGCCCACGAAGCTCCAAAATATTTATCTTGCCTCATGGTATACGAAGCCGAGGCCTCGGAAAACAAATAGACGTTTGCATCAAAGGCGCGCGGGTGTAAACAGCAGAGTGGAGAGACATTGGGCGACCACCCGAGGAAGGTGGTGAAGTTTGGAGAGAGAAGTTTGGGAAACGCACATCAAACGGAGAAGACGTTAGCCGATGCTTCGCAGGCCCCGTGTGCACTTTCTGGCACTGACATCACACAGAGGCAAAGCAAAATAGAGACCCTGCTGGGCAAATGCTTATATTACATTTTACAGTGATGGAGTTATAATTGGATTACACAAAAACATGAATTCAAAGCGTACACAAGATATGGTCGTCCAAAACATGAGCAGGGGTGGTCGAAGACACATGTGGCCACATCAACACAAAAAAAAGATAGATGAGATGTCATTTGGATCAACTATGTAAACAGTAATAATGCATTGTAAATACTCAGTTATGGACAAACACACATAAATCAAAGTATTTTTCAAGCTGCTCAAACAGAAACTTTGAGGTCAAACTGGATTCATAATGAATGCATCGGGCAGGTTTTATATTGATTGTTTCAGCAAACAAATTGCATTTATCAGTTATTGAAGCCAGTTCAGCATCAGTATCCTGGTTACTAATGTATGATTATGGTTTTGTTAAAGTTAGGCAGCTGAAACCACTTGGTTAAGGTCAAAAGAATAAGACAAATGTCACACTACTTCCTGACATTAGACTTGTACATGTACACACTGTATATAATCAACCAGTGTATATCCATTCAGTAATTATTTCTTTGCACTATTTGTATTGTTTACAACTTATACAACACTTGACTTGTATTTTTATTTTATTGTAGGTGCTTTTTTATGTAATACCTTTATTTGTCCAGCTTTGTCGTCCTTGTTCCTAGCTGTTATTTCTATGTCTGTGTAAGTACATGAGAGCAATGGAAAAACATTGGAGTCAAATTCCTTGCATGTGCACACATACTTGACCAATAAAGGTGATTCTGATTCTGACTCTGACATTAAACTTTGCTTTAACATATATTTTGTGAACAAAATTGTTGCAAATGAACAGAAACATTTAGTTAACATTAGTTAACCCATCACCACCCGCTGTTCCTCCCCTTGGAAACTAGCACAAAGCAGAACTTTCAAGGACTACAATTACTATGAAAAGAAATAGTAAAATATAACAATAAAATACATTTGTCAACAGATTAGACACTTGTCCCTGTCATAGAAATGATAACAATTCATGGCAGACTATACAACTGAAACCATAAAAGTATGTTTATTTGTTTTAATTTATGCAGTAAGTAATGCAAAACACATGCACATCTTTCTTGTGCAGGAGTCTTGTGTTTTCTGCCTCCCAAGGACTCATAATAATGTAGAACGATCCCTTTAAAACATTAGAAAATAAAGGTGTCATCTGTACCGGATGAAAAGATAATACATTTTTTAAGGGAGCATTCAACAGTGTTGGGAATCCTTGGGAAGCAGAAATGTATGACTATGAAATTACCTAAAATTATAATGTGAACAATGTCAGGAGAGGACACTTGATGTAAAGGGAGTCCTTGTCAGAAAGGTATAGCTGTTTGTCCAGCACACTTTCATATACATGAGACATGCACACTGTTTGTCAATTGAAACGAACATATGAAACAGCAATTGAGTCTTCTCACACACACCTACACACACCCGCTCTCTCAGGTCTGAAGGACCTCTCAGTGTGTCAGACGTGATGCCCCTGGGAATACAAACAGGGACTGCTGCTGGACTGGTTTATCTTGTGAGTGGTGTAAGACAAGAGGAGAGTAAACAGAAGGAAGGAGTGTAATGACAATGATCTTCTCGCTTTCTCCACTAATCCAGGGATCAAACCCACAGAGCATAATGGCCTCCTCTGTCTCTCTCTATGATCTCTCTACGAAGCGCTGATAGCACACACGTGAACACACTTATGTCAGCAGAAACATGCACATACACAGATAATGCAATAAACAGTTATGTTTACCCTACTGTGCATTCCTGCAAAATATACTTGAAATCATGTCCTGAGCTACTGGTTCCACCCACTAAACATATTCTCTGAGTGGATAAATTAATTTCCGCAGGAGAAAAAGGTGACATTAAAAGAATAGATACAAGGGTAAAATAAACTTGGTTTGAAGGAAAGTGTGGGTTTAGGACATTCCAGGTTACCTGGGAAATCAGAAAATGCGTTTACATGCACTAATAGTAGTAATCACGGCTTTCTCTTTTTAAGTGTATTAGTGGTGGACTATAAGACGCTGCTTCTCAAAGTCCTGAAGGATTTTTTTGTATTTGTATTAACAGCACAGTGAGACTCTTTAGTCAGAGAGGATACAGTTTGTCCTTGCGGTGGGAATGTGTCTGAATTTTGCACATGGTCACCTGCTCAGCTGTGATTTATTTAGACTTGTAGAAGTGAGTTGGTGTCAGTTGTTGCACTTTGAATTAAATGATTTTGAATAAATCCTTCGTCTGTTGTTGCACTTCCTGTATAAAATCTTTGTCATGCACTATTGTAAAAACCTAGTTAGGAACCCTTATGCATATAAATGGCAAAGAAAATAGGTTTCCCCATCAGACATCTAGCTGTGCTAATCCCAGTTACAGGAACAAGGTTTTGCATTATGTTTAGAAGGATATTCTGGTATTTTTCAACCTGGGTTCTCAAAAAAAAGCCATTCTGACGATGGGTCATAATTACTCACTACCTCCAATGTGGAGGTGTTGGAAAAACTTACATTTAATATAGGTCATTTCGTATTTTTATTGTTATTTATTATTTTATTTTTTGTTCGTTTTTGACGCACATGTCAATTTCCCCTCCAGTCTTTTCAAAATAAAACTACATAGGTTTAGGAAAAGATTGACTTAGTTAGGTTTAGGCAACAAAAGTACTTAGTTAGCTTTAGGAAAAGATCGTGAATAACTCCAGAGGTGGTGTAGCTTAAGTACGGAAGTTACGTGACAAATAAATCAAAGTTTACTTCTGGACTCCTGGGCAAAGGTTCAGTCTTTTTTGACCCACCCATCCATCCCGACTTTCTCCCTATGTGGTTTGTTGCTCTTTATATTACCTGGTTCACGATTATGTGGATTACATACAAATTGATTTTGTGGGATATGTACGAATTGCAATGCATTCTTTTTTCATAGCTACAAATGGTGTATGAGAACAGCCTGACTACTATACAGTCACAATTATTAGACCCAGGCTGAAAAATATTGCATGTTTCCTTTAAGACTTCAGGTTACTATACAGAAAGCTTACACTAACTTGGTTTTCTCAGAGCACGTGAACTCACTGAGCATCAATGAACGTGCACTATCATCCTTTCACCTGCCTCCTGTCATCTCACATACTAGTCCAAACTGAAGAGGAGGCGTGAGCTATATAGTGCCTCATCACCATGCTAAGTGTTTACAAATTGTTTTGGTCCTCCTCTTGTGGGGGGTTGCTGTAGCAAGCGTTCAGGATGGGCTGCCACGCGAAGGCTGTTGATCTCTGCATGACACGCCGCCCTTATGGTGTTGCACATGGCCCTCCATTAATAAACAAATGAAGGGCTCACCCTGGAGGTCAGGGGAGCTCAGCTGGCCCATTTGCCACGGCGATCTCTCGGCTCACGGGGATCCAAAATGGCCACCCGCCGCGTCTGCCTGTCAGACGGCTGCTAACCTTGTCTTTGGTGACGGGCAGGAGGGCAGGAGAGGAGAAAGAGGTGGGGTGGGGGGGGTTTAGGGTGGGGACACACAAAGGGGGGCATGAGTTGCCCTCCCTCCCTCCCCTCCGCTGATTAGTGTGAGTGACAAAGTGGAGCAGAGAGTCCACTCAGGCCTTCATAATAAATCTATCAGGGAGTAATAGAATTCCATCAATCCTCGCTCCTCGGTCTCCCTGCCCTCCCTCCTGCTCCCCACCCCTCGGGGGGTCACCGTGTCGGGGTGTGTGTCTGTGTGGTGGTGGTGGTGGTGGGAATGTGGGGAGGGGAGGGGGGGTCCAATCCTCTGGGATTGTACAACTGTTATTATTCAATTACGCTCCCTTTTCTTCTCAGTTAAAAGACCATGATATCATTATCACTTAATGAATATATATAATTGGATCTTGGCTGCCGCTTCCCCCTGGTCTGATGAATACCACTCACTATTCATTCGGCCCCTGCTCATCCTCCTTTAGCCGGCATCCATTACAGCAGGCTGTGGAGCTGGAGATGATGATGATGATGCTGTCAATAGAGGGAATTTGAAATAATCTCTATGTTCATCCAATGTTTAGTTAAAATAAAAGTATATTAGAATGAAACTTGCGAGTTTCTGAACAAGTTGTGTGTCAGTTTTTAGGTTTTTAAACCATCTAAGTGTTATATATAAATATATAAAGAACCAGAAAAGATGCTAAAATTACATTACAGGTGAATCAATACTGGATTCTTTGCACTCTGAGCATCGCAAAACTCATTTTAACTTAATGAACAAGGATTTCATTGCTGAAACAATACCTGCATTCTACATGCGATTATCGCGCAATCGCCGTGTTTTGTTTAATAACCCCATGGCAATTTACAGTGCAATCGTTTGCGGAAACTCATTAAGTCCAGAGATAGGATCTGGATTTCATCTCCTTCTCCGCGATGACTACACATGAAAAAATTGTTTGGGGGAAAATCCTGCAGCATTAATGCAGAATAGATGGAGGATGGAGAGAGATTTCTACAATAGCTCCACCATCACAGATTGGTCCTATTTAAATATGTCTCCTGGTTAGCGTTAGGAGTGTGGACAAACTCCCAGAGGACATTAAGAGAAGAAGGGGAAACCTTGATAGCCGTGGTCGTGACAGTCATGGCCATTAATACCCTTTCAATCTGCGAGGAAACAATGCGAAAGGGGGGATAAAGATGGTGATGAGCAACACTAAAAACATTGATTTAGCATTTGTCCACTTCATTTGAAGTGAGACAAGGGGGCGACAGGGAAGGGAGGGTTGGGGGTCTTTGAAGAGGCGAAATCGGGGAGTGTTTAGCCTCCCATTCAGATGTCGCCCTCTTGTTGGAAACCAAAAGCAAGCGTCCCTCCCCTCCGCATTGTTGAGGGTAAATGTGGCATGGCGGGGGTTGATCATGTCTGTGTAAATCAGACACGGAGAGAGCGTGTGAGGCGGTGGGAGTGTGTGCGGCCTATGCTCGTGCGTATAAAGGGAGGCCTGCGCGCTCCTGGATGGGTATGGGGCGTACATCGTCATTAATCCTGCTTAAAGAAGACAGTGTTGGCAAAGTGGCAGCGCCCCAATCCAGCTGCTCCCCCCACAGAGACACTTCAGACACCCTATCTGACCCCCCCTCCACAACACACACCCTCCTGTCTTCCCACCCGTCACCTCCTCGCCCCTCCATCCACCTTAGCCCCAATTTCCCATCACTTTCCCACCACACGCCGCCCAAAACCCAGAACCCCACTCTCATTCACTCACCCATCCCTGCCATACATCACTCCAAATTAAATTTACATTAGGCCCTCCTCTATCAAAGAAGCCCAAAGAGAGGCAGAGAGGGAATGAGATCGAGGGGCTGACATCATTACCCGGCAGCAGAGCACATGACCGTCATCTATTAAACCCTTTTATACACATGTCTCAGGGTTTTACCAAAGTTCATGCATACCTAAGTGCAAGTTTGTGTTAAAAATTAAAAGCTCTTTTAGGAGGACAAAGGAGTTTCTGAACTGTTGACTTTGAGAGGGGCTTTATTACCCCCAACCATGGATGTCTGGCATTGCCATAGACAGCCCCCGTCCCTTCCTTTCTCCCTCTTCCTCCTACCTCTGGCTCCCGCCTGCTCGTTCGGCAGCGTTGGGGCGACTGTCTGAATATTAGACAGAGTATTTAAATGTTATCTGGGACAGTAAAATACGGACTCTTCTTGGCTGTTCATAATGGGACACTGTGGGTTTGAATCAGGTCGCTGCCCTGTAGTGCGTCATCTAAGAAATTGCATATTACAAGAAATCACCCATAATCTAATCTTTCAATTTTTCTGTTTCATAAGGAACTAAAACTCTCTTTATGATTGGGACTGTGGAGGATTTGTGTTTTTTTGCTGCAAAATATTAACATCGATGTTGTTTTGCACTGCACTTTCATGAACTTTGCATTCATATACTCCGTCATGTTCGACTGAGTAGTGATGTTGTGTCATGTTGGGCTTGATAGTGCCCATACAATACCTTGTTACCAATACCAAGCAATACTTTTTGATACCTTATGTTGAGAAATAAAAACATGTTTCCTTTCTATTTGATTTTCTTATACTCAACGATTCCCATGAAAAGTCCAAAACCAACAATACATTGACCCTGCTAACAAATATGGTCTACATAGCCAGTGCTTGATATAGTTTATTTCTCTGTGCCATAGACTTCCATCCAAAACTATTAAAACCCAATCAATGAGCCACACTCATGAACTGAGAGACATGTTCCTTCATTACAATGCAAATGGGTACTGTAGTTTAGTTTTGAGTCACCCCACATTCACTATTCAGGTGCAGTAAACACTCAGAAGCATACCAAATCCGCCGCTGAAAATAGTCCCCAACAAATGCACTATGTGTTCCTGTTGGAGTAGCATTTGCTTAAAACTACAGTGACCCGCTGTTTTCAATATTATACAGCCATTTAAAAGAAACAGCTTGGCTCAGAGATGAGAGTCAAAAACAAGGTAGGGAAGTTGGAAAGATAGAAAGTTGAGCGATAGGGTCGGGTTATACTATTAAAGAAGTGGTTTGAACAACAGTCTCTCCTGGAAAGCATTCATGGTGTTGCATTCAATTGATCACATGAAAAGTGACAGAAAAAGTTGCATCAAGAATGAAAAAAGAGAGCTAGAGAGAGAGAAGTTCAAACCTTGGCTACCTCTCACACCTCTGCACACTTGAACACTAAATGGACTTCCTAGTCTTCCAACCACTCAAAGCGCTTTACACTACATGTCAACATTCACACACACATTAATACACTGATGGCAGAGGCTGCCATACAAGGTGCCACCTGCTCATTAGGATGTAAACTAATGCTCATTCACACACCGATGGCACAGCCTGGGAGCAATTTGGGTTTCAGTAATCTTGCCCAAGGACATGCATCGAACCAGCAATTTTCCGATTATTGAATGAACCGCTCTACCTCCTGAACCACAGCTGCCCCTAAAAATATAGTTTACAAATATAGTATAGTAAAATATAGTAGAACACAAGCCTTATCCTTTGACAAAAAAGCCAAAGTTCTCAAAAGCTACACAAGGTCTAAATACAAGTAGGCCCATAAGACTTTTGCCTTCATAAAATAATTACTACTAATCTGTCTGGACGTCAGTGCCAGCTTCCGGTACTCAACATTTAGCACAACACTCTGTGCTATGGACACATTTCAGGTTTCAGTCGTTACCAACAACAGTACAGAGATCCAATCCCCAGCTCTAGTTATAATGTGCAACACGTTCTCATCCCAACTTGTCACATACCGCCACTTTGTCACGCCCCTTGGCAACAAAACCACTATAGTTAGGTTTAGGAAATAACTACATGGTTGGGCTTAAAACTACTACTTTTGTACAGTGAAAATGACACTGAACATTGTGAACACTGGACATGAACGACCAGCTGATTGTAACGTGGAAGTGTAACTTAACATACGGGATATGAACAGCGGTGTCCTGGTGTTTGTTGGACCCATCCACCTCCCATCCCGCCCGCCCTCTATGTGTCTTTTGGCTCTTTCAACTACGTCACCACACTCCCAGCACACTTGCCGCTGATGAGTTTACATCAAAGATAATGGAAAAATCCAGCGCGTCTCATACAGGCGCTAAAGGGTGCCTTGTGCGGCGGTATCGCACGCCGACAGCCTGGGAATGAGAAAGGGGTTGTAATGTGTTGTAGTAGGCTACTATGTAATTTCTTCATGTGTTAATGTTGCTCCGTTATTGTCTTGTATTGTCATCGTGAAAATTGTTGGGTCGTATTGTGTCGTATTATTATAAGATGTATGATTTTGTGCCGCACCATCATGTGTTGTGTAGTATTGTTTTGCCTTCTTGTGCTGTATTGTATTGAATCATGCCATGTTGTGTTGTGCTATCTTGTATTGTGTCATGCCATGTTATGTTGTGCTATCTTGTATTGTGTCATGCCATGTTGTGTTGTGCTATCTTGTCGTGCCCCGTTGTGTCAGATTGTGTTGTACTTTGTCATGTTGCATTATGCTGCAGCATGTCGTGTTGTGCTCTCTCCTCTCACTCTATATCAGTGATGTATTAGGACAGAGTGTTACCTCCCTCACCGTTGGGGATATATTTGCATTGGAGCGTCTGAAAGCAGCTGGAGTGAACCAGCTCAGTAAAGGCACCTGAGTGCTGAGCGCTTACTCTTTAATTGCTTCATTATCGTCTGTGCTAATCCCTCTCCAATTTCGACACTCTCATTTTCCACACTAATTTGTCCCGGTCCCTCTCCGGCTCTCTCCTCTCACAGTCCGCAGCGCTATGGCACCTATTTGCTTTCCAAGGCAATGATAACAATTAATGCAGCAGTCGGCGGCGCTTGTTTCATATAAACCTGTTTTAGCCGACTAAACAAGGGGCTGCTGATAAACAGACTCCGGAGCCAAGGCGCAGAGCTTCACAGCACCATTTGTCTCTCTAATTATGCTTTAATTACAACTGTGTATGCTAATACACTAAACATTTGCATAGAACATTCGCACAACTTTCTGCTTTCTCTTTAGGAGTGCTGCAGACGGAGGAGAGATCAATAGCTGCGGTGCTTATTGAAAGAGGCCTGCACTGTGTTAAATTACATATGGGAATTGTTTAGAATTAAAAACAATGCCACAGTGCTTTCTGACAAACTGTTTATTTTATATTGTTAGGTAACAGCAAACAAAGTCGGAGCGATTATAGAATTAGGTGGCAATTCATTTCTTAACTGCAAAACATTGTGTTACATTTTACAACAATGAAAGTGATTATAAATGCTCTTGACAAAGATACGTGGTAATGGTTTCTCACTTGACTGCAGGAGGATGATGTCATACCCCATCCTTAACAACAATAAGAGTGTTGTCAGACCATTGAACAGCATCTGAACCCAACAATTTACAATTTAATCTCTCTATGACAGCAGGCTTTTTGCTCTGTGTGTGGCCATTTGCAAAGGATATAAACACTTTTGCATTTAGACGTAGTTGGACACTCTTATTACCTTTAAATACACTTCATATATGTCCACATACTGTATTCCTATGCAACGTATCCTCATACAGCAGTTTGTATGATATCTTACGAAAAGCTATTCCTCATTTTTCATGCGTTTTCCTACAGATGTCCAGCAACATGTGTCAATTTGTGCTTGTTACATGCAAACAGCCTTTTCGGAATAAATTTCTGTCCTCACAGGAACCAACTTGGCTAGGTTTTAGCAACAAAACAATTTTTTTCACCCAACCATACACAGATCCACTCCCTATGTGGCGTATATGAATTTATTTTGTGGATATTACACAAATGACAGTGCATCAACATTTTGTAGATATAGCTCAGTGGCCAACCCCCAGGTCTCAAAAAGTGAAGCCAATGCTGAAGTGCCTTAAACTTGCATTCTTTCTAACAGCCAGCAGGGGGCGACTCCTCTGGTTGCAAAAAGAAGTCTGATTGTATAGAAGTCTATGAGAAAGTCTATGGGAAATGAGCCTACTTCTCACTTGATTTATTACCTCAGTAAACATTGTAAACATGAGTTTATGGTCTCAATCGTTAGTTTCAAGTCTTCTTCAATAAAGCATGAAGTTCATTTAGTAAATTATGGTCCCATTTAGAGTCAGATAGACCATAAAGCAGGGTATGCTTTAGGGCGTGGCTACCTTGTGATTGACAGGTCGCTACCACGGCGTTGTTCGGTCTGGGAGTTGGCTCTGTTTTCGTCTTACAACTTTAACCCTTTCACAGTGTGTTTTCAGTTAATGAAAGTTAATTGTAACATTTTTGGTTGCCTAAAAATGTGTTATTCAGCGTTTGTTTATACTTAGCTCCACCCTCTTGTGTCACTTCTGGTTGCTAAAAAACAACATGGCGACACCCAAAATGCCGAACTCGAGGCTTCAAAATGGCAGTCCACAAACCAATGGGCGGCGTCACAGTGACTACGTCCACTTCTTATATACAGTCTATGGTATAGCTACGAAGAGTGTATGAGAACAGCCAGACCTAAGTGAGCGTGCTGTTTTTACTCCTCAACTTACTCAGGGTGAGCCTGCTGCTACGTCCCAGCGATCCCAAAATATTGCACATTTTTAAAAACATTTTAAAATCTCACTTTGGCCTTTTCTTCATTTTGTAACGTTAAATTTCATCAAGCTTACAATTTCACTCTTGACCTTGGAAACAGCTGACAAAACAGTCTCACCTCAAGGTCCATTTAGCAGCCACTCTGGAGCTTTTGATAATATTCATTAGCAGATGGAGTCTGCCCGGTTGTCATGGAAATACAGATGTGTTCAAATTTCCATTTTTTCTTTGCACTTTAAGGATTTAAATAATCTCCAAAATCCATCTGTTGGTGATGATCATGTGATATGATCAGAAACTTCAGAACAGCTACTAAATGGACCTTGGGGTGAGATTGTTTAGTCAACTAATTTATATTTTGTGTCCTTGGTTTGATATTTGGTCGTCCCATGCGCCTTTTATTCCCCTTTGTTCTATTCTATTTTGTTCTATGCCTCTGACTGCACTGCCCCACTCTTCGCTCCAGCGAGTCGTTCAGCTACACACCTAACTTAACTACATGTCATTGAGTCATTAACATACAAATGACCTGCAGTTATCCTGTGATCGGGGCCCTCAAATGCCACCAAATGCTAAGGAACCACCATTTACAGATAAGTAACCCAGCCAGCTCTGGTAAGTAATTCCTCGCCATGCCGTTTTGGCTAAAATCAAGGCATTTAATTGGCCATTAGGAGATAGGCCTCTGACAGTTAAGGTTAGTGGTAGAGGTGATGATGATAGTGGTAGAAGGGGGTGTAAAATGAGGGCGTAGACTGAGAGGAAACACACATATGCACTCGCTGTGGTGGTAAATACGACACATAGCCCACTCCTTTGTAATTGGGGTGATGAGCCATTTCTATAGAATGATGTCATAGCTGCTGACTGACTCAGTTCACCCTCAACAACACACTCACATGACTGTTTCTGTCACTGTTTCTGGGAAGAAAAATACTGTACATACACGACAGCCATGTAGCTCACAACTTACAGGAAATATGGGATGATTTCATTTCTATAAAAAGTTCGGTAACACTTCATTTTACAAGTCCGCAAATGTCGTGGTAATTAGGTGATAATTAGCAAGTAACCTATTTGAAATTTCTTTGGAATTACTGTCAAATTACCTCAATATTTACCTCAATATGTATCGAAAATATCTTTATTATAAACATGATTTAATAATTATATGCTAAAATAGCATATAATTGTTAAAATGGGGGCCTTAGTCTTGAGAAGCAGCCGTGCGTTGCTCTTCATCAGAGGTGGAAAACCAAAACTAATAGAAGACACTTCTGATCAGGCACAAATCTCATCATTGTGTGACTTATTGTCAACACGAATATAACCTGGTCAGTAATGTAATGATTCAGCGTGTTTTTTAAGGAATTTCCAAGAAGTTATTTGCTAATTATCATTTATTTAACAGCAGACATGGAAATAAAGCATATCAATTAACTTTGTTTTCCTGGAAATGTATTAAATAAATTACCAGCTATTGGGAAATAGCAGAATATAATTATTAAATAATGTTTTCACACAATCTTCTTCAGCAGATGGAAGTGTAAATGTTCAAATTAAAAATTTTCTGAGCACTTAAAGACTTTTCGTCCATGTTGGCTTATATATTCAGATTAAAATAAAAAATAAAAATTGACAAAATAATCTCATCACAGTTTCAATATCTAAGCCAAAATTGATGATGAGCCAAATTTGAACATCTACAATTCCATGAGCAAACAGCAGCAATCTGCTGAGGAAAATCATGTGATATGATTGAAAGCTACATAACATACTGTATGTCAGAGCAAAATAGTTCATGTGGTGAGATTTTTTTGTCAACTAGTGTCTCCGTGGTCAAGAGTAAACTATAAATCTCAACTTTTCAAAAATATTTTATGGTGAAAATGTAGGGTTTCTATTTTGTAAATAACACCTATCACATTTATTGAAAAACAACTGTCCAGATTATATTTTCATTATTACAAAACACACTGTGATATTATACTATGCATGTCATAATAATAACTAGTACATATGACCATAACTAGTAACTGCACAACATCAAAATGAAACAACTGTCAAAGAGGCTGTTGACACTAAACAAGGACTGCTACCAAAATAATAATAATAAAAAAAGCCGCTCCTAAAATACATTTTCTGCAGCTTCTGCCTCTCGTCTTTTATTGCATTTTTTGACAACAGTTCTTCACACACAATACTCAAGTGGACAATGTGTGTGACAGTTGGATCAATATATATTTGGCGACCTAACCCCTCTGTCTGTCCAAGCAGGAAATCTAACAGCTATGAAGTATTTCATCTGGACCGAGCCGTGACCTGTGACCCCGACAGCAGCTCCTCTCTCCACCAGGCTCAGCGGAAGTTGTTGCACACTTGTCACAATGTTGGTGGCGACTGACGCCTACCTCTCTTTCTCTCTTGGTCTTTGTCTTTTTGTCAGTAACACATTGCACACATCACTTGCTGGCTTAATACAGATTCAAGAGCAAACTTGCAGCCATTTTTGGCAGATTTAAGCACAAATTACAAGGAACTACACTGCAGCAGACTGGCTATTAATTATGATAATATAATTTATATATATAATAATTAAAATGAAAACATAACCTTGCTCTTTTTGGCACAAAAGACAGTTTGGATGTATTACTTTTGTAGCCTGAAGTCTATGAGATTTGTAGTCATGGACATGTAAAGTAATGGAAACTAAAATGACCTCCAGTGATGCGTATTACTTTTATTTGATTCACTTTACGGATGTGAATGTTTTAGTTGTCAAACCTTAAACTAATCTAAGATGTTTAGCACAATGAAAAGTTGTACAGCTGGCTGTTCAAACATACAGTAAAGCTCAAGTGGGAATGATATAATCAATGACCCTCTCATCCTGAATTGTAAATTATTCATCCAGGAGCTGCAGCAGTACAGCAACAACATTTAAGCGGGTCTTCTACTTTGGCTTCATCTCTCACTTTTGTCATCAAAATTGAGATAGCAACTCAGAGGAGGACAAGACAGAATCAACAGTGAAAACAGAACAAATAATATTTCCCTCGCACATCATCTATCTGACAGAAGGCAGCAAAAGGAAAGGAGAAAACAGGAAAAATCTTGGCCTGCCCGCCAATCTTTCATTCGCTCTGCGCTCATCCATCCTGAGTGCACCTCTTAATTTGGTCCTGCCACAGACTGGGCAACAGAGACCTTCAGCCATTGGAAACAAATGATCTGGCCAGGGAGGGGCAACAACTCACGGCCGGCGGTGCAACACTACTCAGCTGCTGGGATTTACTTTGTATTACAGGAGTGGGTTTGAAACATTTGGGCATCGTTGTTTTCAAGAGAAGACAGGTTGTCTGGGTAATTGTGTATACCAACAAAGACAAATCCTCACAAAAAGTTGACCAATAAGCTATTAAATCACATTATTTATACAGTCTAGACCAGCCTTGTGTGGATGAGTTTAAAAAGGAACTGACTGCTCACTAAGCCAACTGAATTGACAGTCGTCACTGGCAGATACTATTAGCAGTAGCTCCATTTGTTGGTTGAAACCAAGACCTCTGACATTTTAATGTTTCCAGCTGGCTTGTTTTTAAATGAGAATCTTTTTAAAAGGGGTCTTAGATATGTCCTTGGCAACATACATTAGGCCTACACGATATTGTGCTTAAACGCTGAGGCTAAAGTTGCATGTCCCAGGCAAAAAGACAGCGTCCTCACCAGTTGCATTGCAGTATTATTACAGCTTGTTGGTCCCTGTATTGGAAGTATGATGAGACTATGATTGTACATTGTTTGGCTGCTTAGCTTGCTTACTTACTTGGACAAGCAAGACAGAGATTTAGCCAATGTCTTCTAGTGAACTCTGTTCAACCTCATTTCCCATTAGGGAGAATGGGACACAACCAAAAATGATGCTCAAATGTTGCTTTAATTGCTATAACAACACACAAAGAAGGGTTACAACCAAGCGTGATAGCTCATTGTGTTCATACGGACCAGGGCTATTGACATGTCGGTTGACATTGAGATAGACCAATTGATTCTTGTGCAAGCCTCACATAAACAGTGGGCTGGACGCCGGCGTGCCACTGGGACTGATAGTATTTGGTCCTTCAGCGAGTGTTGGTGATACTCGTGAATTCAGGTGAGACTTTTGACAAAACAGGTGGGCACAGCATCAGAAATCTTTGACCAACACCCAGAACTGTCACACTACACTTACACCATTCAAACTTATGAAAGACCGATGAATGAATGACTCAGCTGATGACAAACACACACAAAGCAGAGAAGAGAAAGGCCTCAGTCAAGTGTCTGTTCATTTACAGTAAGTTCTGTGTATTGTAGTGAAGTGCAGGATGGCCACATGGTGACACTTGTGACTCTATCGATGTCAACCTAATTTTACAGTGAAACCAGAAGCCTCGTGTCATCCTCATGTGAGAGTTGAGTAAGAGGCCTAGAATACACTGGGGAGATGATACCACACACACACACACACACACTGAGAAAAAGAAAATCAAAACACAGACGCTTGCATGGTGTAAAGGGAAAGTCTAACAGTTTTACACAGAAGAATAGTAACTTCACGGTGTACACAAAACACATGGTGACCGATATTTCTCCTGGGATTACAGTGGCATAGATCATGACACGCACCAGACGGACACAAGCACACAGGGTGAACTTTGTGGCTCTGAGGGATCATGGGACAGATGCCAACTGAATGGACCATGTCAGTGCGACCAGTGTGAGGACATACGAGTCCCCAGTGGACTTCTTCTTTAAGTGAACAGGACATTAGCGTTGATGCGGCAGATAGCTACTGTGGGCACTCCTCATATTTGAATCTATTCTGTAGTAGCGCTGCTCAAACCGATGGCAAAAAGTGTGAAGACAATCTGTGAAGTTTGTTCTTTTCACTTTGAGAATTACTATTAGGGATGGCAACGTCGGTCGGTCCGCCACTTTGGTCCAGACTGAAATATGGTCAACAACTGTTCTGTACGTATATTCATGGACCTCAGAGGATGAATCGTACAGACTTTTCCTCTAGCGTCACCATGAGGTTGTGTTTGAGGTAGATTACTATGGGATTTGGTACATTTGAACCATAGACGGTATATAAGAAGTGGACGTATTCACTGTGACGTCACCCATTGGTTCACCATTTTGGTTTTTGGCAGTTGCCATCTTGGTTATTTGCAACCAGAAGTGACACGAGAGGGTAAAGCTAAGTACAACTGAATGCTGAATAAGACATTTTTAGCCGACCAAAAAGGGTTATAATAAACTTTCATGAACTGAAAACACACTGTGAAAGGGTTAAAGTTGTAAGACAAAAACACGGACAACTCCCAGACCGGACAACACCGTGGTAGCGACCTGTCAATCACAAGGTAGCCACGCCCTAAAGCATCCCCTACTTTATGGTCTATTTGACTCTAAATGGGACCATAATTTACTAAATGAACATCATGCTGTATTGAAGAAGACTTGACACTAGTGATTGAGACCATAAACTCATGTTTACAATGTTTACTGAGGTAATAAATCAAGTGAGAAGTAGGCTCATTTTCTCATAGACTTCTATACAATCAGACATATTTTTGCAACCAGAGGAGTCGCCCCCTGCTGGCTATTAGAGAGAATGCAAGTTTAAGGCCTTCTAGCATTGGCTCCAACATTCATGTGCTCCTCCGGATGAATTATAATAACTTCATTGATCCCTTAACGTTTCCTCTAGCGCCATCATCAGGACAGAATTCTTATTTATCCAATAACTTGGTTTATGAACAAATATCTAATTACATACCCATCAGCCTCAATCAGCTGAACTTTGTGTTTAGTGATAATTTACAAAAGTTAGCATGCTAAAATGCCAAACTAAGATGACGTACAAATTACAGCTGCTAAACATCAGCATGTTAGCATGCTAACGTAAGCATTTAGTTCAAAACACCACTGTGCCTCTACAGCCTCACAGAGCCACTAGCTCGGCTGTAGACTCTTGTTTTCACATAAAGCTCCTTTCACTCGCTGACAGGTCTCGTTCCTTTCAATTGAATTTCAGCTTCGACTGAAGTTTAGACTAGCTACATAATCTGTTTTGGTCAAAGATAGAGATAGAGAAATAAAACTGTCCTCTGAAACCTTTGTGTTTTTGCCGATGTTATTTTAAGCTCAGTTTAGCCTCAGCCAGTATAATGACATTTACTACTTGGCCAGTGATAGATAAGTTGAGTCTTAGATTATTGTAAAACACCACTGTTCTGCAAACACAACATCATGTGAGACAATGATGGTCAGCCGCAGCCGCTCACCTCTCTGATCTTTTAAATTGTATAAGAGTTGTGTTTGGACGGCAGCAGCAGCACATAGAGGAATTCCTGTCAGATGACTTTCAGACAAATACAATTTAAGGTAGCTAAGTGGAGGCATCTTTGAAATAAATCGAATGTTTACAGAGCGATTAATGTGCTAAATTGAGAGGAATCTCAGGACAATCACTAAGGGTCATGGAAGTTTATGCATACTGGGTCCACTGTAGACTACGCTGTGAGGACATTTTCAATGGGCTAGATAAATGAATAGCATTTAACTCACTTTGACCTTTTTGAACTTGCTTTTTGAACTTGCAGGAATACAACTGACACGTTGTAAAGTCAACTGTGTCCTGTATGTTCAAACTCTCTTTTATGATGGTCTCTGCACGGAGATTTTATACAATTGATAATCTGAGCACCAATTATACCGTAAACACATTTCAAGAAAGTGTAAACTACACTTAGTGCACTGAAGTTAAAAAACACACATGTAAATAGAAAAAAAAACACAATCAAAGGAGAAAATATCTTCACAAGTTTGACAACACATACGCGCCATAACAAAATGCACTCAAACTATAGGATATAGAACCAGACATAGAAAACACAAGCAAATATAACAGCGCTGCAAGTTGCACAGAACTGAGTTCAAAATACAAGTTTCTAGGGGACACTAAAAACGGATGAACACACTTGTGAGCTTTCAGGTTGTGTAGGGGATCGTTGTGCGTTGAAGCTTTTCTGGGTTCTTGGAAAGTTTTACAAATATAAAATCTCTACGTATAAAAAATGAATGATGCAAAAAGTAATAATTGACCTTGTTTGCAGTTGGAGGAGTGCCATCAGTTTTATAGAAGTTTTTTTTTTAACAATGGTGGTCAATGGAAAAGGTGGATGAGTCCAACAAACAAGGCTTTCATGCGTCACGTTACAATCAGTGTCATTTGTGTCATTTTCACTATACAATATAGTTTTAAGCTCAACTATGTTGTTTTTTCCTAAAACTAACTTCAGTGGTTTTATTGCCTGGACCTAAGCAAGTGTTTTTGTTTAATTCACAACATTAAGCTTATGTTTACTGCAACCGAAAGGGACGCCGGGGGGTCTGACAAAGCGTCAGTATGTGACGAGTTGGGATGAGAACATGTTGGATATTCAGAGCATTAATATAGCAGCAAACAACGATTTGCTATGTAAAGATATAAATGAGTAATGTCTACCTGAGCAGAGAATGAAGTCACTCTCCCTCTGTGTGTGTAGGAATCACCACGCATGCTTTTAGTGCATGTTTTTGCATGTGAGCGTGCCCCACTAGCTAGCTCACGGCTGCCGATCTGCACTGCTCTTATACGGTGGTTACAACTGATAACGCCGTCTCGACCAACAGCGTCGTCATGGAAACGTAGCACCAACCCTCCGGCTTAGGTTAGTTCACTGTTGGCTCTGCCAGCAGTGATGCCTTTGTTTTCACTGTTAGTGCTGTTAGCACTGTTGGCTGCCAGCCGCAGAGTCAGCTGTTGCCATGTTGAGAGTCGTGCGGAGGCAATAGAAATGCTCCCACAATCGCATTTAGCATCTTTAAGTTGCTGTGCGTTGAGCTCAGGATGTTAGAAGTTTGTCAAAGAGCAAAATGTTCTTGTTGATGGTTGAGTTGGTTTGAAAATTAATATATAATAAATATAATCCATAAATCATCTTCTTTCATCATATATCAAGTGACAACAGATATGTCTTGTAATTACAGTAGCACAACATAAGCCATTAACATGCTTACAAAGTGATTAGCTTTATAAACCATGCTGTGCTGGTGCAGAGATTAAGTTACAGATGTGGAATAAAAAACATATTCATAACTAAAATGAACAAACAAGAGATTTGTTCATGTACTATTCCAATACAGAACTGATGAATTATCCACAGGACAACCAGTTTTGGCTTGAAACTGATTTTTTTTTTCTCTTTATTATTCATTGTTAATTGTTTGCTGTGGATAGAGAGCTCTCTTAGTTTCCCTCTCTTTCTATTCAGTTGACATTCCTGATGGGGAAAATCCAGAATTCCTAATGAAGTGCAAAACATTACATATGCAGGGAGAAATTTTGGATCGCTCGCAGCTACAGACTAGAATGTTCCCGCTGCATGAATCTGCACCAACTCAAGAGCACAAAAGAGCGAGAAACAGAATGACATATGCTGCAAAGCTTGAAATGTATGTAACTTCCTCAATATTATCCTTGACTGGCTTGCTTTGTTTCAAATGTGTGTCCAAACCATGTACACAGATGAATGACCCAGCAAAGGAATTCCTTCTGCAGCTCAATGAAATGGCTTATGCAGGGCAAATTTAATATGTGGTTTTGCCCAGACAATACAGGGGTTTGAGCAGATCTGCTATGCCCTGGAGCTGGGTGATGAAGAAGAGCAACACAGAGGAGAATGGGGCCTTTGTGAGCCTCCGAAAGTTTGAAGGCCCCTCTGCAGGATGCAGCAAAACCTGATCGGGGAGGACTAGTCCTTTTAGGGGAAATAAGACGGGTAATCATAACTGCAACAAATACCCGATAACTAATGAAACAGAAGAGTAATGCATCGAAGAGTATGTTTGCATCAATGATACTGCACTATAATTTCACATAAATTCCTAAACATCTGTGCTGAAGAGACACAAATCATTTCCTTTTCAGCACATAGAACTCTACTGCAAATTATGCAGAAAAGTCACGTTGCAACTAAAAAACATCCACGTAATCCACATAATTGTGAACCAGGAAATATAAAGAGCGTCAACATTGGACATTTGCAGGAAAAAAAAATAAAAATTTGGAAAAACTTTTCGTAAGTAATCATACGAACCGTTGTATGAAGATACGTTGCATCATGGCGTCTTGAGGCCTGTACTAGGAAGCAGGATTTGCGGTTAGCGAGGTAACTTCAGGGTTAACCCTGGGTTTTCTGTCCGACGACGTACGTTCACTTCTTACCGGGGTAGATCGCCATTGCAACTGATGCTGAACAACTGCTGCTCCGGAGGTCCGGGGCAGGTTATGTTCCAGATAAGAGATCAACTCGTATGAAAGCATCGGCTGCTGACCAATCAAAAGCTTGGTGCGCAGATCGTATGATAATATTACACAAATACCAAGAAGTTACAGTTATAATCCAGGCTAAAAACAACACAGTTTAAACTGACAAATGCAGAAAGGACAGCTGGCTGTATGCTATAGGTGCTTACCGCTTTAAAGGTACTGTTTGTAACTTCTTACATGCTCTCAAGACTGTTTCACACCGCCAAAGACGGGACGCAGCTGAAAGAAGGGTGAAATAATCATACACACTACATTATTACCAAAGGGCAAAATGAAGGCTATAATGTAGATTATCTGTTCATTCGTTCTATTCTGAAAGCTATTTATATATCACTGCCCCATCTACGAATATATGTGACATCGGCAATTTTTTCTTTTGCCAGCTGTCCTTCCTTCTACTGTTTTACAATTAGTCTGGATTATGTGTTGAACTTCTTTGCATTTGTCTAATATTATAGTTTGCTCCTGGTTTGTAACCTATGCAGCTCTACTAACATTAGACTTGTCCATGTTTGTGATTGGACAGATGCTGCAAACACTGCCCCTTTCATGTGATCATGCTCACAGCCAGATTGAGAAACCCTGTGTTGATTTACAGAGTTGATAACCACCGCCGTAGGGCCGTTTAGCGGGATCGCGGTTGTTAGGGTTAGTTAAGCCAGATAACAAGATACTCTGGGTATATTGAACTCGCTTCGTAGCACAGGCCTCTGGTGGAGTACAGTTTTAAGGCGTTGACCATGTAATCACAATGTCTCCGTTCGTCCCTCTCTCCTCTCATTTCAGGTTACATTTCGCTGTCTAATAAAGGTATATTAATATCAGAAAATAAATAGTAATAACCCCCCATTGTGAATTTGTAGGATAAACATTATGTTGTTTGTATCTCCTACATTTGACCCCTTTAGGCAGCCATTCATTCAATGTTTGTTACCCATAATGCATCACCAAGCCAGGGAACACTGCTGCCTCAGAGTAACCAGTAGATCCTCTGATTGCATTTTAGCACATTAAGCTCTTTTGTAAACATTTGATAACATTCAAAGAAGGTGTAAGGCTGCTCCAAACAACATTAGCTCCACTAACACGAGTCATCTGACAGGAATACCTCTAATTTCTAGTGTAGATTGTTTTCATGCAGAATTCTAACATGATAATTGAATTTGCTGTTCTATGCTGCTTTCTCAAGTCCAGTCACATGGCCCCATTAGCCGTTTAGCTTCCCCTTTGGTTCTTGAGTTGGGACATTAGAGGCCGAGGAGAAGCAAGCCAAGTAACTATTAACCGCAGCACTTTGATGATTTCGTAACTTGTTTAAATGATAACCATCCACTTGATTCTCCACAAGATACGACAGTGAACCAGAGGCCACTGGCTTGGAAAAAATCATAAACCAGTTGTTTTTGAAGTTGTATAATAGAAAAGATTAAAAGCATATCCTGCAGTTATCCCTTTTTGAAGGAATTATTACACAACTAATCACCAAAGTGATCCAATAAAGTAATGAGCCAAAAACAGATACATACATTCTGCGTTGGTGTATTCTACTGAATGGTTTACGTTGGCTGCCACTGCATATGGGTATAAATTAGATGTAAAGAATTTAAATTGGTATATTTTGATAACAATACTCATCTATAAAAGTGAATCCTATAATGTGCTACATCTAACTCAACATGCTGCTGAAATGTGTTGTATATTTTGAAGGTGAAATACAGAAATACACAACCTTAAAATTCATAAAAGCTATTAGAGATGCATCATGTGAGAATAGCACTCCACTACACACGTAGATACTTTCAATGCTTTATTTGAATATGACAATTACATTATAAGTACACAAGATTAAAATATATACAGTTATATACAGTAGCCTATAGCACTGATGGGTAAAGATAACATTACCTACCACTAGGGCTGGGCGATGTGGCCAAAATCTTCTATCCCGATATAGGTCATTTCATATCTCGATAACGATATATATCACGATATAGCACGTTTTCTGGTAATTCAAGAAATAAATAGTCTATATGAAATAACCATATGGTAAAGCCTATTTTTGTATACCCCTTTGTGAATGAAGTACTTGACAAATTAAAGTATTTTCTCATTTTAAGAACTTCAGTGCAAAACGAACATAACATTTTTAAAGGTCCAGTGTGTAGGATCTGGTGGTTTGGGAGACTGCAACCAACTGAAGCCTCTCTCATGTACCGAGTGTGTTGGAGAGCTACGGTGGCCGACGTGAAAACACGAATGTGTGAATGAGTGTGTGTGTATGTGGGAAGTGAGGGGTGAAGCAAGAGAGAGAGAGCGGCGGCAGCAGCGAGTAACGTTATCGACTCTGGCCCAAGCAGGAAAAGTTGACAGTGTTTGGTTTGTCCATTCTGGGCTCCTGTAGAAACATGGCGGTGCAACATGTCGGACTCCACGGAAAGAGGACCCTCTCCCTATGTAGATATAAACGGCTCATTCTAAGCTAACGAAAACACAACGGTTCTTATTATCAGATGATTATACACTAAAGAAAACGTACTTGTTAATATTTTATTCCATTTCTGCCAATAGATCCCCTTAATTGTTACACACTGGTTATTTAAGTGAAATTATAGAGAAAAAAGATAAATATAGGGTTAGCCTATATCGCGATAGAAATTATATAGATATATAGATACCCATAGATATAAATACATATGATAGACATTTTTATATCGTTGTGACAATATATATATATATCGTCGTATTGCCCAGCCCTACCTACCACACAACCAGATTGCCTGTTACAGCTGAGAAGGAACACAATTTTAAGGAATTGTGAAAGGGTTGATGGAAAAAATGGGACAAAGAAGTTCAGCCAAAGGACTGTCTGAAAGCCTATTTAACCTTTTGCACATGGAATAAGTTAATTATTTTGCAACTGAGAAGCCTCTTCTACTCCTACAAATGTTTACCTGCTGCCTCTTTGACCCACTAACAGGCAATTTGTGAACATGCCCAAATATCACCATCACTAATTTAGATCCCTGATATTTGCAAACAAGGAATGGTGCTTGATCAGTTTATCAGAAAAGGCTTCACTCATGTGCAGGTCAAAAACAAAGCACATCTGTGTTAGAGATGGTACAGATACACACAACATGCCTTGACCTTGTCGGGGTGGAATCAATCTCTGGTTCTATCAGTTACGAGATGTTAGCACCTTTAAAAAGGGAAATCCTCACTGAATTAACTACCGCCTGCAGCGCGGCACGTCTTTGGATGTGTGTGTGCAGTGTGCCAATGTTGAGTTGACCAAGTGACCAGCAGAATGATATTCAATGTGAGCCCGCTGCCAGGTGTCATTACGCTTCCCCTTCCAGTAGAGAAAAGCAGTCACACATGCCACCATCTGTTTCCAGGACGCCCTCGCCAGCTCACCGCAGTGTCCTTTTTACTTCATTTTGTCATCATAATTGAGGGACTGTGTGTGTGTGTGTAGCAAAACCTGATCCTTACCATGTTTTGAACAATGTCTTGTGTACTAAGCAGTAAGTACAATACAGAGTGCACGTTTATTCCAAAAAAGGTTGTCATTGACCTAAGAAGCATGCAAACAGGCTAATAACAGATGCACATTTCACATTTACTCTAATGCATTCAGAGGTATAAAAAGGCCTCCGATTACCATTTGAATCTGCCAAGGAACAACAGATCACAGTTGTGCACGCAGAGGGCTGATGGTACATTTTGACACTGATTCATACCCAAAGAACGGATGGGTTTTATTTTAACATCCCACAACACTCCAAGCATTGTGGTCACTGTGAAACATATTCCAAACAACCGCCTCCATCACTTCTCATGCCAGCTCTGAGTCATCCAGACTTGGACATCCAAGCAACAACCCCTCCACCCCACCCTCCATCCCTCCTCCGTTTCCTCTGACAACAGTATCTGCTTATGGACAAGCACACAGTCCTCAAACAGTCACAGAGCGTGATTTGCAGTGTGTGCTGGTGCTGAAACCCCCCCATTGTGTGTTGGACCGGGCCGGGTGTCCTCTCAGTCAAATCAAAAAGCGCTTCCTCCTCCGGCACTGTGACTGCAGAGCCCACTGCCTCTGGAGCCACTCATTATTACATGCGAGGGGGGACTTGTGATCTTTTTAATTATTCTGCACTTCATTTCTATCCCACCATTCAAAACGCAACATGAGAATTGATTGCCTCAAAGATCCATCTTTATAATCTCCCCCCAGGCCCATAAATTATCCAACTTTGGGGCAGGGTGGACGAGCCGTGCAGGCACAAGCAGGTCCCTTTCAGAGCAGAGCAGAGCAGAGCCACATCACTGCAGTGTGCTGCTGCTGCTGGGGGGAGCTCAGCTGAATGGGGCTGCTCTTTAGCTCGCTGAAAACGGGAGGGAAAAAAAGTACACTTGTTATCTTGTGAACCCTCAAACATGTAAGATAGGAATCTCTTGAATGTCAGCGACAGAAATGGAATTAACAAGAGATCTTTTTATTGTCACAGAAGGTCATTAGGCTGCCAATCGGGGTAATTATGGAAATGATCTCCCCAGCTCTTTGGAATGTTTTCCTGCTTCCATAAGGACTTGAAAGTGTTCAATCAGCCTCTCTCGTGGGAAAGTTCAGCCATAACTGCAAGTGTACCAGCAAAATCAAATTAAGCAAAGAGATTTCATTAGTATTTATAGCCCCGAGGCATTTGTAAAAGTACGGAGCAGCGGAGTAATGTGGGACTGTGGAGGGGAGAATTATTGCTTAATGACAAAGGCCATACCTAGAAGACATACACATGGATAATGAATAGGAGGCATTGATTGCATCTTTAAAGAGGATTCTTGAGGGAATGTAAAATATTGATGCTTGTGTGGCTGACTGTGGACTCCCGGCATGGGTGTGACTTGGTTTGGGTGTTAACACTGTTTGGCTGTTTATTGAATAACTTTATTATTCAGACATGTTTAATATTATAGTTTAAAGTATTAGTAAACACTGTAATATGAGCAAAATCACCTAAATTATACCCAGTTTAGATTAATATAGCACCAGCATAATACTAGGTTATCTTTACCCATACAATGGGTTGTTTTGACCCTTTGTTAGTGTTATTTTTTATATTACTTTTGGGTTATTTACCCAACTATACATTTACTCAAGTATCGTGCTTAATTTGAGGTACTTGTACTGGAGCATTTCATGTTACTTTATACAATTTGGAGGCATGGGTGTGACTTTATTTGGGTGTTAACACTGTTTGGCTGTTAACTTTATTATTCAGACATGTTTAATATTATAGTTTAAAGTATTCACTGAGCAAAATCACCTAAATTATACCCAGTTTGGATTAATATAGCACTACTGGGTTATCTTTACCCATACAATGAGTTGTTTTGACCCTGTGATAGTATTCTTTTTTGTAATACTTTTGGGTTATTTACCCAACTATACATTTACTCAAGTACTGCGCTTCATTTGAGGTATTTGTCCTGCAGTATTTCATGCTACTTTATACAATGCAGAGGGAAATATTGTGCTTTTTACTCCACTACATTTATCTTACAGCGAAATATTAGTTGAGCAGTGGAGATTTTAATTTTAAAACATATGAAGAGCATAAAAAATATGATGTATTGTTATAGATTACTATCCAACAGTATATCAAATTAGAGTTGAAATGATCAGATGACTAAAGGATTAGTTGTCGATATAAAATGAAAACTATTCGAATAACTGATGTGATTTTTCATGCAAAAATATTTCCAAATATTTAATGTTTCCAGCCTCTCATAAGTGAGGATATGCTGCTTTTTCTTGATCTTAAATGACAGTAAACTGAATAATTATGATGTTTTACTAATTATCAGACAAAACAATCGGTCACTTTGGCTCTTGGTGATAACTGATGGCCGTTTCTCACTATTTTCGGAATATTTACAAACAGTAATTGAGAAAAGATTAATCCATAATGAAAATAATCATTACTTTTAGCCCTACTGTATATAAAATAGTAAAAAAAAATAAATAGCTGCACCTCAACTACAACAGTAAAATGCAGCTTACACATTAATAGTTATCTAATAATCATTTTTTTTCCTGTATTGAGATACTTAAAGTACATTTTCCTGATTATATTTAAGTTATCAGTGCAGGACTTTTACTAGTAATGTAGTGTTTTTACTGTTGGTATTAGTAGACACACTGCTATTCTGACCCAGTGGTCGACACAAAATGCTCAAATTTGACCTGAAAACAGCTGTAAAGGTTTTGTTAGTTGTAAAAAAAACAAAAACAAATGCACATATGAGATATTACAAATAGTAACATGTACATTTAAAAAGAGCTGGTGAATATTATAACAGCAACTACATATACCATATTTTAGTTTGGGTAAATAACCCAAACAGTAACGTTAAAAGATAACACTAACAGGGTAAAAACAGCCCATTGGTGGGTGAAGTTAACCCAGTACTGTGACCAAAACTGGGTCCATTTTGACCTTTTTTGTGTGTGAGAATTAAATCTAATCATGAAGAATAGACGTCTATTGATAAAATGATATAAAAAGGTGTTATTTAGTAAACAATCCTGGATATAGGTGAGACCACATACACCTTTATATTTCCCTTTGTGTAATAAATCACTTGATTGTCTGCAGGAGAGACTCAGGCCAAAATGAGATGAAGTCAGATAGCTATCTCTGTGCAGTAAATTGTAACACCTGATTTGAATCATTGGGTCTATTCAGTCCACTTAACCTCCGAGTAATTGACAATTTAAAGGTGCAGTCCTTAATTTCAAGAGACAGCACAACGACTTTGATTAGTATGTGGGATATTCACTTCCCCACTGGATTAACAGACAAGGACACTTTTTATAAAGCAAATAGGGGGATGGAGTACAAGCTATGAGGAGAAATATGGTTCTAAGATGAATTAGATAATTTGCCTTAAGGCGATAACATTAGGCCTTCATGAGAATAAAGCATATTATGGACTACTAGTGATATTAATTTGACTACTTCAGGATGTATTGTAAAATAGGCAATTTTTAAAATAAACACACATTTCAGTCAATCATAAAATCAAAACATTATCAAGTCTTTATTTTTTTCCTCCTCCTCCTCATCATCATCATCATCATCCTCTTCTTCTACAATTCCTATAATTGGGTTCGAGAAGAGGTAAAGTGTCTTTGTGAGGAACTTGACAGATTATGTGAAGGAATATTATTATGGGCAGGGCAGGCGGGGACGTATAGAGGAGGTAATTCAGTGTGATGTTACATATATGTGTATGCATCAATAGGCAGGAGGATATTGGGTTCAGGGGTCACACTGAGTGAGAGTTTCCTTTTCATGTCAGTTATGTGAAAAGATGGCTCATCTGCAAACATTAAGATTAGTGCATGAAGAGTCACAACGTGGTTTTCAAACTGGACACCTATTTTTTCCTGTTAGATAGAGTGTCAGTTCACTATGAAACACAATGTTTCCTATTTTACCATCAAATCATCAATTCAGTTCCCAGTGAGAATGACTTCTGATTTATAATCTGCTATTAATTTGCTTATTTGCATACACAAATTAGAGTTGAAATGATTAGATGACTAAAGGATTAGTTGATCGATATAAAATGAAAACTATTTGAATAACTGATGTGATTTTTCATGCAAAAATATTTCCAAATATTTAATGTTTCCAGCCTCTCATAAGTGAGGATATGCTGCTTTTTTCTTGATCTTAAATGACAGTAAACTGAATAATTGTGATGTTTTACTAATTATCAGACCAATCAATTGGTCAATTTGGCTTTTGGTGACTAACTGATGGGCGTTTCTCACTATTTTATGACATTTTTGCTCCTAAATATATTTTTTAAGATATGGACAAGCACATTTTTTTTGCTGGTCTCCATTTACAACAACTATTTGACACCCTTTGGGCTGTATTACTACACATTGTTTACTATCGTTTTATGCAGATTTGGTGCAAAAGCCTGTGTGTTTTGACACCGTGTTAAATGCCTGCTATTGAGCCAATTTGCACTGTTTACAGCCTGAATCACAGCTCTCACTCATCACATGGTGATACACTGATGTGCAACTCTTCAGCCCCTAATCTGAATGACAAAAGGCCTACAAACTGGGTGACATTGCACGTATTTAACAAGTACACATTGGCATGGTAATCCGGCTGCATTTAGCAGGAGGTGTCACTTTCCCACCAGAGAAACATGCAGCAGCCTCCACACCCCTCCACCTCCAGGGGGCTTCCCTCTGCCGGGCGGCCGGAGGAGAGGCGCGCTGGCCGGCTGTGTGGTGCGGAGAGGCGCGGTGGAGACGGTGCAGCGTGGTTTGCAGAATTGGACACATCAAATTAGCATTTTTAATACATAATAATGGGGGAAATGTGTTTTTCAATTGTCTTAACTATTCAACCTTTCTTGTGTGTGTGTGTGTGTTTTTTTTAGTGGAAAATATTAACATGATAATCAAATATGACAATGAAAGAGATGTTTTGAGGCCCTGAAGAGCTCATATTCGTTGTAAGGATATATTGGATTAATGGAAATTTCACACGATTTTTCACAACGTAGATTCATAAGACATTTTGACAACATTTTAGACAGACTTTTATTGTAACAAGATAATAACAATGATCTACATTTATACAATTATTTACATACCAATTTATTTTATTATATTTTTTGTTTACCTTAAAGATATATAGGATGATTAATGCCTTGACTGTATTTTTTATATATATATTTCACTTTACACCACAAAATCACCAGATTAGATTTTTTTTTTATAGACAGCCACCATCTCAATAATTTCTAAACCGATGAAGAAAAACTTAATGGACAAAATACAACTTGTAAATGGTGAGGACTAGAAAGCCTGCAGGAGGAAACAGGCCTGAAGACCTCAGACTGATGGGAGAAATGGATTACTGACCAGTAAAGTATACATTGTAGATGGACGTTCGTTAGGCGACTAACTCAGTCTATTTCTTATGTAATTATATATATATATATATTTATCCACTGTCACCTGCAAACATTAAATAAGTACATAGGTCAACTGTCTGGAAAAGTGTGTTTTTCTTTCCTTTAAACATGCTATTATTATAATCCATAACTAATATGAAGCATGAATCCAGAGCTCATCACTATATATCATTATATATATATATTTATTTATCCACTGACTTCTGCAGCAACACATGCAAACATTAAACAAGTAGACTTTTTCTTCCTTTAAACATGCTATAATCATAATCCATAACTAATGTGAACCATGAATTCAGAGCTCATCATTATATATAATTTATCTCAGCCCAACAATATGAACGAAACGAAAAGCTTAATATAGTGAAGACACGAGTCGTCCTCTTATATCACCTGCTGTGATCTGCTTCATGGTGTCTTTATATATATACAGACGTGTCAAATAGATGTCCAAGACGTCCAAGCACACACAGACACGTGGATCAGTGTCGTCTATTTGGGGCCTTTGTTGTGCAGCAGAGAGATGTGGCTCTGCAGATGATCCTGCAGGTTAAAAATGGACTCCATCATAATGTTTGACAGAAGCTTGCAGGTTGATAGAGTGGGTTCTCTGAGAGGAGCTGAAAATGGTGATTTAAAAAAAAAAAAAAAGAAGAGGAGAGAGGTTTTCTGCAGAATTCACATTGTCAACCATGAAGTATTAAATGATGGAAAAATATTTGTTATTTTTGTGCAGCAGAACTGTTTTGTTTTTTTATATGAGATTTTTTTTTTCTCCATTTTATTTTTGAGAACATCTTGTTTTTATTAAATGTGACAAGCTGAAGATTTGGCTACTGGTGTAAAAATAATTAACATAATGGTCGTAATTACAGGCGCGCTAACAATGCCATTAATTGATCTTATATCGTTTAACTGGCTGCTGCCCTCGACTGCTAATTAATTAAATGAGTTGCCTTTCAAAAAATCTGCTTTTACAAACAGACGATTTCGATGCAAGAATGAGTCAGTTTGGGGATTTTAACTAGCCCTGACGTCATATGTTTGTACTTTCAGCACTTATCATTATGTGCAGATATGATGTAAAATAGCATAATTTCATGGACTCTTTCACAACACAGAAAAAGTGAATATTTATATAATAGAAATTTTAATATCTAATTAATAATTAACAAAGATTTAAGCTTTCTTTTTTGAAATGACACTAAAAATTATCTAAATATTCCAAATTAGTATGTATGTAGTTGTGCCACATATTTAGGCTACTGCACAGCTTCTTTTTAAAAGATTAAAGGGGGAAATAGCCAGGGTCACTATTGATTGTGTTCAAATCCATCTAATTCAAAAAAAAAAAAATCTGCATCCAGCTTGAGCTGGCAAACATAAAAACTGAGATAAAAACATATTAAAATGTCCTCAAATCTTCATATATCTGTCCCATACTTGTATTTTGTTCATATTTGGTTTTACGGCCTAAAAAAAAGGTGTCTGAATGCACACTTTCCTAAATTTTGAAGATTTTCTATGGAAACTTTAAAGCAGAAATCACTCCAGTCTCATCAAATAATGTCACGATTAAAAAAGGACTCATAAACCCCTATTTTTCTTCCGGTTGGTTAATAAATACCAGTTAGAGGTTCATCAGTCCAGTTTTCGGGTACTTTTCTTTCCCTTACCTCACCCCAACCTTCAGACCCAAACCAGAACATTTGGCATTCAGGCTGTCTGTTTAGATTCAGTTTGGAAAATTCAGTTTCTATAGGATTTTTTTTTAACCAGAACAAATCCAAATTATGGTTTGGCTGCTGTACAGTTGATAGAGAAGTGTCGAACTAGGTGATTATAAGGGATTGAACGGAGTTGATGACTAATGTTCTGTGAAATGTTGTTCCAAGTGCTCTTAAAACATGCTTCTTTTTCACGCAAAGGACAAAATATCGTAAACAAATTGATTTAAAGTGGAAACACCTGAAAATCTCACCACTATTTTTGGACTTTCCCCCCTCAAAATGAACAATATTTAGCATCTCTCATCTGTCACTTTCATTCATTTTAACAGTAGTCTGCTGAAGTGTCCTTGAGCAAACACACTGCTCTCTAGTTCTGCAGGTGACCCTGACCTTTGACCCCTGTGAGACATGAGGAGTGGCCTACACAAGCGGGGGTGATGGGGACAAGACAGGCAAAAAAAAGGTCTCCCTCTCAGGAATCACCAGAGCATCACATTATTATGATCACAATTATTTGTTGGGTGACCTTGCTGGTAGTTTGCAGTGATCACATGTGGTGACTGTTTCCTCTCCATCATCACCTGTGCTGCTGCTGCTGCTGTCTCTCCTGTCTCTCCTGTCTCTCCCCTCCTCCTCCCTAATGGTTTCATGCAGGAGCGACTTGGCTTATTATACTAAAAGGTTTTGTCGCGCTAAGCCGTGCATGTGTGCTTAAAACGTACATTTCATTAACAAACTGCGGAGGTATAAAAGCGGATTTATGAGGCTTCAAAAGATCACAGGAAGGACGGGTTTTGAAGCCCCCTCTAGGTGCTGTTGCAGTCAGGTTATATCAGCAGTTACACCGCCTTTCACACAACACTGAGACTCTGGGATGATTTTAAAAGGAGGCTGGCTGCACCTGTCTCTCTCTCCACACACACACACACACACACACACACACACACATGTGTGTGAGAGAGAGAGAGAGAGGTTTGTTAAGACAGAGACTATGACCTTCTGATTCCTTAAAAAATCCTTCTGTATGTGTTTAAGAGTACATATATGTCATATATGACCATCTAGCCTCATTCAATGCCAAACACACACCCATTATCCACATCACACAAACACACACACACACACACACACACACACACACACACACACACACAAACACACACACACACACACACACACACACACACACACATTCTTCAACCTGCTTTTATCCCCTTGTGTTGTTTTAGTTTTGTTTTGTTTTGTTTTTGTACTTTGTTATTTGTCTTTCTCTGTATAATATATGTTGGTCTTTTTTATGTATGTCCCTGAATATGTGTTCACTTGTTTTGTAATTACTTTATAACACAATAACAAAAAATTAAAAAAATAAATCCTTCAAGAAACAAGAAAATTGCAACCAAGTGCTTTTATTTTGAAGCTATAAAACTGCTGTGTAAAAGGCACCAAAAAGGAGGTTCTTGGCTACTTAAGGCCACTAATAGAAAGAGTTCAATGGACTTCTGAAGAAATGTGTCAAATCAGCAGTGCACAGGAGAAAAAAAAAAAAATTTTCGATTTGAGCAAAAAAAACTCCCAAACAAACAACCTTATACAAAAGTTAATTTATCTGATTTATGGGCCTCAAAACACCAGAAACACCTTCCTAAAAGACACCTGTCTCTCTCTCCACACACACACACACACACACAAGAGAGAGGTTTGTTAAGACAGTGGCTATGACCTTCTCATTCCTTAAAAAAATCCTTCAAAACAAGAAAATTGAAACCAAGTGCTTTTATTTTGAAAGCTATAAAAACTGCTGCGTAAAAGGTACCAAATAGGAGGTTTTTGGCTATTTAAGGTCACTAAATAGAAAGAGTTCAATGGACTTCTGAAAGAAATGCACAAAATGTGTCAAATCAGCAGTGCACAGGAGTAAAAAAAAAAAAAAGTTTTCGATTTGAGCAAAAACCTTCCAAACAAACAACCTTATACAAAAGTTAATTTATCTTATTTATGGGCCTGAAACACCTTCCTTAAAAGAGACACGCGCCCTGCGGATAAGCAGGATAAGAGTTGATGTGGTTTCATCTGTTTAAGTAGTCCGTATTGACGGACCTCCAGATCACACGGGTCACCAGAGATTAACAAGAGGTGAGTCTAATCTGAAGACATGTTTCCTTCCTTTGACCCAGACGCGCGTTATTAATGATAGCGTCGGATTCATCCGGAGAGCAGAGAGGTGGTGGTGTCGGAGGTAAAGGACCTCTGTGCGCTGCTGAAGCCAATTAAAGGATCAAGTTCACTCCATATATATATATATATATATATATACAAGATACAAAAATAACACTGATGGTTGATTTTTAGAAACAAATTAAATAAATTCATGAAAATGCATTTTTTTTTTGTTTAGATAAATAATGTTTTCGTCATGTAATTCATGGTAATTATGTTATTAATAGGTGACACGTATTGAAATGTAACAATAGTTATAATAATATTAATAATAATATTAAAACTTAATAAATTAAAATATATTCTGCCTCATTGTTTGTCAGAAATTGAGAGAGAAATTAGCTTAAAGTAAATTTGTAGTTTATTTATATGTTTGAATTTATTCTAATAAAGCTTTGTCACGAATACCTGACTGGTGTTTATTATAGATATTTTCATTAACCTGCTAAACCGATAAAATCAATCGCTTGTGGCACATCGGAATATATATGCAGTTTAAATTCCTTTATTGGTAATTTACTGCACATTTCTTCACCCGTTTATATACGAACTCTTCTTTTCTTCCCACGCAGCGGAGGAAACCTTCATCCTCCTCCTCTTCCTCTCCTCTCCCAGCCTCCTACACCGCTCACCTTCATGCTTGTGAATAAACTCTCTCTTTGCATTCACCCGCTGACCGCATTTCCTATTTTTTTCATATGTAAAATCACGCACTGACTGGGTCGTTAGCACCTCATCATCCAAACTGTTAAAGGAAACTCTTTATTCTCTCAGTTCATTGTCGCCCGGTGCTGCTGTCCGACCGACCGCTGACTGCTGCTGCTCAATATTCTTCCCACCTTCAGCTAATCCTGCAGGAATAAATAGACTTCAATTCATGCTTTGCATTCAGCAGCTTGAATTTACACGGCGGGGCTGCAAAAAAAACTGGAAATATCAAAAGGCATGCACTAAAATAAACAAAGTGAAAATCTGTAATCCTTTTACGCGCTGACAAAGTATCCAAAAATAAAGTGCAGAAAAAAATCCATGCATGCACAATTTCACAATTTAAAACAACATATAGGTGCAAAAAAATGGAAATATCAAGGCATGCACTAAACTAAACAAAGTGAAACATCTTTAATCCTTACATGCTGACAGAGTGTCCAACACGAAAATATAAAGTGCAGAAAAAATAATGCATGCACAATTTCACAATTTAAAACAACATATAGGGGCAAAAAACTGGAAATATCAAGGCATGCACCAAATAAACAAAGTGAAAATCTTTAATCCTTTTACTATCCAATACGAAAATATAAAGTGCAGAAAAAAAAACAATGCATGCACAATTTCACAATTTCAAAACAACATATAGGGCCAAAAAAAATAAGTTAAAGGAGGATTCAGTGAATTTAGCTGTCGTCGTATCCAACACGAATATAAAGTGCAAAAAAAAAAATCCATGCATGCACAATTTCACAATTTAAAACAACCAAAATAAGTGAAAGGAGTTTAGTGAACTTAGCTGTCGTCGTTTTCATTCTGCAGCTTTTCAACGGAGTTTGTAAGTTAAAGGTTTTGGGTTGTTTTTACGCAGTTAATGCGCATCAGATCTTTCAATCACGCAGGCCAATTTTCTCTCTCCTCCTCTTCCTCCTGCTCCTCCTCCTCCTCCTCCTTCCTCTGCCACCGTTAAATGGTCTATGACGGACGAAACACAAGAAATCAGCGGAAAGCAGCATTGCTGATGTCCCATTGTTGACAAATCCATGAAACAACTCCAGTTTGCATGGTTTAACAGAGAGAGGAGAGGAGGAAAAGGAAGAGAAGGGAGGAGAAGAGAAGAGGAGAGGTGGGCGTCTGTCTGTCGTCACCAAACCACGTGTCCTGCACTGATAGTATATCTTATACTGGGGGAAAAGTAATCTATCAGACAGTCCCTTTTTTAAAAAGCTCCGGCCTCTTTAAAAAGCAGCATGTGTCATCTCGACTTGGCTCTCCAAATATCACTCCTGTAGGAAATATACGCGCAGAGCAGTGGACGTCTGGAGCGCACAAGAAGTCTCCACATCTCCAAAACAACTTCGAGAGGCAAGACTTTTACACTTTTACGCAGGCCTGCTGCTCACTTACCGAGTGGAGACATATTTGTAGAAGAAGTTGAAGTTTCTTTGGCTTGACCGGCTTGCTTTACCGGCATTTAGTTGTTTTTTTTGGAGACTCTTTGACAGGAGCGACCAGAAGAAGTCCAAGCGGTGTGTGCGCACTGACTGACTGACTGACTGGTGCTCACCTATACACCCAAAGCTTTTTTTTGGCTCCAGTAGACTTTAAAAAAAGAAAAAAAAAAAGTATATTAAGTGAAAAGTGAGATGACCCTGTCTGGAGGCAGCGACAGAGCCAGCGACATGTCCGCCGGCCAAACTGTGCTCACAGCGGAGGACGTGGACATCGACGTGGTGGGTGAAGGAGACGAGATGGAGGAGAGCACCATGGAGAGGCTGGACAGCGACTGCGACAGCCCGGTGGAACGCATCCTTCTCCGGGGAGACGAAGAGGAAGTGGAGGAGGACGAGGAGGTGGAGGATGACATCGAGGTGGAGAAGGAGGAGGTAGGAGGCAGTCCGAGCTGCGAGGAGGGAGACACCGGGAAAGGAGGAGAAGAGGGTCAAGAGAGTGGAAGTGGAGCAGCTGGAGGTGGTATCCAGAAGCCGAAAAACAGCCTCGTGAAGCCGCCGTACTCCTACATCGCCCTCATCACCATGTCCATCCTCCAGAGCCCGCAGAAGAAGCTCACCCTCAGCGGCATCTGCGAGTTCATCAGCAGCCGCTTCCCGTACTACCGGGAGAAGTTCCCGGCGTGGCAGAACTCCATCCGGCACAACTTGTCTCTCAACGACTGCTTTGTGAAGATCCCGCGGGAGCCTGGTAACCCCGGTAAGGGCAACTACTGGACGTTAGACCCGGCGTCCGAGGACATGTTCGACAACGGCAGCTTCCTGCGGAGGAGGAAACGCTTCAAGAGGGTTCAACCGGACATGTTGAGGGACCAAACTGCGCTTATGATGCAGAGTTTCGGTGCGTACAGCCTCGGTGGGCCTTACGGGAGACACTACGGCATCCACCCAGCGTACGCGCACCCAGCGGCGCTCCAGTACCCGTATATCCCCCCGGTTGGTCACATGCTACCACCGGGTGTCCCGCTCCTCTCCTCCGCGGAGCTCAACCGGAAAGCCTTCAACTCGCAGCTCAGCCCGAGTCTCCAGATGCAGCTCAACAGCTTGAGCACCGCGTCCATGATTAAGTCGGAGCCGCCGTCGAACAACAGACCGTCGTTCAGCATAGAGAACATCATTGGAGTGTCCAGCGCGTCATCGGTGTCACCCGGTGCTTTCCTGCGGCCTCCGGTGACCGTTCAGTCGGCCTTGCTGAGCGCGCAGCAGTCGCTCTCCTTGTCGCGGAGCTCCGCAGCTATCGCTCCCATGCTCAGCGTGCCGTCTAATATGCTCTCTGGACATGTTTTACCTTCAGCCAAATGGCCTTCACAATGACTTTGAAAGCAAAAAGAAAAGAAACTCTTATTTTTTTATATATAGAGACATTGTGTGACAGTGTGAAGAGCACAAATCAATAGAAACACTGGACTCCATGTAAGAGACTGTTGAATACAGAGGAAACAAGAAAAAAAAGGAGGTATTTCTGGACATGTTTTACCATCAGCAGCATTCACAATGACTTTGAAAGCAAAAGAAAAAAAACTCTTATTTTTATATATAGAGACATTGAGACAAATCAATAAAACACTGGACTCTGTAGCCATGTAAAGACTGTTGAGACAGAGAAAACAAGAAAAAAGGAGATATTTCTGTACAGGTAATATTTGTAAATATTTGTTTAAAAAAAATAATGATTTTACCTGTTTTGTTTTTTTCTGTTTTGAAATCTGTGATAATTATTTTTTTCATTTCTTTTTTGTATCGGAAGCTCAACTGGACATTTTTTTTGCTTCCTTTTCATACAAGAAACACAAAAAAGCTCTGAAAAATAGTCTGTTTATAATAATAAAAAAAAATATCAAATATATGTAATTCTATGTAGCTATATTGTGTTGTAAACTGAATTTATTTGTAAATAAATCTAAGAAAGAATTAAAAATCAATTTTTCTTTATTAACATTTTTTTAAATTGTTTGATAACAGATTTATTGAGACGCATGTTCTTGAGATTATTATTTTTATATAAATAACCCATTCCGCTGTAAAGGAATTAAAAAAAAAATCAAAGTCAATGAAATTTCCATTTTAGATTTAGGCCTATAGATATTATAAAATTGTCTTATCTTGTGAATATTATGTGCTTAAATTTACTAAGTCATTTTCAGGCTTATAATAATTATTGATATCACATTTTTACGATGTTAAAAATATATATTACTGAATTTGCCTTTTTTATGTTTGATTTGTATTTCTAATTATTCCATTATAATTATATTTTTCGTATGTTTTTTACGGCAACAGCTTAACAGTCAACCATATTAACCCTTTTTAGCTTTGGATTATTTTTTTAGCTTGTATTGCAACTTTATTGTCAGATCTTAAAGAAATATTTTTGGAATTAATCTTTAAATTAAATAAGAATTATTATTGCCTATGGTAAAAAAAAAAAAAAAAAAAAGTAAGAAATTAAGACATATTTATATGGATTTTAATTTTAAAGAAGAGGTGAAAAGAGGGGATAATTATGTAGATGACAAAGCCTGTGATTTAGTGCAAAACACACCTGAAAGTGTCGTTTCCTCAACTGGTTATTTGAGAAATACTTACAGACTTTCAGACTGAAATAAATCTGACATCATATATTAGATATGAAGACAAACCGGTGTAAGATATATATATGAACAATTTAAGGGTAAATAATGAAAACAGTCTAATTGTTTTTTTAAACTATATATTGATGGTTGTTTTCTTGATAATGATCTCTGACTGGAGGTCACAGTTTATAATTCACCATTACATCACTGCTCGGCTCGGTTTACAGGATATTCTTGCGGCTTGGCCACTATAAAGGTAACAGCTTCGCAGTTGTGTCTGGCTAATCACTTTTACACAAACAGCAAATGGTGATCGGGTTCAGTGTGTGTGTGTGTGCCTGTGTGTGCGTGTGTGTGTGCGTGTGTGTGTGTGTGTGTGTGTGTGTGAGAGAGAGGGGGGTTACAGCAGCTATATTTATCTGATCCCCATGAGAGAAAGAGAAAGGAGCTTCTCTCTCTCTGCTTCAATTCACTTTCAGACACCGAAGAAGGTGCTGATGATGCAAAAGGCTTCTCCAATGTCACCGTGGTATTTCATTCATTAATATTATTAATATTATTATAGGGCTATTATTATTAGCATCATATTATTATTAATAGTCATGTGTGATATTATTTTGTATTATAGAAGTCGTTTTTATTGCCAATCAAACCTTGTCACATTTATCATTGTTTTGATTATTCTTCTAATCGAAACACATTATAGAAATAAGAATCAGAATCAGAATGGTGTTTATTGCCAGGTGTAAGAGGTATACACTAGGAATTTGCTTTGGTTTTGTTGGTGCAAGTCAAACAGTATAATAACAAAAGAATAGATAAAAACGTTAGAATAAAATAAGAATACAAATAAAAAAAATAAAATAATATATATATATAGAAATATAGAAATTGTAGACTCTGTAATGGGTTCTTGATGATTCTATTTTTCTCTGAACTAAGGAGGTGTTAAATATTCACACACTCACTCTAAGAGACAGTTTAAAGAGGTTGTGAAAGAGACGTTCAGGCACCAGCAGTAGAGGTCACTTTCAGGGTGCAGTCAGACTAGATAATTTAGATTAAAGGTGAACAGTGTGGGAAAAAAAGCAATATGGGTGTTTTTTTGTTTTTCTTTGTTTTTTTTAAATGCAGTGTGTTATTTTTGGGAGTATTTGACAAACAAATTCCTAAGGAAAACATCAAAGCATAACAGCAAACTTGTACGTTTAGTTGTCATATCAATTATTTAATCTATTTCAGTCAAAGTATGTGTGTGTGATATAACAGATGCAGGTTGGTCCTTAAGCCAAACTCTCATGCTCACATGCATGTAAGAGTGGCTGCAGTAAAACTGCACAGTGTGATCATGTGTGTGTGTGTGTGTGTGTGTGTGTGTGTGTGTGTGCATGATGTTGCACCGGTGATGCTGCAGGCTGACATCACCTCGGAGGAGATTCAAGCCACTAGGGGGCGTTAACTGACACCTCTGGCTCTTCATTAGGAAGATCACCAATCAAAGGAATATTTAGGAAGACACAACAACCTGAAGTGATGGAGGATCAACCTTCCAATGAATTCATCTTCTTTTTTTCTTTTCTTTTTTTCAATTTTTTTCCAATAATTTCGGTTAAATAAATCTTTAGAATATATATTTAATTTAATTTAATTTAATTTAATTTAATTTAATTTAATATATATTTACTTTAAGGGGGGAAACTGAAATAAATTAATAATATCTGGTCCAATAGTGGATTTTCATTGACAATTTTTTTTTTAATATGATGAGCAACATGAATATGGTAAAGTCAGTAATCATAATACATCCACAGCTTGATAGCATACTGGGTACTGTTTTAGGGTCACATATGACTATAGGGACACTGATATTTTTGACATTATTAGGTTGTAATTTAAGGTTTCACAGCAGCAGATGATGGGAAGATACACAATGTTGAAATGTATACTAGGTACTGAAACTGTTACACATATTACACAATCCAGGTGTAAGACAGGTGATTTTAAAAGATAGCATATATTTAATTGTGTGATAGACAAATAGATTTATATTCACATTTTCAAACAAAAAGTCCCTGTTTACATCACTGCAGTTTGTTTCAGTCCAATTAAGGCAACTTGCTCGTTTACGCGTTTAACCCGTTAACAATTATTATATAGAAAACAAACGCATTTTCTGGTGATTCACATCATCATGTCGCCAAAAATTCAATTCGCTGATTGGACGAATAGAAGCTCATGTGAAGCTCACTCGCGCGCGCCCAATCGATAATGACGTATGCAGCTGCACGTGCTTGTGCACAGGTGTAGAGAAGATCTAGGCTGTGGTTCCCAAACCTCTACCAGCCAGTCTACTGTATATTGGTCTCAGTCTTTTAAAGTCCACATTGTGTGCTTGATTGATGACTTATTTGACCACCAAGTGAACTCAGATCAGAGCAGAAAGAGCTTTAATAAATTAGCCAACAATAAGTTGACATGACTTTAAATCAATTAAAATTTTGGATGATTATATAACAAATATATATATATATAAATATATGATTATGTAACATATATTTATATATACATATATATATATATATATATATTATCCTGTGTGCAAGTGGGAGAAAATTGACATTAACCGTCACTGTAAATTATTTCACTGTACATTCACAGTGAATTACTGGCTACTAGGTGCATTGCTTTCACAGTAAGTTACTGTATAATTTTTACAGTAAGATATTGTGAAATGACAGCTGTATACTGCGACCTCACAGTATATTACTGTTATTTAGCAGTATGCTGCTGTAGAATTACTGTATTTAACTATAACTTCACAGTAAATGTCCTATCAGATTACCGCAATTTAGCAGTATGCTGCTGTAGAATTACAGTGTAAACTGCACACTGTAAAATATTCAACTGTTATCCATAGAAACTCACCGAAGGCTTCAGATACAATGTTTCCAGAGACATTTCATTGAAAAAAACGTTATTTTGGGTATTTGATGTTCACCCCCATCCTTCAAACACCTACCACATCAAGTTATAATTCTAAGCACTAGCATGCATTTATGTTATAGGGAGAGGACACCGGTCATATACCTGTCTTCAAATAGACTATATCTGGACTTTGTGTAACAGGTTCTTGTAAAAAAAAACATAGCTCTTTTTTCACAAGTTCCAGTGTTTGTGTTTGTACCAGCTGATAGGACATTTAGGGGAGTTTTTGGATATCAAGAATACAAAGAGCCACAGAAATGAGAATAGACTTACACTTGTTTTCAGTAAACTAATTTGGTAAGGTGATCCAAAGGCAGAAGAATATGACCTCCATAAAGGTCATTCTGTGGTGAAGCCCACATTTCCCAGGAAAAACAAATGACTGCTTAAAAGGAAAACATTTCTTTCAGATTTGAGCCCACAGTTTACTTTTCGCATTCATTCATGTGATGGGACACAAGCTTAGAAAGTGTTTCAGTACACATGACACAAGATAAATGCTGTTTGTACAAACACATTTGCTATATGCAGCCTTAACTTCTCAATATGATCAATATACTCACAAATGTTCTCACACACGTCTTTTATTCTGTATAATAGGAAATATAAGAAAGTGCTATTAATGACACCTTGAGTGGTCTTGGCTAGCCATTACGAACCGTACATAATGTGTTGAGATGTCTCATGAAAATAATGATCAAAATAACACACAGAAAGGTTGGGATGGGGGGTTGGATGAGGATTGGATTCATTTTTGGAACAACTGACTGATGACAAGTCAAATATGCTGGGAATGAAGCTCCTCTGGATGTGTGGCGTCCAGAGGTACAGCTGTAGAATGAGTACAAAGGTCCCAAAGTAGAATCTGCAGGCTCAACGTGTGCCATATTTTAAAATGTAGAGGAAAACACCCTTGCACTCATCAATATGATGAGCAGAAAAGTCCCCAACCAAAGCTTTGAAGTCTTTATTTTTGCTATCGGGGAGAGGAAAAAATACTCAAAAACAAAAATAAAACACAAAACAGGAGAGGGAGGGAAGAAACGACTCCAGATATTACGCTGAATGCAAACCGTAAGGGCTCATTAAAACTACATGCTTGAGTGTTTATGTGCATCTGTGTAGTGTATCTGATAAGTAATAGCTGCACGGACACTGAAAGTAGACAAATTGTGAGTCTAACCCATACACAAACTGGGAGGCATCAAATAATCACTATGAGCACAGCTGGTTTGGGGAATAACTTGTACAGCAACACAAATAAGGCTTGAGAAAAACATCTCTTGTCTATATACACTAAATCATAAGCATACAACTTAACTGTATGTAATGCTTATGCCACCTGCAGTGTGGCATGTCAGAGTGACTCCAGTGCAACTGACTACTTGACCAAAATCACAGTCATTAGCTCATATCACAGGACTTTTATCAACGGATGGAGTTTGCCCAGTCGTCATGGAAATATAGATGTTTCAATATATTCAATAATATCCATTTCAATCTCAATTTTAAAGCCAACATGGATGAGGAGTTTTTGTCAACTAACTTTAAAGTCAAGAATGAACTTTCAAATTAATTAATATTTAGTTTAGTAGTGTAGTTCCACTGTCATGTCCAAGTGTATCATATGAGTTGTTTTGTTTATTTACAAGAGAATAAACTGCTTGATGTTGCAATGTCATATGTCAAAATTTCAAGGGGGCACCGTGTGAAGATGGATGCACCAGCTTAGTCCTATATTCACTTGTCCCATGCTGGATTTCAAACTTCTGGGTGATAACATTTTTTCGAGGGACGGGGTTAATGTGTTTCCTTTGACCTTCGAATCAGAGAGGGCATATTGTGTGTCATTGAAAAACACTTTGACACCAAACGCCTCCGGAATAGGGAGTCATTTGGGCTTTCAAACCCTCAGACAGAGCTGAAATACCTCTAAATGCACATTATAATACTGCAGCATATTCCAAACAAGTCACTGATGATACAATTAAGATTTGAGTTATGGGTCTTTATTTGCTTTTATGTTCACATGTGACAAAATAGCGGAAAAGATCACGTCTGACTTCCTATAGCGAACTTGACATGTTTATATGATAGACTACAATGGCATTGGCAAGCAAGGCCCGGGCCTCCATAATAACTAGGTCATCTTCCACCACAAGCTATAGCCTTCTGCTGGGCGGAGATCACAGACAGTAAATGTAGGTACAGCAGTTACTGAATATTTAAAAAGGCATAGAGATGAAGCAATAAATGACAAAGTAAAGCTGGCGTGGCCAGGCATTAATAACTAATGGGTACCAGTGAGTTATAGGCTGCTGCCGTTGTAATGAAAGTGTCATTGCAAATCAGCAGTTGTCCGAGGTTATTATTATTTATGCATAATTGATGCCGGAACCACAAGGAACATGTCTCACCCAACAAATCCCAACACCTTGGGAACAAAGACGACGGCGTCAACAGAAGTAAAGGTCACAGAGGAGAATACGCCCCTGGGCTGAGATTTACATTGTGAGGGAAGGGCAATGGGAAGCTTGCATTGTATAACCGTACACACATCTGTATACAGAAGGTTACAACACACTATTACACATGAGACAGCTGATCCTCTACTGCTCCATACATGTAGTGGATGCTATGTCATGCTATGATGCCATAAAGATGACATTCATGAAGTCAAAACAAGGATTTAAGTGCTCCTGATTGAACATATATTGAGCATTAGTTAAATGACTTTTCTGAGTACATTGAATTTACATATACTTTGAATTTGAATTTATGCTACTTTGAGTTATCTATTCATTATGTGTCAGCTGTATTTGTAATTCATTCATTGTTTCCTTTCCCAGAAAAATAAAACTTTTGGATTTCACAAAATCTTCTGTAATGCTGACACCGAAAATTTAATATTCTTATTTTAGATACTTCTTTAGTTTTTTTTTTCTTCTTTTTACATACTTTCTTCTTTGTTTTTTTTTAAGATAGCTCAGATTTTATTTATATTTATTATAACTTATGTTTTTATTTTAGAGATGTCTCAAAACTATTGTTAAAATATTGTCTGTGCAGTATATTGTAGTTATAGTGATTGGTTATTGTTAGGCCTATATTTAACATACAGAAATGGGCCAGCTTTATGACCCTGATATGTGGACTGAGAAATTTTCTAGCAGTGATTAAAAAAGGGGGAATTATACTTATTTAGTTTATACATTTTGTTCCAAAGCATGCATGTATTATGTTAGGCATCTTTGTCACTATTTTATTGGAAATGCTAATTTGCTTCTAGATAAAAGACACAAGTTCTGACCTCTGAATTCAACATTAAGTTATAGAGATATTAGTGGACTAATAGACTTTAAAAAATGCACAATATCCATCAATTTGTCATATATCAGGTCTCACCCCTTGTTGCATTCACAGTTACTGGGAATTTTACATGTTCTAAACCAAAGCTGTAACTATTAACAAGAAAAACGATTAAAGTCACAGGTGATGTAACTACACCTTTACAGTTAGAGAATACTTTGTCTGCCTGCTATATATACAGTTAAAACTCGTCTGATATAATTATTGTACCATAAACTGTGCTGCGATCTCTCAAATAACTGAATATTCCGTCTTTTTCTAGATGTTCCTCAACGCCCCATTACTCTACGTCACCGTGCAGTGACCAATCAGAACGCGCAACGAGGTCTTGACGGGTGACGTAACCAGGAAATGTAGACAGATTCCAAAGCAGACAGATTGTTTTTAGCTTTTATTTTTTCCTCTTTAAGCTCATTTATTACCGAAGTTATGCAAACGTGGAGTCTCGTATCACTTTGTGTGTTGCTCGGGGTTGTTGTGAGATGGGGCGTTTCGTTAAATTCATATTCAGGTAGGAAGAGTGAAGAGTTTAATGTTATTAACATGCTGCAGCCTGCAGAGAGTCACAGCATGTCATACACTACTGCTGCTCAGTCACTGTGTGTGTGTGTGTGTGTGCGTGTGTGTGCGTGCGTGTGCGTGTGTGTGTGTGTGTGTGTGTGTGTCATTGATGTAGTTCATTCATTCATCAGACTAACAGCTGAATGATTTTCCTCCAGGGGCGGGGAAACCTCCCATGTTTGGCGACTATGAAGCTCAAAGGCACTGGCAAGAAGTGACCTACAACCTCCCTCTGCAGGAATGGTCAGTCTGAAGTTTGTTTACTCAGTGCAGGGGTCAGCAACCTTTACTATCTAAAGAGACATTTAAGGCAAAAATAATAATAATAAAAATGTGTCTGGAGCTGCAAAACATTTGAGCATTGTGATGAAGGTAACACAGTTTATAGTCTAAGTATATAGTATATAAGTCTAATGCAGAGCAAAGTGCAAATGTAGTACAGAGTATTAGGGCCACATTGAGGGAAAAAACATCTGAGATTTTCAGAATAAAGTCATAAATTGACGATAAAAAAAGTAAGTTTACGCGAATAAAGTCAGAACTTTCTTTTAACGACTTTTTTCTCGTAAATTTATGACTTTATTTTTGTAATATTACGATTTTTTTCTCGTAAAGTTATGACTTTATTCGCGTAACATTCCGACATTTTTCTCGTAATATTACGAGGAAAAAGTCAGAATGTTACGCGAATAAAGTCATAACTTTACGAGAACAAATTTGTAATATTACGAGAATAACGTTTACGAGAAAAAAGTCATAACTTTACGAGAAAAAAATCGTAATATTACGAGAATAAAGTCATAACTTTACGAGAAAAAATTTGTAATATTACGAGAATAACGTTTACGAGAAAAAAGTCATAACTTTACGAGAAATAAAAGAAAATGACACGTAAAATTACTACTTTATATTATGACTTTATTCTCATAATACTACAACCTTTTTTTTCGTAAACCTATGACTTTATTCTCGAAATCTCAGATTTATTTTTTTCCCTCAATGTGGCCCTAATACTCCGTCGTACCGTCGTACCATAGACCTACAACAATGATAAATCAAATTTAAAATGTAAACAAAACAACAGTTATTAATTTCCACTAATTTAAAAAAATCCACAAGGAGCCACTGGAGAGGGGCTAAAGAGCCGCATGTGGCTCCGGAGCCGCAGGTTGCTGACCCCTGACTCAGTGGAACAAGTTTGAGGAAGCCAAAAAAGAGTAGTTCAAGCACCTGTAAAAAGAGTATGAGGTCTTTTGGGGCTTTTGCAGTGACTGGAAATACTGTAATGATCGGACTCAAAACACACTAATGTATATGTAAATCTAATGGTGAGAGGAGCAGATTCTGTGAGTCACATACCCACAATGCCAGAAGTATGGGATAAAGCTGAATCTGCATGTATATATAACAATAATGTTGTACAAGTCTGACACAGTTTAAGTATTTGTAATGTTTGTACTCATCCAGGTACTCTAACACTACTGAGAATGACTTGAACTACTGGGGTCTTGACTACCCTCCTCTGACTGCCTATCACAGCCTGATCTGTGCTTACGTGTAAGTCATTTTTATTATTTAGAGGGTATATTTTACAGGACATCTCTGCTTCAGTGTGTGTTTATTGAAGAAAAGAGCCAATTTTAATACGGTACACATTGCTGTTCTACTTACTTTTGTATTCTATTCTACTGCATATACCCCTGTGCATAAGTATTATCATTAAGGGTTTAATTTTAGGATTATAAATACTATAATGTCTATACTATAACTATATATTCCTGCAGAGCCAAGGCGATAAACCCTGAGTGGGTGGAGCTCCACAAATCCAGAGGTTATGAAAGTTCAGCGCACAAGTTATTCATGAGAGCTACAGGTGCAGTAACCATGAGAAAATAAAGAAAGCTTCCATGATCCACATCTACCTCAACCACAAAACAATAACTTGATGTGATATAATACGGTTCTCTGTTGTGTTTCAGTCCTGGTGGCAGATTTGTTGATATACATCCCTGCTGTGGTTTTATACTGTTTCTATCTGACTGATGGATCCTCTAAAAAGAAGGTAACACAATATGACATCTAATAGTTTTTTCAACTAAAGACTCAAATGAGCCACATTTTCCTCTTAGTCTGAGGAGCCGCCCTTATTAAAACTGATTACAGCGCTGGTCATCCAAAATGGGGAATTATGAAGTCATTATTGCAATATAATATGATGATATTACATTTTCCAGGAAGTTATGTATGTATAAACACATTTAGAGGACAGTCAATTAAGAGGGATCTTTTGTTATATTATCAAACAGTTATTGCAAGACACATACGAGCTTTGTCTGTAACAAGGAAGCACCAGAACAGGCTATCCCAGCATGCATTGCCTTTTGTTCAGTGCACGGTGGTTCAGGCTCTTTACACCTTAAGTGTGAATAAGCAAGTACTGGGAAGGCTTAGTGAATAAGGACAACTGCTTACTTTGTTTTGAGATCCCTCTTTCACACAATAAAGTCTGCAAATATTTATCAGGTGATTCAAATGTTTGATATGACATAACCCATAACATTTAATGCATCATTGTATACTAATAACCAGTGCACTTTAGTTAGATTTAGTTATGTTTACCTTCTAACAGCTAATAAATGCTCTTTTCCCCTCAGGTATCCACTGTGTTGTGCTTCCTTCTATACCCAGGCCTGATTCTCATTGACTACGGGCATTTCCAGTATCCTTTATGTACAGGTGCATTTCTACTATTTATTCACTGTGATATATGATATGATATCATTATTGTAATTTGCTTTGATGACTTCCTGTGAAATATTGACCTACAAAGTTGCAGCCATTGACTTTGAAGTCCCAATCCTAATCGTATTAGAGTAGCATATCAAGTAAATATTATATTAAATATATTTTCTCATCACCTTTGTAGCTCTTTGAGTTGCATTGATTGACAATGTAATACTGTTTCTTAAGGATTTAAACTACTTTGAACAACTTGAAATGTGTGAAACTTGTCAAATGAGTGTGTTCTGAATGGCAATGTAAAGCTAATATTTGAGCATTTGCCCCACGGCAATATTATATAAGATTGTTTACATACTTATATTATATATAAATCATGTGCCTTCGTTCCTCATGGAATTGCTCCTTTATTATAGATGTTAAATGGAAAGAAACAGCAGCTGACACGGAATACAGTTAATCTTAATTCTAGGGCTGTCCATCGATTAAAATATTTAATCCTGATTAATCACACATTTGTATCTGTTCAAAATTAATCTTAAAGGGAGATTAGTCAAGTATTTAATACTCTTATCAACATGGGAGTGGGCAAATATGCTTGCTTTATGCAAATGTATGTATATATTTATTATTGGAAATCAATTAACAACACAAAAAACAATGACAGATATTGTCCAGAAACCCTCACAGGTACTGCATTCAGCATAAGAAATATGCTCAAATCATAACATGGCAAACTGCAGCCCAACAGGCAACAACAGCTGTCAGTGTGTCAGTGTGTTGACTTGACTATGACTTGCCCCAAACTGCTTGTGATTATCATAGAGTGGGCATGTCTGTAAAGGGGAGACTCGTGGGTACCCATAGAACCTATTTTTATTCACATATCTTGAGGTCAGAGGTCAAGGGCCCGCCAAAATTTAGTGCAAGTTTGGAGCGTTATTTTGCCTCCTTCGCCTCATGGTTGGTACCAATACATTCTTCAGGTTTTCTAGTTTCATATTATACCAGTATCTTCACTCTAGCTTTAAAACTGAGCCTGCTACAACCTTTAATATCGCAAGTTGTTCATGCGTAAAAGAAACTAGTAGCATTAAAACAAATTTGACTTAACCTGTTATTATCGCGTTAACTTAGACAGCCCTACTTATTTCATGTATGCAATGATAAAACAATTAAAACATATTTGTTGTTATTAAGATACTATTAAACACAACAATGAAAGAGTTGATGTGCAAACTGAGCATCTGAACTGAACTGACTCCGGATCAGCTGCTGTTTCATAAGGTACTTGTCCCAGCACATTGAGCCGTTTACCTCCACTTGTATACATGGAGACACTTTTAGCACAATATTGACCTTAACTGAATCAGGTACAATGGAGTGAGTCTGGGCTTTGCCCTATGGGGGGTTCTGGCTCTGGGGCTGGGCTGGGATGCGTTGGGCTCCGTGGCCTTTTGTCTGGCTCTCAACTACAAACAGATGGAGCTGTACCACGCTCTGCCCTTCTTCTGCTACCTGCTGGGGAAGAGCGTCAAACAGGGCCTGATGGGGCAAGGGTGAGTCTGTTTGTTTGTATCCTGTGTTTTCTTTCTTCCGCACTTAAGATTGTTTTCTTTACATTTAAAGGAGTTTTGGAGTTATCTACAGCTGTGGTTTCCAACATATTTTGTCTAACGTACCCACACGGCACAATCAGATGGGCTCAAGTATCCTCAATCATAACCCTTTGATAAATTGGATGGCTTCATGTAGTTGTTTGATAGCATTTCACTTCAGAGAAAACCCAGTAGCTGTGGTAGATCTGTGACATATATGAATCCATGCCAGGAAAGAAATGGAAAAAAGGACATTTTCATTTCCTGCCTTCTTGAAAGAAAAAAAAGTAGGAGACAGTCAAACCTCCTTGAAATTAGTTAAGATCACAATTTATGTCTCAACAAAGCAGCCACTGGTATGGAGGATTATTCTGAGGATTATTTTTGCGCCTGTGAAGTCACGATTATTCAACCGTGTCATTGTTTTGTTTATATTGTTTTGTCACTCTGCATAGAGGTGTCAGCTGAGTGCTCAAAGCAGATACGTAATGTCAGCCTATAAGCGAGCAGTGTCCTCAGGAGAGCCACAGAATGACTGAGGTAATCAGATTGGATGCTGTTACTAGTGTGTCCAGTGTCTGTTTATCTAGTAACAATGTACCAAGGGCATTTAGTAGCAAATGGAGAGCTGGATTAGAAGGCCCGGGGGGGAAGATATGTCCAGATGACACTCTCGCCATGCCCAAACTCCTCAGCTATGCTGTGTGTGCGCAACTTAACCAGCAGCTTCACAGTTACAGCTGACAAGATAGCCTGACCTCCGCTGAAGACTTTCAGCTGATGCATGGCTTTCACTGCATTCCTCAACGCAAGGGTCAAATCCCAAATTTAGGACTTGCAGACAGTATGTACTCACAGTTTGAGGAATGCAAGTAGACAAAGACAAACTTAAGATACTCGCTAATGTCAACATTTGTATTTTGTAGAAATTACGTTAACAGAAAATGTCCAAATTTTGTGCCTTGTTTTTAAAAATGATTCATGATGTATCTGTACCTCCTGCTCTCAGACATGATGCTTGTCTCTCTGTGTCATATAGGGTGTTCATGTTGGCGAGAATTGCTTCAACAGTGTTGGTGACTTTTGCCCTCTGCTGGCTGCCCTTCCTGTCTGACCCCGGTCACGCCATGCAAGTGGTCAGGAGGATCTTTCCCGTGGCTCGCGGCCTGTTTGAGGTACAGTAGACTTTCTAGAACGAAAAGTCAGCCTGAAAACCACAAGCTTGATATTGCCTTTTTGACTCTTTTAGTCTTATCAAAAAAGGCATTTGTGCTCTTGTCACGCAGGCATCTAGGAATAGATATTCACAAAAAAACAAGTGGAAGAAGGTAATATTAATCATAGGCCACCTAATGTTAGACCAGTATGGCCTGCAGATTAGATGATTCACACAGGTCACATGCACATTTCTTTTGAAGCCCTTGAGGTGGTGCAGATGTTTGACCTCCTCTACCCTGTTCTGGGGGTAAACATGAGCATGTGTATCCCAGGGGACTATCAGAAATTCATGAATAAATGTAATTAATCAAATGTCTTCACATTCCAAAATACCATCAATAGCATGAAATAAGTGAATAAGCCTGAGGGATTCTTGTATGGCTTTGAAGATAAAATATATATGTATACTGCCATCTGTTATGTTATGAGCAGAGATGCTGCTATTATATGTGTCTGTTTACCCTAAAGCCTGCTGCTGTGTTCGTATCAATGTGTGCTTGACTTTGGTTTGTGGCGGCTCTTAAGGCATAGAAGGCTGCTAACTAAATATAAATATAATATAATGCACAGCGTTTTTATTCATCCATAAAAGTTAGGGACTTTACAAAAAGTACTAGAGGGTGAGGAGGTTCAGAAAAGGGTTGTGTTTTTTTGCTGAAGGGAGAGTAGTCTAAATTTTCCTGGAGAGCAGATGATGGTCTTATATTTTTTCTCCTCCCCACAGGTTCACTCATTCTGTGGTTGTTATATCTGTTTATTTATCAGCTCTTTTATTTATAAATGTCTGTATTTTTATAATTTTGTTATCTTGTCATAAAGTATTTATATTTTTCTATATTAGGTTTAGGCTATTGCAATTGTTTTCAAAGACAATATTAACAAAATTGAGGATTTAGCCCCACTCCTCACTCCCAATCATTTTCATATGGTCCTTTAGGGTTTACGCTCAACAGTGGCCTCCTACACACACAATATTGGATCCTTCAATCAGTTTGTGATTAGCACCTTTTAATATTAGTATGTTGTGTAGGTATCAGTGTGAATTAAATGCCCGTAAAGTAGTGAAGTGGTATCGTTATTTTCCTTAATTTAATGTAATTTCTGTTGAAACGGAATGCTGTTTCAAGACGTAACACAGCGAGGGAGCGAGAGAGAAAGGCTGTTTGATATTATAGGATTATAAGTTTTGTGCCTACTTTTTTTCGTTTTCTCGGAGGTGACATTTCTCTAAGAAGATAAAGCCCTCATTTAAATTTAACAGTTTACAGCACGTGGCTGTGATCAGTGCTTTTATGAAAATCAAATTACAACCTGTGTGGCACTCCTCGTGCCCGACACACTGCTCCACGCTCTCAACGTAGTGAACACCCCTCCGCCCTGCACCGCTTAGCCGGTGGGAAATAGATACCCCGCAGGATCAAAGAAAACAGTGGAATAAAATGGTGAAAGGTCAGGAGATCAGTTTCACTCTATCTCTGGGAGGTGTGGGAGGGTTCGGGACGTACAGTAGAGGATATAGATAAATCTAAATAATTTATGGCCTGGGTGTTTTCAGCACTTCATAGCAGAGCCGTGTTCTAGCCATGTGGACTGATGAGTGGGGCAAACGCTACATTTAAAGGCATATCGGAGCACATCCGACAACTGGTGCCTGCGACCGACTTTATCTTTGGAAAGCTTATAAGTATGATGGACTGTTCCATAGCACGCACACACACACACACACACACACACACACACACTGTGGTCAGTCAGTCTTTGCCTCTGAGAGAAAAGCAGATACAGGAATATGATATCAATTAAAAAAGAAAGTGATAGTGGACAGTGAAAGACTTCAGCTGGCAGTGTTGAGAGCCATCGTGGAAGGAGCAGAGGTGAAGTAACTGTGTGTGTTTCTGTACTTGTGTGTGTGTGAGACTGACAGCTCAGAGGCCAAGGTTTTGCAGCTCTCATTTCTGAAACCCCAGTATCTCTCCTCTTGTCCCGGTCCCTGAGCTGGCACCCACCGCAAGGTGTCACGGATGTGAGAAGTAATTGAAAATTCTACCAGGGGAGCAGATGGCAGCATGCGCTGTGGCAGTATTTGTTTAACGAAATGATGCAAACATAATACACAGGGTGTGAGAGACACTATACTCCCCTGTGACGACAGCACGAGAGGCTGCCGGGTCGAGGTGTCCTGAACTAATTGTGAAATTGTGCACGTAAGCAGAAGCTTTGGACAAGGGGACAGTAGGGGCGAGAAGGGGTGGTGGGGAAGAGGAGGGCTGCTGACTGGTGGTCGTGGCAGCTTCTGGGCGGGAGCGGTTGTAAGTTTGCCCACTGAGCTGCATTCTGGCGTCTCACGTTGCCGCCTGCTCACAAAAATGGCACCAAATGCTTCTCCCTGTGAAATTCCATGCTAGCTTATAGGTGAAGGAGCCGCACTGCTCTCGCCCCCCCTTTACATTTGCCGATGGGACCCCCCTCCTCCTTTCTTGTTCATGTGTTGCCTTCAGGAACATTCCCGTGGCGGTTATTTGGAGCGGGGAGGCAAAGAGGAAAGAGAGAGGGAAGGGGCTGAGACAACACAAAGCTGGATGACCCAGTGCTGCTGACTAGGCTGCCATTAAGATCCACACAGCTGTGCTGTGAGCAGCTGTAGCACAGAGGAGAGAGAGGAGGCCAGAAATAGTTTTTCTAGACAGGGCCACACACTGAAACCATTCACAGTGGAATCATAAAGCTGATCTACGCACGGGTGATATCATAGTGCACAGTGGCGGCTCGGGCCTGAATATCATCTGATCCCGGCACAACTGCTTAAGCACTTAAATCAACTGAATCTCACAGCAACGCCCTCCTCATCTCTTATAAACCACAAGTACTTTTAGCCCGGTATTAAGGCTGTAGCATATCTTCCATATTATTCAGATAGGTTGTTTACAAAAACAATATGAAAATGATACAGTCTAATATGAGAGAAAAGTTATGGTGTTTTTTTATTAGAGCTGAAATTAGTTGACAGAAAATTAATGTGCAACTATTTTGATAATTGATTAATCGTTTTAGTCATTTTAGTCAAGCAAAAATGCCCATAATTATCTGTATTCAGCTTCCCAAATGTGAGGATTTTCTGCTTTTCTTTGTTTTATATCACTGTAAATTGAATCTGTAGGTTTTGGATTCTTGGTGAGACAAAACAACTAATTTGAAGATGTTACTGTGGGCTCTGGGAAATTGTAATTTTTCACTATTTTCTGACATTTTTACAAGCAATTAATTAATTAATTAATTAATTAAGAAAATAAATGGCAGTGCTCTGTGGTTGGTCTCTAACTGCTGGTTATGCAGAAGCTACTCTGGTTTGACACTTGACCTCGTGTCCCTAAGTTTACAAATAAATCCCATGCTGTTTCTGACGGGGGAGTAAATTTATGACGGAGGGTTACGTACAAATGTCCCTCTGGAATTTTTATTGCACTTTCAGTGTGGAAATTAATACTTACAGCAATGCTACTTATTTGCTTTCTCTTCAAAGTGGAATTTATATTTTTTATACACAGGCATCAGGGCATGTGTTGATGTTTTTGTGTGTGACATAATTTCTCATTTAACCAAGTGGTGTGTGTTTGTGTGTGTATACAGGATAAGGTGGCCAACACATGGTGCAGCTTGAACATCCTGATAAAGATCAGATCCATTCTGTCCAGTGACTCCCAGGTTTACCTCAGGTAATCCCTCTATTTATCTAACAAGGTCTCGTGTTTTTCTCCTCTATCTTTCACTCTTTTGCTGTATTGTTCTGTCTCTCTTCTTCTACTGTCTCTTGTTTTTAATTTTCTGGGAATGACAACTGTGATTCAGCGGATGGAATCAAATAAATGAAATAAGACCATCCCTAAAGGAAACGTCTTGAGAGGAACTTCTGAACATGAAGTCACAGCTAGACACAGGAGTCATATACAGAGATAGAAGCAGAGTAAATCAAGCTGATTTTCATGTAAAGCATGTTATGGACTATGTGCTTTATTAGACGTGGGTGAAAGACAAATTAATCGTTCTCTCAGGGGCGACGACGTTGTAAACACTGAGCACTCATGACATTTAACTTGAGTTTCTCTGCCCACTACCCCGCGGAGCATCCCAGGAAGTATTCGGAGAAGTTATTTAGACTAAAATCTGAGAACCTCTCCGATCACGATGAGAAAACAGTTGTGTCATGGTGGAGCCTGCTTAAATGACCCAGCACGCTAAATTTAGGAGCCCTGTGTTCGCAGCATGGACACGTTTCTGCCAGACTGCTAAGTCCGGGGATCAAGATGGACTTCTTTGACTGTGGTGCATTTCAAACAAATGAAAAACACTCTTGTCTTTTTGGCACAGGGAGCGGATTGCTAAATGCTCTGGTGTGGGCATACTGTGTACATAGAATGAATCAGCTGTGAAAAGAGATCCCTTTCCTTCCGGACCGCAAAACCCTGCCCTGCACATAACACACACACACGCATAACACACTTGACGTCATACACACTAAATACCCACTCACTGGTCCTTTACTACTACTATCTATCTACCTATCTATATCTCTATCTATCTACCACTGTCATTAACTCTATCTATCTGTGTCGTAGTACAAACACATTGTTGCCATCATGCCTTGAGCTAACTCGCTGCCCGACCTCTCAGCACATTCACACTGACACATAGTCACTCTCTTCCGGTGCCTCCGACCCCAGCAGGTGACAATTGAAGGGTTAAACTAATGCCTGTAACCCTCAGAAGGGGCCACTATTTGGTCATTTCCCACATAGCAGAGGTCTTAGTTTGCAGAGCAGACGGTGTCTAAAAAAAACCCAGCGAGATGGATCCACAGTTAGATTTTGGTTCGACTATTTGCATTTGACATCAAAATCAGATCATCTAGTGCCACCGACTGTAAAGACTGAAATCTTGTGTTTTGTCATTCAGTTCTCTGGTCACTATCAGTTTTCACGTGACGCCATGTCAACACAACAGAAAGATGTGTTAGCCTGGAATTATGTGAAAATGAAAATATTCATAAAGACTCCAAATTGATTTTATACTCCACATTTCTTCTGCTGTACAATTATTTTTTCCTGCTGCAGTAACTTCTTCTCCCACTGAGGATTTTATTTGTGACCAAATTTCTATTGGTTTACCATTTTCCCCCTTTTACATTCATTATGGAAGGGTAATGGAAGAAGAAAAATCAAGTAACTGATTGCATAACACATCTATCTATTAACTAAGTTATTACATAGTCATTATAAATGTACATACATTTACATTCACACAGCGACATGGCATGAAATACAAAAATAAATGCTGTGAATAATACAGAAAAAGAATATATACTAGGGGTGTCGTGATATAAAGGTATTAAAGGTATAAGGTATAAAAATGAAATATTGATATAATATTAATAATACACATGATAATATCATGTAAATAATCCAGCGCCTCTTATAACATTTTATATGTACAGTTATGGTTACAGATTCTCTCCACTTGTATTTTGAGTGTAATTCATTTGCCAAAAAAGAGACAAATCGCACAATAAACAAAGTTAAAGATGAATAAGCATTTTTTTTTTTTAAATGTTCTATAGATATCACAATAATATCGTTATCATGTGAAATGTGATATCATGACCATGGGCCAAATTGTGATGGCTAGACGACTGGGTCAGAGCATCTCCAAAACTGCAGCTCTTGTGGGATATAATAAATATATACAGAAATGAAAATATTGGTAGTTACTTTATACCTTCATTTTAACAGTGAGGATTTTTTTGTGCATTTCAGTATGCTGATGTGAGATAAGCTGAATGTTTGTTGTTGTTTTTCAGTTTGGCCTGCACTCTCCTAGCAGTCCTACCTTCCTGCATCAGACTCCTGACGAAGCCGACCTTCTGGCAGTTTAAACTAGCCTTGGTGAGTGTGACATCTTGGATCCTCCCCTTACAGAGAGACAAGGCTCAAATATCAGTGATTTAATCATTTTAATTTGTCTGAGAACTTTCTGCATTTCACTGTCTTGTCTAAAAATAGTTTCAAATAATTACAGTGTAACACAATCATTATTGATGCCTCCGTTCATACATATTTTTTTCCTTCACTGCCTTTATTAAAAAATGTGCTGCTGCCCAGTCTTATTGTACTAATAATCTCAATGTCACTTTTAGGCCAATTCATCTCTGGCGTTTTTCCTCTTCTCCTATCAAGTCCATGAGAAGTCCATCCTCTTGGCTGCCTTGTAAGTACCGAGGTAATACTTCTTGAGGTTTTGTCCCACTGGGTGATCTGTCGACATGTGACAGCAGCGACGGTAACAAACATTAATGGTACTTTTTCTATCTTGTAGCGATACCTCAAATTATTCATGAGTATAGATTTAATTTCTGCTCACTAAGGAGCCATTCGCCCGTTCCCCCACTTCAGATCACAGTTTATGTCCTGCAGATTGTTAATGAGTTGAATACGTGCGCACTACTCTGTAAAAGTGACATCACCCTCCTGCCTTACTCCCACAGTTGCAGAGGAACGATCTGTTTAAGTACAGACTTTCTAACTGAGGGCTTATTCGCCTTGGTCATCATACTCTGTGCCACACAGACTCAAAAGTCATAATATGAGTAAATGTAGTATTTGTAAAGATGTGCATGTGTGTGATTAATTACCATTTACCTCTATATGTATAAAGCTGTGTAGGTACAGAGTGACGTCTTTGACAGCAAGGGATTTGTTTGCTAGATCTGGGCTCTTCTATTAATCTAGATTGTTGCTTTATTAACTATTGAGTTATATCTCCCACCTGTCCCCCTGAATCAATCAGTAATGCATGTCCAGGGATTAGGAAAGAATGGCAGGCGGCAGCTCGGGGCGTTGTTTGCGCAGGATCAATTATTGGGCTGTAACAGGATCGCCAAAGAGCACTGGCTGTAATTATGGGCTCAGGGACCGGTGGAAAGTGCCCCCCTCGGAGCACAGTGTGTACAGCTAGCGATGGCTAGCAATGACGCAGGCAACCAGGTTCAACTATAAAACAGAGGCCTTCACTATACAGAAACACCACATATAAGTCACAACTTTTAACTTCATCATTTTCACGTCTTTTATGTTGAAATTGAATACTTAGTTTAAGTAAACATTGGATTTTTATATATATATATATACAGTACATACATGCCAGGGCAGTTACAGTAAAATGCATATATAGTACGGATGTAAAATAATGTGATTCAACACTTGACTGCCTTGTGAGAGACTGTCAATAATCAATTCATGTGGATGTCAGTTGCTTTAATATTATACACGCATGACATACAGCTTTGACCTAACATGGCCTCACTTCCTGTCTTACTGTAACATACTATTTAATGGTGCTTACTGCAGAGTGTGTTTAACAGTGAGTATGTCCAACTCTGATCTTCTCTAGGCCTGTCTGCTTCCTGCTGAATGACCTCCCCTTGGTGGTTATTTGGTTCCTACAGGCCTCGACATTCAGGTGAGATTGTGTGGATGGAAGACTTTAATTAAACACAGGAAGTAGTTAGATACGAGCTGGGTCTTTGTTATTCTTTATGTCAAATCAAAAGTACTGTAGAAGGCACAACTTCACTTACATTTTTGTAGTTGAAGCACAAGACTATGAAATGAAACTACACAATTTCTCTTCTTACAACCAGAAAGTGCATATGTTTCTCAGAGGTTTAGCCTCACTTAGTCTGGTATAACCAGAAGATTAAAGTAGCTAATGTCAGGAAAGTTAAGCTACAGGTTGCTGTATAATAAACATTACTGAGTCAGTTCACTGATTTTATTAATATTTTCTACTTGTGCCACTATTACATTAAAGGTACAGTGTGTAGGACTTGATGACATCTTGTGGTGTGGTTGCAGATTGCAACCAACTGCGTACCCCTCTGCTCACTCCTTCCTTTCCAAGACTGCGGTAACGTGAGCCACCGAGTGCAAAACCCTGGTAACGCCGTTTGCCTCGCTCAGAGGTCATCCTCACCATAATAACACTACTTTAGGAGCAACAGAAGTCAGGCAGCGGCTGGCGGTACCACGGTTTTGCACTCACGTTACCGCAATTTCACAAGCATGTTGGAGAACCTTCAAGTAACGTAAAAACGCGAAAGGCTCTCTCTAGAGCCAGAGTTTAGTTTGTCCATTCTGAGCTACTGTAGAAACAAGACATGATTCTTAGTTTCAGGTGATTATACACTAATGAAAACATAGTTATGAATATTATATTCCATTCCTGCTAATAGATCCCCCAAAATGTTACACACTGTTCCTTTAAGTTTTATCATTTACCGTTATTCCATAGTGTTACCTGTCACTTGTGGCCACAGTGGTCATCGTTCAGCAAAAGTCTCGCTTTAAGAAAAAGATGGACGTGTGGGATGTCCTGGTAGCTAAGTTGCCGCGGCGTACCACATAACTGCACTGTCCAGGGTTCGAATCCGGCACCTCTGTTTATTTCTCACCACTGTTAACTGTCAAATGAGAAATGCCATCCAATGTGGGTTGAGCTGAGGACCCTGAGTTGAAAAGACAAGTAGTGCTGCAAATGCTCTGTCTAACTTTCACCAGCTGTTGTTAAATTCTTCCGGCAGCACTAATTGTTGTGCGTGTGGTTTAGTATAAGGATATCTGGGGATTACACAGCATAGTCTGCATGCCTGCTGTCTAAGCGTGCGTTGTGTAGGGACAGGAGGTCATTCTGTAGCTGCTCCTCAGTACAGTCCGACTCGTACTTTCACATTATCTGCATCCTCTACACTTTCCATTTAAAAAAATACATCTTTTGTTAGCATAATTGGCTGAATGGATGCTTAACCATGGCAATTTTAAGAGGACAGAATGCAGCCAGTCTGTTTAAATTGACAAAGTATGTATTTCCAAATTGTTCAACATTTATCTGCTGAATGGAGTTTTTTTTTTGTTAGAGTATAAATCTGAATGAGTGGTTTCTTTGTGAGTGGATGGGTTTTTACAAGCTGGGGTGATGTGCGATTTACTATGAGTCAACTGTTGTTCTTGTTCGTGCCCTTCTGCTAAACTAAGATAAGCTTGGCATGAATGTCAGAGCATCACTAACTGCTTGTGCAGGACTGCTGGATAGAAGCTATGTGGTTTACTGTTGCCCTTTTCCCAGCCAATGTGATCCTGAACTTAATGAGGACTTATTATGCTTTTGTGCTTTTTCCCTTTCCTTTAGTGTGTTATATAATTTTTTGTACATGTAAAAGGAAAGTTACAAAGCCCAAAGTCCACGCCAAAGGGAGTTACTCTCCCCCACAGAAACACTGTTACTAAAACGCCTGAAACGCCTTGCTTGAAGTCCCGCCTTTTCTTCAATAACATGGTGATGTCACCAAGTAACACATCTGCATAATACCTGCCTAGCGGCTAGTTTGGCACGCCCTCAAACAAAGCTAGTTAGAACAGAGCTGGAGGGGGGTCCGAAGAGTTTGGTTCGGTTGACCAATCACAACATAGTGAGCCAGCTGACCAATCAGAGCAGACTGGGCTTTTCGTTTGAGAAAAATAAGCATAATATTTCCTCTTTAATGATTTACTGCTGGACGTATATAAAAATCCATAAAAAAAACATCATGTTATGTATATTTACATATTACGTCTAAGAAGTGTGTATCACAGCTCCATCTGCACATTCCCTGCTTACTACTGTTAAGAGTCATTCATATACATTGCTCTGTTTGGGGGTTACTGTACATCACTCCAGCCTAATTTCTAAACTGTAAATGCACCATTGTTCTTGTCGTCGTCCCTCTGTGCAGCATGCTGCCTCTGTTTCTGAAGGACGGTCTGCTGGTGCCCTATGTTGTGACCTCGCTGGCCTTCCTCTTCTTCAGCATCTATCTACTGTCTGCACTGGAGCACTGCTCAGAGGAAGAGCTGAGACTGGGAGCCTACCACAAGCTGCTTTTCTGCTTCCCCAAACTGGACCTGGCCTGGATTGTAAGATGGAAGGTCAGTGTGGTCCGAGCTCTCCAAAGACATCTCTGTTACAACCAGGCTGAATTTGGTTGTTGAGTAAATTAAGACAATAAGGTTACATTTAACTATTTCACTATAATTTTTCATGCCTCCACGCCAGTGGCAGCCGTGGCCGGAGGCATTAGGTTTTCGGGTTGTCTCTCCGTCCGTCCTATTCTCACGCAATGTCTCAGGAACGCAGGGAATTTTTTCAGATTTGGCACAAACGTCCACTTGGATCCAAGGATGAACTGATTCCGTTTTGGTGGTAAATGGCAAATGGACTTGCACTTATACAGCGCTTTTCTAGTCTTCCGACCACTCAAAGTACTTTACACTACATGTCAGCATTCACCCATCCACACACACATTCACTGATGTCCGCTGGGATCCACGGGTCTCTGTGCTCCTCAGATGAATAGACAGGCACAAGCATTTGTCTGCATGGCATGGAAACGGCCTCTGTGCTCTACTGTATTCAGTTAAAATATATATTATCTATAGGCTACATATCTATAGACTATCAGACTAGGCAAGCAAAGTGCATTATTATCATACTGTTGGAGATGTGTCTGTTTTTGCACAGAGCAGACACCAGCTCGCTCACTCTCATCCCCGGCTCTCTGAAGCTCTGTACCCCACTGTTGCCTGGTACAGGCAGCGGTGTCTGTATCCCCGGTGACCGGCAGTACAGTAACTTATATTTTTACGTTAATAAAATGTACCCGAATTCACAATTGTGTAAGATATTACTACTGACATTCATGTAATATTACGTCACAACGTCTGCTGTATTGGCCATGTGTTTACTACGTGTTTATTTGCATATAGAGCGGGGAAATGAGATCAGATCACGAGTGGTCACTAGAGACGCATGTGAACACGTATTTTAAAGCCAGGTGTGAACAGACGTATTTAAAGCTGTCCACTTGTGATCACTCAGGACGCATGTTAATGCCAGGTCTGAACAGGGACTAATAGTATAAAATGATGACATTTTGGACAGACATGGATGTAAACGGCAACTTGACTAGTTGGTGGAGGCATACAACCAGGGGGCGATAATTCTAGTTAATTTCTACTTTTAGACTTGTTGTTAGGATTTGCTACTTATAGTCCTAAAAAGAGTATTTTTAATGGCGTTGAAGCAATGGTTATATGTATCCTACATATCTAAAAACATTCAGAAAAAAATTGACCCTGGTTTTGATCTATAAACACCTTTTGACCTACAAATCGTCAACATCGTCCTTGCTGAGTACGTGCAGCAAAAAGAAAGTTGTTCTGCAAGAAGAGACGTACAATATGTTGCACAACTGCTCTCTGTGTCTGACTGTCACCACAGATTTGTGTGTCCCCAGTCATGCCGAAGTCAAAACAATACTATCCTTTCGGAGGGGGCAAAGAGCACATTAATGAAGCGCAAATGTGATTTCATGGTTTATATATCAGGTAAATGTTGTAGGTCAAGCTGCAGAGGTTGCGGTCTGCCATCCCAGAGATTTGTACAGGAGGCGGTAACTTCTATCATTGTGGTTGCAGCTCTAATTGGCTGCCAATAAAATAAAGGTCATGCAGAATACTTAATATCTATTAATACAGGTAGTGAAGGCAGGATTGTAAGTCTTCATCTTTTATTTTCAACAACACGGGCAGATTGTGCTATTGGAGTAATTTAAAGCCACTATGTGTAGAATATCGGTTTGATTAGAGCATCTTTCAAATTATTCAGAATTTTTGTTTCTCGAGAAATTAGACAGTAAACAATGTTGTAATCTATATATTGGCTCCAGCCCTCTCATCTCATTGTTAGCAGGTCAGTTGGCATCATAGACTGTATATAAGAGGTGGATTCAGTCACCGTGACGTCACCCTTTGGTTTGTGGAGCTTCGAGTTCGGCATTTTGGCTCTCGCCATCTTGGTTTTTGCAACCAGAAGTGGCACAAGAGGGTGGAGCTTAGTACAACCGAACGCTGAATAAGACATTTTTAGCCAACCAAAATGTTAGAATTAACTTTCATGAAATGAAAACACACTGTGAAAGGGTCAAAGTTGTAAGACGAAAACAAGGATGTCGTGGTAGTGACCTGTCAACCACAAGGTAGCCACGCCCTAAAGCCTACCCTGCTTTATGGTCTATTTGTCTCTAAATGGGACCATAATTCAATAAATGAACATCATGCTGTATTGAAGAAGACTTGAAACTAGCGACTGAGACCATAAACTCATGTTTACAATGTTTACTGAGGTAATAAATCAAGTGAGAAGTAGGCTCATTTTCTCATAAACTTCTATACAGTCAGACTTATTTTTGCAACCAGAGGAGTCGCCCCCTGCTGGCTATTAGGGAGAATGCAAGATTAAGGCACTTAAGCATTGGCTTCACTTCTCAGACCCCAGAGGTTGCCCACTGACTGGTGCGAGTTTCTCTCTACCACAGTGTCTTTTTTACACTCCCAGGAGTCGCCAGAATCACACATTTTCTAATCCTACACACATGGGCTTTAAGTTGAAAGCATGGTTTCGTTTTGTTTCTGACAAGGCTCATGAACAGTAAACAAAGTAGGGATATTGCTGCTTGATTAAGTTAACGGTTCATGTCTGCTCGTGTACGTGGATGCAGGAGGATGCACAGCTGATGCATTTGCAATAGGAAGGGTGCTGATTTCAGGATCCCAGGTGGCCTGTGCTTTGAACGAGGCCACTAGACCTAAATTGCAACCGTGTGAGAAGATATCCCAACTATATACCCAACTGTATAAATAAAGATCATGTGCCGCTGTAAGTTGTGTAAGCTGTTCGGGGATGAAAGACGCTGCCAGCCGAAGAATTATTTATCACTTATTTAAGTTTCCACAGCGTCTGAAGTGGCTGCACCGCCGGCCCCTCAGCGACAGGGGCTCCGGTAGGGTGTCAGAGATTAGGAGAAGGTGTCTTTTTATAGCGCGCGTCATTAACACAGGTTTGCCTAGATATATTTATTTACACAAGCAGCGTAAATAGCGAGCCCCGAGGATGGCGATAAGGTTTCATGGGTTTGGGGTTGCGGTGTGGCGGGTGTGGGCGTGAGGTGTTTCCTCCATCTTACTCACTGACTTATCTCTGTCTCGTAAAGCCCAAATAGACACAAGAATGATCTCACTCACACCAGCAGTTCTGTTTGCAACTCTGTAACAAGGCAAAAAGTAGTTTTGTAGGTTTTAATTCAAGTCGGCTATTCTGCAGCGTGATACTCTCTTTTCTTTATTTTATCACCTCTCAAACGACCAATCTCATGTAAGTCATCTAGTGATAAATATGCAATGTGATCTGAGAGCTTTTTAAATGAATTCATTCATTGGTTTGATATCATAGTTACACTTAAAATTAAGGGGAAAGCTAACAGTTTGTTCTTGGCCTGAGGTGCCCGGTCTTTTCATTGTTTTTACGAGGAACAGTTTCTGGTTCCAGGAATATCCAATCACTCATCACAAAAAAAAAGCAGTCTGGAAAAAAGTTCTCTACATTAAAGGGGTATTTCAGCAATTTACAGAGGCTGAGATATCCGAAATTTTAGTCACTAGTATAGGTCACAAATGCTGGATCCGCTACCTTATATAATGCAACTTTGATTAAACCCTCCCTGCATGGTGAACGGCCACATCTTTTAAATTCAACAGCTACATTTTTTTAATGCAAGGTTTCTATTAAAATATTTGGTTAAGCTTCAAACTATAGAAAGCTCAGCTCAGAGCCACAGAAGATATTATACAATAATTTTTACGCGCCTTGATAAGTATACTAATCTTGAAGTGTAAAATTGGTCTCAAACTTGTTGGTGAGAGCTCATCAATCATACTCTGATCTCTAAAAACAGATTCTGCATTCATATGTGGGCTAGAATCTGAAAGCAACAGAACAAGATTTTGGTAAACTAACTACTAAAGTCACTACAGCTTTTAGCCGCTACTGGCTGCTTATTGGTAAGTGTTGTTTAGACATGTGCTCTGAACAAACGATATACAAAGTTCCAATGCTATATAACCTGACATTTATTTACCAATCATGTCCATCCATGTCCGTCACTTCTAATAATTTTTAATCTCTAAATTGAGACATAAACAGCAAACAATGTCCTTTGATGCACGCAAAACACGTTGTCATACAAAACACAGTCAAAAACTGTTTGCCTTTTCCAATCAGCTGGTGACAGGCATGAGGCCTATATTACCGGTGTCCAGCCTATTAACACATCTAACCTTACAAAATAAAATACCACAAATAAAAAAAACATGGCTCCTACAGAAGCGCTCTGGTTTCTGTTTGTAGTCCGAGTAGTATTGACCAATCAGGTTCGAGCAGGCTTTGGTTGAATGCAGGTAAACAGTCCGTTTGGAGAGCAAAAGCGGACTTTTAGTGATTTCATTATGAACTCATCATTCAGCTGATGACCACTCTGTCCGTCTGTGTTACAGTTCTACATCAGCGTCGCAGCCATGGCTGGTCTGAGCATCGTGACTGTAGCTCTGGTTCCTCCACCACATCTACCCGACTTGTTTCCTGTGTTGGTGTCTTCCACTGCTTTCCTGCACTTCTTGGGAACATTTCTATATTTCAATATTGTCCAGTTCAGCGAGCCACCCAGCAGAAAGAGCCAGAAGAAGTACAACTGAATGGTGCCAAAGGAAGCGAAGCTAGCGTTACACCATGGGACACGTCTGCTCTTAATGTGCATGAAGGCTTTCACTCGTGCCATCAAGTCTTCAGTGCAAAGAGCACAAATGTAGAGCTGCAACGATTAGTCCACAGAGAGAACATTAATTGGCAACTATTTTGATAATCATCATTTAAGTCAATTTTCAAGCAAAAACGACAAACATTTGATGGTTCCAGCTTCTCAAATATGACAATTTTCTGCATTTTCTCTGCTTGCATTATAGTAAATTGAATATCTTTTGGTTTAAGGCTGTCGCTCAGACAAAACAAAAGATTTTTCCACATCACCTTGGGCGGCTCTCAAACATTTTCCACAGTTTTCTGACCTTTTAATGACCAAATGATTAACCAAGAAGATAATCTGCAGATTTATCGTTAAGGAAAATAAATTCTTAAAGGGACATTGTGGGCTGAAATCATCAATCATACAAAATGACAACTAGAGGAGCTGTGACATCAACAGAAAGGGAACGGGTGGTGATATTTCGGCTTAAAATCATGAGATCAGTCTTCTCTGTTACCAAAACTCAATCTGAGTTAACAAACCTCTTTTCTTGAATTATATTTTGCTTGGACCAATGATACTTAACTCTTCAAACTACACTGTAGCTGGCTAATCCCGCAAGTGCAAACAGACGAGCAGTGTGCAGCCTACACATTTGACCTCACATAGCTCTGTGCCTGTATGCTCAAGCTACAGGAGGTGGCCACAATAATAGGAACACCTGTTGTAAGGTTTAGTTGTTGTTAAGACCACGGGAGAGGTGTTGATTTCATTTTGTGGTAACTTTTTAAGCCATAGTTGGTAATGATATTGTAAGGTGTTCCTGTTATTTTGTCCACCCTCCTCTGGGTATTGTGATTAAAGCACACACCCGATGGGACTCAGGTCTAGCAGTAACTGTTGATAATTATTCATGTGAACCTTTTTTTACGGTTTTCTACTGTATATTTTCATCCATCATTTAAGTTCTTTTGTACAAACTTAGTTTTTGTGAAAATAAATAAAAAATTCTCAATGACCTAAAGTGAACATCAGTTTCATTGCCACATTGTTAAAATGATTTAATTTTGAGCAGCTTCATATAAACTGTCTACATTTACCAAGTAGTCCGCTAAATCACCCCTAACAGTCTGGCAGAGACAGAGCCAATAATTGGACAGAAATTATATCTTCCAAAGCTTTTACTCAACATCATTAAATATTCATTACAAGTCCTAGATACTACAAGGGTCCTGCACAAAAGACCTGTTCATTTAAAGCAAAACCAGTGACAGGACAGGCCTTAAAAAGAGATGATGGAAGGTGACATATCTGAACATAATGCTATAAAGTTGAAATACCACAGAAAAAAAAGGTACAAGCAATTTCTTTCTCCAATCTCTGAGCGAGTTAATGACGGGCATAAAAAAATCCATTACAACTATAAATGTTATCAGGTCAGTGAGGGTTGCCTGTGCATCTGAGGCTCCAGGCCAGAAGCCAATAATGAGCCACAGGGACAAATAGGAGCCCGAGATCTGAGTTAACTGTTACCACAATGGGACGTGACCACAAGGGGCCAATTAGAGGTGGCGTGAAAGGCGTTGGTCTGCCCTTTTATTACACATGTTTATATAAAGTCATGCCAATACGTTTAGAAAGATGTGAGGAAAAATGGGAATTTGTCTCCCACGTCTGAAATGGGGAAAATGGGATGGTAAATCAACAATATTAGTAGTAAGTTAGTAGTATAATACAGGTAAACAACTTATACAGCTGGAGTAAAATATTAAAAGTCAACACATTCAAAACAATACTTTCCGGTCTACTTTAGTCAAATTGAATAATGCCAAAAAGATTAGTTGAATAATTGATTTCAAGAAAATTACATTTCCATGACAACTGGGCATCTGCTGAGGAAGATCATGTTATACGACAACCTGATCTCACAGGAAGCCGTATAAATAACACGACATTACAAGGACAATCTGCACGTCATGAGAACGCATTTTAGCCTTTTCGCGTGACATTTGAACGCCTCTTTTGCGTGTCATTTTTACGCAACACGACAAAACTACGGTAACGGCCGCAGTTAGGTTTAGGAAAAACGTCATGGTTGGGCTTAAAATAACTGTAAAATAAGTAAAATAGGTACGGAAACAACGTACGACAGCGGCCCGGGGTTCGAATCCGACCCGCCGCCCTTTGCTGCATGTCATACCGTCTCTCTTTTTGTCTGTTTGTTGGACAGAAATGGCAATTTGAAGACATCTTTTTGAAACTTATGTTGGACATTTTTCACTATTTTGAAATTAAAAAAATCTAAAGATTAATTGCTAACAATAAATATAAAATAATAAGCATTAGTTTTTTAGTATTAAAAATATGCTAAACATTAATTCATAAAAACCTATATATAAACCAGATACACAAAGGTAATACACCGCAGTATGTGACAACAATCACACAACAGTAATAATAAAGCTACAAAACCTAACACAAAGCAAGCTGCCTTGTCTGGCTGTGTTTACACTGCTCTGGTGGAACTGTTTCGAGACAGATTAGGTTTGCAATTGAAAATGTCACATTCAGCAGTTAACTAGTTACACACAAGAGAGCGAGCCTTTTTCATTTTCAAGCCACAGTGAAAATGAGGCTCCTGTCACCACCTCGTCTCTGACTGAAGATACATATCCCCAGTTTCTGTAGCTCTGACTCTTAGACTAGAGGCAGGCACAGGAAGTAGATACTGTACCTCAGAGCTAAAACTTTGAGTTAATGGGAGATGAAGAAATCTCCCCTAAGGGACTCCAGATTACTAAAACACATTCAGTAAGAAGAAGAGCTAACGGTTTTATATACCAACCTAAAGGGGAAACCGTTGGTATCGGTAGGAGATTCTTTGTGGTGTGTCAGTGGTGGCTAGGGGGCCATTAAAAGCAGCACGGATCCTTCTATCAATCTCCAAAGGGGCCAGTATCAAAACATTAGTTTTGTTTATGAGCGTGCTGGCTTTGTCCTTCACATGGCCTCTAAGGGTGATAAAGTGAGAGTTACACGATCCACCTTAGGCAGAAATAGGAAATGTTGCTGTGAACACCAGCTGTTGCTTAGGTCGACTCGGGCAGCGAGAGGCCTCGGCCTTCCCAGGCACTGCCAAATAAAGAGACTACTGTGTTGTGCAAGACAGTTTGCCCCCCCCCCCACCACCACCACCTTTACTTTTCAAAGGTGTTAAACGGCACAGGTGGGGAGGATTGCATAGTTTTAGCCATAAAGGGGATGAGGGTTGCCATCTGAAAGAACATTATTTGCACAGCGTTGCAGCATTGTGGTTAATGTAGAATCAACATTTGTCAGCTGCCAGGCAGAGGCTCCGCTGGGTAGACGGGGTCTAACATGTCAGAGGATTTCGCTCCCACCGTTTCAGACACTTCTCCCGCAGATAAATGACGGCTCCGAAGACATCTCAGCCTCACAACCTGACAACATAGATTCCACATTCATTTCCCGCCTTATCTCCGCGGGATCATACGCACAAGAGGTGAAGAGCAATTCCGTTAGCTGTCAACAGCCGAGATGCCTCGCTAACAAAAACCTGGGGAATATGGGAGAGGAAAACATGATTGTAACCCCACTGGCACCCGGTGATATTACAGTCACTGTCAAGACTGAATGTTCATAAAGAAGAGAGTTAACAGGAGGCATCTTTTCCATATACCAAGACATATGGAAATTGATTTCTGTCAGTCTTTAAACTAAAATTTGTAATTAAAATTAGGGTTATTGTACCTCAGCCCATAATGGACTTCAGAGACTACCCGTCTTCACAATTCCTAAAAAGAGAAATGATCAAACAAAGTCAACAAGCATTTATAGTAGATGACTAGATATGTAAAAGTGTTTATTTAAAAAAAAGAAATGCCAGCTATTTAATAATCTAAGACCTATAGATTATTAAATAGTTAGCATTGCTCCTATAGATTATAGGCCACTGGTTCACAACCTGGGGGGCTCCCAACCTGTACAGTTGGCCTACATCTCAGCATTTCATTCATTTATGTGAGGAACATTAAATGAAATTATTATTTTTAAAGTTTGGATTATTATTTAAAATATAAACTTAAACAAATTCCACAGGATAAGGGAAGAAAACAATGAATTTGTATGAAAATACACAATACAGAGAAATGTATGAAAATCCCTATGATCTATGATGATGCAATATTCACAGGAAATAATAAAAATTGCTTGTTTTACACAAACTTCCTGCAGTTATTGCATTCACTATTTGGGTAAATTGTACAGTTTATCAAATGTTCTGTACTGTTATTGTTATGCATCGAATATATTATGAAATATCCATAAAACATGTCACTTAATCAGGGGTTGTCAGTTTACTCAATGATAGAAAAGGGGTCCCCCTAAGGAAAGAGGTTGGGAATCACTGTTACAGGCGATACTCGAGGCAACACACGTGGAAAATGGACAAGAAGTCACTAAAAATCAACTACAATCTTAAAATGTTATCCTTTGATAATGCTAATTAGTGTTTTCATTCAACCCTCAACTATATCTATTTATGAAAAAACACTTATTTGCTTGCTATGTTAATATTTCAAAGAAACATGGAATTGTATTTTTTGCACCCTAAGATGAAATGCAATCACTAAATCAGAAATCACGCCTGGAAAGATTGCATACTCTGCAACCCACGCTGTCGATCGAAGGCCACCGGCTTCACTTGGACCAAAACAGTCTAATATACAACTCCCCCCTTTAATTGCAACCGTGTGTTCAATCAGAGAGCATAAAACTCCCGGTGGGTAGGTGGCATCTGTCCGTGAGGCCTGCTGTAGGATTGATGTGCCAGAGTCTGGGAGCTGCCGGGGCCGCTGGCCCACGACCTGCGACATCACTTTTATGACATCTTAAGGAATCCTCTTTTTAATACAGCCCATTACTGCTGACATACAAATCTTCCCCAACGTGGCCCCATCTATGGCCTGATCAATTTTTACACTGCTGAGCCGTCCCGTTTCTATTCTCATTTTGTCATATCAAAATTCATATTATATAGGATTTTCTTATGGGAAAAACTGCAATAAAAATATGTTACCACCCTGAAGATGTGCACGAGTCAGTGCTTGGCTGTTACTAAAAAGCGTCGGAGAAAATAAAATTTGTTTCTGCGGTAAGCAGAACTGTTTAAATGTTATTTATTTTTATGTTCCTAAGAAAATATATTGTGAAGTGCAGCATTGATTTAGAACATAACCACGTCTCGATGCGGGTTGGAGGGGCTGAATTTATGAATCCTTTGCACAACTCCTTTAATTGAATTTTCCAAATCTCTCACCACACACAAATAATCAATACCCACTGCTGAGGGAAACTTGCCTCAGAATTATTAGGGCCTTTCTTTTTCAATTTTGTAGTCATCAGCACATACAGGCGCTGCGGGTATTTGTAATACCCGGAGGATTTATGCGCGCCCCGAGCCTGATTGCTCACCAAGAGTGACTTCTTTAGAACGCTTACTGAAACTTTTGTTAACCTTAAAGGACGGTCGTAAGCGCTTCTTAAAACTGCACCCTCACTCCGAGGGAAGAAGTTTAAACTACTGTATCACAGCGTAAGGCGGAAAAGGGGTTGACAAGGCAGGGAGAAGGGGGGAGAGGGAAAGAAAGTGGCAGGAGGAGACTTAGACATAGGAGGAGAAGCGGGATTGGAGGATTGACCTTCAAGGTTTAAATGTCCTGGTGGATTTACTCAGCTGCCTCGGCAGGGTGGAGGTGCTGGGGGGCTAGGCTTGGCACCTAAAAGACGGGAGAGCCGGGGGTACAGAGTCTGAAATGGCTCTTCCTGGTGTGTAATGGCTGCCATGGAAGTGCAGACAATACACAAGGATCCAAAATTTGCAGTGTTTAAAGCGTAACTATGTAATGAAATATGAAATAACACATTTTCCCAAAGTATTAAAACACACCCTTTCTACACACGGGGGTTTCACTGCTACAGCCTCACAAGATGTGGTATGACCAGTAGCCTATGTTAGCAAACTTTAGACTTTCTACATGGTAGAAGTATATGATGGCCATTCCCATCCATCCAATTTTTGCAGCAATTTCTGGGTTGATACCATTTGTTATGCAGATTTGGTGCTAAATTTAACAATTTTTGCCACACGAGAATTGATCGAAATAGTCAAAAAAGTATGCAGAAATATTAAAATACACCCTGTTTAGAATAGGCGAAAATAACGATTCTATACTGCATGCAAACAACCGCATGGTTTTTGCTGGAAAACTGCATGGGATTATCATAAAGTGGGCATGTCTGTAATGGGGAGGCTCAGACTCGTACCCATAGAATCCATTTTCATCCACATATCTTGAGATCAGAGGTCAAGGGACCCCTTTAAAAATCGCCATGCGTTTTTCCCTTGCCTAAATTTAGCCTAACTTTGGAGCGTTATTTAACCTCCTTCCCGACAAACAAGCATGACATGGTTTGTACCAATGGATTCCTTAGGTTTTCTAGTTTCATATAATGCCACTAGCTTCAGCTCCAGCACTGAATCCTGCTACAGATTACTCTGAAAGACAGTAAAGTCGCTGTGACCTAAACCAATGCCATATCAGCATGGCTCAGGTAATGGTCATTTGAAATCATGTTGTAGCCCCAAAAACATCCTAAAATGCCTCAATGTAGCTCTGCAAAGACTTCAGACTGATAGACAGAACTGTGCTCACACACACATTGCATGTACGTATGATTCCCATAAATGTCAAGACTAGAGAACAACCAGCACATAACGTGCGTACTCTTATGTCCTCATAAAGCACTCAGCCTTCTCCACAGAGCTTCTTACACTCCCCTCCCTTGTACTCAGCACATGGACCCAAAGCCTACAGGCCATAGCAGGGGATCTAAACAAACATTTTACACTAAAGCTGGATCATGCTTCAAGATACCATCAACATCATCTGTCTGTATTTCACGCTCCCAGAGGATATAGGCCGGAACACTTCAGCTGCTTTGAATAACAGTTTGTTTACTTAAAATGTGTGTCTCAAATGTACATAGAGGGCCAATTCACTCCCACATTTATCTGCCCTGACATTGTGAAGTCTGTTGTTGGAAGGAGGCTGATGCAAAACTGATAAATTTCATGGATCCACCATGTGACAAAAATGTGACATTCCTGGGGTGTGGATCCACAATGCATCATGTATGTTCAGCTCCCTTACTGGAACTAATTAAAATAATTTCTGACAACCTTATCGGAAAACAAGCTCGCCCCCTGACAATGCCCCCTATTCACTTTCCACAAGTCACCATTGTATGATTGGATCACAAGAATTGCTCTGCTGCAGGCATAATATGTGCCTAAAATAATCAAATTAATTCTATCTGCAGGAATCTACTCATTGACTTGTTTGTGTAACCATAACAAAATGTTGTTTTTCTGCAAAGGTCGCAGAGCACACGACTGTCTGAACAACAAACAGACGTTCATTGATGCTGTTAATGTTAAATAGCAGAGAAGATTCTAGGGGAGGCAAATCAAATAGTGAAGTAGTAGCGGATGGGAATGAAACGGCCTTGTGACTACATTTGTTTTTCTGCTCATCTTGAAATCAACCAAACAATTGGGACTAAATGTTTTTCTCACAGCCTTTAAAGACCTAGAGATAAGGTCACATCACAAACGGTCTACACAGATCCATTTTTTAAGGATGTCATTGAAAAATGATGTGAACAAAAACGTGATATAAGCAAAAAGTAGTTATATAGTTATATCCTGGATATAAATTCAGGTGGATATCTACTATGAAATGATTTAAACCATTCATGTAGTCCTACAGACCAAAATTAATGTAGCCTTTGACAAAATAAGTGCTGAATTTCTACACACGTGTATGAGCTTTAATCTTCCGTAAATCTTGTGATATTGATCAACCCTCAGCTCTATTTAGCGCATGGCCATAAAGCCTCTCAGTGATCAGTGTGATAAAATCTCAGTTATGTGAAGTAGGTGTGTTTATCTTGTTGACGTAGAAGCATAATAGCATGTGAATGTAAAGAGTGTTTACTCTAACACTGTGTTAGGTTTATTAACCAGATAAATTACCTCAACTGTGATTCTTCGAGTCTTTCAAAGATGACTCGTCCCTGAAAGCTGAAAAGACACAAATGCCATTACCATTATTTTAAAAATGGAAAACAAATAGAGAGCCTAACCCAAAATGTGTGCTTTCTATTTTATGCCATACATAACTGCAAACAGAACATAAATCATAACTAGTTTCATGTATTTTACATCCAGTTGGGTTAGTGAAAACTGCAGCAAATAAATCTCATTCAAACTCAGACTCTGTGTCTCTTTTGCTCAGACTTCAGGTCAGTAGAAGATCCAGTGAAGAAACGTCCTTGTTCACTGCTGCCCTCTGCTGACTAATTAAAAATACAGGATCAATGGGATAAAAAGGATAAACCACAAAACCCCCTCTAGCAATACACAGGAAATGGTGGGAAATGGAGAAAGATAGCTGGAAATGAATGAACCCACAACTGTATTCTGAAAGGAAAAGCCACGTCAGAAGTGAATATTCAGTATGTAATAAAAACCCACCATCTCTCAATCTGAACATATGATGGAGACGGAGACATTTCCGCCTATTACCAAAAGAAAAAGTCGTACTTACGAATATTTCCTCCAGCTCTTTCCTGGCCTTGATGAATCCATCCACTGACTGCTCCAGTTTAGATCGCAAGGAGTCCAGTCTGGTCAGAGCAAAAGAGAGTGTGAATATTCAGAAGTCTTAATTCTGACAGTGTGATCTATTGAATAAATGACTGGCTGTAATATTAAAACCTAAAAGATGTCTCTAAAAAGACTACATATAACTAATATTGACTGGTGGGTTATAAGTAGGTAATTGATAGAGCCTGAATGAGCCTAAAGAAGAGATTGAAAACCACATCTATAAGATACAACCCAGGACTTACACAATAAAAACTATTTTATGTCTATCCCAAATGTGTGCTGCTTTTATTACACTGCCCATGATTTGAATGGTCTAAAGCATTGTTTATCTAAAACATCCTGTTGTAAACCAGTTATTTATTTAATCTCTTATTAATTCATTTACTTGTTCATCTCCATTTGTGTTGTGCTTTATTGTAGTTTTGTGTTTCATTGGTGTAGAAGTGTGTCTGTTTTTATTCTGGCTGTTTGAGGTTCCACTTCTCCAAATACAATGAAACTTATTTTAAAATTTACAATAAATCAAAACACTGCTGTGCCTCAAATGACCCTAATATGACATAACCAAGTGAATGTTATGAATGTACTGTAAATCGAGCTCATGTAACGCATTAGTGACAGCACTATAAAATTAAAAAACTAATGCTTGTCTTGATGGATGGGCCAGACACCAAATGTCTGCCTTGACTAAGGAAATGGTTCTTGTGTTAAGCGACTCTTATACAACTATTTTTAGTGCTATGTAAATCACTGATAATTTGGCCAGTGATGGATCTCCGTCATTCCGTGTCTCCTGTCATTAAATTCTGATATGTCACTGTGACCATCAGGAAAGTGTGGCAATTGAAATATAGCAACTCGTAAAAGGGAGTTCTCTGTAACCCTTTAACTCTGTGCTCTACTTTGGATCTCTGTGTATTGACAGTTAGTAGTGAACAAAAATAATAATTTGCAGCCTACAAGATAACTGATTCAGTCACACATATACTTTTCCTAGCTGTGGGTCTGCAAGAGATCAGTCATTCACTGCCCAGATTTTAAACTTTCTAGTCAAAAGCTAATTTCTTTAACCTTAAGACCACAGCTGCCCCAGATTTGTTGACACTAGTCTCCACAAGTTGTCGTGGAGAAAACGGAGCACATAGGATCATGTTTGGATTTTGAGATGTGTAGCGTGTTTGAGCGTGTGTGCAATCAGTTAAGATACACACAGGTGTTCATTTTTACCAATCTGAACAGACTCCATTTGGACACAAGACATAGCCCTGACAATGACCAGTATGTCAATGCCATTCTTGGCCTAAATTCATCTGTCCTGCTTCTATGTGTAGTTTATACTTCTGCAGGTTTGGAACATCTTTTGTAACATGGTACACTGATATGTCTTAAGAGATCTGCAATGATATTTGTCAACGCACCTGCTTGAGAACTTGCAGTCTCAGTCGAAGGTGTGTGGTTTCTTGCAGGTACTGGTATTTTGGAAAGTGGGTGCTATTCAGAAACATGCTCTGACAACTAACATTTTAAACACAGACAGCCTAAAGGTTACACTTTGAATTAAATACTATTTTACACAGACACGAGAAAGCAGTATATTAGCAACAGGTGATCTGTAAATTGATTGCATTGTCAGTATTCAAGTCAAGTCAATTTTATTTATATAGCAGCCAAATAACAATTCACAAATTTGGCTCAAGAGGCTGAGGACCATTTATTTACTTACATGATGGACTTCATGTGCAGAGCTCCCCTCACACTGTTAAAAAAAATAAAAGTTAAATGTCAATGAATTGGGTGATTTAATAGGTTACAAAGTTACCTCCTTATCTGTAATATCATAAAATTACAATACTAAAGTAAAGGAAAGGTGTGTGTTAACCTGTAGCAGTAACAATTGACATCATGCAGCAAAATGCCCTTTCACTAGGCCCAGTTTGTGACTCATACACACACATATATATATGTATGTATATATATTATATATTTATATATGTATTATATATGTATATATATATATATATACACATACATATATATATATATATATATATATACACACATACATATATATGTATATATATGTATATTTATATATATATGCTATATGCATATATATATATATGCATATAGCATATATATATGCATATATATATATGTGTGTGTGTATATATACACATACATATATATATATATATATATATATATATATATACACACACATACATATATATGTATATATATGTATTTATACACATACATATATATATATATATTTATATATATATGCTATATGCATATTATACCTGAGAGACAGGTTAACTGTCATTGCATTTCCCACTTCAACAACACCAATAACTGCAAAATACATTTTATGGGAATATTGCAGCCACGAGAGATAAAAAAAAAAAGAAAAACACAAGGATGAGGCCACAACAAACTCTCTAATAAGTAAAAACACAATATTCAGTCTCTTTTACAGTGTAACAGTGTTATTAAACTCATACACAAACAGCCAGTGGTGGCTTCAGCCTTTAACTGTGCTGCAACTCTCTGACAGAGAAGCCTCCAGTGGAGCCATGCAGAAAGCCTGTGCTACACTCAAACAGTTCCGAGTAGAACATAACCTGTCCTATATATATGCAGTTCCGGATGTCGCCTTATTGAAAAAAAAACGACTCGAACAACACTACAAAAACAAAATAAATATATAAATCAATAATAAATCATTATTTTATATTCTAAACACTGTGTGTATTTTTAATCACCTCAAATGGTCCAATACGACATTAGTTTTTAATCAGGAACGGGAAAAGTGAATGTCTGTTTCTTTCGTGTCGTTTTTGGTGTACACTGGGGAAGTTGTTGTTTCCCTAGCAACAGAGAGCAAGATAGCAACGGTGTTTGTCTAATGGCGTTGCTTAATGCGACTTTGCTTCATTAATACATGTTGCATGGTAGTTACGGTGTGATGAAGAAGTAGAAATAATAGAGTTCATCTTAAATTAGCCGCTATATCAGACTGGTCTGCTTTAAAGAGCTGGAGGATGCTAAATTAGCTGATTAAGCTAAACGGTAACCAGGGTAACCATCTCTTCTTCCAAAGATGTCTCTTCAAGAGTCACCTCGTCCTTCTGATGAAGAGGAGGCTTTCTACGGGCACTGCAGAGCCACGTACCTGGCTGTGTTCACATCTAGTTTGACAAACATCGCTTCCAAACAGCAGCTATGTCGTGGTAAGCTCATTTAATACACTATTATAACTACTATATTAACTATTACCATGTTTACGTGTCAAGAACACTGTATTTTCGATAGATTTCACTCTCATGTTGTCTCTATAATATATATATGATGACTCCTTGGACACTAGGAGTCATGGGGATGTTACTGGGACGACTGAAAGCCCTGCAGTTTCACAATGTCTTACATTTGTCTGTGTCCTTGAGCAATATACACCTTAAAGGTCAACTACCTTTGTTTACATTTTATTTATGACATCTACCCTGCCTATTTTACAAGTGCAATTACCTCTGTTTACATGACATCTATTTTTACATTTTATACTTCTAGTGTAACACTTCTGTTTATATTTATTTATTACATGTACTTTACCTGTTTTATTTGCTTTATAACTGTGTGTGTTTTACCTCTTATATGTTTTATCTGCCTCATTTAGTCTTGTCAAGTATTTGTTTTAAAGCACTGACCAGAAGTGGCAATTGTGAATTTTGTTGTATTTAATACGATGACAATAAAGCTTTCTATTCTATTCTATGTAAAACAAAATTTGATGCGATATTCCAAATATACTATAAACCCACAGCCGGCAACTAATTCAGGATCGCTCTATAAATGGCATCTGCTGATGACATCTCTCATTGATGCTCTAATTTCCAGCTTGGAGACACAATTGTCTGTGTTCATAAATGTTGACTTACATTGTCCAAAAAGGAAGAGGACAATGTCAATTTTTTATGGTGTGATTTCCCCTTTAAAGGTCCCATATCGTAAAAAGTGAGATTTTCATGTCTTTTATATTATAAAGCAGGTTTAAGTGATATATAAATACTGTGAAACTATCAAAACGCTCTATATACGGAGAAATACACACAGCCCGTATTCAGAAATTGTGCGTTTGAAACAAGCCGTTAGGATTTCTGTCCATTTGTGATGTCACAAATGTACAATATTTAGATCATTACACTGTTTTAAACAAACATTCTAAATGTGTCCCAGTTTATTTCCTGTTGCAGTGTCTGTAAATAACATCAGCTGACAGGAAGTAAACATGGACCCAAACTGTTGCCTAGCAACACAATTCCGTTGAAATGCACTAAAACGGAGCGTTTGAGACAGAGGGTGAATACAGGTATATTCAGGCAGACAGTATGAGGAAAATAAAGTTTTTTTTTATGATTACAGCATGTGAACATGTTCTAGTAGAAACATAAATACCAAGTATGAACCTGAAAATGAGCATGTTATGGGACCTTTAAACTCTTAAATTCCACTGACCTAATGGTGGATCAGTCGTTACGAAGCCATGCTGTGCAGCTAAACATTGACCTAAGTAACTCACTGTAAATATCACATAGTTGTGATGAAGAGCTGGAATAAGTTGTTACAGAATATGTGTGATACCGTCTGAGATAGAGTGCAATAAGATGATTTGTTCCAACCTCTAAAGCTACTTCAGGAGAAACAAAAGGGGAGAAGTGCATGTTGAGTGGTTAACTATTGTAGGAATCAGTGGCAAAGATGTTAATGGGAAAGAAAAGCAACTCATTGTGAGGATTTTAAATTCTTAAATAATGTGCATGTACATGTCATTTGAAAAGGGATTGTTGTTGTTGTTGGTTGTCATCAGTCTTTGCTATTTGTAGTTTCAATGTTCTTTCCTATGTATCCTATTCAGCTCTCCAGCAGGCCGGTAGAAATCCAACCCAT